>NC_134144.1:3239893-3885372 GCF_033958435.1 Carettochelys insculpta | reverse complement strand
CTACGGAAAGTCCACAGAAGTTAGCAGAGTTTACTTAGAACTAACAATGAGATACCAACAGATACTACTCAGGCCTGAATGGTAGTGCCCTACTTCCAGGTCCAAACATAACTTCCTTAAACACAAATAGGTTAAGGAACACTTTCTCTAGAGGCTGGCATGTTTGTGTGGATTAATTATATAGTTGTAAGTATTAGTGACCATTAGTTCATCCTCATCTTTGGTATTTCTGTCCTAACTGGTTGCTTCCATGTTCTTTGTGATGGAATTGGATAAGTCTGAACAAAGCCATAAACTTGGATGGCTTTCCCTACCAACCTGCTCTAACATTTCCAGGTATGTTTTAGTTCACCCACCTATCTAGGAAAAGTCTCAAACATGTGTAAGTCAACTTGCCTTAGTTTTAACACACAGGGTGTGACCTATAGGTTCCTTGCATTCCTGCCAAAATATTCTAATACAAATAAACCCATTATAACAACAAGGAACAATCTTACAATATAACAAATGATTAAACTCATAAGAAAAGGTATATAAGCAAGCAAGGTAGCAAGCAAATAGGCTAATCTATAGGTTGCACACTGCTGTCCCATTTAGTTCCACAGTCATGAGCTGACACCCCAGAAAACCCTGTCTCTAGAACAAATGAGTTTTACAAATATATAAAAAGTTCCTTTTGTGTTAGGAGTGGCATTGTCAGCCACAGTCCTCATCTCTTACTTCTCCCCTGCCAATCTACTTCCCATTTGTTTTCTAAATGAAACCCGGGACATAGAATCATATAATTCTAGGGCTGGAAGGGACCTCAGGAGGTCATCTAGTCCAGGCCCTTGAGTAAAGCAGGATCAATCCCAACTAAATCATCCCAGCCAGGACTATGTCAAGCCGGGACTTAAAAACCGCTAGAGATGGACTTTCCACCACCTCTTTTGGTAACGCATTCCAGGGCTTCACCACCCTCCTAGTGAAATAGTTTATCGTGAAATGTTACCATGAAGGGTGAAAAACAATACTTAGCCCTCTGATTCTTTCCTACTGTTTGTTCCCAGTCATACTCTCTTAGCATGTGTCTGCAGGTCTTGCTTGGAGGCTGGTGTGTGTATGTGGCAAGCAAGAGGTGGTGCAGGACAGTGATTGGAGTGGGAAATATGAGAAATTACACAAATCTGGGAGAGAGAGGGAGCCAGTGGGATGCGGGAGGAGGCAACACTGGTTGGGCTTGAAACATGAGTGACCATGTTGGGGTGGAAGTTGAGCAGGTAAGCGTAGGAGGCTGAGGAAGCAGGGAGGCGCCAGTGATTCCAACCCTCTTTCTCCAAGGAAGTTTCTATGGCTCACCAGGATGGAAAGCCACGAAGCTGTGGGAATATGCATTGCTGGCTTTTCATAGGCCAGCCAGCAGACTTCAGGTTCTGAATGGCCGTTGAGTTGTGTGAAGGACCAGTCAGCCTTACTCCGAGGAGGGGAGCTCACGAGCACTTCTGCTATGATTCAGAGCAGACTGAGCTCCCTTCTTCAACCCCAGACCACAGCTTTGTACGACATCATGCCAGTGGTTTTGCTTTTTCTCTCACTCTCCAAGCCACAGGATAAAGATACCAAGCAACTATACTCACTACATTCAGTTCTCTATCTATATTTCTGCACAGACCTCCAGCCCTATTACTGATCATATGCCCCATCACAGCACCTTTTCCTGAAGGCTCCACATCCACAGCAGAGTGTCCGACCGCTGGCTTTCTTTTGCGAAACTCATTTCAGAAGAACAAAACTACTAGGTGAATAATTTGTTGAATTTAAAATTCTAGCACCTACCTTATGTCCAAGCAATGGTGAGTAAACATTATGGTTAGTTTATGCCAGACACCCAATTAAATGCCACAGAACAGGACTTTGAAAATAGAATGTTTAAAAAGTGTTTCTTTTGCAAAAGTTTTTCAATGTTTTATTAAAGCCCACCAAAATGCAAATGAACTTGATGAGGAGTTGTTCCAAATTTTGATAAAAATCATTCATTAAGGTATGGACAAGAAAGAAGTTAGTCTTGCTTTAAGCTACAATTTCAGCATAACCTTAACTATGCTCTTGCTATCAGTGCTTATGTTATAAATATTCACATACACACAGCCAGAAATGAGCATTTATAAATGTGCATAAAATCACTGTGTTCAAAAGCATTTACTTTTTAAAAGGGTAATCAAGTTATCAATAATTAAGTTATTGACAATTTAAAATAAATTCTAAGCACAGAATATAAAAAGAAAATGCCATCATCCAACAAAGCCTTAATTCAAACATTGTCAGAGACACGAATTATTTGACTTCAACACCAGTGTTCTCCTTCATCTGAGCTCTGTTTTGTAGCATGGGTTTACAAAGACACTTTCATTTATTATGTCTAGTCATGCAGCAATCTTTAAAAATATTGCAAATTGACATATTGAATGTAGTCTCTCTTTAATATTCAGATTCAATACACATTTCCAATGCCTTATTAAAAAGTGACAGTTAAAATGTCTTCAGTTTACAGTTTTTAGATACTGCTGCTGATTAAATCACTAGTTTATATTAGATCTAGTTTAGTTTGTGAAATTCTTAATTTTATCTGTGTAACAAATATATGCACATATATATAGGGTACACAGGCTCTGTGCATATGAACTTCATGAATATATCTGAGTGTGCACATATTTACATGGACAGTTATGTATATAAATAGACTGATGAATACACTGCCTTCATTCTCTAAGATGAACCAAAGGTGGCACCACAAATTCATTTTTCAGTGCTAACTAAATAATGCAATAAGATATGGTTGATTTTATTACAGTCAACAGAACAAATAATTTATCTTCTGTAGTAAGAGGCCCAGATATAGATTTAGTTATCGTTTCAACAAATCTGGCCTTGGAGAGAATAAAGTCCAGAAATGAAGCATATGTATTTTAAAAAAAAATGCAAAGTACCCTTTTGTTTTATTCTTTTACATCCAAGAGGCAAACACTGAGAAGAAGTGCTAAATCTACATCATCATATCTGATACCTGGGGACTGAACGGTGCTCAGATGCAGTTAGCTTTATGTGCTAGCGCTCTGGAGTGTCGTACTGTGACAAATGCAACACCTACTTCCGAAGGCAACTTAAAAGTCTGAACTGTCTGGGCATGGTAGTGCATGCGCCTCCTCATGGCTGAAATTTGCTCTACTGATATAGAGACTTTCCCAAAGCCAGTATTTCTTAATTCTTCAGTGTGAATATAAGCTCCTCCATTTAACTCCCATCACAGTTAACTTATTTTTCAAAATCATTTAAACTTTTTGCTAAGCTATTTGCCCCTCATAATAGGAATGCAATATAAAACAACTTTAGTTTTCTTTTAGGATAACAAACCACAGCGAGAGGATCTTCTCTATGCTGACGTAGGATTGTAGATAAAATATTGTATTAATTATGGAAAACACACACACTTACCGAACAGATTGACTCTTTTACATACATAGCATAAGGAAATTAAGCAGTCTAATTCTGAACAGAACTCTCAAAATAATAATCATGTAGAGCCCCAAGAATTCAGTTAAGTTTAAAGGATGACAGCAATTTGCTAGGCTAGCTTATTACTGTTGAAAGCACATTGCTAATTACAGTAAAGTATTCAGAAGGTCAGACTTATTGGTTCATCAAAAGATAAACACTCAATATAGTTTAATGAAAATGAAGGAAAAGAAGTCCAGGAGGCTGAAATTTCCCACTGTTCCAAGATTTTTAAATTGCTGAGGCAGCCTTGGAAAGTACAAAAGGTCCCATGTTCATTCAATGTTTAGCACTTTCTGGGGAGATTTTGTTTTCCCGACATATGTGAAACCTGTACATCAAAAAGCATTGCCTGAAATTTGACTTGCAGAAGTCCACATATAGTAAAAAGGGCTGAGACCTAGCATGCTCCCCTTGAAGTCAGTAGCCTTAAAAAAATCAGAACACAAATTTAGATGCCTAAATATGCATTTATGTGCCTGTGATTCTCATTTTTAAAAAAGTCACAACAACAATTCTGACATAGAGACGCTTGTACACATTTGTTCAAAGGAATAAATTAACATACCTCGTGGAGTCTGAAGAGGGTTTCATATGTCCTTGGCTACTCTCCTCCCAGACGCTGTTTGCTAACTCGTTCCCAATGGATGACATCACCTTGATGAGTTCTATAGGCCAATCATCCAGGTCAAGTGACCGGACACGTGACAAGTGGGTGCCAAGGTTCCGGTGTATACCTGAGCATTCGATACACATGAGAGCTCCCAGATTCAGACTGGCCCAGTCAGGATCTACAGAAAGGGGACACACAAGCAATCACCAAAAAATACCAAAACTCCTTGTGACCCATTCTAAACATTTCTGAGAGCTGAAGAACTTGCGGATAATTTTGGCTGGGAGTAGCAAGAGGAGTAATATTCAGGTCTCTTGGTCTCACAGTATGGTTAGCAACCTGACAGGAAGTGGAGGCAAAAGATTGTTTCTAGCTCTGCCCCTCCTCATGTGCCACGTCCCACAAATTCTAAATGAGTTCACAGGAAATAGTGGTGGTTTCAAAGAAAGGCATATCCAACACTCCAAGGCCACTTCTGCACATGTCCTTAATGAGCAGCCCAGAAAATGCTAATGAGGCTTGGATGTAAATTTCCCATGCCTCATTAGCACATGACCACATGATTTGGAGTCCAGAAGAAGCTCTTCCAGAGTCCAAAAGAGCCCAAATAACAAAGCAATGACAAACCTGGCAAAAGGCAGGAAATTCAGTAATTTCCCAAGATGTTTCAGTTTTGTCACTATGTTACATTATTTAAATATAAGTTGTCCGCATCCTTCTTGTGCAAACATTCATTTAAATATGTGAAATGAAGCACGTCCAACATAGTATATTTTGCAGGTGCTTTTTTGGATATCAGATGATGTACGCCTTTCTTTGCACAGGAGACTTTATGGAGATCTGAAGAGCTAGTATGATATCACAATATCAAGCAAGAAAAACCTTGTTCAAAGGGGAGGAGATTTTATTCAAAATATGAAAAGTTTAACACTGGTCAGAAAATGAAATTTTTTCCACCCATGTAGAAAATTTCAATTTCAATAAGAATTTTCTGCATCAGAAACTGATTTTTTTTCCTGCAAATAAAAGCTGCCAAAACTTGAACATATTTCTTGGTTTTCGGCCAAAAATTCAAACATTTTCAAGGAAGGAAGACACTTCCCATAAAAATTGGACTAAACACCAATTTTGCATTAAAAAACCTGAACATGTTTTGAACAACCCCAATAAAGTATTTTAAAAATTAACTCAAATAGAAGAACAGAACTCCTCGTTAACAGTTCATAATTATTCCTAGTCCCTTGACTAAGTGTTGAGAAAGCTCAGTACAAAGCTCAGATTTTCAATGAGTCCTGTGAAAATCAGACAGATGAGACAAGTAAATCCTCTGATGCACTCTTTGTACATATTACCAGACCTACAGAAAGTACAAATTATTTCCATTCCCTTTCCCCCCAGTCATCTCTAAAAGGCAACGTTCATTTCACAAATAGTTCATTGGGGGACTTGTGTGGCATTGAAAACTAGCTGAAAAGATTTAAAAAGTAATTGTTTAAGGTCTAAATTAGTAACAGAATGTGTGGTAAGTTACAGTTTGCAAACAACTGCAACTTGGAATAAAATTCCAGTGCTTAACCACCTTAGTAGCGAGGGTGACATGTATCAGAATAAATTGCCCAGGGATGTTGGAGATTTTTAACAGCATGTTAGATACACATCTGTCAGGGATGGTCTAGGTACTTGGACCAGTCATGAGTGCAGGGTGCTGGACGTGATGACCTCATGAGGTTCCCTCCAGCTCTAGTATTCTGTGAAAATCTCCTTCACTGACATGGCAAAGCCCAAGTTCGGGTTCGGTGTTTCTCCACCAACACTGATGACACCCGAAGGGGAAACTGCAGCTCCCTACTTGGTTGCAGGACTTTTGATACTCAGAAGTGAGAGTATATAAAATTTCTTTTCTCACTACATGAGGAAGCAGAGTGGGAATGTGGATTTATATAGGCAATCACCTCAAAAAAACCAAAGCTCTTCAGATGCGTTTGCAGTGGAAGACTATCAAGTAGTAGTACCTTATAAAGGAGGTTGTTTTGAGGATTATTTTTGTGAATAATGGTGGAAAAAAGCTGAAGAGAATCCTAAATATCAGCATTATATATTTCTGTGACATAGTCATCCCTCAAGCATGTGGTAAAATTTACTGGAGGCATAACAGAACATGGCTCAGCATCCTCAATGTTTTGGAAGAAGTTCACAGAAAGACTTACTCTCAGTCTCAACTATTTAGAGATGCTTTCTGAGTACAGGTGAACTTTCCTTAGATCTATCCCCACAAGCTACAGACTGTACCAAACATAGGCAAATATGTGTACTACCAATGTACTCTTTCATTACCTAAACAATGTAATCTAGCCTCCCTTAAGAGTATGTCAGATTTACAAAAAAACTACTAGCAAGTTTGTAGAGTGTTGTAAATGAACATATGACACCATCGCACGCCTTGATTCAGCAAAGCACTTAAATATGAGTTTAACCCTAAGTGAAGTAAATGAGTTGTAAGTTTTACTATGTAAAGTCCTCAGTGAAGAATTTACAGTATTTTCTTATGAAACACTACGAGTCAGTCCTCAGAGGTCTTGTATTTCTTGTACTTTGCTTTGTAGGAGCAATTGCCAGCAAAAATGTCTTCAGGCTCAGGGGGAAAGGAGAACATTCTGTGAGAAACTCAAAGAGTGGCTTCATCAGATTTACCTGCACAAAAATTAAAAAGAGAGACAGCTCAAGAATGAGATAGCTCATGGTTAGAAAATATTTAGCTTAGTCTTCTCAGCGATCTTTTAAAACTTGCACATGCCAGGAATGCAGAGCTTGCTGTTGGATTCCTGATGGAAGGAGATTTAGACTGTCTTTGAGCATTGTTAAGTTCATCCTCCCCACCCTTTGTTGAAGAAAGATTTATCTTTTTCCATGGACAATGGTAGTGACAGCAAAGTGGAGTACCAAATTAATACAATCAAGAAATCACTACAAACCTTTTCAGAATGGTATCCAGATCTCAACAACTAGAAAATATGGCCATGTATGAAGATTACAAATCTGACATAAGTAGATGTAGAGAGACTTAAGAATGAGATGTGTGAGGTCGTGGAAACGATCCCCAGAAAACTAAGGCTGTTGACCTCAGTTACCAACAGGAAAAGAAAGACCTAGAACTGAAGAGAGAGCAGATCTACATTAACAGGGAAGATGAAATTAAAGTATGCAACTCCAGCTTTGTTAATTATGAGACACCCTCAACTTCCCTTAGTCCTTGCGAGGAGCAGGAGTACTGGCACCAATGGGAGAACCCTCTGAGCTTGATTTAATATGTCCCTACCAAATGTGCTAAATCAAACTCTGAAAGATCAACTACAGAAATGTTGATCTTCCACTTAGTGAAGATGTTCCCGAAATAATCAAGCCATTCCTCAAAACCAAGTTTTTCAAGCTTCAAACAAAACTGTCTGATTCTTTTGATTCTATGGGAAAAAAATAAGAGTGGAACAAATGTAATCAACAACAAAGTTCTCTTCAGAACAATTGTTCTCACATAAATTTAAAGGCAGACCTCGGGAACTGATTTGTAAATGATATGCAATTCATCATGTGAGGGCTATAATATACAAAGTAGGGCAGAGAACAGCTTTCTTTTTTAATTTAACATGGCAGAAGTGCCACTGACATCCACACCTCCAGCATGCTACAGAAAACTGAATATTTCTTGTGTAATTTCATGCGATGTGTTGCAAAAAATGTTCACTGCTGACACACGGTGAAAAACTTATCAAGTAGTGCTTGGTAACTGACAATACACTTGCTGTCTGTCTCAGAAAGTAACAATCAAAAAGATTTTTTGCATGAACATGGTCCACTCCCTGTTGATACAAGGAATAATGCTGGCGTTGGAGTATTATAAATCTTCTCAAAATCATGTGTATGGACACAGTTGCTTCTCATCTCTTTTTTTTTTTTTTGGATAAAGCAAGACAACACCAAAATGAGACAGATGTCTCTTACGGTTCAAGCAGAGCTATCTTTATTGGACGAGCCATTCTTCCCTTTTGTTTTTCTTCCAGTATGACAAACAGCAATTGTGACATCTGTAAAACTACTGATATTCCAAATTAAAAGATTCAGCACCTGCATAAGTAGTTCTGAAAACTTTGGAAATCCACAAGATATAGTGGTGCTAAAAATACTTTTGCATGAAAGGAAGGAGATCCTCTGAGTCATCATCCCAGCCAAGAAGAGCCTCCTTCTCTTTACAGCCTGATTGGTCATCATCTAGCAAAGGGCTGAGGGGAGAAAGCTTTTTTGTTTCTGTGTCGTGTAAGTCTCTTGGGAGAAGAGCTCTCTCTCTCTGAACACTTGTTTGATGAAGGACCTTGATACAGTGGTTCCCAGCAAGTTCACCAAGGTCACTGAGCGTAAGATGACTTTAGGCCAGAGGAAGAATTCTTCAATGAAGAAGCCTCACAGACAGAGGGAAGAAGGAGACAGAAAAAAAGAAGACATCTTCTCAGTGGGGAATCATGCTTTGAAGTTACTCCCCCTCTCCTCTATTCATACAAATGAACTCATTACAAAGCACTCATCTGACTAGCTTGCAAGTACCAAATATATTGATACTACAACCGTGGTTCCTGTCAGGTCCAAAACATATAGTATCAAGATATTAACTACACCTTTGGATTAGATGATTTGTCATGTGCTGAACTGGTACCACATCTATTCTCTTTTCTCCATAATGATCTTGGAGACCCTAGGCTCACTGGACCCATGGCTCTTGGGAGCTTTTCTGAAGCTGCCAAACATTGACTCAGATCTATCTTTTAAGGCCCGTTTCAGACTTTTCATGGAAAGATCCAAACCACACTGGGGCTTAGACTCAGCTGGGTTTCCCTCAGCCACACAGTAGTCTAACTGGTTCCCCCAGAAGGAAGTCAAAGCAAGGATTCTAAATCCGTTCATACCTTGTAGGAGAAGGCAACACAAGCTGTGCACTGCCACAATAGCAATTACTCTGGTCTGGCAAGGACCTGTAAGTCTTGCAAAGATGCAGTGTTTTAGCAAACTTGAAAAACACCTTTTCAAAATACAAGTTTCACATTTATTTGTCCCTCCCAAAGAACTTCTGAGCTAAGCTGTGGAGTACACTAATAACTGTCTGGTTGAACCGTAGCAGCAGGGGCTAAGCGAGAACCTGTGAAGGTATTATATACACCTTTCTAGCCTGTTCTGGGTAAATGGGCTGAGGTTCAATCCTATAACATAAAAGACAGGAGCAGAAAAACAGAATTTCACAATCTAGTTTACTGACACACCACCATACTTTGCAAAAGCAAAATGCATATTTAAGGCAGTTCTATAGCAGTCTCAAAAATGAGCCATTTTAATGTATATTTTATGCATTTCACTGGAGCTCTACCAGTCCCTGAGTAACTTACTGTTGATACCACAATGACAGGAAAGATGCTTTAATAAACAATTGTTTTAGTCTGTGATAGAATATATCTTAAGACACACACATATAGTTTATCATATACATTCTTCTTTGTAGGAAGAATACAATACAAAGTACCAGAGAAAAATTCCAGGAAAATTTTCATCAAAGATCTGTGCAGAACATGTCAAGGCACTGCCTTGATGGTATCTGAATTAGGGTCCCAGAGCTCTAGTACTCAATGTCCAAGCCAACTAGGATAACACTACAGAACCAGAATGCTCAGCTCCTCGGAGATGGAGCAACTAGCACTGCTCTTCACCCAGCCTCAACAACCTATAGATTTCAGTGCAAGTAACATCAAACTTTCCTTACTTGCAAGAGTGGATTGGCATGAACTGGGCTCTCTGACAGGGCAACAGACCTTACTGAATTCTACTCACATTTTAAAAAAAGTAAAACATTTCTGGATGTGACGCAAAATAACAGGGACATTTAAATGTCCTCTTTACAAACTGTCTTTCTCCATTTGAAATGCCTAGTAGTCTTTTGACTCACCCACCCCATCCAAACCATGTGAGGAAGATGCAAGTTGATGGGATAGGGTTATGGTTGATTACTGAGGCCATTTTTATTGTTCATTATATGGATAGTGAATAAAGTGTGTGTATGGATAGTGAATAAAGTGTGTGTAAACTGTTGCATTTCTGTATGCATTATTTTAAGTCTAAGTAGTATGGTAAAATAATTTAAATATATAACTACACAGACAAATATATAAAACAATGGGTATATAAAATATGAGTTAAGATAAAAGCACAAAAAAGCAACAATCACTATATTTTCATTTTTAATCCTTGTACAATTAAAATAAATGAGTACAATCTTCACATTTTGAAAAAAATAAGAATTTTCAAAGACCCTTTCATCCAACTTTTCCAACTGGTTGCCTGTACCTTGCACGTTTAATTTTAGCCCTCAGCTATTTTTACAGTTGACTTTCAAACCGCTAGAAGAATAGGTAACAGAGGGGTAAGACAAGCACCTCTGAAGTTAAAATGGTAAATCCTTTGCTGTTAGTCCATCTATTTAAAAAGAATTCAAAATACAAAAACCACAAAAATATAAAATCAATTTTGTACCTCTTCACTACTAGCAACATGTTTTATTTTTCTTTGTAATATGAAAAAAGAAGAGTGTTCAGGCAAATCTTTACACACCTAACAACACTGCTAGGACAACATAGTTTTTTCCTTATTGGAGGACAAAGGTAGTTACTTATTTTGAAATAAGAAACAAAATCATTTTTTCTTCAAGTTCAAAAGACAAAATGTACAAACTCATGTTTAATGTAATGGATGAAATATGGGGCTTATTATAACACAGCATGTATTAATAACAAATTAATGTAGAATAAACCTGACTAATCAGCCTTCATAATGAACACCAAGCTTACAAATGGATGTGGAATATAATACCAAGAGGGCAAGGATGAGAAGAGGTGTTCACATAACCCTGGACCAAAGAGAATGTGTAAGCTTTATAAAGCCAAGGGTAACAGTTCTTCTACACAAATGGTTGTACTCACCTTGTGCCTCACAGTCCACACAGTGAGAATTGCCTCTGATGTTTCTTATCGACTGGAGGGCCATGGCCTCATTCTGACTTGTCAGTCGCGACTGTGGATAATATTTAAAGAAACAAACACACAAGCAATAAGAACCCAGATGAAAAGGTTTAAACAACACCATTGTCAGGCACGTGAAAAGAAAAAAAAATGTTCAGAGCAGGGTAGCAGGATTGAATGAATAAGATCAGGGAATTTGACATCTTTAGTTTGCTTCTCAAAGAACTGATCCTTTGGCATCTTTAAGTATTGCAGCTCAGTGTTCAACAAGCACAGCTACCCGTTTTCATCCATAATTCTGAGAGCTCAACCTTTATTTAAGCTCCCTGCACAGAACACAGGAAGTCTGTGCATTTATAAGATATTGGTCTTTATGGACCTTGACCAACAGTGGGACTGCACAGAGCAAAGCAGAGCTGAAAAATGAAGCACCCCATGCATGATCACATGTAAGATGCTTTTTGGAGATAACTTATATATCATTATTTATACAACCCATATTGTTTACTGATATGTATACTTGTGCAAGTGAAGACTAAAAGGATGACTTGCAAAGTAAACTGAACTGAAAGTCTTATTATCAAAAGGTCAGATTTATTAAGATGGCTGCAATGGATGTTTTTGTCTACCATGGCCTGCCCACAAGCTCTATTTTGACTTGGAGAGACAACTGCATATGTAGAAGTAGTCAGCCTCTATATCAGCTAAAACTTGCAATCACTCCTAGGCAAAAAGTGCTAATTCAGGAAATTATTGCCACTGATATAAATGAGAGATGAACTGGGTCTTATATATGGCTATTAGCCAAGATCAACAGGAATGGCATCCCTCGCCTCTGTTTGTCATGCCAACAGTGCATGGATCACTTGATGATTACCTGTTTCCTTTATTTCATCTAGGGAACCTGGCATTGGCTGTTGTGAGAAGCTAGGACTCTGCACTAGATGGATGTTCGGTCTGATCCAGTGGGACCGATGTTATGTAGTTTCAGATGCATACTGTTGAGCGTGTGTGCGCGCGCACGCGCACACACACACACACACACACACACAGAATCTTGGCACTACCTATTGAATTTCATATACTACTTAAACCCCTCGTTCCAGAGGTGAATGATAAAAACTTCTCCCAAAAAACCTGCTATAAAACCTCCCCACTTTGAAGTGGTTTCTTTTCTTTTCTTTTTTTTTTTTTTGTTAAAGACTCTTGCCTTATATAACTAAAATATAATTCTCTCTTCAGTTTTTGTTATGTTAAATATTCAAACCAGCATTCTATACCTCCTATTATAGTAACATTTTGTATCAGTGTTTGCAGTCTAATTTCCATTACCATCTTGTTGTAATGTGTGTTATGGAGTATGTGACTTGAAGACGGGCCACAGAGAAATAAATGGGCAGTGATTTTTCTCCACCTGAGATATAAAAAGTCAGTTTTAAAAAAAATGGAAAGTAAATTACTTTATGACGATAATTACTGTGGTCTGCTTTACCCTGATTATGGTTGTAATAAAAGAAGTAAATCATTTCAAAATATAGGCCCCCTTCTTAATGACAACACAGAACATAAATCATTACAGAAGTTTCTTTACATGGATAGCAAAAGCATCCACAGGTCTGTGAAGAGTATCTCCCTATTCACCTCTTGTTCTCTAGGTATGAAAAATCAAGGGGCTCAAAACCAACGAACTGTTGGACCTATATAGAAAGAGATTGTTTGGGCTGGGGAAGTATCAGAGTTTACAATACATTGGTTGGTAGAGAAAGAAGAACCTGCTGTGCCATAACATGAATATGATGGGGGAAGCCTATCCTCTGGACACTCAAAAAACAAACATACTTTTGCTTCCTGATTGGTTCCCACTGAAACTGGTCTATCAGCAAAACTATAAAGATTGAATTAAATTTAATTAGAGAGAAGAAAAACTACACAGTAGTTTCACAAAAACAGTATTTGGACACACAAATGATGGTGGCTTCTGAAATGTGTACCAGCTTATACATAGGCCAGCTCCTCCTTAAAGAAATAGCAGTGCACATTACTCTTAAGTAATCCAGAGCACTTAATGGAACACTGTCATACAGAAGCCCAGTAGGGATTTAGCTTGTACACATGCTATTCTTTTCACAGCCTTTAAAGACTTTCCTATAAATCCCCCCAAAGGAAAATACAATTTGCATTGTTAGACCAAATGGTCCAACCAAAATGATTAATATCCTATATCTGAAATGAGGAGAGCTGGAAAAGGCAGAAAAAAAATCATTTTAATTATTTAAATATAGCATCAGAATGTGTAAAAGGATAAAATGTGTCTCCCACTGAATAATTTTGGAGGCATATAAATTTTATTTTCCTTAGCTGTATCTAATGAGCAAACGGGTCTTGCTGAATATGTTTACTTTTCACAGTACCCTAGATCCTGAATTCTCCTTAACGATCAGTGGCCCTTGATTGCTTTTAGTGTCATGTTATGCATCTCACCTTATTCTTACTGCTTTCACACGACTGTAAACTGGCCAGGATCTGACTCTCTATGGCTTGTACCCACGCATCTCTTTCCTCATATGTGGTTGCTTCAAAGTGCCAAGTCTGACCAGTGAGGGAAACGATGATAAACTCAAAGTTTTCTTCTTGTTCTGAAAAACAGCAGCAGAATGAACAGTTTGCATTTAATGAAACCATCCACCAGCTCTAAAAATTGTCTTTTATTTGAACAGAATCTCTATGGTGTCACGGGCAAATGTAGATTTGAACATCTGAGTCTAATGCAAACACACCCAGACTCTCAAGAAACATCATGCTTTGTCAGAAAATGCTTCCAAGATTTCTGAGCTTTTTATTGGTTGTTTCCTGGCTTCATAAATTTACTTCATAAGGATGAAATACCAACTATATCAGGGAGCTTTGCAAATTTGAGTTAAAAACAAAACAGAAAGAACAATCTACACCCTGTCCCAGCCTTAGAGCAAGATGAGCAAGGCTGTTGCCTTGGGCACCGACCTTCAGGGACTTGCGCTCCAATTGACTATAGCATCCATCGCCCACCAGCTAGGCCCTCCTGCCAGTGTGCCGCTTTGCCCACCAGCCAGCCCCACTGAGCCAGCCTGCCTATATTCCACCTAACCTCAGAGGTGGCCATGAACCCATATTCGAAATAAAATCCACCTGCTGTAAGATCAGCTGAAACACGTAGCAAAATTACATTAAAATGGATATTTTACTCAATAAAAAGAAGTTTTAATACAAATCCTCTGGCATGATTTTCTCTCCCATGTAAATGTTATATGCACTACATACAATATAGTTAATACATTTTAAGTGTATGCACACATGCGTGTACACAGCTAATAACTCTAATGAATAATATCTTTTCCCTACAGCTCAAGTAAACTGCAATGCAGGATTAATATTAGTTCCATATTTTCTTCTCAGCAGTCCAGGAAAACTAAATGAGCAGTGCAAGTGATTTGAGGACCTAACAGATTATCTGGAATACATAAGATAACAGTTGCATAAGAAAAACAGTTTAGGGCCAGAGAAACAAAGAATAAGGAAGTATCAGAAAGATTGTCGGGATTGACACACAAATTCCAAACACACTTGGGACACCCAAAAACAAATGACAAAAGTTCAAGGCAATTGAAAAAGAGCTCCAGGAAGCATGGAAAAAATAAAATAAAAGAGCACAATGTACCAGGAAACAAAGTAGAGTGGGTTTGCTTTGGAGAGGGAGTTTATGTTCATTTACCAGGTAATGACTTATACTTTTATAAGAAAAAGCCAAGAAATTTTTGCATTATTTTGTCATTCATAAACATTTACAGGTAAACCATTTACCCATTTTAATATAGCTCTAACGGTTACAGAATTTCTCCTGTTGAAACAGTTTTCCTCCAATAAACAAACTCCAGTTTGAGGTGGTCACTGGTATAAATTGGTGGAGCGCCACTAACTTGCTTACAGCTTTGCTAATTATAAATGATTAGATAATTTGGCCCCAAATGGGTTGACTTTAAATAAAATGCACTGTCTAGGATGGGTTGGGCCCAGCCTGGCTCAAAGATGGCATCTATCAGAAGGGTGACCATCCACCCTGTATTGGGTGGAATGGTCCCATATTTGGGATGCCAAAAAGACGTCTGAATTTTTTTTTAAAAAAGGGACAAATTGTCCCGTATTTGCCCCAGCCTCAAGAAAGCAGGGGAAGCATAGGTAGCTGCCACTTCCCCAGGGCTCCCAGGGAGGCTGGCAGCTGCTGCTTCCCCAGGACTCCAGAGCAGAGCCAATGACTGCTGGTTCCCCGGGGCTCTGGGGCAGGGCCGGCAGCTTCCGCTTCCCCAGGGCTCCGGGGCAGGGCCGGCAGCTGTTGCTTCCCCAGGGCTCCGGGGCAGGCCAGCAGCTTCCGCTTCCCCAGGGCTCCGGGGGAGGACCAGTGGCTGCCGCTTTCCTGGGCTCCCGGGGAGGGCCAGTGGCTGCCGCTTTCCTGGGCTCCCGGGGAGGGCCAGTGGCTGCCACTTTCCTGGCCTCCCAGGGAGTGTCGACAGTTGCTGCCTGCTTCCTGGCTCCCCAGGGCTTGGAGAAGCTGCCTCTCCCACCCATACCTCCCTGTCCCGTATTAGGGACAGGGAGATATGGTCGCCCTATCTGTCAAAGGCAGGACCAAAGGTTCCCTCTGGCACAAGTCAGCTTTGAGATAAGACCTTTGGCTGCATGGGGAAGAGAATGCAAATATGACTTTGTGGTAAATCAGGAAACTGCAGTTGGCTTTTAATATCAAAATGTAAGAGGGGAACATCCCCTCTCCCAGCAAAGGCTTATGAAACCCAA
Source organism: Carettochelys insculpta (assembly GCF_033958435.1). NCBI lineage: Eukaryota > Metazoa > Chordata > Testudines > Carettochelyidae > Carettochelys > Carettochelys insculpta. Next base: position 3,869,352 of record NC_134144.1, on the reverse strand, counting down.
GGCTGTTTGGCAGGCTCATTTGGGTAAGCAGCTGCAGCTTTTAGAAGTAGTCCCTTGGGCCTGGCCCACAGTTTGAATTATAAGTTGCAATTATTGATAGTGATGGCACATTTGTGAGTTAAAGGAGTCCCAACTTTGAGATTCATTGATTTGGCATCAAAATATTGTGAATTACAATTTTAAAAACCAGGATTAACAAAAAAGAGAAATACAGCCTCACCTAGTCACACAAAATAATGACATACTGTTTAACCAACAGGCAAAGCACGAGGGAGTACTACTTTAGTACGTACATAATAATAAACTACGTGTTTCCACCTACACCCCAAAACAGTGTAGTGGGAGACTACCACCCAGGAACTTCAGGACCCATGTGACACTATGTCCCCTGTTGTCATGTGAGCACCAGGAAAATAAAATATTCTAAGGCACAGTCCGCTCGAGCCGAGACTCAGACGGAATGAGCAGACAGCAGCAGTGAAAAAGGCTTCACAGAATGCCATCTACTGTTTTTACTCTGAACATTCTCTGCCCCTTAGTGATTGGCTGCCTGTAAGCAATTTGGGGCAGGGATTGTCTCACTCTATGGTTATGTCTTAATTACCAAGCAAATTAGTTTTTTTACAGCAAGATAACTAACGTGTATTAGCTACACTACTGAAACACCCTAGCATAGACAAGACACCTGGAGTTTTGACCACAGGGTGGTTAGGTGAAGTCAACATTTTGACTGTGGCTGAGCTCACATCTACAGATACCCTTTCTCCCATAGGGTTTGACAGCAGCACAGACAAAGCACATTACTTATTCTGTGGTAACCCCCCCGACACACACCTTTTTTTTTTTGAGCAGCAAAGACACGCTCTGTATTTGTACAGTGTCTACCATACAGGGTTGCAGTTTCAGAGAGGACCCATAGGCTCTACCATCATAACAAATAATTAATTTACTTTAATACTGGATGGAAGATTTCATAATCTACACATGCAACTTGAACAGGAATTTGTCCAATAAATGAGTAGGAATGGAAAATGAGCTCAAGAACTGACCCGAGAACTTTCAGGGATAATAATAATAGTTTTTGCACTTATTTAAGCCCTGGATCCAGTAAACATTTGGGTATGTAAGTAATTTCACTAATACAGAGTAGTCTTATTGACTTCAGTGGAACTATTCAAACAAGTGAAGTTATGCATGAATGAAAACATGCAGAGAGTCTGAAATCCAGTCACATTAAACAGTAGCTCTCATCAAGGTTGATTCATTTCAACTTTCTGTAAGAAAATTTAATTTGGCAGCCTCCTAAGTTGGACATCTATTATAAGACTACTACTCTTACACCAAAACAAAATGTGTTATGCCAAAATATACAGCCAGACTCACGTTACTAGAGCTAAACCATGAAGAAATCTGTATTTACTTCTCATGGGTCTCAGAGACATCAAAATCTACTCGTGATTATGTCAAACAGCTTTTTTGAATGACCAGGTTGTTGTTCACAGAAATGATGCATTAGCTCTATCAAAACTAAAGTTACATTAACAAATGACCTTAAAAGTGCTGTTGAGGGGGAAGAGGGACAAACCAGTGAATGTGAAAGGGAGAGATTTGGGCAGGCTCAGGTTCCTCTCTTCACTTGTGGAGTTGTGTAGTAATTTTTGTTCTCAGAAGAGGGTCACAATGCAATGCAGTTTGGGAACCTCTGCATTAATGACTTCACAACATTTCTGTTCTATTCTGGGAAGGCATTCTTGGCATCCAAGGTATTGCAGGCAGACTCAACAGCATCCCTTTCCAGACTACCAGAAGTTAGTCTCATTTAATCTATGCGATTTTCCATAAACATTTGTCACAAGTGCCAGTTTTGCTTTCAGAAACATTTCCATCAAATTATACATTTTTCCTTGTTTACAGACATGTCTACAAAATAATCTACTAACAGTATTACAGTATCATACAAAAGCTTATTTTGAAACATCCCATTTTTACATACAAACTATCTTTTCCCAAAACTTGTTTAATCTCCGGACCCTCTTGGCTGTGACCAGATGACACCGTGACAGCTACCAGGCTCGCTGACACATGGGGGTAAGAGCTGGTAACCTCTAAAGCTGAGCACAGAAGTCTCCACCTAAACTCCATCCTCTGGGCTGTAAAAAGACTCACACAGAGGACACAGATAACATACATATCCAGGGGGTTATTACATGTATTCCCATTTTGGGGAAAGGGACTATATAATCTGTTGGGCCCCATGCCTCAAAAATGTGGGAAAAAGCTAAAACAAGAGACAGAAATCACTGCACCAGCTTTCTTTTTAAACTATTCTAAATGTGCCAGACTACCAGTTTAAAGCCTGTGACCCTAAAATAACAAATAATACAGCATATTAGTTACTATGATTACGCAAAGTGATGCACAGAGAGCAAATGCATGCACTGCTGGATGCTGTATGCTTAAAATTTTTCAGTAGTACGTATTCAGACACAGGAAAAACCCATGTAACAAAATAAAATGAAATTGTTTAGTTTGTTTTTAACCCAGCAATATTATACGTTGAGCTGTTCAAACCCCTCTGAGCACAATCACAAAATTTTATGAAACAGTTTTCCATGTTTAACAGTTATTCATAGAAAGGTCCACTATAATAGTATTTTAGCACCATCAACCTGTCGAAATCAACCTGCCCAATTACTCCAAACTACATTAATAACACCGGATATTACACTAATTGTGTCCAGTTTCTATGCAGACGAGGTCCCATGGGGCTAATTTTGCATCCTCAGGGGCTAGCAACTCAGCCATCAAACTGATTTCATAAGGAATCCCTCCTCATTACACAAGTCCATGCTGTCAAACATTTTTTTTAAAAAGGTTAATGGGCCAATCAGTCATCAATTATTTCCTGGAAGCCTAGCCGACAAAGGGTTAAAGTGCTAAAAACAGCTGCCATTGTTTTACATTTGGAAGTTGTTATCAACAGGAGATGTCTGACCAGAATACTTTCTTTTGGATGTGGAAACAGGAATTGAACAGGGAAAGAGATAGAGGGAGACACAAATATATGGATTCCACTGCATCATAATTAAGAAGTAATGCATCACTGTGATACATTTTCATAGAAGCAATGAGAACTGCTATCCAAGACAATACATGTTTGGAAAATTGGAGAGCACTTAAGATTCAGTGCAACAGCTGCTCCGTTCCAAGTTAGAATATCACCTCTTATATTGAAGATCTGGCTTTTATTACTTTCCTATACCATCATGTCGGGTTTTAATTTTGTCCAACACATCTGGAGTTATAGATCATTATTAGTTACTTTCCTTGTGGCAACAGGAATGTTACTGCATCAACAACCTACTCACCCGCCCTAGGAAAGAAAGAAATATTCCTCCTCTACCAAACACAGGACAAGTGAAAAGAAACAGTGGTATAACACATATAAATGGATAATACAGCCTATGGAGTCACTGAAATAAAGCTTACATCGGGTTATAAAATATTATTTCAAGATACCCCACTGAATGGATTCCTTGACATTTGCCTTTTTTTGGGGTGGAAGGGGGGGATAAACTTTATTCTTTTTTAAGAGATCTCTCTGATATCCCTTCTGTGAGAGACCATAAATGCTAAGGGAGGAAGCATCTCTACAGAAAACAGAAAGAGGAAGTTGGCCCACAATAAATGTTATTAAGTGTTTTACCTCTGCTAACATTCTGATCAAAAGTTGAGAGGTGTAATTTCTTAAATTCTGTTGGATCTCACCAAGACACAAGATTGACTCAAATCACTTTACGTTCAAAAAGGCTTTACCTCTTCCCAGAAAACTTTTCAAATGTCAGTTGGCTTTTTATCTGAAACATTGATCCTGAAATTGTGCATAGATCAATTAGGGTTTGTTGGTACCACTTCCAGCACTGTCTAATCTAAATGATCTCAGAGGGGTAGCTCTGTTAGTCTTTATCTTCTTGAAAAAGAAGCAGTCCTGTAACACCTTAAAGGCTAACAAATTTATTTATTAGGTAATGAGCTTTCATGGGTAGAATCCACTTCTTCAAATTTAAATGATGTGGGTTACATCAAATATATGATGAACTCTGCATCCATTGGTGATGGTAGCAGCTCCTAGAGCCTTCACCTAAGATTAGTATTTCATTGAATTAGGCATCATGCAAACAACAGGGGGCCAGAAGAATGCAAGGGAGAGAGAAATTTTGCAGGTCTATAATTAAGACACAGTGAGAGTAAGTGGCATTTCATGATCATGTGCGAACCTTGTGGAAGAAGTACTAAGTGAAACCAGATCTCTCGAGTTCCAGTCCAGTACCTTAATCATTAATCTTCTTTTCACTGGTTACCAGGTTTTATATTTTTGGGACACTTGTCTTACTATACGGTAGTCATTATCACAAATACATCAGGCCATCTGCTTACTTGGTAATTAATAACAACACTGCACATTTAGATTGGATAAGTCCACTGACTTTGCAACAGGGACCATGCACTTCTCCTTTAAATACAGCAACAAGTGATGTGTAGAACTAAAGATACTGGCATACTTTGGATGATCCAAAGACAGCTTCACCTGTTGGGACTGAAGCATGAAACCCAGCATGTTATGCCTGAAAGGGCATATTGCAAGTTTAGTTTCATAACAACGTCACAGCAGAGACTAAATTCCCCCACTTGCCCCTCCACTCTGAAATTCCAAGCAACCCACACTTTCATATCGCTCATTCGATAAGACTTAGGGTTGCAGCAAAAAAACTACTCATGCCCCAAAAATGGCCAAAGATATTTGCATCCTACCCCTGTAGTCATGAAAGATATTTGTTTTAATTTGTTTGGGTGCTTCATAATCTTCGTTATCATTACCATTTGTCACTCAGCGTAATTTATCTTCATATCTTGGAAGATTGTAAGTATGTTTATTAGCAGCCCCAATTAAGGAAATATATTTGTGCCATATCCCACTGGGCAAGACTATGCTAATAAGTCTCTCCCTTCTCCAAATCCAGTGGTCTAAATCTAATTAGTTTTGAAATTCAACCCTTTCAGGACAACGTGGCTTTGCCATTAGTCACCCATAGGTATTCTGGCCCACAGCTCTTGATAAAGATTGTGATGTACTGAATTCTATCACCACCCTTAACTGATAAACTGGAGAAAAAAACTGTTTTTAAGCTCAGTGGAGTGGATTATTTTACTGTAGCCATTCATTCTTTGGCTAGGACACATGGGTTCCAAGAAATCAAGGAGATCATTTTCAGTCAGTTTCTGCAGGCTGTCTGTCACGACTAGTCTGGTAATCTACCTAATACTTTAAAAACAATTTTACATTTCAGTTTGAAGTACTATAGCTTACATTCAGGGGTGAAAGTAATCAAAAATACCTTCCCAGTACAGGGGCCTGGGCTATGGGCCTCTGGAAGGGGCAGAGCCTCAGGAGTTAGGAGAAGGATGGGGCTGGGGGACAGCCTCTCCAGCCAGTCCTTCACTGCTGCATGGAACATGTCACCCGGGGCTCTGGTGGCAATTTAAAGGGCCCAGAGCTCCAGCTGCTGCAGCAGCAGTTCCAACAGTGGGTGGGAGCCCACTGGGCCCTTTTAAAATTACTAGGCCCAGGGCAGCTGCCCATTCTCCCTTCTTTTGCCCTGCCAAGGCAGTGCTTTAACATCAACTGTGCACGGGTTGCTACTGGCGGCCACTGCTTACCAGTACACTGAATGGGCCCACTTTCACCTCTGTTTACATTTTAAAGTGCACATGTAATTCAAATGCAAAGAGCTGTCTTAATACTACAGTACATTTAAATGAGTCAACACTGTCAAGGCAACAAAGCCCTTTTTACAGCTGAAATGTTACCTCTGTATTACTTTTTTTAAAGTGATAATTTCATAAAAACTTGTCAGGCACTGAACTTCATGAATATGGACAACACTTTTCACATGCTATTTTAAAACTTGGTAACTCTGATCCAAGCTGGGTTTAACACTTGAAATGGATCATGCATGCAGTCCTGAACGAAAACGAGGAGCAATATCATTTTGATTTAATTATGGATATTTCTATATCGAATACTGAGCAAATACAGTGTCAGTTTTGTTTTTTTTTAAAATAATTACACTTGAACCTCTTTAATCCAGCGACCCTGGGAAACAGGGTATGCTGGATTAAAGAATTTTCCAAGCCAGGGAGGGTGCTGTGGGGTCTGGGAATGAAAGTGAGGCACTTACGTGGTGCCCCACTTTGAAGGGCACCCTTCTGCATTCCTCACCGCTGCTCCCAAGCACTGACCCCTGCCAGTATTGGAATGGCATGGAAAAAAGCCTTGGTAGCAGCTAGTGGAGAGGGGAAGCTGTAGCATGCACAACTGCTTCCTGTTAGGGCCTGTACCAGGGCTGTTCCTGGATTAGGGACACCTGGAGTACAGAGGTTTAAGTTTTAGAATTTTACACCAGTGTACAATGCTCCAAAGGTGCTGATCTCCAAATAATAAATCTATTTTCAAACAGCTACGACAATTGAAGTCAAATGGTGAATGGAGGAAGGTGTCTTTTATAAACCAAGTTTATATTCTATACCCTCTCAGCTAAACATAATGGCTCTTTCATGCAGTGCGATCTTTGCCTATAAGAATTTAAACTTGTCACTGTCTTATAGCAGAATATAATCTTAAAACTAGTGTTTGAAGCAAACCCTTATAGTGCAGCAAACGTAGAACTAAATCAGTGAATGAATATCCAATAGGAGACACATTATATTGCAGATAATAGGGAGGAAGTAATGCCTTGAAGACAGATGACCTTATTGATCTAAACAGCTTTGTTCTTTTCTGATTATGGAAGTCACACAAATTAATTCCATTTTATTACTTAGAATGGTATCTATGCTCAAATTTGGCCTTCAGTTAAATCCCCACAACTCCCAGTGAAATCGGCATGCTGGGTGAAGTCTAAAGCAGAATGGAATTTGGGTGCTGGGTTGTAAGCCCGTTGAATTGCTGGGAGTCCACCGGTCACTTTTGGCAAATATTTTAATGGTAACAAGCTAGGGAATTAGCTCTGGTTTTGCTCCAGCTTTTGTTAGCTCTCTGTCTCTATGGGACTTCTCTGCATGCCAAAAAAATCAATAGTCTAAAGCAATTGTTTTTACCTGTGTTCCATTGTCACAGATTACATCTAAAGTTTCCAAAGAGGCTCACACCTACATTTGAAATCTGCAGGGGTCTGCAAATGAAAAGAAAGGTTGACAACAACTGGTTCACAGCCAGGATGTCATGGACTAGGATACTGTCAAGATCAGTTAAGAAATGCTGAATCTGGTCAGTTGATTTAAGAGTTCCAACAGAACATGTATAATTTTTATGTTCGAAAATATACCTATAAACATGACCTATGAAGAAAGATGGAAAAAAATGGGGCACGATAAGAGTCTTCAAGTACATGAAAGGTTGCTACAAGGAGGAGGGGATAAAATTGTTCTTCTTAACCTCAGAGGATAGGACAAGAAGCAATGGGCTTAAATTGCAGCAAGGGAGGTTTATATTGGACATTAGGAAAAACGTCCTGTCAGAGTGATTAAACACTGGAACAAATTGCCTAGGGAGGTTGTGCAATCTCCATCTCTGGAGATTTTAAAGAGCACATTAGAGAGGATGTTCTACTTAATACTTAGTCCTTCTCTGAGTACAAGTGACTGGATGAGATGACCTTTTGCAGTCTCTTCCAGTTCTATGATTCTATACACAGCAACATGGATTAGCCCAGCGATGGGTAACCAAGACTAGTGAGTGGTCTGCACGAACGGGCTTCCTTCATCTCAGCGGGCTGCATGACTGAAATCAAGCGGTGGGCACCCTACCCCTTTGTTCCCCAACTGCATGCCTCTCATGCACTGGGGCAATGGAGCCTTGCATTTCCTACTCAACCCCCGCCTTTCCAGCCTTTTTGAAGCACCAGGAATCCACTCATATGTGCTCCATCCCAGCTCCTTTCCCTCCCTCCCAAACAGCTGATTCGTGGTGATCAAGCTCTGGGAGGAAGAGGGAACAGCAGGATGGAGCATGAATCAGCAGATTTACGGCACTCCAAAAGTGCTGGGAGGGAAGGGTGGAGTAGGAGGTGTTGATCCCCAGTGCACAAGATGAGTGTAGCGAGGGGAAGCAGACGGGGTGCATGGGCCAACCACTGGACTACCCATTTCAGTATATACTTAAGGATATGGTCAGTGTTATACACCCTATTTTACCATGACTTCACTACTATTGTCATTCAAGCTAGTTAGCTCAACTCTGCCTACATGTACTCCAGTCACATCTCTGATTGCAGTGCAGACACACATGACATTTGAATGAGCCTGGAACAAGCTGGGGAAATGGTGAGATGGTAAAGGTTTAAACACAACTGACCAGGCATAGTCCAGAATAACAAATATTCTTTAGACTGTTATTTCCTAACACCATTCCCTTTTTCAAAATCAGTTATCTTAATATGGGGTCTTTGACGATATATAATTAAAAGATGACCATGTATATCATTGTTGCTACCACTGTTGTACAATTACAACAAATTTATATGAAAGATGTCATATAAGGAATCAATGGAAAAGTTACAATCTATCAAATACGATTATCCTATTTGTATGCATGTATCACTGTTGCATCTGACGAAGTCGGTCTTTGACCACGAAAGCTTATGTTCCAAAATACCTGTTAGTCTATAAGGTGCCACAGGATTTCTTGTTGTATCTAAGGTTACGAATACTGACCATGTAATAGTATTTCAAGCATGCCTGCTTCTGGGAGAACACCTACAAGATAATATATACATCCAGTCTGATCAGCAGATTGTGAATGGACTGTTCTAACTGATGGCCCATGAAAGGACACTTAGCTGGAGCAACAAGTGAAGAAGCCTGTCCTCATCTGATGGGCCTCCCAGGGATGTTTTAAGCCAGAATGCGAGTAATGACTGTTCCTATGACTCATCAAAGCATGCATGAGCATGTGACTAGCTCAGGACCCCAGAGTCCTTTTTGTGCCTGTAATCTTCCAGAAACTAAGACACATCAATCCTTCCCACACGACAGAAGGGATAAAGAAACCCTAGAAGCATATACATATTGATTCTTTCCTGCTATGATCACTGGACTATGGAATTATACTAACAAGAGCATGCTACTAATGAACTGAGTGCCTTCTAATCTTTTGGAAGTTACTAGAGACACAACGAGGTATAATCAGTAGTTCATAATATCTACTGTTTCAAGCCTGATACAAGAATTCTGAATGATTGTATGCTTTGTTTACCTCGACCATACTAGCCTTCTCCTTTCTTTCTCTTATAAGTAAACCTTTACATATTAGATACTAATGGACTGGCATCATCATGATTATTCGGTAAGATCCAAGTTATATATTGACCTGGACATGCAGCTGATCTCTTAAGATGAGAAGACCCCATTGTTTGATTAAATTTGCTGAAATAACCACTCATCATTAAGTCCAGCGTCCGGATGGTGAAACGGGGGCTGGGATACGCAGAGACTGCATTTCTGACTTATTAACCGGCATGGTAAGAAAGTTTACTTTTGTTAGTGGCTTAATTAATCTAACTGAGGAATAAACTACCTTTTTGAGGAGGGGAGGGAAGTCTGACCCATTTCTAAGCAGTTTGTCCTGAATCTGATATTCTCAAATGTGACCCACGAAGGCATGGTGGCAGACTATCAGTTTTCTGCTAATTTTTTCCATCCATGGTTGGAATAAATTGGTATGTGCACCGCCAATAGACACCCTCTGCTAATCAGCTGGGCAGCACATGAACCTCTCCTGGGTAGCTGCCCAAGCGCTTAGCTGTAAGGGAACACTGCTAACTAGGTATAATCCTGATTAACTGCATTCCCCAGTTTTGCAATGCCAGCTATTACCCACAGACTTCTAGTCGCACAAAAATACAAGATTACCCAATTTTCCTTGACACACTTTCTCATGTAGTGAGTACTTTCAAGAAAGACCATCACCTTCCCCAGACAGAGAAAATTTCATTGGTGCTGCTAGTCACAAGTCTTAGGAGTTCACTTTTTACAGTCATGTTCACCCACAGATGAAGACACCTCTAGCATATCTTTCACATCAATACATACATATCAGTATGTTAAAGGGCATATAAGACTAAAAAGGCCTCCAAGTGTGAAGCCACTTTCTGTGAAATATATACAACTATTTCTGTTTATTTTATTATTAAAGGTTTAGTACAAATAGAATAATAAATCAAGGGGGTCTCAAGAAACACCCTACAAGAAGAAAAGTCTAAAATATTAACAATGAAAAAAAGTAATAAAATATTTTGAAAATTACAAAAAAAAGCACCTTGAAAGTTTTCTTCTAAACAGCAAAAAGCATATTTATTCATTACCAGTAACTAATATTTTGTCTCTCCAACTAATTTAATAGTTTGTACTTAAGCCCTTTAAAAAGTAACACAAAAGGGTTACAATGGTTTAGCTCTGTTGTTGTCACTTAGAAAGTGAGAATTTGAAGTTTTCAATGGAGAATAAAACACAATTATACTAAAAATGTTTCCTTAACAAGCTGCCATAAAAACACACTTTTGCTTCCCAGACACATTTCATCTGTTGGTGAGAGCAAGGCATCCAACGGGAATATGGTGGTAATTGCGTAAAAAAAGGATGGTGATATAAATCACCAAAGGTTAATGATCGGGATGTGAACAGAGGGACTTGTTTACAGAAATAGCATGCAATTTAAAATTTACAAGAAATTTAATGCCACTACTTGGCAATCGCTAAAATCAACAGCCCAGAAAACAGTGACATTAAGAAAAATATTACACTTATAATCATTCCAAAATAAGTCAATTAGTGTTAGGGCATGCGCTTGCGATTACTTGACCCATTTGGTTTGCACTTAAGTGAAAAAAGATTTCCCCCTATTATACCAAGATTACTGAGATGTGACCTATTTTGCATTCCGTATTTCATATACCAACCCCTCTTACTCGCTCTCTGAGATGGCGGCCGAGGGTTTTTCTCCTTGCTCAGCTTCCAAGTAATTCTGACCTCTGACATTTGTAATAATAAAAAAAAATAAGACAGTTTATAATTGTGTTGTTCAAATGAAGGTGGGGAAAAATTCAATCTGCTATTATACAAAAGGCATGACGGCTGTCTTCAGCGAAAAAAGCAATGCAAGTCAATTTGTGAACTTTGGCACCAGGCGACCTTTAGAAATACAACAATATACAGAATTTACAAGCAAGAGTAGCACATGCAAATGACCTGGCTCTGTCTCGCCTTTGGATTAGAGCTGCAAAGAGCATTATGGAGAATGCTTTCACAAAACAAATTAAGACTGTTACTTAAATGTCACGGCACACCATTGTATTTGGCTACAGATCATTACACCTGATACTAACACTTTTAAAAACTGTAATAACTTGGGAAATATTACATTGAGTGCCCACATGTATAAAGGGGGGGGGGGGGGCACAAAATAAATAAATAAGAGAAAATGGGCTCCTGAAGTAATTTAAACATCAACACTCCACGACTAGAGGGAAAGGTCAGAATTTAAGTAAGCTGAAAGGAACATGAATGGCAAAATAAAATGCACAAACAAAAAGATGAAAAGACCATGGGAATGACTCTGCAAACAAAAGATGAAAGCACGCATGCTTTGGGCAAATCTGATTTCTATTCCTGCGTTTGGAAAGTGAGAGGAAATGGAAAGAAGTCTAGAAGGGCAGGTAAAAAGAGGAGAGAGAGTAAGGTGATCATCTAAAATGGGCTGTTTTAATTTGTTACCTTCAGTGTTGGTACTGCTGCTGCTGTATATATTTCGCAGGCTACCAACACGGTTTAGTTTCCATGCTTTGCGTTTGGCTGCATCCAGAGAGCAGAAGGGGAAGAGAGAGAGAGAGAGAGAGAGAGAGAGAAAGATAAAAATAAAAAAAAGAAAAGAAAAAATATGAAAAAGGGGAGAAAAGAAACGTCAAAGTAGCATGTGAAATAAAATACCAGCACAAGCCTTTTATTTGTAAACTATCTGCACAGACAGACACAAAAAATACACACAGCACAACACAGCTTCTCAGAACCACCAGCAGCATGGGAGGCCTTGCTCCCATTTTTGTCATCGAAAAAGATACTTCCAAGATTTTACAACATGACATGACTTGTCAATAGTAATTGAATCTAAATAGCAAGGAACGGTAGAAGTTCACTACTTCTTGTATACATGATACACTATTGGGGACAAGACAACTATCGAGGTATAGTGCTGATTAATTTCCAGAAAAAAATGCCAAACAAAGGATTTCCCCTTTCACTAAGAGGGTGCACTAGGATGCCTGTAGCTGTAAAACCTTTAATTCCAGATGACGATGTAATGGGTTCAAATCTAAATGACCATAAACATTATTTTTTAGTGTTATGCTTAGTTGTTCTACTTCATTATTATTATAAATGTCAAGTAGACACAGTTATGCACATTTTGTTTTTTCCAGAGGCAGGTTACTGGCAAAATATAAATTCATGTTTGGAAGGTAAACTGTGTATTCTCTTTACTACAAAGATGTCCTCATTGCTTTATAAGAATCACATCAAACTTTTAAATCTCTCTCAGTTTCAAGCTCCTGTTTCAAACATTAATTGGCAGAACTGTATAAAAAGCACTTAAATCCATTGCTCATTACAGGAAGTTAATTCTCTCACTGTCTTGTGGCAGAACCTATTTATTCTTCCCAAAAATGAATTCAAAGCATTAAAAATATTTTTAGAGTGAATTTCATAGGGGCAAGGACCACATCTTTCTTTTCAAAGCACCAGCAGGCACAGGAATACACAATAACCAATGTTAACACACTAGAAAATCCTATCTGCTATTTATCCACCAAACGTATATGTTATGGCCAGCAAGAGGGCAAGTTCACCCACACCTATCCGAAAACATGTCTGAAATGTAACTTAGTGGGGCCACTTCTCAGGATGAGGTGATAAAGTAACAATTCATGGCTACACCACTTAGCAGGCGAGGTGGTTGTCAGCTAATAGTATGCATGCAGCATGGAGAACACGACAGTGGTAAAAGCTACCCTCTATCAACTGTCAGCAGTATTAGCCCTCGTGCCTTTCTTCAGGCCAGACAAATGAGAATGAGACACGTGCCAACTGAAAAACACTTCAGCAGGCCTTATAATCCACCATACTCTCTTCCCTTACCCAAAGCTTTCCTAAAGGCTGTCAAATACTGCAAGGTTGATGGTGCATTGCAGTGCACACCTTAGAACTGCTTAGTCTACAATCTCAGCCAAGATGGGATCTGCCGGTAACAAATCCGTCATAAATAGATGAATATGTCGCATCTCTCACTTGTGCCCACTATTCTCCTTCAACCTTTCAGACAATATTTGCACACAAAATAAAATACACAAACTCTGAAAAAGTGTTTTTCTTGTTTTCTAGATGTGTAGTTTATAATGCCAAGTAGCACTTCAGCCAAACAATTATTTATATGGAAAAATTATCATTAAAATTAACTTGGTCAAACGAGTAACAAAAAGCTGTATCTTCAGTCTAACGGCTAAGAATGGAAGAATACCACTCTTTAGAAAGGAGACGCAGCTCAATCAGATGCTTTAGCATGCAGCCGGATTTGTACGCTAATCCAGTTTAGTGCTGAAAGGAGAAATCCTGTCTTACTACCTATATCATAAAGTTACCTATTTGGAGCAATTCTCCAGGTACAGCACTGAGAATGATGATTACTATCTGCATGCAACCAGTAACTCTATTATAAAATGGTAATTCACTGTAACTGAAGAGCAGGGTCCAAACACCCTGGAACATTATCTTACACATTCTTTCACTGCAGTGGCATTAAGTTTTTAAAACTATGCACTGATAAGGAGGGAAAATGGAAAACTGGACACTTGACTGTCACCCATCCCGTTTATTTTATATACGCGCACACACACACACACACACACACACACACACACACACAAAATATTATCCAGGAGACCAACTGATTCACTCAAAATTTATCTATACACTTAAGTTGGTCAAATGTTTACAGCTACAATTACCTTTCATAATTACAAACCTTTAGTTTTAAGAGAAATTTAGCAAGTCACACCAGAAATTGACTAAACAGGCTCCATCTCTTGGCGGAAAACTTACATTTTCTGAAAAAAATTTACATATAAATAAGCAAAATCTAGACTTAGCACCCTGTGAAAGGTGAGGCTTTCTCCAGTCCGTAAAGCCCCTTTCCCAGTACGCTTTCTGTCTTTCATTTTTCACACACCGATTGCACATTAGAGAACAGATGTAGAAGTAGAAAGTGAACTTGCAGCCTGATTTTCTATTAACCTATTGATGAAATAATCAATTTTAAGCGTGTTAAATGTCATGTCGTTTTCTTCCTTTAAACAAATGGGCACTTTCCGGCTCAAGCTGAGGTCCTGATGCATCCTGGTGTGTCGAAGTATGAATTGGACTCCAGTTTACTTTTTGTGGTGCCTCAGGCAATACAATACTGTTCTCCACAGCAGGCTTTGGATGATGCCAAATGCAGCCTCCATGACTCTGACTGATGTGTGTGAAAACACCAAGGCCCACCTTGGACAGCCTACCCTGACTGCCTTCACAATTACACATGGGAGTATAAATGTTTGCACATTCTAAACAAGACCATAAAGGGCACTGAAAGTAGCTTTGTGCCTGATATGTCACTGTCAGACATCCTAGCGCATTCACTCTATCCAGTCTGGATTCTCTCTCTAATTCAAAAGCCAGATCAACACAAGATGATTATATCTCGAACCTCTGATTTGCACTGGCTTATCACTTCTAATAATGAGCTTTCTAAATAAAGAATTTAAAATGTTTTTCTTTTGTTTTCAGTGTAACTCAGCTTCCTATTCTGAAAGAATCTTCAAATAGTTTGATTTGCTGAAGTCTATCGCTAGACTGCTCCTCCACTTAAAACAATTAGTCTCCTTTTTTTAGTTTCCTAATTTTGCAAAAAATGCAGTTTTAGCTCTTCAACGTGCCTTGACATATTTTCTTTTCTGTCTACAATGTTGAAATACCATAACCTGTGTTACTAATATAATATATTAAGGGTATCGACAAAGCCTTTTATGAAAGTATTTGAACTTGCTTTGATTTTGACTTCATTGTCTATCAAAACAAACCTAAAAATCCAAAAATATTACAAGTATAATTTGGATGTCATCTGAACTAATTAACATCTAGAATTTAGACAGCTGAGATTATATTTCTATCCCCTTAGTCAGGAAAATCAATTTGTACTGACTTCCAATCCGGACTGCCACAACAAGTCATTATATGGAGCCCAGTAATTCTGAGCAATGTTATTAACCACAGAGCTCTATCTTGCATTACGATGCCACACTGTGAAACAATAACAGATTATCATATTTTTACTTCAGTAGAAAACATAGCCCAGTTATTCCTTTTATAATTAATATACAATGAAAAGCCATAAAGACTTTGAACCCTTGTTTCTGAAGCACGTTTCATAAGATCAAGGCCTCAGAAAGATTTCTTGAAAGCCAGCCACTTTTAATTCACTCATTTCATTCTGTGATTTAATTTATTGTTTCCACGTGGTACAAACTTACTTGATTACATAGGTCAAGTACACTGTCCAAGACAGTCCAATCCAGAAGCATGACTGATTCATAAGGAGGGAAGACTGATCAATTTTCATAAAGAGTAGTTTTACATACAGTCTGAAGCTCTCTAATCTGGAAATCTCTCATTTAGCAACATCCATAATCCGGCATGATTTTAGTTAACTGGAAGACTACTTATCATAGGTGTGGCCAAGTTTACCATGGTCTCTTAAAATTTGTTTCCAGTCACCTGTCCTGGCTCTCAGTGTTCTATGCTGTTGTGTGGCTGTAATTTACCCTTCCATGTTTTCTCAGAGTCCAGTAAGCAGCAGAGGTGTTGGTAATGCTGTTAGACAATACCAACCTACTGGACCACAGGACCACCAGTTAGTTTCTGAGGGCGCTGGTCTAGAGAGGTTCAACCTGTTGATGTTTTCATGTCCAAAAGTGTTTGTGAGCGGAAACTCAAATATTTTCCTAGCTAAATTCAGCAACTATTTTAACCTGCAACCTATGTGAACAACAGGTTCTGAGGAAAAAGATTAAGAACATTAATATGCCCTGTTGTAGCACTCCATATACCTCATGCAAACACATGGGTCTTCCCTCTTCACAGACTGTACAATAGTCTATCCCTCGTCTAATGCACAAATTAAGAACCTGTTCTTCTCGTTCCCCAAAATGTCTGTTGCAACTTTCAAGGCTTAGCAGTGGCCGAAGCACACTGGTAATTTCCACACTGCAGCCATTGGCATTAATTCCTGGCTCAGGTAGATCTGCACCTACTAACTTTGACCAAGCTGGCATATTAAAAACAGGAGCCTTTTCATGTCTGCAGGTGCAAAGTGCCTAAATACATACCCAGGAGAAATCGTTGTGTGAAACCCTACTTGGGGGCCTCCAGCCCATGGACATGATTTTTTTTAACGTGTAAGCTTGATTAAAGTGCATGGCTACATCTATCGAAAGTGAAATACTCATGGCAGCACATCTTGGGGGGCGGGGGAGGAGACAGTGTTATGCTTGCATATATTCAGTACCTGACAGCTATGCAATAGTACACACCTTTTATCAAGGGTGAAGCTAGCGACTTCTCTGGTCATTTCTGCACAGCTTTAAGACCTCTTCCCTATCTTTAAGAAGGATCAATGTAAAACACTGCAATGATAGCCGTTCTTACATGCAGTAATGTTAACTGTGGCTAAAGTGCCCCAATTTCTTTTATATTTCTTGGTGGAGAACACTATACCCAGCAAATGGGACCATATGATTCTCTTTAAGATATACAGCAGGGTCTTGACATTTGCAAGTGCCACATTTGCGAATTCAATTATTTGTGAGTGGCCTTGCTTCTCCAGGGCTGGGAGCACCAGCAGGTGCCACTGCTTCTGCGGGACTCCAGGAGGGGAGCACTTGAAGCCGCCACGGCTTTCCTAGGGCTGTGAGTGCCGGCAGCTGCCACGGTTTCCCGGAGCTCTGGGTGGGGGGCGCTGGCAGCTGCTGAAGTTTCCCTGGGGCTCCAGAGCTGGAAGCATCAGCAGCTGCTACTGCTTCCCTGGGGCTGGGAGTGCCGGCAGCTACTGCTCCTCCAGGGCTGGAGCACCAGCAGCTGCTGCTTCCCCGGGGCTCTGAGCACGCTCCCCCCACCATTTGCGAAAATCAGCATTCGCAAGGGTCTTTAACACAGAACCCTCACAAATGTCGAGACCCTACTGTAGTTATTACAGAAAGAGAATCAGCAATGTTGAAATTTGGCATCAGGGAGGCACCCTTCTTTTGGCATCCCCAATTAAATTCCATCAGAGGTGAGCTGTTGAAAATCACCATAGCTGGGTTATTTCACAAAGCCCAGCTCACTTTTGATGTGCTGCCAGAAACCCTCAGGATTTTCTTTGCACTGCATCTCATTTCAACAGTCCACATTGCATGGAACGTCTGGCCAACACACTGAGAAAATGGATCCTCCTCATCTTCTGGCTAATCAAAATGTGACCCCGGGGGGATAACATTGGACCGGCAACCAGACAGCATACATTCTGGACACATCACTTTTACCACGCGCTGTTAAGAACGTTGTGTCTTTCCCAGCGTTTATTCATATGTGAACTACAGGATATGCTTTTATTAGTAAGCATGTCTAACCCACATGTGGCATGTGATGTCCTCTACATACCTGTCAAGTTTTATTCATTCCATTGGTAACATTTTATGGGAATTTCAAGTACTTCAACTAGTTTTTAATGTAACTCTAAACTTGTGCCTCAGAAATACTGTGTGGATTTATAGCAGCAACGAAGGGTCCTGTGGCACCTTATAGACTAACAGAAAAGTTTAGAGCATGAGCTTTCGTGAGTTAACTCACTTCTTCAGATGCTGGTCAGATGTGTGGATTTAGTGCTAGTGCAATCTTGGAGAATGAAGCCTTCCACTTATCTACAGGAGAGCAGGGAGGTGAGCTTTCCACACTCACTCTTCTTCACACCTGCTGGAGTGGTGGGGGCCTTCCTCAAGGGGTAACTGGGATAAGCTCAAGTTCCAGGCTCCATGAAATTCCTAGTTTCTCTAGTGAGTCTGGGGGTGGTTGTGTGATTAGGGAGTTGGAACTGAGATTCCCTCAAACTCTTCCCATGTAGAGCTGCCAAACATCCATTAGACAGAAACCAGTTTTAAACCTTACTGAGAGGGGTCGGATTCACACTGGCAACCAAACAGGCAAAAGATTCTGAGGCCCATTATTAGCACATGTACTCAGGCATCCAAGTCCCCACTAAATGTTAGTGTTACACCTTCAAAAGCGAAGCCTGTTTTCTGGAAGATGAATTAAATCAAGTTCTGGCCTTTTCTGTAGTTTACATAGGCCAGGTCTTACTGACTCTGCAGCTTCACAAGCAGCTTCTTCCTCCCTTCCCCACCGTGCTCAATCTTGCTCATACAGAATCACAGGGCTGGAAGGGACCTCAGCAGGTCATGTAGTCCAGCCCCCTGCTTCAAGCAGGATCAACCCCAACTAAGTCATCCCAGCCAGGACTTAAAAACCTCAAGGGATGGAGAATCCACCACCTCTCTAGGCAACACATTCCAATCTTCACCACCCGCCTGGTGAAGGAGTTTTTCCTAATATCTAACCTACACCTCTCCCTCTTCAACTTCTGACTATTACTCCTTGTTCTGCCATCTGACACCACTGAGAACAGTTTCTCACCCTCCTTTTTAGAGCGCCCCTTCAGGAAGTTGAAGACTGCTATTAAATCACCTCTAAGTCTCCTCTTCTGTAAACTAAACAAGCCCAAATCCCTCAGCCTATCCTCATAGGTCTTGTGCTCCAGACCCTTAATCATTTTTGATGCCCTTTGCTGAACCTGCTCCAGCAAATCCACATCCTTTTTATACTGGGGGCCCAAAACTGGACACAATATTCCAGATGTGGCCTCACCAGTGCCGAATAAAGAGGAATAACTACTTCTCTAGATCTGCTTGAAATGCTCCTCCTAATGCACCCTAGTATGCCATTAGCCTTCTCGGCTACAAGGGCACACTGTTTACTCATATCCAGCTTTTCATCCACCATAACCCCTAGGTCCCTTTCCATCGTACTGCTGATGAGCCAGTCGGTCCCCAGCCTGTAACAATGTTTGGGATTCTTCTGCCCCAGGTGCAGGACTCTACACTTCTCCTTATTGAACCGCATCAGATTTCTTTTAGCCCAGTCCTCCAATTTATCTAGGTCCCTCTGGATTCTCTCTCTACCCTCCAACGTATCTACCTCTCCCCCTAGTTTTGTCTCATCTGCAAACTTGCTGAGGGTGCAATCCAGTCCCTCATCCAGGCCATTAATAAAAATGTTGAACAACACCAGCCCCAGAACCGAGCCTTGTGGCACTCCGCTTGAAACATGCCCTGCGCTTTTTTAAATGGATTTGGTTCATTAGCCAAAACACACACCACATATAAAACAAACCAAATTTAAACAAAACCGCTACATTTGCTTCGCTTTGCTCTGCAGCATAAAATTATTTCAATCACTAGTCCTGGAATTTCACACTAACCTACATACAATTATCTCTCCGATGAGGCATCAATGGCATCTGAACTGATCACCTTCAGCAACAAAGGCAAGACCTCTGTTGCTACTTTGGCAGGTGAATGCCAGGAAAGTTCAGTTCTGTTCCCACCTGTGTCAGAGGCTTCTGGGGAAATTCTAGGAGTTCTGCTCATTTTCTAAATTCTTCACTGGAGAGAGGCGGGGCCTGATGCACACAAGTGCTAAACACACAGCTGCCACCAGAATTAATGGGGCTTGTGCACCTTTGGCCATTCTACCAGTTTGACAGTGTAGTCTGGAGAATGAGCACAAGACACTGGAGTTCTTATCCTAACTCTGCAACTGATTCACTGTGCGGCCTTTGGCAAGTCACTTTTGTCTCTCTGTAAAGTGGAGATAACTCTTCCATGGGTATCTTGTCAGCACCAATTAGTAAATACCCACACAGAACTTTGAATATTAAATGCTATACAAATACTAAGTATTGAGGATTTCTCTAGTTTGGTTGTAATGTTTTCTTCTGCATCAGGTTCCGCTCTATAAAATGTGGGTAATGATTCTCTGCTCTTTCACAAGAGTGTTACAAAGATAAATTCCTAAGCGTCTGCCAGGCAAAGGCCACCAAAAATCTGCCATTCACTTATTTTCAAGTATTTGATTTTGCAAACTGAACACAGGTATATTTTACAAGTAGCAGACGATTCTATATTTTAAAATGTACATGCATATAGTTAAATATTTCAGACAGGGACTGTGTCTATAAGAGAGAAATGCTTCTTTTGCTAGGATACGGAGTAACTGTGAATCATTTAAATTTAATTACTTCCAATTACTGCACATCTTTGTATTTGTTCAGCCAATGGCTTTACATCTGTGACCATCCCAGGGCAGACAGGATTTGTGTGTGTTTTCTTAAATAGAGATGCCAGGTATTTTGCTTTTATGAATCTATTTTCTTCATGCTTTTTAATCTAAATATTACAGAAAGTATGTTTACCACCATTACTAGTGCTATATGATTTTCAAACCTCTGTACCACCCAGGTTCTTGTACATAAATTCATTTAGTACCTGGTACACACCCTAGTGGAGCCTCAGAATATAAACTCCTGCAAGTCTTTATAAAACATCCCTCATTGAAACGCATTGGGTTTTTTTGGTGGGGTCAGGGGAAGTGAATTAAAAACCACACACCTTTTCTTAGGAACGTTCTAGTATCTATAGTTTGATTTTAAAAGCTTCTTCCATCACTGTACTCAGAAACTACGGACTTGTTAATGTCACCTCTGGTCTCCATCTGACAGAGCTCTTTGTTGATTAGATAAATAGTCCTCAGATAGCTGATTAAAAAATGATGTAGCTGTTAGGTTGTGTGCCCAAGCCTTGTCAGCCATGTTGGATGTTAAAGTGTGCATGAATTACATCCCTGGAGTGTGCTGAACAGTGCTGATTAAATGAGGCACGCCACAGCCCTCAGCATCAATTATCAGAAATAATAGGATCTTTTCACCTACACAGGAGGAAGGGGGATGGGGATGGAGTTGGCATGCCACTCATTTTGGAGAATCTCTCATCATCACTAGCACAAAATAAATAACCCTGTCCATTCAGTAAAGAAGTTTTTAATTTTTATGGAACACCAGGCAAAGCAAGAGAAAACTGCAAGATAACCTTTCCAGAGAACACACACTGGCCTATTTTTAATATCTATGCTAGACTTCTATAAATATGGATTTTGCAGAAAGGCAGGCCTGAATTACTGAGAGGTATTTTAGGGTGACCCATGCTTCAGGATAATCTGCATAATGCTAACACCACACGACGGGGACCAGATTTTCCCGTTTTGTTCTCCTCTTGTGCTTTTTAATGTGCTTTGCATCTCATGATCTTTTATCAGTTGTCACTTCATTGTGAAGCTGCAGTTTGGGGATCTCTTTTATGCTGGTCATCTGAACATTCATTTGCTCAAACAGACTGTGTAAATGTTCTGTTCTCTCGTAACAGGAGTAGAACTATGTCATAAAATGCAACCCAGAAGATTCTTACACTACACGAACTCCCTACTACAACTATAAAAGGGACACAATGTTCTTCTCCTACAGGATTCCATACCGGGAGGTAGTAATGCTGAAACGTCCATTAAAGAACTTTTAAAGGATTAAAAATGAAGACCAAGCAACTACAACATAGGACATACCTTCAGAAAATAAAATAATCCATCTGAACTGAGTTTCTGACCCCAAGAAACATTACAATAACTATAAGTTCTAAAAAAATCTGTCCCAATTCAAACAAATTGAAAAAACAGTGAAAACATGTTGTAACACACCAAGTATTATTGTCATTTTTCTGCATTTCCCAAGAAATGCTCAGAGTTGCATAGAGTGTAGTTTATAGTAGTTTCCAAAGTAAAATTGCTTTAAACACTTGAAAGAGATTTGAAAGCTTCAAAAGCTTTCCATTTAGTGGGTTAATGTGGGCTCTAACATCTGTCCCACCAGACCAAGACAAGAGCTAAAATAAAACCAAAAGTAAAGACAACTGGATAATTCATTAAATCAGAAACCCAAGCTTGAAGGATGATGTAGTCTTTTCAAAGTCTGGTCCCACTTTTAAAATAAGCTGGTTCTGAATATTTTTGGATGGCTGGTGATGGCAAAGGGAAATTGGTTGGAATACTGAAATCTGGATTTGAAGATCACCTACACTCTACAATAAAATTTTCGTATCTGATAAGAAAATGGCAATTGACTATCCATGTTCCATTTTAAAGCCACGAAACAATCTAAGGATAGTATTTGTATCAATACTAGCATTTTAATTAAATTTAATTGCAGCTTTTTCATCTTTGTATATTTCAAAGAGAAAAAATGAAAATTGGGAAAAGTTCATCTCAACTATTTAACATCAATTTAAATTGTTACAGTTATTCATTTACAAAAAAGTTAATCTGTCTAATATTAATGAAGAATGGTGGTTTACATACACTGATTAATTCTTCTTTCCATCTAATGTTTTTTCCTCACTGAAACTTCTGCAGAAGGTAAATATTTGGCACAACTATTCGTGTGTTAATAACATACTATAAACATTCTAGATTCACAGACTGAAAGAGATGTTAATTGGAAACTTTTATTTTTTCTTCGCTTTTTCATTTCCTGCAGCTGAAAATTACAGGCCTTTTATATACACACAAATCTTCTTCAGCCACCTAGAAAAATTGTCTTTTAATAAAAGCTTTAATTTGTGCTATCATATTTCAAAGGCAACGAACAGCTAAAGCAGCTAATCAAAGGTATAATTATTTAATGACTAGTACTCATGCTATCTAACAGGGACATAATTGCTTGGCTGAGATCACTAGACCACCAGCTTCTGTACTGGAAAACAACTACTTTGCATACAGCATTTGATTGACCAATTTTTAAGGTTAGTTTCGACAACAGGGTCAGCTTCACCAGGCTAGCTCGGTTATTGAGAGATTAGCTAATCAGTTTATAACTCTACCCCCTTTTTTTGCATATATATTTTACCTAGAGAAAACTGGTGGGGAAAAGAAAACACACCATCAGGGCATAGTGCCCAAAATGGACTTAAAGGAGAGGAATCCTAGAAGAACAAGCACGAAACACAGATAACTATATTTTTAGTAAGTCGATTTTATTTCCTCTGTTTGATTCATAGCAAGAGAAAATGCTTACTTACTTACCCACAAAGACCCACTATTTTTATGGCATGATGGATTTATTCTTGGTTTGGACTACCAGTTTCACCTATCGAGAGGCAGACTGCAGTCTCACCTGTTATAGGCTGATAAACAAGCAGCGTTTAAATCCATTAGTCAAAGATGCATTTTTCTCCACTTTCTTTGAGCAAAACACAGCCAACGTTTTGTTGACCATGCAAGCAATTACTGTCAAGAAAAGAGTTACAAAACGGCATAAGGATGTTTCTGCTTAGAGGAGTTTTGTGCTCAAAGCAGGAATCCTGTAATTTCTGCCACTTAGTGCATTTTTCCCAATGTACACTAGGTGTCAATTTGAAAAACAAACAAACAAAACCTCACAAGCCAGTAAATTACTTCACTGGGCTACCACGCTGCAAAGCCATGAAAGTTGGAGCCAAGCCTCCAGAGTACCCCGTTCTCTGAGCTAGTATGAACATAATGTGCCATTCGAAGACTGACTATTATTTGTGTACAATGGGAGTTAGGGATGTGTTCTCTGAACTGATCCGTGAAGTTTTCCTTTAGATTCTCTGCTCATGACCAACTCCTGTTCTGTTTTGTAGGCAGCTACAAGAACTAAGGCAACCTTTAATGTTATTGCTGAGGTCCTATTCGGGCAGGCAGTTGCACAGAAAGTAATACATGTAAAATGGAAGGTTATTATACATCTCACTTCAGCCCAGTTTTGAAATCTAAAGTGAAAATTAAGTGGTGGAAAAAAGGGCCTTGTGTTGGCCCTCTTTGTAGCAGACAATTTCATCCTAAGATATATGAGGAATTTGATGGTTCCTAGTAGACATACATGTTGCAAGATCTACTGTATGATACAGCACCACAAGTTTGCTCTTGAGGTGCAGGGCTGGCGTTTCTCTTGCAATGCAGGTGAGGACTGAGGTGCACTGGAAAGCTTTGTGGGAAAGCTTGCACAAAACTAGTTTGCACAATTGCTGATAAAAAAGTCATACCCATACTGTTGTGTGGTCTTATTAACAGCTTCCACCGGATCTGTATTAATTTTTAAGTTTCTGACGATCATTGCTTTCATTTGTCAGGTGAACATAAAAATAGCTACCCCTCACTTGAAAAGTGCTTTGAACTTTAAGGATCAGAAACACCATAAGAACCACTACTAAACTGTAACTCTTAACTAAGATCATGGATTTGTCACTCATAGTAAAGATCTATTTTGAATTACTGGCATTTGTAACAACTACTTTTGTGTGTGGGTATAGTCAACAGCAAGTTTAAAGGTAGGTGTGAATTGTTATGGGTTGCTTATATAGCCTGATAACTAGACCTTCTACTTTTATGATAATTCCCTAATTACGACATGGTACAAATTATATTCTGTTTCCACTATACAGTACATGAAGTCAAGCTACCACCTATTCATGTAGTTAGGATAGCAGACAAACACGGCACATTCAACCACAGGAGTAAGGCTGAAGTTTATGTTAACCCACTTGGAAAAGGTACTAAATGGAAATCAGTCTCTCGGAGGTAAATCATTGGTTTCGTGGTGCATTTGTCCAGAACTACTTCCTCAAGGTAACCGGGAAAGAGGGAGAGACATTAGGAATGACTGGAGTACTTAGGCAATAGACATGTGAACTAGACACTTTAGAAGCAGGAATTATGATTTATCATAAGGCTCCGTAACCCACTAACCCTCCCTTTTGGTCCTGTGATTGCAGGGGCCATTCGTGCTTGAATGGCCTCTGTGTGTTGACTGGTTATACTAACAACCTCTTTTCCCCTCAATCAATGGTGTGGAAAAGACGACCCCTCCAGGTGATCTAAGTGCTGGGGTGGAAAGTGCTAGCTCAGGCGGAGAACCTCTCCCATTGACATAACTACTGCTACTCGGGGAGCGGAGTAATGATGACAACAGGACAGCCCTCTTCTATTGGCATAAAGCAACTACAGTGCCGTGAGCTAGATCCATAGGCACAGGGTGCTGCAGATTGAGTACAGGGGATGCTGCAGGTTTTTCACAGGGGCCTGCTCCTGGTGCCAGCACAATATAAAAAGATTTCCAATGGCACTGGCTACATTGGAACAGCTGCGCCGCAGTAGCAACTCTTCTGTAGACTAGCCTTAAGTACCTTTCTCAGACCTGAAGAGTACAGAAAACTTTCTCAGATCCAGCAGCCCTGGGATCGGTAAGTTGACAGATTTTCAAATATTCTGGTTAATACAGAGCTAAACCTGGAAATGCATAACACTAAAGAAAAACAAGATTGGATATTAAGAAACGAACAAAAATGTATGCAGAGTCCTTTATTTACCAACAACAATAGCATTGTACACTGTAAACTTATATTCCCTGTATTTATTTGTATTTACTTTCACTGTACTGTACTTATGGAAAATGTAATTAACATTTACTTATGGTTAAAATGCCGGTTATCTGAGAGCTCTGGATGATAGAATACAGGACAGGAAAGCATTTACAACTTTCTTTGTAGCTGGTCGAATACAGGATATTGACCACCTTTTTCCTCCAATATCCTGGGACCAATATGCCAACAAGACCATTGTGAACAACATCATCCAATGAGTATTCGGTAACATAATTCTTACTAGTGAATGTCCAAAAAGCCAAGGTGCTCTACAGTGAGGGAAAAATGGCAGTTTCGTTGCTCCTTTGTAACTGCTAGGAGTTTTCCAATATAATGTTGTATAAGAGTGGGAAAATTTTCTTGCTATTAATAAAATAAATTCAAATGGGTTTTCCATTAATTATGCTTGTTATAGTAAATTTCACACTGTTTGTGTGTATTATTTAGGGCTCATCGTGGATAGGACTCCTCAGCTTTACTGATGATCGATCTATTGTTGGTTCTCTCTTCTGACGACAAATTATAATGAAGAGGGATTATGGGTGAAGTATAGCCACACAACAGCCAAGCACATACTGAACTCTGAGTAATGTTTGAGATAATCCGGCTGGCATCAAGGTTGCTCTTTTCTATCTACTCAGTACTTTTTACATTCGTGTAATAATAGCAGTGTTAGAACCTGACTTATATAGAAAGATAACCACAATAGTTGAAAAAACTGTCCATGAAAAACAATAAGTAGCCTTTTGAAGAGTTAAGTTAAAAAAAGGAAAAATTACAAGGTCAATTTTATATGCACATATTTTTAACATATTTTGTCAGAACATTTGCATGAAACAGGATGTTTGCAATTGAATTCAAAATATCTGCTTGACAAAGCGCAACCATCATAAAATTAAGAGTCTTTAATCTGTCAAAGAGCATTAAATAATTGACCAGCAAGTCCAACTGCATTTCACCTGTATATTAAAAGTTCCTTTAAATCAGATGCTAGTGTCAACCAGTTCTCTTACTAGCCAGAAATCTAAGTTAACTACTAAACAGCTAAATGACAATGGCTGTTACTAATCACTTATTGAATAATGAAACTGACACAACTGATGAAAGGTTTCAATCGTGGAAAAAAATGATTTATAGTATTTCACTCTACTGGCACTGTTATTTGTATGACAAATGGTTGGACAGACACCAGTTAATCTCTGCACACCTCCAACTCCGATGTGGCAGCATCTACTGGAGCATCCAAATAATCAAGAACAGCTAACAATACAGCTATGATGTTGTGAGGGGCTGAATGCTGGTATTTTATCAAGGCTGAGCCCCAAATCAATTTATGCAATGGATTTTTTTTTTTTTTTTGTTATGGGGGAGGGAGTGCATGGAGAGAAAGAGGATCATAAAAACAATAAGATGCAGCTTGCAGCTAGGTATCTAGGCCACACTCCTGTAACAGAGAAATGAAATCATCAATACAACTAAGCCATTAATGATTTCAGAAAGCTCAGTATAGTTTATATATTTTCTTGATGGCAAAATCTGAACTGCAGCATCATACAGACCTGTCAAGGCTGTTTGTTATGTTGCAGTGTAATATTACATTTCCCGCTGTGTGCAGCAAATCCCATTTTCCCTCAGCTGGAGGAGAGGGATCTGGCTTCTTTTGAAGATGTTACAGTAGGTGATTTTTTCTTTCTTTGAAAAATGAATGAACCGTTACATTTACAAGCAGCACACCAATACAAACTTTCTCTGGTTGGTACTACAGCCTCAGCCCACTTCCTGAAGAAATCAAACGTATTCTATCATTCTTTTCTTTCTTTCGAAGGACTGGCAAATACCTTGGACAGTTACTGTGCTTTTTCTAGTATTAGAAGCACCCCTAAGAACATAAGAACGCATACATCTGGCTAGACAACTGGTCAGTTAGCTCAGCACCCTCTCTTTCAATTGTGTTCAGTGCCAGACGCTTTGCAGGGAATGAACAGAATGGGTCACTCATCAAGTGATGCTGTTGAAGATGGCTGAGAGGTCAAGAAGGATGTGGGTGGAATAACACTGCTGAGCTTTGCATAGGAACAGGTTATTAACAATATTGGTGAGACCAGTTTTGGTGGAGTGCATGCAGAGGAAGCTAGATTGGCAAGAGTTCAGAATAGAATTGGACAGGAAATCCAGAAAGCAACTATACAGAGGATAGTCAATGAGCTTAGAGGAAAAAGTGATGGAAATTGGAGGGGAATGGATATTTGTAGTTTTCTTAAATATGGGAGAGATTAAAGCACACTGGCATTGTGAGAGGTTAAGGAAGAGAGTAAGTAAGGGGATGAAAGTAAGTAGGAGAGAGATCAGGGACAGGACACAATGGGTGTGTCCACACTTGCATTCCTCTTTCGAAAGAGGTATGCAAATGAGGTAAATCAAAACTGCAAACAAGGTATAAATGTGCCTATTTGGCACCTCATTTGCATATTCTAATTTTGAAAGAGCTTCTTTCAAAAGAAAGCCAGTGTAGACGCTGCTCTTTTGAGAGTAAACCCATCTTTGAAAGAATCCTTCTTCCCTTTATTTAATGGGAAGAAGGATTCTTTCAAAGATGGGTTTACTTTCACAAGAGCAGCGTCTATACTGGCTTTCTTCTTTCAGAAGAAGCTCTTTTGAAATTAGAATATGCATATGAGGTGCCAAATATGCAAATTTATACCTCATTTGCATACCTCTTTTGAAAGAGGAATGCATGTGTAGACGCACCCAATGGGATCACGGAGGTAAGCTGGGATCAGTTTGAGGAGAGCAGAGTAGAACTTTTCTCCATTGGTGACAGAAGTGTAGGAGAAGGGAACAGATTACACAGTATTTTGTTAATTTTCTCTGTGAAGAAATTGGTGAGATCCTGCACAAAGAGAGAAAAGGGGGCAAGATGTTGCAAGGGCTTGAGGAGTTGGACAAAGCTGGGGAAAAGAGAGCTAGGAATACAGGAATAAGATTCAGTGAAGCTAGAGAAGTATGCGTTTAGCTTGGAAGAGGGTAGAACTGAAAGAGGAGAGAATGTTTGTAAGAGAGGAAGTCAGCCTCATAGGCTTCCTGCCAGACACACACTGAAGTGCAAGAGTAGGAATGGAGCAAATGGATGTTGGGGTGAATCGGGACTGAAGAATGGCAGGGTAGAACTAGAGATTGGTGACTATGCAAAACAGTCACAGGCAGATGAGAGCAAACCATGGAGAGAACCAACAACGTTATCAATGGGAGACGGGAGAACAGTACAGGTCACTCCGTATAACGGACCTATCCCAATCATTATCTACTACTCTGTTTTGTCTACTTTACAGACCTTACCAACAATGATTTTTGCAGATCACTGTCAAAGAAAGTGAATAGCAGAGGGCTAAGAGCAGCTCTCAAAAACAGCCTCATTGGATGACAGTTACCAGTTTATAATTACCTTTTGATCTACAGACCACCCAGTTTTTCATGCCTTTAGCATGGGCTATGCTGATTTTGTACAGTAATCCCTTGAAATGTGCGATTTTGTCTTGTGCTTAACTCACATTAATGCAACTCAAAATCCCTTTCCCCACCAGCACTGGCTCAACCCCCACCCGGGCCCACGCAGCCCTGGTTCAAACCCCCCATGGCCCAGCTTGCTCACCACCCCGCACAGCTCTGGCTCACTCCTCCCTAACTGGGGCATGGCTCCAGCTCAACCCCCACAGGGCCACGCAGCCCAGGCTTAGCTCTACCCCCTCCCCTGCTGCAGCCCTAACCCACCCCAGGCTTAACCCCCCTGCCCCCCTCCCACAGCCAGGCTTAACCCTCCCCAACTGCCCCCCACCCCCAGGACTTACCTTTCTAAAGGAGCTCCAGGTGCTTCTGCTGGTTCCCCAGCTGCAGAACGTGCGTTCTGCCAGGGAAGAAATCACCCCCCCAACTTAAGTGAAATTCAAGTTATGTGAGGGTGCATGGGAATGCAACTCTCGCATAACCTGATGGACTACTGTATAGTGTTACATAAGAACAGCCAGACTGGGTCCATCTAGACCAGTATGCTGTCTTCTGACAGGTGCCCCAGATGGAATCAACAGAAAAGATAATCACCAAGTGATCCCATCCCCTGTTGCCCATTCTCAGATTCTGACAAACAGAGGCTGGGGACACCATTCCTACCAATCCTGGTTAACAGCCATTGATAGATCTATCCTCCACCTATTTATCTAGCTCTTTTTAGAACCTTGTTAAAGTCCTGATCTTCAAAACATCCTCTGGCGAGGAACTCCACAGGTTGGTTGTGTATTGTGTAAAGAAATACTTCCTTTTGTTGGTTGTTACCTGCAACCTATTAATTTCATTCGGTAGCCCCTAGTTCTTATGTTATGGGACCAAGTAAATAACTCCCCCTTCTTTGTTTTCTGAACACCAGTCATGATTTTATAGCTCTCTTATCATATCCCCACCCCCAGTCTCCTCTTTTCTAAGCTGAAAAGTCCCAGTCTTTTTAATCTCTCCTCATGTGGCACAGACTCACAGTTACTCAGCTAACTCTTCTAATGCTCTTGAGTAAAAGTTATCAGATATGTTCTATATATTAAAAATTACTCACTTTAATAAAGGGTGTTTACCATCCTTCCTAGTTACTTATGGCTTACTTATCTTACCTAAGATTGAAACACCTCATTCTGCTTCTTTCTGAACGCAGAACAGAAATATGATAAAATACTTCTGACTTTTCTGCATCTTTATTAATACTCTTACCACTGATGTACCGTATATGATCTATAACAATTACATTTATTAGTGGGTTATTTTAAAAACTCCTTAATATTTTCCTCAATATGATTGCCCACAGATTTTTTTAACTGATACATTCAGCATCTTCTCAATTGTCTATACCCTCTAACTGCTGATGTGTAGTTAATGCTGTCACCTTCCCCATTTTTCAAATCCATATTTTATATAATATTTGGTTCTCACTTCCCTTCCTAACAGTGGTGTTTTAAACTAAAAAAACCTCCTTTGGAGAACGTAGAATTGTGGGTTATTTGAACATCTAAAAAAGGATTCCCAAAAAATTACTATTTACATTTTTATGTTTAAAGTCTTTCTTCCCACACAAGCTTACTCATGATTGTTTTAAACATTTTAAAGTTCTCAGTGCATATATACATTACTGAGACCGTATTTTGTTTGCACATAACACATGACTTTAAGCACTTAGCTAAAACAAGGCCTTATTTAGTAATTGCTAGAAATCAGGGAGATTCTACTGTATTCTAGCCCATCAATCTTCCATTTTGAGTGCAAAGTGTGGTGTTTTTTCCATACTGAGTCAATAAAGATGCAGACAGTGGTGCTAAACAACTGTAGTACATAAAAACCCAAAGACAGTTAATACTACAAGATCAATGTCAAAAGATATTAAAATCAAATATCTATTAAAAATGCACTTACAAACTGGGAAATGTCTATTATTTTTATAAACGTGCCTACTTCTGTGTGTTGGTGGATGACTGATTACTTGCTAAGGGTTGAAATCAACAAGGAGTTGTTAAAGGAATCAAGCAGGAAAGGAAAAACAATGGAAAACAAAGAACCGTCACAAAGAATACAAAGGCTCCTTATGGGAACAATGGGGGTAGCTCTTAACTGGAGAAAATAAACTCTGTTTCATCATCATCAAAGTATGAGCCCAGTGCTCATTGGCGTTTGACGCCTCCCTCACCATTTCCTTCCATCTTTCCCTGTCCAGTGCAGAGTGGCTTAGTTTCTGCAGACTAGCTCCGCACCAATCTACTATATCATCTATCCATTCTCTGTGGGGTCTGCCTCTCCTAGTCAAACCGTCCATTATGCCAAATACCAGGGTCTTGATTTTTTTCCTTTGTCATTCATTCTGCAAGTATGCCCGAACAGCTGTAACTTCCATTGTATAACCTCCAGTAGGTTCTCTTTCGGCTGTACCTTCCTATGGGGTGTATGGGGTGTCCAGGGAGGGGTAGCACCTCTGAGGCCACTCGCCTCTTTGGTTTGACCATCAGCCTAGGAAAGACCGAGGTAGTGTTTCAACCTGCTCCAGGATCTGCTGCTCTCCCCGCTTCAATCTTTATTGAAGGAACAGAGTTAAAAACAGTAGAGAAGTTCAAGTACCTTGGCAGTGTGATAGGCAACGATGGCTCCCTTGACAAAGAAATCAATGCCAGAATCTGCCAGGCCAGCCAGGCACTAGGACGTCTGAGAGTGTGAGTGTTGAATCAGCACAATATCTGACAGTCCACTAAACTGAAAGTGTACAAGGCTGTAGTCCTGACCAGTCTCCTGTATGGCTGTGAAACCTGGACCTTGTACAGAAAACATATAAAACTGCTGGAGCGCTTCCACACGCACAGCCTGAGGTCAATACTGCACATTCGATGGCAGGACAGAGTTACGAACCTGGACAGAGCAGGAACCACGAGCATTGAAGCCATGATTCTGAAAGCCCAGCTTCACTGGACAGGGCATGTCATATGAATGGAGGAGTCAAGAATCCCTAAGCAACTCCTCTACGGTGAACTCTCCCAGGGCAAAAGGAATCGAGGTCGGCCTCGCAAGAGGTATAAAGACTGCGTGAAGGCCAACATTGCTCATGCTGGTTTAAAACCAGTTCAGCTAGAGCAACATGCAAAAGACCGAACAGGCTGGCGTGCTCTCGTACAACAGACGTATGACAACTTTGAAGAGCCGCGATGCGTACGCCTCATTGATGCTCATGAGAGGGAGAAAGCAACAGCAGCAGCCACTCCAACAGAGCCAGGACAATTCCCTTGCCCCCACTGTGAATACCCATGCCGTTCAAAGCTTGGACTCCTCAGCCACATGCGATTCCACCACCGATGAGCCTGTGCAAGCTCAAGATGTCATCAGACACGACGGAATACCTACATACATATCTTCCTATATAATTCCTCACTGGTGACCTTCTCCATCCATCCTATTCTCAGGATCTTTCTATTTTATCCAGTAGTCTTACAACTAGAACCCTCAAAGAACTGGCACAAACTTGGGAGTGCTTGAGCAATGCCGCCGCTCAGAGGCCAGCCTGCTTGGTGCTTGCCCTGCCTCGCACCAAGCTGCCAGAGGGGCTCGCAGCCCTAGGGCTGCTGGGGTCCCGGTCCCCCACCTGGGTCCCCAGGGCTGGAGTTGCCAGTGGAACTCTTCCCTAGGCTGGATCCCAGACCCAGGACTGCTGGGGTTCCCCGTTTCCAGGGATGGAGTAGCCAGTGGGGCTCTGCGCCTTGCTAGCTCTCGGCCCTAGAGTTCTCAGCCCCAGAGCTACAGTGGAGCTCTGTGCCCTGGGGGAGTTCCCCTGTCTCCAGGGCTTCCGCGGTTCCCCCAGTCTTCCCAGGGCTGGAGATGCTGGTGGAACTGTGTACCTGGCTGGCTCCAAGTGGAGTTTCCCCCGCGCAGCCCCAGCAGGCTCCCTGGTCCCAGGGCTGCCAGTGGGGCTCCATGCCTCAGCCTGCTCCCAACTGTGGGGCTGGCAGGGTCCCCTGCCCCTCACAGGAATCCTGCAGCTGCTCTTGATTATCTGGAATATTTTAACATCCAGCAACCTCCCAGTCCCGGGGCTGCTGGCTATGAAAGGGTTTACTGTATGTGTATGCTGAACTCTCCATACAGTAGTTTGTGTAGTGCATCCTAGCATGGCATATATTACTGTAGCTGGTCAGGCAAGATACACACCCTACATAGCGCTGTCAGGCACACGTCTTCCCTTTTTACACTGCTGTTTTTAGCAGCATAGTATCCTGCTGCCTCCCTGCTGCGAGCGCCTTCCCCCATTGCAGGGGATAGGATCTGGCAAAGGAAAGGCAGCTCCCCACTGCGGGAGCCTCTCCCTGCTGTCCCACCTCTGCCAAAGCTTTTCACTGCCCTGGAAAGCTACACATTGCAGAGAGGAAACAGCCTGTACTGCCTTGTGGGTGTGCTTGTGCTTAACTTACATGCCACTGCCAGTGATGTGCAACATAGACAAGCCCTGTGTGTACAGACTGGGTGGTTCCATCTGGCAGGAAAGGCGGCAATATCTATTCCCAGGGAGGTGTAAGGCATAGTTTCTGCATTAACCATAGCTAGCACACAGTGCACTGCCTTCTTATTTCAGTCAGGCTGTTCCTATCACCTTGACGCAAAAGTGACCGACTCCCTTACCCATATTGCCCCCAGGACACGTAGCTCTGCTTGCACTGCATTTTACTGTACTTTTCATTATAGCTGGGCCAACCTGGAATCTTTCCAGCCCCCCTGAAACTTTAGTAATATAGACAGAATGGAATCTGGACCTCAACTATTTGTAAAACCAGTCTGTATATAAAGATAGGAGGCTTAAAGTCACTGGGGTTTGCCTGTCATAGGGACTGGACAAACTATTAATATTATTCTTGGGGGGAACTCAGTACCAGCGCTCAGAATTAATGCTCCTCTCCCATTTTTTGTTCTCCCTACTGAAGAGAGGGATGAGGCAGTGGCAGCCTTCCTCACAGTCCCTTACCAGTGGTGTCAGGTGAGGAGGCACAGGATATGGGGTGGGAACCTATGGAGTGGGGTACTCATGGCTGGTCGGCAGGTCAGACACACTGGGATTCAGATGGCCTATGGTGGGCATGGACTGGGGTGGAGGCACAGGAAGAAGTGGGGTAACCTCATTGAGACGGGGAGTGCAACACATGGTAGGGGGGCAGATGTGCCTGATGAAATGGGAGAGGTTAGGGGTTAAGCTGGGATCTGCATGAGGGAAACTCCCTAAAGCTCCAGCAAGTGAACCCTCCCTCAAAAAAAGAGAGTTCCGTGTACTTCTCCCATCCACACTCAACAACCTCCCAGATTCACCAACGCTCCTTCCCAGCAGTTACTGCCTTCTGCCTCAGCTCTCCATTAAACTGACTCTCCCACAGGTTTGCACTGCTTCTGAGGCATGTCAGAAATACATTTCTATATTGAAGTTTAAATAAGTTATTGCTCAAGAGTTCTGTATTAATATGCCCAGTAAAGAATTTGTCTGTCAAAATGCATTTCCTGAATCTTTGTTGTTGTCTGTACTGTTATAAATAACCATAACAGCAGCACTTGGTGAGATTATATTATTTTAACTAAATTTGCAAAACTTTGCAGAATTTTAAAATATTATGTACAGAACTTTTTATCTTTTTGTGCACAGAAAAATCATCCTATGGGCAAATATTTTTTTAAATAAACAGATGAAAAGTACTATAAAAAAGCTAGAGATCATAATTCTTAAAAATTTGACCAACCAATTGTCCTTCAAGGCTGCAAATGCATGCACACGGAGTTCTTTCTCCAACCCACTCCACTCAAGTGGATAAAGGATGGTATTTGACAAATACAGGAATCCCATTATCTAACTACACTATAGCATAAGGATTTTTTTTTTTTTGGTTTAATCTCCTCTTAATAATAGTGGTGACAGGCAGTGACAAAGTAAAGAACAATTTGAATACGCATATTCTTGAAGAAAACAATATTCTGACTTTGTGAGTTGACTTTGGATTTTTACCTAGGCTGCAGCTTTAATTTTAGAAGTGGTTAGATTTTTTTTCCCAGGCTCTGGGGGGTGGTTCAAGTTAGCCTTTTTTTTTTTTCAAAGACACTTCAGACCTAACAACCTTAACAGTATTCCTTTACATTTTTGAGATGAGCCATTGAACAGTATTATGACAAATTATGGGACCCGATGACATGTAAAAAGAACATCTTCCGAAGTCAAAAATCGATGGAGGAAATAAAAAAAGCTTAAAAGAAATATTTCTGGCAAAAAGAAACTTTCTTCCTCATCATCAGTATAAAGAATTGTAGACCGTGAAATACCTTAATTAACCTTGAAGCAGGGTATGTGCGCAGTGATTGCATTCACTTAAAAATTGTTGGCCACTAGGAAAACTGATATATGAACAATTCATATGCACTCTGCCCTGTTCTTAAAGAACTACGAACAACTCATGAAAACCTTGAAAAATCATCCTAGTTAGAAACAAAACTGTCCTTACATCCTATTCTCTATATTTCTTATCTTTCCTTATTTCAGAAATAGTTCACATGAAAACAAGGCTCTGCTTGATTTCAGCTGCTCTTGCTGCCCTTTGCTCACAGAAAACACCAGTGGCTGATGTCACAAACAGAGGCTAATGTTCCCAGGTTGAGGAGTCCACAGAAACAGAAGCCAAAATCCTAAATGTTGAAATAAAGACCTGAAAATATAACAAATATAAGCAGAGTTCATCCTAAACAGAAGTATTTCCTGTTGGTCTTCAACTGTTTACTGAGCAATATAGTCTTCAATAGCAGCAAAAATCATGCTGAGTCTATAAAAAGCCTATCAGTTTTATTCCAGCTACACGAAACGTGGATCATTTGTGCCTCTAAAGCTGGTGAATTTGCAAGGTTCCATGTTGAGAACTCTCTTGAATGTTAAATTTCACAAATAATGCAGCCACTCCCACCTGGAGCTCTGCTTCCAGTGCTCCTGCCCGGAGCGCCAGCAGAAATGGCGGCTGCTGGCGCGCCTGCCCGGAGCCCCGGGGGAAGTGGCCACTTGCGAATACTTTAATTTGCAAACATTAAGTTCACAAATTGAGAGACCCTACTGTACTATGGCAAGGGCAGGCTTAATTTTCTCAACTTTTATATATTTTTCTTATGTCCCTGTTGATAAAACTTGTACACAGATTTTGACCAGGGTTTTGCAAAATATCTAAGTGTGCAACAGGCCTAAATCTGAACCCTGAATCTGAACCCTCCAACCCTGAATTTTGGCCATGTTCCAGTTTGGAAAAGCACATCTGGAACTGGTCTACCAGCAGGAGTCTGGATCCAGATCTATAGCTGAGAATCAAACATTTGGAAGAAGGGGAAGTTAGGTATTTTGATTGGGTGGTTCATTATAATTCAACACACATCATTTTTCCTGGTAATTAGACTAAGTATGTCAGTAAGTATTCTATAAAATTACCTGCTGATGAAATTAGCAAACATTTTTACCACCTACAGGTGACTGTTAGACTACTACTTTATTAAGCATGTGTTTTAAACCATGTATACAGATCAGGCTTCTTACTCTGGTAAAGGAAGAGCTCTCAGACCTTCTAAATCACTCTAAATGCAGCTGAAATCCCATAGTCACTAAATATCTTGTATTCTGCATTGTTGAACCTGTGCTTCTATTTTCTGGTATTAGGAAATTCAAATCATCTCACATAAACACTAAAAATCTAGTTACTAACAGGAATTTTTGCTTGGTGCATGAAGGATACTAATGCACAGGAATCCACCAGACACACGGTTTACTACTTTTGGAATTTACCAAGGAGGGGAGGAAATTAAAATCAAGCCAAGTATCTGCTGCACAAAAGATCTGTTGAACCCTCCTCTAGTAATTATTTTGGAAAATCACACCACATATGTACATAATTTTTATTTGTAAGTCATCAAACCAACCATAGAAGCCGAAACAAGTGAAAGTGAGACATACGAACATGCATGTGGGAAAACATGTTTCACACATTATTTGCAAATGCCTCTGTAGGTTTTATATTTCATGCAATAAAATGACATTAACTGTGGCAGGCCATAGTAGCTCAAGAAGTCCCCAGCTGGAGGCCTCAAGGTCCTAAACCATCCTGCCACAGAACTGAACAGTGAGAAGTCCTCCAGGCAACCTAGAGAAGAAGCAGAGGATGGCCAATTAGAGTGGCTGCTGGATCGACCAATAAGGAGCCAGAAGGGCCACATAAAAGACAAGCAGCAGAGCAGAGTCTTCATTTGCTGTGCAGAGGTTGATAAGGGAGGCCTGGGTGTCTAGCTATGCAAACAGCAGGACTTTGGACAGCTCACTACAGATTGCTCAGGATACAGAACCAAACTCAGGAAAGGCTGTCAAAGACCACGTGCCTGACTGGCTGGGCAGAAGAGCAAGACCATGGAAAGGTCAAAGCAGGCAGGCTGAGCCTGGGGGACTGTACACAGAAGCTCGCCACACCAGAGGCAGTACTGAGGCAGGCCCTGCTGGTCTGGTGGCAGACTAAGCCCAGAGAGGGCTGCTCAAAAGCTTATTGTCTGAGGGTACCGAGATAGACCCAGGCTGGGCATCTGAAGGCAGAGCCTCTGGGAAGAAACTGAAGAGCTATGACCCCATACCAGGGCAATAATAAAAATTTGGGACTACACAGACCAGATGGGGGGACAGTGTATACAGCTTGGCTAGAGGACTAGCACTGATGAGCCACTGAGTACCATTTACTGGGGGAGGGGGGTGCAATCACTTATGCTACCCTATCGAAAGAACAAAAAAAACCAAAGCAGGCTCATATGCAACCAAGTGGAGGGGGCTGCCCAAGAAAGGTGGGTGCCACCCAGTTGAAAAGACTGATTGCAGGCATATTGGCCACAGAAAGGGAGTGCTCATGGGAGGCATACGCCAACACCATTACATCAATATTCTGGTATCTGTCAGATTCTAATCAGATAACATTGCTCGACTCTTTGTGTAATTTGCAGAAATATACTATTACCTCTCCCAACGCAGTTCTGAATACATTCTCATTGTAATAACATTTTAAGCATGTGTTAAATTCTAACCATTCCCAATAAAGACTCTTGTTCATTAATCTCAGATATTACCCTCGATATATTATGTCCAAAATCTCACTCTGTGAACCCCTGTACTCAATTAACAATATAGAGAATAATTTTACTCCTGCTGTAAGTAGAATCATAATGCAAATACAGAGTCAAATAATGATGTCTGTCCAGTATGTATATACACACACGGCAATGGAGCAGAAAGAAACAGACTCTCTGCATGATAGTGTGTGGAAGTTAAGAGACCCTGGGCCGGACTTTCTCCAAGAATTCTGAAAACACACTGACAATAGTGAATACTGAAAAGAGGTAACATTTATGGAGAAGCTGGCAAATTTCACAAGATCACTGTAGCAGCTGGGTTCTTGTAGATACAGCAGATAATAATCAGCATCTTGAATTTCATCTACAAGGTGAAATTCTCTAGTTTGGCACCCTCAGGACCTGACTAGAGCCAAATGAGAAATTCTGCTAAACCACAGGAGGTTAATATTATCTAGCAGCATTACCAACACATCAACTGCCTAGTGGGCTCTTAGAAGACATTTAGGGGTAAGTTGTAGGTAGTCTGTCGTGTCCAATGATGATATAAATTTTTCCGCTATCGCTGCAGGACTTTGAGGTAGACAGAAGTGATGGGAATGAGCAAAGAACCTGTGCGGGAGAACGTTTAAAGTGGAAAAGCTGTTGCACCGGGGCAGTCCCACTCTCTCCACCTCAGAAGCCTAGTTCCAGTGGTACGAAAAGTCATCACGGCTGGGACTTCCTAGGCTGCAGTGCATGGCCATGCCATCTTTGGTGCCTTGTCATGCTCTTCACTCTCCACAGAGTGCTGCAGAACTGCCTTCCTGGTCGTTGGATCTTGCTGTTGATCTCATCCGTCCAATCTGCCGGAGCCAACTTTGCATTCTGGGATAGGCAATTCCCTATTTCACCACAGGTTTCAGACCTGCTGGCTACCTTAACGTGGTTCAGCCTGCCTGTCGAAGCAGTTTATCGGGGTATGGCTGCTGCATGCTACAGCTTCTTGGAGCCACAGGAGAGAGCTGGGTGCCAGGTGGGGACCAAAGGTACACGAACTGCTCCCGAAGAGACACAACAACTCCCCACACCAGAGGTGCTACCCCTCCCTGGACACCCCACACACCCCTACGAGTAAGTTACAGCTAAATACACCCCTAGGGATAAGTTACAGCTAAATAAAAGCACAGAACACAGAGCCAGGACTGGTGACTGTAAACAAACTTTAAGGGACTTTAGGAAATTTGGTCATCAGCGGACATCTGGCTGACTAAAATCATGCTGGATTATGGATGTTGCTGGATGAGAGGCTGCTGGACAAGAGGTTCAGCCTGTAGCAGCTTATTGTCAACTTCTGCAAAGTCCAGATACATACGTACGTGGTCCAAAGGGACAAGTGTAATCATCTCATCAGATTTCCCATATAACAGACCCCACATAATAATTCTCAGAACAGACATTTTACGAAAAATCCAATATTGATTTAAAAATTGTTACTGACAAGGAACCACCAGAGCCCTGGGTAAATTGTTCCAACAATTAACACTCTTATTACTAAAAAGCTGAGGCAATGCCACCATCATCACTTTCTCTCCTATCTGACCTGGCAGGCCAACCAGCAATATTCAGGTGGCAGGCCGGCACATTCTGCAACAAGAGGAATGTGCACAGTTGCCATTGCAGTCAGTCATATCAAGTGCATTGTGTTGTGGTAGCTGTTTTGGATAGCGGAAGTGTGTGGATGAACAAAGTGAGATTTTCACGAAAAAATATCTGGCTTGCCAAAAACAGCATTAAGTGTTTTGGGGCACTGATATCTGTCAGTCTAGGAGGGGATGTCAAGTGCGATTTCAAGAACATAAGCAAATAGGAAGAAGATGGGAACTTGCTCTGAACAGGTGGAATGGTATTAGACTGCACAATTGCTCAATATGCTGCTGCTTCCTCATCAGTATTATTCTGATTCTGGTCCAAACAGAACTTCATCCAAGCCTCTACTCTGACCAATAACTGATACAGAACAGAAACAACTGCTTAGGGATGAGAAAAAAGGAGAAGGAACCAAATATCTCAGATACTGACAGATGACGACAGTTCATACCCACAACATTACAGCACACACACAGTGCACTCACATGAATCTGGCTTGTCACAATTTGTGAGACGTAAATATTTTTATTACATTTCTGAAAATTTCATTTCCTGGAGAAACTAAAATCAGTGGATTACAGACCAGAGTGCAAAAAGAATGGAAATGTGTACATCTTTCCCCCACATGGTAGCTGTGTTGTTGATTAATTCAAATGCGTTAAAACACCTTCCCCTTCCAGAAAAACATACTTATCGATTAGTCACAGAGAGGTAGCAGTGTTGATCTGTATCATTACAAAACAAAAAAGCAGTCATGTAGCACCTTAAAGACTAACAAAATAATTTATTAAGTGATGTGATGAGCTTTTGTGGGGCAGACCCACTTCTTCAGATCTGAAAGCGGCTGGAAGTATCAGGGGCAGGGCTCATTCAAAGACTGGCCTCTGACCAGGGCAGAGGCCACTAACCGGGCTCCCCGGAGCTGGAGCCGGGGGACCTGGGCCAGACTGCCAGGCCAGCGAGAGCCACTGGCCAGCTGACCTGACCAACCCAGAGGGGGGCA
This sequence comes from Carettochelys insculpta, assembly GCF_033958435.1. NCBI lineage: Eukaryota > Metazoa > Chordata > Testudines > Carettochelyidae > Carettochelys > Carettochelys insculpta. The sequence goes on along the minus strand of NC_134144.1, from coordinate 3,828,273 downwards.
GCCAACCCTGCCATTAGCCAGGTACCCAGACTTTCCTGATTTACTGGGGCCCTTGGGCCTGTGGCGAACCCCGTGTCCCAAGGCCCTGCCGGAGCTGGAAAGCCTGCCTGTGGCCATCTATCTCAAGGATGCAGATGGGCATGATCCTGGAGTTCTGCCTGCCACCTGCAATGTCAAGGCCTTGGATCTGCCAGAGCCCATGGTCCAGCCCCCTGCATACTACCCAAACATCCTGGATATGCCTGAATGGCTGCACCTGCCCACTGCTACTTACCAGGATGAGACCCACCTTCCGGAGCTAGCCGAACACTCTGAGTGGGACCAAACACTGATGGAGATGGAGGTAGGAAGTGGCCTGGGGAATGCTCCACCTAAGCCCATGGTAGTGTGCTGCGGCCTGGACCCCCACTACCCAGCTCACGGTGAGAGCTGTCACTAGGGCCCCCAGCAGGGATGCAGTGAAGTGGGAGGTCCTGCATCCCCCTACCCTACCCCTGGAAAGGCAGCCCCACAAACCCTCCCAAGACACACTGCTTTGGCGGCTAACTGTTTGTCTGCTACTGCCCTGAACTAAGGTCCGGGCTCCCTGTTTGCCTAATGCCCACCTTGAACTAACAGCCAGGCTCCCTAACTGTTTGCCTCCTGTCCAGGCCAACCAGGGCCTGGGTGCATACCCTGCTGGCTGGCAGCCCTGGAGAAGGGGACAAGATTCCCAGGGAGACAGCTGTCAGCCCCAAGGTTGGCTGTATGCAAACCGGGGCAAAGTGTAGAGGCCTGCACTGCCCAGAGGGGGTGCCTGCCTGCCACTGGGCAAGACTGCTTCAGTACTACATGACCACCGTTTTGTTTTATACTTTTCCAAGTTCCTCAGAAGGTCAAGAAGAAAGTGAGAAATGTGAGCTTGAGTCTAAGTTGATGGTCAGGCCTCAGGGTGTAAATTTGCATTTATTTTATGATTCTTTGATGGATTCTGAACAATGCAGTAAGAATTTGCAAAAAATCACTGCAGTAGTGAACCTACCAATATTTTGCACTCATAAGATTCATCCGAAGCAGCAACCTTTTCCAGGTAATAATGTTTGGAAAAGATCCATTGACTTCTGGATGAGACCTCCACATACCTTTCTGTCCATTCTGCTGCAATCTGTTAGTAAGCTCACATTAAACACGTCTCACCATAAATTTGAATTGGTTTTTGAGAAACAAGTTATTTATAACTGACCAGTAACAGCCTACTCATTGCCAGCCATCCAAGCAAAAAGTAATTATGTGCGTGACAATGACAATATTAAAACCCTATGCAATAGGATAGCTTCCAACCAATTTCATTGCAGGTTAAATAAACCGTGAACTGAACTTTTCTATATAAACCTGTACTTTTTAAAAAAATGCTTGTTAAACCGTAAGAAAATTGGTTGGAAAATGGTTAGCAGTCTTCTCATTCATCTTTATGATGTCACAAATGCCACCAATTTCAGAAGTCAAGACACCACCAAAGATAGCTAATTTATGTTTAAAATAAAATACTTGGACGTGTTTCCAAAACAACAGAATATTAGACGAGAGCTTACATTACACGTGCCATGCACTATGTACAAACATAGGAGGAGGAGAACACAGTGCAGGTAATAAAGGAACTGGGGAATAGTTTTAGGGGCAGAACTGCAAATTCAAAGTAAACTGAAGCATAATTGAATCACAAAGCTGAGCTGAATGATTTCTAGTTGCCTGTGAATTGCAGTAATTCCACCCCAATGCTGCCAAGGAGTGAACTGAAAGGCTTAGAGGAGGCAAAGTGAGAAGGAAAACATACCCCGTTTTGAGAACACTAATGAGGAAGATGAATATGGGCTAGTGAAGCAGTTCTCTGCCCAAAATGCTTTTTATACCACTTGGCTGCTGCTTCTGTCGTTACAGAAACTGCCTTCTCTGGAACTGATACTGGAAGCCAGAGGATGTTGGGTAAGATCTACAGTGTTATAAGGAAGAGGACATGGATGCCATTCACTTCTGTACTGGCACAGAAGTATCTTAGTGCCTTTCATTCCCCCCCTCTCACCCATCTTGAGGTCAAACACACTCTCCTGGCCAAATGGGAGGCCTTCCATACGGGCCTGAGCTCCACAGAAACCTCTGATGCCATAACATGAGCCAGAACATACATCTGAAACATCATAAGATAGAAATAAGACAACAAACGGTATCTGTTCCACTGTTGCATTTTTCTTTAGCTGATTAAAGGAAGCACCTGTTCCCAAATATTAAACTCACGCTACATTGACAGTTCAGAGACACTCAAAGTAGTTGAGTTTGCTCACTTAAAAGTCCATGTTTTCAGAATGTTAGAATTTCTCAATCTTGCACTGTTTGCAACCGCTGCCAACAGTCTGGGAAATAAAGAGCTCCTTCCAATTCCACTTGAGAAAAATGGAGCATGGAGAATGATGCATGATGCTTAAATTCATCACTCCTTCAAGGTCCTTGGATATCTGATTAGCAATGACCGAAAGTCTTGGGTTCCTATGTCCAGAAAAAAAACCAAATATGAAAGTAGACCAATACTTATCACCTAGATAGAAATTAATGGATTTTTGTCAAATCCCCCAGAAATTGTTTGCTTGGGGGAGAAGATCCATAACACCACCTATAGGTGGCCACACAAGGTAAGCAAATGAGGAGAAAGGATACTGTTCTCTATAACCTGGGCTTGAATGTTTGGAGTCACAAAAGGGTATTAAGTTGGTTTCAGTGGACTTTGCTATTCAGAAGGCTGCTGAAACTCCATGACACCAAGGTATGTATTCCACATGTAGGAATACACAGAGGCCACCTAGAAGAACAGATCTTAGTTTTTGTTCAAAAGAAAGATTTTGGGAAAAGATTTTTCTTTCAAAGAAAAATGAACTATGATCCACCCTGGCCTCCATAGGAGCAGTAAAATGTTAACAAGGGTCTTAAGTTAAGAAACAAAACCAAATCCTAGCCTTCAATGACTCAGTCAAACCTCAAAAACTTTGGAGGAAGACTAAAAGGCTCTGTTTTGAAAAGCTTGAAGAAAGGAAGCAACTTTGATGACCCTGCTTAGACTTGACTGGATTGTTCTCTAAGCAGGAACCAAGTCACAACTGGTCTTGAAAAAGAATAGTGGAAATGTACAGAAGTCAAAGATGTTTGTAAGAGGTAGGTTGGTCAATGAATACTCCATTTTACAATGATCTTTATAAGAGCCACAAAAGTCTGATAAAAAAGGAAACAATATGTAGTGCTACGTTCCAAAAGGAAGGTTTGTTTTGTTTACATCCTGTCAGTTTCAGAAGTCCCGGAGGTTGTGATCTTCCATCTCTTTTTAGTGAAGCAGTCCCATAATGGCAGGCACTAAGAGGCACAGAACACTTCATTTATTTGCATTATGGTCACTTTTCTGTTGTAGGGTTGTTTTATTTCACAACTATGTCCTTTAAGCTGTTGAAAAGTGGAACAATTCGACTGAAGAACAGAGATTGAAAATGTTGGTACTTTTAAATTACTCTGATCCCACATTCTAAGCGACAGTCACTCCTTGAATGGCAAATTCAGAGGATGGGAAACCTCACTGTAGATTTGATACACTGATGCAAAAGCATTTTATTCCAGTTTATTATGAAGTTCCACCCTCTCTCTCACACACACTTTGTAGACATTATATGTCCACACTGGCAGCGGATTTATTTCTTCCTCTGTTCCAGCATATATTTGTTTCTCTATTTCCTAAACCACAGATCAGAGTTTTTAGGATATTCAAATATAAAATGCCAGCTTTTCAGTGTTGGAAAAGTAGCATTCTGACACAGACAATGGCTCAGTCAGACAGAGTAAATATTTCAAGTATGACATCCAGGCTCCTGACATAAAATGATCAGTGATCTTCTGATTTTAGGAGTCATCTGTACGAGATAGTTTTACTTGTGACAAATTAACAAATGTTATGTAACTCTCTACTGTACAAGGATCCTAACCAAGAACAAAGCAAATCAAAGCAAACAATATTTTCCTCGAGCTTTTAAAACAATTTACACAGCTTACCCTTACTGTAAGATTAGAGTGTGTTAACTCTAAATCAGTGTTTCCCAAAACGTGGCACATGCGTCACTGGTGGTAGGCAAAAGGATTTCAAGGGGTACATGGAAGAAAATAAATTGCTAAAAATCAGGAGATAAGCACTAGAACAGCACTGGGAGAAGGCGTATGCTGATAAGGCTGAAGTCCCAAAAGGGGGATGCGAATGTTTCAAGTTTGGGAAACACTGCTCTAAATAATCAAGTACACTTTGCCACATCTGTGGCTAACCCTGGTACCCATTCATGCAGGTAACCAACACACATTCACTTGCAGTTTGAGTGTTGAACTGGACTTACCTGGAAAGCCTGAAAATTGATACACTGTAATTTAACATGCACTCAACATGTGGGCTTAGCGGCAACCAAAATGAAATATTTCAAATGTTATCAAATGTTACATCATTAAACATAAATTAGACGGAAACAGTGGAAAGCTAAAAATTGACTAGGAGTTCAGATTCTCTAAATGGCTAATATGTCCATTTTTCACCTGAAGCCCTCTCCAATGCAGTTTTGCTATTAACCAAAACCCAAAGAAAGGTAATCAATTCCAACTAAAAAGCACTTATCCTGGAATGACTGCGCGTAAGGCACTTCAAACCCCTGGCTTCCTGCCAAAACCCAGACAACAGCTATCAATGTTTCTGACTATCACAGGAGCACAAGGGGCCATGCATAATTGACTAGAAGATGGGCTAAAACTGTGCCCAATCAGTGTGTGATCAAAAACGCGTGGAATATTCAGAGCCACTTGATTACACGGAGGCACGTCCTTTCACTCTCCTCATGAAATCTCTTCAAGGTCCAGAGTACTGTAATAAGATCATTACTGTCAAGCGGTACGAATCGCAGGCAATGAGTCTTGGGATAGGAAGTCATACTTCACAAGCTCCTCTGGTCTTTTTTTTTTTTTTTTTTATTTTACTGCGTGTTGAGGCAGCAAGGCGACGAGGTGACAGATAATGATCATATCAATGTGTGGCAACTAGAAAGGCACTTTTAAGAAAAAGCAGAGAGAAATCAGCTTAAGAGAAACTTTTTTCTTTGCTTTTTTTCCATAAAAATTAAATAGAATTAAATGGTGTGCTATATTCTCTTTTCATGAGCTCTGATATAATGCCACTGAATTTAATCATTTGATGGATTTTCATATTACAGCAAAGCCTATTACCTCACACAAAAATGGCCAATATTCTTTATTTCTCACTTACAAAAGAAGCCTTTATTAATTTTTTTTGGGGGGTGGGTAAAATGGCAGAGACCGTTGAAGTTTTCTTTTTACTTACTTTTATGGAGCTACACTGTGCATTTAATGCCTGGCGTCAATTATAAGCTATCCAGATCTATGAGAGAGGACAGGGTGCAGAGGTGGTAAAGTAAGACAAGCAGATTGGTGAAAAGATTGCTAACCAAACATGCGGCAGGGTAACTGAAACCACACACAGCCATGGGATGAAAGGTAGACTGCAAATAACAGAAACAGATTTCTGCTGATTGAATGTGACAACCAATTTAAGGGAAGTAGTTGATTAAACCTTAGAACAACAGTGTAGTTTTGAAATGACTGAACAATCATGAGTTTGAAACAAACAGTGATGTGTGTGTGGGTGTTTTAAACAAGGTTCTCTTGTGAATGCCTCCAGAAATGACAACAATACCACAAGAGCTTCAAAACAAAAAGCTCTTGTGCTGCATTTATCAAAGGGGGAGGCTGTCTAAAGAAGCACCTATTGCTTCCCAGGGAGGCACCAGTCAGAACAAGGAATGTTTAAAAAACAAACAAACAAACAACCACAAAATATTGTTTTTAACAACACAAGAGACAACACAGAGAACTTGTCAAACTCCACCATGTTTCTACCTCTTGGTGTATGTAGCTTTATAACTATACAGTGTAAACATCTACATGTATTCCTTTGTGGTTACAACACCATAAAGTGTCTAGAACTAGCCTTGTTATTTTGTTGGGGTTTGACACCTTTGAAAACACAATTCTTTAAGCCAACTGTGTTCTCTCAGAGAGTGAGTGAGAGACTGTGTGTGTGTGTGTGTGTGTGTGTGTGTTTATGCACACACAACATATATTATGTCTGAACAGTGAAAAATATCAGGGTAAAATTTGCTACACTAAATTCCATACCTCAGTCTGTACATTGGATGTTACCCTATCTCAAAACTTACTAATGTAGTACATAATTAATAAGTCATATTCAGGCTCTTCCTTCTTAGGGCAAAATGTGCTTAGCATTTCCCACATTTTAGAACGTGCCAAACCCCAACAAAATAACCAGGCTAGTTCTCGGCACTTTTAGGGTGTTGCAACCACAAAGCAATACAGAGACGTTTACACCATATAGTTATCAAGCTACATACACAACTCTGAAAATGACACTTGTGGCCTATGGACACTTGTTAGTCCTTTTGGCTGATGCATCAATTATTGTACACCCAAGTTTACCCCTCCCTAGACTCGCTACAAACTGATTCACACAATCAGGAGGTAGAATGAAATAGTTAATAGATGCAGAGAATTTAAGTGATCAGTGAAGAACCATCAATGTGGATGCATCAGAACTACAAATTTGAGGGGGTAGAGACTCAGAAGTGGAAAGGGAAGAAGCTTGTCTGACCAACAGAAAGGAAGATTTTCATTCTGAAGGCCCAATAAACTTAAGTAAATTGCCCACACAACTGTCTTAAACTGATAGAACTGGAATCATACATAGAGAAAAAAAATGTAAGTCAAAACTTTTGTGTATACTGGTACTTATGGTAACTGTGGTCTCCAGAATGCCTCTTCCACAATCAACAAAATGAGTTTCAGATGAACTCCAGAGGTGACAAGAGACTGTACTGCTGTGATATTTATTTTTGTTTAATAACCTTATTTGGATACGGACTCATTTTGCTCAATTTAGTATTTGATCTATCTTCCAAAAGAAATTACATAACAACTGAATGGAAAGAAGGGCTGAAAAGAAGTGAACACCTTGGATCTGAAGGCTATTGTTGATTTGCGGAACCTAGGAGAGAGATGCTCAAAGTAAGCCCAGTTAGAAATACCCTACTGGAAGAAAATCTGTCTGGAACTGTTGAAAACTGAAGAGGGCATCAACATGCCATGCAACCCAATTCCTACTCCAAAGATTGCAAATGCCTATGGGATGGTACTAAACAAGATGTTAGATCTGAGGGCTGTGTCACTACTGAGAACATATCTTCTACGTAGATTTTTGAATCGGAACTTCTTGAAAACATATTCACGGTCACCCCACTAGAATATAGGTGGCTCCTCCTCTGTAGAAGTTGCATAAGTAAAAAGTAAAGAGCTGACTTGCTCACAAGACATGCTTGAAATGATTTTAGTTTAAAAGCAGGAGAAAGAGTGACTGAAGTGTTCTGGCATCTAGTATACAGAAAAGACATATCCAAGTATAAAACTGTAAGAGAGTTGCATGTGGCTCATAAGCTGCAGCTTGGCCACTCTGTTCTATGCAGATGGGACAGAGCTCTCCTATTGGCACAATTACTCCACACCCAGTGAAAGGCAGAAGCTTTGTCAAGGGAGAGAAGCAGCTCTCCTGCCAACACAGTGCCAGTGTAAACAGCACTTATGTCGCTGTAACTTACATTCTTCATGGGCTGTGAAAAAGCCACCTCCAAACCAATGCAATTTACAGCAACATAAGCCATAGCATAGACCCACTGTTACTATAACCAAGATATATCGGGACCACTGCTTCCTTCCCCACCCACTAACTCTGTGAAAGAAGGAAATCAGGTTTATTTAGTGTGAATTGTTCTTGACAAATACATGCCACCTATTCCTTCAGGTACTTACAAACTGAGTTTTTAATAAGTTGTAATTGTAATTGCTAGTGATTACAATGAAACATGAAACCAATTAGGCAAATATATAAATTATAAATATAAATTGGAAAAATACTCACCCATTACTGACACTAAAACAAAGCTTTTTAACACATATCACTCTGTAGGAATGAACAAATTCTCAAATGCTAAACTGTACTACTGTCATCTCCAAATAGTTACAATAAAATACACACAGTGAGAATAACTGAGCAAAAAAAAGGTGACAATTGCTTATCTTTCACTTTAGGAGGCCTGCAACTCAAGACAAAACTAAGCAGTACAAAATATTTTATTCTTACCAGCATCTAATCCCATTCAAATGTATGTGCTCAAGTAATACAATTCACATTTAATAAAGAGGGAAGGTTGCATGAAACCATACTATAGCTCACCCAGTAGACTCAGCTAACACCACTAGATACAATCTTTGTCAAACTGTGTATACAAGATCAATGGTTTTCTCCGTTGCAACGTTTATACAAAAACGAGAAACCTACAAAAGTTTTGGTGCCACTGAGATTTACAATAAAGTTACTGAAAGAAATTATTTTTTTTTTAAAAACCACATTCCTAAGGTTTAAAAGCAGTGTAAATCGCTTGCCTGCTAACACCATGGGTTTCTTTGTTTTCGCTTTTAATTTTCTTGTGTGTGTTTTATATATGTAGCATGTTCAAATGCATGCCCTGTGTAAGTGTTGGTTAGAGTTCCAGTTGTGCTAAGTGGACAATTGCAGTGTTACATACTCTTGATACCACTAACAAGCTTGTATTTCAGTTGAATAGGGACCTATCAGGAAAGGGCCAACAAGCAGCTCTTTACTGGTGTCTTTCTGCATATAGTGATATTGCTGAGCAATTGCATGTCCTTTTTAAGTCTTTCACATGCAAGAGATCCCAGAAGTCCATCTGTCACTCCTTTTGTGTGATGCTCATATGCAGCCGCCATGGGAGACATGTTTCCATAGTGCAGTGTCACCAGTTAGCTAATGATATCCAGCTATCTCCTCTGCATCAAATCCAAATTCCATGTCATTCCTTTCCCAGTTTCTAACAGAGATAAAAATCTGGTTGAAAATTAACTCCTGTAACCAATGTTCCCTCTAATTTTTTCCCTCTGTATGCAGAATAAATTTTGTTATGTTCACTGAGACATGTGGGCAATCAGCTGAGCAGCATCTGAATCTCTCCTGGATGGCCACCCAATTGCTCAGATTACAGGGAACTCTGGCTGTAAGGTAAAATTGTTCATAGGCAGACAGTAATTTTCAGAAGTAAAAGAGGTATATACTAAACTTCTAGCTCATATGGTTTGTGGCTTTAATTCTGCTTGACTCATTCCAAGAACAGGGTTTCCAGCTAGCAGTGGTATTACATAATATCTTGCTATCTGTAACTGATCAGAAGACAAACAACAAACAGTCCTGTGGCACTTTAGAGACTGACAAATTTATTAGTTCATTAGCTTTCATGGGTAAAATACCCATTTCCTCAGATGACTAGAGGGGAAAAACAGAATTCAGGGTTTCTACAGCAGGGAGAGGTCAGGAGTGGGGGGAAAAAGGGTTACCTTTAACCCATGAAAGCTCATGACCTAATAAATGTATTAGTCTCTGAAGTGCCACAGGATAGTTTGTTATTTGTGAAGCTACAGACTAAAACTCAGACTGATCAGAAGACAATTCCTCTCCATTGTCCAGCTTTCTTCTGTGATGCAGACCTTTGTCTCGTGGCTAGCCTTGCTGTCAATTGTTGTAATTTTTATGTCAAGTTTCTTAAAGCTCCAGCCATGTGAGAATCTCAGATTTTTTTAAAAAGAATCTCTCCCTCACATTTGCATAGAAAACTTGAAAACAAGAACTGAATGCACCTCTCAAACTCAAAAATTGTAGAAGAAAAAAAAAAAGACCCAAATGTTTTAAGTTTAAAATACATGAGATTTTTCTTAAAAAAATTCTCAGTTTGGGAGCTGTAACATGTCATGGCTTTCAATGGTTGAGGATGGCAAGAGTGAACAGAGGTACTCCTCTGGCAATCTGGTAGCGACAGAGCCCAAAATACTTTGATTCTTTTTTGTTTTTGACAGTGTTTTTGTTCTTTTAACCACAGAATTTGCCAGATCATGCGAAGTTAATATTGTCTAGCAGCACTACCAACACTTCCACTGCTTAGTGGGCTCTTAGAAGACATTTAGGGGTAAATTATAGTTAAACAACAGCACAGAACACTGAGAACCAGGACTGGTAGCTGTAAATAAACTTTATGGGACCACAGGAAACTTGGCCACACCCATGATAAGTGGACATCTGGCTAACTAAAATCATCCTGTGGTAGATGAATCTATGTATGAGGCACAGACTGCTCTGCTCGGAAGTTCACTCAGATGCAGAAGTTATGCTTGAAACCTAACTTTGAATTTAGAAACAGACTAGCATCTCTGACCTAAAGGATCAGCATGAATACTAAACAGAGTGATCTTCTGATGCCACAATATCATATGTGAAGTGTTTCATTTCCTGGTTTACAAGTTAAAAAAAAATTTCAGCTGAGATGTTACCAAAGAACCAAAACCTAATGCTGTGCCTAGTAGCAGCTACAGAGGACAATGCTGAGTAACATTCCAGTGGCCTTTGTACAATAGCAGTTGGATTATGTTTTTAACAATGGTTGAAAAACAGAATGTGATTTCCCTCATGCTGACGTTGAGAAGTGAAAAGGCCACCTTAAATAAAACAGGGCCCAACGATCATGACTTAATATCCCCCTGAATCAACTCTGTTTTTAACTTCAGACACTGCTCTGCAAGCATGGACATGGAACACACAGTCTGAATCAGAGTTCTGGGGTCTTGTCAAGTATTTGCACATTCATCATAGTGAACACCTGTCAGTTAGCCAGTTTAACATGGTTCAGTACCAGAACAAGTCTTTTTATAAGAATTTCACTGGAGCTATGACCAGAGGTTAATCATCATCACACGTTCATCTTCAAAAATTCCTCAGGCCATAATTGGAGTCTGAAAGCCATTCGTGTTCCCCCATCTTGCCTCCTACTTCCTATTTTGCAGAAAATTAGTAAACAATTGTGATCTTTGAAGACTAAGGTAAGAAAGAGAATTTTTAAGTACCAGTGTACCAACTGAGGTAGATTGCAAATTATGTTAATAACCTCCTACCTCCAAACCATCAACAGAGAGGACAATCAGTTATGTGGCATCCTTCATCAGAATCATCTGAAACCAAACAGGTTCCATTAGCCTTAGAAGGCAAAGCAATAAACTAACCGTTTCTCAAACCACACATCAAAGGAGTCAATAATTTTGACGAAGGTGTAACCTCCATTTCCTGTGTTAAATCAACAGAGCCAACCACTCTTGGGATCCCAGTGCCACCAAGAAGAGGGTCTATCAGCTCAAAAACAACAAATTCTTACGAGCTGGTGGGTAATCTGTAGGCCAACATCAGCCCCTATTAAATGACTGGAAACACGCATTAGATGATGCATTATTATATTAGGACTGGAGAAAGAGACCTCAGTTTGAGGACAAGATATCCATAACACCTCCTCGATTCTCCCTTGACTCATGAAGAAGAGAGTCTATGAAAGGTAGTATCTAATTTAACAAAGGTCCTAATGTAGTGAGTATTCAGAAACACATGAAGAAATCACAGGTCACATTCCCCATCAGGTCATTATTAGGCAACATACTTGCCTTATATGGCATAAATCAAAGTGCAAGGTTCTCGTCAGCTGACATCTTCTGTCCACAAGAGAGGCCACTGTGCGACTTCAGGGGCAAGTCTGCATTTAACAAATTGCTGGATACAGTCAATTCCCAGCAATGTTAGCAGCTTGCAATCTGCACTGAGTACCTGTGTGGTTCTGTGCATAGATGAAGGCATTGCATTTTGACCTATAAAACTACCTTGAGAGCTGAGTACTTTAAAAACTGCCTATTTCCCATGCCACACTGACACAGCAAGTTTGTGCAGATATAGAACAGAGGAAGTTGCTGGAACTAGTTCCTTTCCTTAGTCAAACATCCTGTTCATTTGAGTTCATACATGAAAATCCATCTCTCTGGGGGATGGGTACCACAGGTCTTATGCATCGGAGGGGTAGCTGTGTTAGTCTGGATCTGTAACAGCAACAAAGGGTCCTGTGGCACCTTATAGACTAACAGAAAAGTTTTGAGCATGAGCTTTCATGAGCACAGACTCACTTCATCAGATGCAGCAACTGATGAAGTGAGTCTGTGCTCACGAAAGCTCATGCTCAAAACTTTTCTGTTAGTCTATGAGGTGCCACAGGACCCTTCATTGCTGTTACGGGTCTTATGGTTACCAGGAACTGCTAGGAGATGTAAGATTCCCCCCAATGGGGTTCTTCTTCAGGCTCAACAAAACCAGCTAGGTAGAATATTTACTCAAATAACTGACATATTGCAAAGTTCTAGATTTACCCAGATTATAAAGGTGATGAGCAGTAGAATCATGTTCTAAATTCATTTTATACTGCTTGTGACTCTTTAGTTATCCCCTGAAAGTAAAAGCAAAAGACTGAAAGCAAAAATGGTATGCAGTGAACCCTTGTAGACAGCAAAGTTTATGTAGTTACATACTGGCCTGTCACATGTAATCTTATTTTCCACAAGGGAAGCCATTTTATTTATCATCTTTAGTTACATCTATAATTGTACAACCATAGCTAGCCACTGCTGCACACAGAAACACCGCATCAAGAGTCTCAGTCTCTGCTGGAAGTTCAGTGTAGAGAGGTTTACCTGGGACAACATCCATAATTGCCTTGTGTTCTTTTCCTACCTGAGAAACTGGCAAGGAACATTGTGTTTTTCAAGACAGGGCACAACAAGGTACACCGTGGGAAATACTCTGATCCCTCTCCAACAGTAAAGTTAAAATTGGTAATATTTTCAATTCCCATTTAAAATGTGTTCCCCCTTCTTTTCCCCAGCCACCCACATTGTGAACAACGAGCAGCAAAGCACTTCCTGATCAGGTCTGCTGCCTCTGACTGACAGAATAGTTTTAAGACTACGGCAGTGCCTGACATTAGGAGGGCTTCCAATGTGTCATTGATCCATAAAGAGATCTTTTAACCTATAAAAACCCTAACTAGCTTGAGAGATTATTTTATTGAGGTTACTTTGACCTTTACTCATTTAAAAAAAACAAAAAAGACTGCTCCAAACATAATATCACAGCAGCACTGAGAGCCCTACCCCATTCCCCATACATCAGGTGCTGTACACCAAATTGTTGCATAGCTCCTAATATACAAAAGGGATTTTGGGATCACTTCTCTGAGACAGAGAAGTATTTGCAGTTACCACCAATTCATACTAGTGCTCACCCTTCCCAGAATTCCCTTTTCTGATGACCAGCACTGTGGCAAGTTTCCCTCCAGTCAGGGAGGTGGAACGTGTAGCCCCCTTCTGACCCTGAAGTTAACTTTCCAAGACCAGGAGGAACCTTTCAACTCGTCTGGTCTGCAATGAAGTAGGTTAAAACAATACATGAGTTTCACTTCCCTGGTCTCCCACTCCTTAGCATCAACATAACGGCCTTTCAGCCGCAAAACTTTCATGTCAGATAGACTCTGATAACTAAGGCTGAAGGTTTCCCAAATAGTGACCTTAGCCCCTTGGTTAAAAGTGAATCACTGCAGTCAGTCTAAATTTCTGTCCTGTTTCACAGGTATGCAGTGATATTTCAATGATGTATCTTCAACAAGGCAGTGAATGAAGCCTTTGCTGATCAGTTGAATTATAGCTAACACTGAATACTGAAGAGATGGAAACTGTTGGAAATAGTTGCAGTACCCTTAAAGGTACCTGAACATTTAATATCACAGATTACAATTATAGTCAAATTCAGTTTATATTTCTTAAGTGTCTGTGCAGGCATAGAAGGAAAACAGTTAAATCCCATGCTACCACCATTTTTTCTCAAATGGAGAATGAAAGCCCCACTCATATCTCAAGGCATCATACTTCCTGCACAACTGCAGAGCAAAACATCTGACTCAGAAAAGAACTGAAAATGTTCTTATGCAATCTGTTTGGAAATTAAACGAATCTGCCGTACTACATGGATTTCATGGCGTATAACCAGTGTTTCCCAAATTAGAGGTCCTGGCCCAAAAAGGAGTCGTGTGCATAGGGGGTGTGTGTTGCAAAGTTATTTTATGGGAATTGGGTCATTGACATGCTTTCTTCTGTATTGCCTTCAGACCTGGGCAGCTAGAGAATGGCAGCTGTTGGCTTGGTGCTCAGCTCCGAAGGCAGCCCCTCACTAACAGCGTGGAGAAGTATAGGTGGCAATACCATTCTATGCCACCCTTACATCTGTGCTTCTGCCTTCAGAAATGAGTGGTAGCTGCTGATTGGGGGCCCAGCTCTGCAGATAGCAGCACAGAAGTAATGGGTGGCAATGCCATACTTGTGCCATCCTTATTTGTGTGCTGCTGCTGGTGCTGGCTCTGCCTTCAGAACTGGGACCTGGCCAGGAGCTGCCACTCTCCAGCTGTCCAGCTCTGAAGGCAGTGCAGCTATTAGCAGCAGTGCACAAGTAAGGATAGCAGTGCTGCAAGTCCCCCACTCACACACAATAACCTTGCGATCTCCCACACGACTCCCTTTTGGGTCAGGAGCCCTATAATTACAGCACCATGGCACCTCAGATTTATATAGATGAAATAATGAAATTTACCATTTTTACAATCCCACGACCATGAAATTGACAAAAATGGACTGCGAACTTGGCAGACTCAGTTTCCAGATTGCAAAATTCAAGATTGAATGAGGTTACATATATATCTCATCTGCTTTCTTTTACTTTGGAAACCAAGATACTACTGTATATTTACGTATGCCAGGTCAATGTGTTAAGTACTTACCTCAAATTACACTGCTTATCTTGATAAGATACCAATTACCACACATCCTATAATGTGTAATCAGTTCAAGAAAAAAATTTGCTCCTCTCTATGAGAAGGTGAATCAACAGTTTGGAACTTCCCACTTACTTATCCACCCCTTGAACTCTGGTATTATATAGGTTTTCAGCAAACCAATCAGAACATCTAAGAAATTCACTAGCAATCATGGCCTTCAATGAATTTTAACCGATTTACCTAATTCACCATGGTTGTAAAACTATAAAACAAGGCTTGGTCCCTTTACTAAAGTAAGAGAAGTTCTTCAGTAATGTCCCAGCATCTGCTTCTCCTAGCCAGTGAAATTAAAATTATTGATACTTAACTATATGGAAATTTTCACAAATAATATGAAATGACTATGAGAAATAGCTTTTTATTGTCTGGAAAATGATTATTTACCTATACAAATTACAGTAATATTCCTCATTTGGATACAATTAACTTGGAAGATGTTTAAATTTTAAACGTTAATAATTCTTCTGAATTTTAGGTAGGCACTACTGTTTTCAGCAGCATAATCCACCTCAACACCTAAGAGAACTGAACCAAAGGTTATAAATCCTTTACTAAGTGAGCAGTTTTTCCCCTTATATAGCAACAGGTCAAGTCATATTTCACATCTTTACCATGAAAAGGGAGTGATAATGCAGTGACTTTTTGTGCTGAAGAGATTTCTGAGCAGGATATCATGCTGTCCACCAACAATGTTACAGATGATGTTCTGCCATGGAAGTTGAGATGACTCCTCCACCCTGAGAAGGAATCAGCATACTGCTCTTTCCTCACCAGTTTTAACCCAAGATCTTTAAACTCTACAGCCTGAATTTTAACCCTCTCGTGTCAGATTTTCTGAGGCTAGTTGCTAGTGCAATAGAACAAGCTTTAGCTGTCAATCATTAAGTAGCACTGCATCTACTATAAAGATGCTGAATTGTGAAAGGAGACAAGTGGGGTGAAAAGTATTTGTTCACCAATTTCTGTTGATCCAACAAAAGATACTGCCTCACCTACCTTGTCTGTCTCACACACTAGGATCGACACAGCTATAACAACTCTACAAGCACGCGTGACATAGGAAGGTATGCTATAAGCACTTTCAGTTACACAGTCTTCCCTTCTTTCAAATGAAGAATGCATTCTTCTCCAAACACACAAACCTAATATTGCTCCTATTAGAAAACTGCAGTCGAAGAGGTCTCACTGAGTTCATTCATATAGAATTTCACTGTATGCCTCATGCCAGTAGCAGTTGTTTTGTTTAGTTACAACCTACTCCAGCTTATTAGTATTGTGTATCTCCTGGCAAATGTGCTACCTTTATATTTATTGTATGATTTCCTGTATGAGGGAATGTCTGCATTTTGCAGCTTGTACAGAGCTAAGTATTCTTAGTATGTAAATAAAGAGCAGCACTACTGAATAAATATGAATAGAAACAGAGAGGGAGCCGTGCTAGTCTATACACTATCAAAACAAAAAGCAGTCAAGCAGCACTTTAAAGACTAGAAAAATAATTTATGAGGTGAGCTTTCGTGGGACAGACCTGTTCTGGTCTGGCTATGGTCTGAAGAGGTGGGTCTGTCCCACGAAAGCTCACCTCATAAATTATTTTGCTAGTCTTTAAAGTGCTACTTGACTGCCTTTTGTTTTGATTTTGAATGAATATAGTGTGAGAAACACCTGGAATCATGTGGGGCACGGAAAGGAAAGTTTAGGATCAGAAATATTTGGTCCTGTTAGCAACAGGTGGTCCCACCCTGCTATATACACCCTGGATTCTAACTGCCTACTCCAATCTGAAAATCAGAAGTGGGTCTTACCTGCTCAAGCTCATTACCCAATAAATAAATGTGTTAGTCTTTCAGGTTCCACAGGACTGCTTGTTTTTTATGTAATATTTGTATTTGTTTTCTACACCCCTCCTCGTGTATCATCTTTTGTATATGTGAATAAATGCAGCTGTGCTAGTTTTTTGTGTCAGCACCACATTGAACAGTATTCAATATCTGAATAGAGTCTGAGGAGAGCAATTCACTATTCCCCTTTCTCTGTGAAGCATTTTGGCTTGAGGGCATGTGTGGGGATGAGGGGGAAATAAGGTTGAAATATATGGATCAACACATATTGAAAATATGAAATCTAGGTTCTTATCAGTAACCAGCGATCCCTCTAATTTTTCCCATCTGTTGGCAGAATAAATATTGTTATGTGCACCAAGGCACGCGCAGAGATGTACCATCAGTAGAAACACAGGCTGTGGGCGCTTTACTAATCAGCTGGGCAGCATGTGAATCTCTCCTGGGAGGCCACCCAACTGCTCAGCTTACAAAGAACACTCCTGGTAAGGGAGGTTCTCTATATTGCCTCTGCTCTCTATTTTGCTATGCATCTTGAGCCCATGACCAGGCTGCACAGATGTTACAACCATTGAATCAGTTAGCTCTACGAGGGGGCTTCTCGTCACAGTGCATCTTAATGTCAAATAAAGGCTCTGAAGAGAAGCACTGAAAGGTCTGGGTCCTCACTTTCTGCTTGGGAAACAGAAGTTCTAAATACTGATTAGTAACTGTCCCCTCTCCCAGAAGCAGGCAATTTCTAACACTCACTCTTAACATGGACTTCATCAAATTTGACAGCCAACAAGTCCAAGTATCTCAGGTGAATTCCCCTATCAAAGGTTTTAAATCAATCCTTATAAAGATGGTGGGTGAGAGATAAACAAAAGGACTCCCCACCCTGACCACTCTAGGGTACTGGATAGGAGAAATTTCTAGACAAATACTGGAAAATTAGACCTTCACTGAGGCTACTGAAACCGGGAATATATTGAGTTTCAAGTAAGGCCTTAACAGGGTACATCCTGAAGCTAGCAGAAAAGTGCATGACACACCAGTTGACTGTGAAGAACAATAAAATAACCACAGTTGGTGACTGAGAAATTAAATAGGTTGTTCCAAATCTACAAAGTTGTCCAAGAGCACACTTCTACAAAGATAAACAAAATGAAGAATCATCTTCATCTTCGTGAGATGAAGCCTAAGGGACAAAAACACAAGTCGGATCAACTGCTACTGATATCAAGCCATGACCTGGATTCACATCAACTCAATCTGGACACTTGACAGTAAAAATCTGCCACTATGAGCACATACCAATAGACAGACACACCAAATGTTGCAGCACATCTCAATACTATGTTAGAACAAGGCTTCTTTTGTATCTGGCATTGCAACTATCATCTGTGAGATGTCCTTTACAAGTGAACAGTTCAAGTGGACCAACTTCCTCCTTCTTCATCTACTTCTGACTCTGGCAAACAGGTTGAGCAAACAAATACCACACATTATCTGACTTTTAGAGGTTCATTGGTTTGCCCTTTAACATGCTGAATATACAGAGCGTCAAAAGGGCAGGTGCTGGGATGAAGGATATGGAGAGTACCCTATGTGACGAATGAGCAGGGTTCTACAGGGAGCTGACCCACTTTTTAGTTGATGTTGAAGGACAAGTTTATGCTTTGTTCTGAAGATGGGTAAATGGTGTCAGGTCCTAGATAGCTGAAAGTGCTACGTGTCAAAACCAAAAAGAGTGCCCATCTGGAACCTAGACTACAGACCTTAAGTAGAAGTGGCATGAAAACACAAAATGTGTTGATACTTCATGGTCAAGGGATGTAAAAGTGTCTTGTCTGTGCTGACTGCTACTTTTATGGGAAACTGTCTCAGACACTGTAGCATCTTCTAATTCTGGATAATCACTTCCTCTCCTTTCAAATATACTTTAAGGCCTTGCAACTAGCCTCAAAAGGTTGCAGGCTAGGTATCCTCCCATGGAAAATTTTGAGGTATTTCTCTGAGACCCTGTAAACCTGAAGGTAAATCAGACACCCCTTTTGTGATACGTGAGTGAAACATGTTCCTAGATCAGACTTGCTTTCAGTCATAATGAACCACTACCAACAAACAGAGGAAAACTCAAGCTCCCCAATCTCCTAAATAAGAAAACAATTATGACTAAGATCTGAAAAACAATATCAGAAAAGAAAAAATATTCAAAATTTGGAGTTGATGTGAAACCCGCCCCACTTCCCCCCACAACAGTTGAGCTTTGTGGATACGAAATGGACAGGGAATGAAGATGAAGGAGTGATTTCAACACTGATCCCCTCACCAATACACATGGCTCAGGTGGTTCTTGGAACTCCAGGGATCTGTGGAGATAATATTTAACCTTTTGTCCTTCCCTGGAGAAAGGAAGTGTGAGATTTTCAAACGCCTTTGGAACTGGCTAATCTCAATTCCCATTGAAGGCAATGGTAAACCCCTATTAACCTTAGTGAGATCTGACTTTGAGCACTTCTGAAAAAGCCCATCCTTAATCATCTTCTGGGCATGCAAATGTGTCAAGTGGAGCAGAAAAAGGACTAAAGTAAAAAATGAAAAGTCTAAAATAAAATTTGGCTTTCCATAGCCATAAGCTAAGGGGAATCCAACAGTAAGGATGCCACTACATGGAGAGAAAAGCAAAACGATCTATGATGGGCAAAACCAAGGTTTTCACCAAAGAATTCACACCTTCAGCTACAGAAACAAAAAATAATGGAGGTGACAGCAACACAACTGAGAAATTAGAGTACATGGCAAATAAGGATGACTTAAGTACTATTTAACATGTCTCTTCCCAGTAGTATGCTGTTAGTCAATCTCTGTTGTAATCCCCCCTCAGAGGCCTGCAATTGTCATACCTCTTCCAGAACTTGCCATCTTGTTCTTGGATATTGAATTAGCTGGTTTTACCCTTAACATTCTTCTTCCACATTGTTATTCTACCCTCTTCCTTTTAACTCTCCAGTTTTCATGTTTCCCCACAACCCTCATTCATTCTTTTTCTGGAGCTCATTTAATTGAATTATAAAATGTTTCTTTATTCTTCTATTCTACATGTAAGTATGTTTTCATATATTTAGTTACCCTGTATGTGCGCGCGCACGTGCACGTGTGTGCGTGTATGAGCGCATGCATTCTCTTCAGTGGACATTGAATAACTAGCAGCAATAGCATTTGAGAAATTAAGATAAACTGAGGGAACAAAATAGCTCTTTTGGCTTTTTCTGTCTAGTTCTCACAAATAATAGCAAGCATGAAAAGCATTGATGACTGGCTCTGGAACATGGACTGTGCTAAATGAGCAAGGATAATATAGTATTTAAGACATGATTATTGGAAATGTTTACTTGTTAATACCATGCACTTGCTACTGAATATATGCTAATTCATTTTTGGTCTTATAAAAAGGCCCATACCTCATCTGTGGTACCCATGATACCAGACACACATGCACATGACTAAGTAACAGGTTGTGTACATTCTAAAAGTAAACACTCATTTGATGAAACAAGTCTCTAAGATAACAGAAATGTGACTCTTATGATGTCTATACCTATTCAGCTTTTCAAGGAAATGTTGGATTTCTGGATTTCTCTTTACACACATTTCTGTTCACCTTTAAAGATATAAATCTAGCAATCAAGTCAAAGTAGTATCCAACAATGGAGATTCAAAACAACATTTGGAAGCTTGCAGGACAATGAAAGAACACTGCGATTCAGACCTCCTGCCAGCACAGAAAGCTTACCTTCAGCAGTGCCTGAGATACCATCAGCTTTAAAATTGCTAGTGCTTTTCTTCCTACGATGTTTCTTTCTGTTGGCATGAGGGGAGGGAGGAGGATCCAGCTTGGGACTTGTGGTACTGGATATACTTGGACTTGAACACACAGAATCTCCAAAACCAGTATCTGCAATTTGACACAAAGCAAACGAAAGGTGAAAAAGGATATAAACAATGTATAATTTTAAATAAATTTATATTACATTCATGTTAGGACATAGTCAGACTCTTTACACCTCAGCCAAAGATCACAGGAAAATCCAGTACTTGTTGCAAAAACATATTCACTAGCAAATTGGTTATGGACTGATCCAACTCCCGCTAAATCAGTGGGATTCCTTCCACTGACTTTAATAGAAATTCAAATGAGAAAAAGGCAGAAGATGAAACTAATAGTTCAAGATACTGTCTTTGCCAGAGAGATCTTAACTCCTATCCAAAACATGCAGTTCACACTAGGAAACTGGAAAATATACAGGAAAAGTCACTGCATGCTTTCACTGAGGACTGTTCATTTGTTTTGAAACATGCTCATCCAAAGAGCTACATGGCGGGCTTGGTCCAAAATAGAATAATTTTCCTTTTAAATAGTAACAGAGAGATAGCCGTATTAGTCTATATTCTATCAAAACAAAAAGGCAGTCCAACAGCACTTTAAAGACTAACACAATAATTTATTAGGTGGTGAGCTTTCATGGGACAGACCCACATCTTCTGTTATGTTATGGATATGGTCTGAAGAAGTGGGTCTGTCCCACGAAAGCTCACTACCTAATAAATTATTGTGTTAGTCTTTAAAGTGTTACTGGACTGCCTTTTTGTTTTCCGTTTAAATGTGTAGAATTATTAAAACTCTAAACGTATTTGGTTTGTGTACACGTTTGTAATGTGTCGGTTATCTGTAATACTTTTGCACAAATTTTCCCAGTACTGTCATATTCTAGGGCATGGGTGTCCAACGTTTTGGCTTGCCTGGGCTGCACTGAGTGAAGAGGAATTGTCTTGGGCCACATATAAAATATATAATATAGTTAATGTATATAAATCACATAATAATGTTAAAAGTTTACGATCTTGTGGGGCCACATTACTAGCTGTCCAGGGCCGCATGCGGCCCACGGGCTGTGGGTTGGACACGCGTGTTATAGGGTAATATACAAAGTTTTCTGAGCAATAATCATTGCAAGAAGTGTTTCCCTCTATAAATTAAATAAATCACGAGTCACAAAGTAGGTGAGGTAGAGTCTTTTACTGGAGCAAGTTTTGTTAAAATAGAAATCGATCCAATTAAATGTATTTCCTCACTTCCCTTGTCTTTCCTGTCCCAAGACAAAGCAGCTACAACATGACAAACATAAATCAAATAATCTCTTCTGTATTCAGCCAAACAACGATAAGATTACTTAAACAGCAGATATTTCTATTCCTGCATGCCTATACTGTAGCCCAAGCTAAGATTCTGAGCTGTAATGATATGAAACAACGATTCATCTAAAATTTCTATCCTTCTTAAAGCACGTGCTGTTGCTGGGTTACTTTATAGTACCCAACCTCTTCAGGCCCAATTTCTCTAACAGGAGCTGGCAAATACAGAGAAAGGGAGAAGGGCCTTCGATTTGCTGGTTTTGCAACTTAGTACATATATGCGATACAGTATAAAAATTACATCAGCATGACCATATATTAGATGCAATTCAGAAAAATTAACACTGCAACTCTGATTCAAGTCAAAAAGCCCAAGAACCTCACCAGTCACAAACAGTAGGGATTCATACTACTACCTAGATTTGACATATTGGTCAAGCCATGCCATTCTGGATTTTTAACTGAGAGCAGATTTACACAGGTAACCTTAATTTTGGTATTTCTTAACTTTTGAGTAGTAGATTTGCAGCTTTAATCTTCTTTTAACATATGTTTGTAATGGAATATATAAATATGTCAGAAGAAATAATTCTTTACAGTAATATCCCATCAATTGAAATGGATTTTAAAATTCCTCTCTCTTGAATAGAGCAAAATAATATAATCCGTGATTCATTATTACTGGGCCATAGTCTCATGTGACAAACTTGCAATTGGATCTGTTAATGAGGACTTCTCAATCATGCACCATTTCACTGAAGTCCAAATTAATGCCCTCCATAAAGTCATGGGACACTACACAGGCACGGTGGACTGCACTAGAAAACCCATTAAAGAACTGGGCTCCTCTTACTGAATGGAGCAACACCATCAACAACTGACGTGAAATGTACAAGGCACAAAAAAGACAGACTATATATTTGTTATATCTAATGTATGGAACTCACTGTTCCATTACTTTGCCAGTCTGCTGACAAAATGCAAAAATAAAATTGAAAAAAAGTATATTGGAAATTAGCCAGTAAGCATGAACATAGTAATTTAGAATATATCCCCCTTGATAAAATCTCTACAAATAAGTCAAGTCAAATATGAACCCCCCCAAAGTACTTTTGAAAGTTCCAATTAAAATATCTGCTAGCTTCCTCCCACCTGCACACCAGTCTTAAAAAATAACACAGGAATATCATTTAACCACAGTTTTGATTACGTGATGGGATGCTGTAATGAAAGAAATTCTTCTACTGTGCCTTTCCTGTGAATCTGTAGCTTTTTTTTTTTTTTTTTTTTTTTTTAAACCGAGGATATACTTGTTAAGACTCCTTCATACAGTCTCTGAACAGCAGTAGATATGACTTCAGATTAATACCCATTCAAGCCTTGGCAAAGAACAGTGCTAAGTTCAATTATTTTTATTTACTCGATGTAACACCCCATACTTTTTAAAAATACTCTAAAAGATTAAAGAAAATTGAACCACTGGAATTTCTCTGTGTTCAGGAAAAAAGAATTCCTTTCAGCTCAGTGTTTAAAACTTAATTTGGTTTGAGAGAGACAAGGTGAGTGAGGTAAAATCTTTTACTGGATCAGCTTCAGTGAGTAAAAAGGACAAGCTTTCGATCTCCACAGACCTTTGTGGATCTCAAAAGCTTGTCTATTTCACCAAGAGACGTTGGTCCAATAAAAGGTCTCACCCACCTTCTCTCTCCAATAAATCAAGGACAGCCACAGCCACAACAACACTGCAATACTCCTGATTTCATACAAATATCAAACCAGTTTCTTAATGTTTAAAAATGTGCATGAAACACCTTATAAGAGAACATTTCATTTAACTGTTGAGTAAATGGTTAGTTATTAATGGTAGGCCTAGTTTGAAAAAAACTGACAGAGCTGAGGTAGAACCTCTCTAGTCCAGTGCTCTCTCCTTCTCATCTGACAGCATCTGTGATACGGTATAATTTTAGTTAGCTGGGTATCTACTTATCATGGGTGCGTTGGTCAGATGGTCCCATAAAGTTTGTATGTTTACAGTATTCCGTGCTATCATTTAGCTCTAATTTACCCTAAATGACTTTCAAGAGCCCAGGAAGCAGTGGAAGCATTGATAATGCTGATAGACCAGGGGTCTGCACCCTGCAGCTCTTTAAAGGATTTCTTCATGGCTCTTGATGCTATAATTGCAAAGCAAAAAAAAAAAGAAAACACCTTCCTGATTATTTTTGATAAACAAGCAACATCGAAAAGCCCAACAATAAACAACTCATATCTTAATAGCAAATGATACGTGATCTCAAAAAGTTGGATAACACTCTCATGAATATAGGCAGTGCTTTGTGGGCTAGGATACCGTATCTGTTTTTTGGTCATGTTGATAATAAAGACTTGATTTTGAAAAGGAAGCTTGAGGAAGAAGGGCAGGATGCATATTAAAAAAGGAAACAAATTACACAAGAAATAAAACTGGCATAAAGTGGGATTGGAATGGCTTCCTAGAAGAGGAAAATCAAAGAAGAAAACAGAGAATTTCAAACTGAATGAACCAATCCTTTGCATTTATATTGAATTCAGCTGGGCTCCCTTTGTGTCTCACTTACAATAAGAAATTCGCCAAACACAAGAAATGCAACCTTCAGAGACATTTCCTCAAAAAACACACTACTTTTGCCAAACAGTATCCAGCTGGAGATATCAGAAAAACAAAGCTGTACTTGTAGCAGGACCTACCCACCACCCCTGAAATTTTTTTTTTTTTTTTTTTTTTTTAAATCTAACCCTTGAAAGACCCCTCAATGATTAAGCTCTCAACCCTGGGTTTACAAGCACAATGCTCTAATGACTGAGCTATCCAAACCACCCCCCCCCATAACAGACTGATATGGGGAAATGGAAGCCAGGATTCCAGGCTCCCAACCCCCTGCTCTAACCACTAGGATAGACTCCCACCTGAAAGTTCTCCAGAGTTGCAGCTTTCATTCTAAAAATAAGCATCTAGTTCTAATTACAAAAACAAATGTTTAAAAGGTAACCTGAGTGTAACAGATTGACAGTTTGCCTGCTTGAGTTTGCAGAGCGACTGAATCAATAATGTTAAAGTGTGAACTGCTAGATCCTTCTTGATGGGTTGTAGCTCAGATGACAGTGATGATATTTGATAAAGTGACATTTAATATGTTAATGGAACCATACGAGGAGATAAAATGGTACATGAAGTTCAAAAATACTTTAATGCAGAGTATAATCCTACCTTGACTAGCACTTTGTAAATAAGGACTAAATCCTACCTAGCCTGCAAAATTAATCCAGTCAAATAAAATTTTGATTGAAAATATAACCCCTCCCTGTAATAAACAAAAAGGAGTACAGTAGTTCCTCGAGTTCCATTCCCACGCACATGCGCGTAACTCAAATTTTGTGTAAGTTGGGGGGACAGCTTTTTTTCCCCAGCAGAATGCACGTTCTGCAGGTGGGGAAGCAGCAGGAGCACTTGTAGCTCCTCTCGACAGATAAGTCCTGGGGTTGCCGGGAAGGGGGGGGCAGTTGGGGAGAATCAAGCCTGGCGGTGGGATGGGGCCATGGGAGGAGGGCAGGGGGGTTAAGCCTGGGGTGGGTTAGGGCTGCAGGGGGGCGGTGGGTGGAGTTGGGCCAGAGCCGCATGGGAGGGGGGTTGAACTGGGGCCACATGGGGGCGGGGGTTGAACCAGGGTCTTGGGGGTTGAGCTGGAGCTGTGTGTGGGTGGTGAGCCAGGCCACAAGGGGGTTGAACCGGGGCCGAGGCAGAGGAGTGGTTGAACCAGGGCAGTGGGGTTAAGCTGGAGTTGCATAGGGCCAGGGCAGATCTAGCCAGGGATTTTGAGTTGTGTTTAACTTGTGGTAATGCAAGTTAAGTGTAACTTGAAATCGTGCATTTCAAGGATATACTGTATTTCATTCAGGTATTTAATTTTAAATGTAATTCTATATACTTGCTTCGCCTTAGTTTAATTTCTTGAAGACAGGTGAATTACACAGAAGGAATTTGTGGTCAGATGTAAAGACTATTTTCCCCTGAAATATGCATAATCTAACTTCCTTATATATGAGGCCTGGAGAATTAGCCTACTGTGGTAAACCCTTACACTCTAACAATCCTTTTCAGATAATAACCTACAATCCTTGAGTCCAACAGCTCTGAAGTGGAGTCTGAGGTATTCCCTCCTCCTCAACCAGAAAAAAATGTGAATCTTTGGAAAATGGATGCCGAGCTTTGACTGTTAGTGTATTAAAGCCCTGTATTCTGGTTTCAGAGACCACCTTTTGAAGATGGAAGTTATTTAACATTCTACAGGTTTAAAATATGAGCAATCAAAATGTACTAGGCTTCCATGCTGTGCTTTCCATCTCCAACTACTTCTCTTGCCTGACAAGGTATTCTTCAAATTGAAAAGAGGGCTCCTGAAAACCCAGCTTCGGAAACTGTAAATGAGTTCAAGCTTCAGCCCACTGAATGCAATTTCATACTCCTGACTGAATACAAATAATGCATTTTATTTTGTATCAATTACCACGCGTGAGAACAGACGACCACTGCCGATGCTATTAAATATGAAAAAAGGAAAAGAAAAAGGCACGCCAAATTAAAAAAAGCAAGCGCCTCATTACTCCACATCTAAACCAGGTTTGACAGAGGCACTAGAACTCATAAGATGCGTTTCACTGATTTGGGATGGGCAGTTTTGTAGCCATCCGATATAGTCAATGTCAGCCATTAGTTCTTCCCAATCGGGCATCAATGTTCAACGCACACCCAAAAATATATATAATACTAGTAATAATAATAACAATCTGCAGACTCTCTGAGCTTCAATACTTGAAGTATGAGTCAAAGAAGCAGTTTCACTTTTCACTCGGGAAGCTGACAAGCATGACTAGAGGGGGAATAAAATAACATTCCGTTCGCATAAATATCAAGCAGGCTGCTTGAGACTGATGGGCCAGGAATGTATTCTTAGCCATCATTCTGGCAGACAGGCCCAAGGACACTCATAACTTATTTTACAATCATTTAGTTTCAGCTCAAGTGGAAAACGTGACAACTTATCTCTACTGACAAGATGCCATATCGAACCTTACAATTAACTTGCCCACGATTATCTGCCCAGCCCATCATTAGTGCTGCAGTTTTTTGATGGACTGCACAGGCAGCTTTGCTTGATGATGGTCATCATTTTCGGGAGTGTATATCTATATTAAATAATACTAAGGGCAAAATCAAGTCTTGCTCATGTTACTAAGGAACCTGATATGCTGGCCAGTGAATCCTTTGCTCTAGAACTCCTACAACAACTCTGTAAATAGCATGAGGGGGTGAAAAAAGACCACCATATACCCCTGACTAGCATTTGCTGCTAGCCACAACATACACTAGCTGGTTGTGGATGGAACTGCGCCTGTATCCACGCTCCCTTGGAAATCTGATACATGAGATGGTGCAGCTCTAATCAAGCAGTAGTTTGAGATTTGAGACAAAAGAGACTCCTTACAGCTTCTTCTCCCTAACATCCCATGAAGCAGAAGGCAGGGTCTATGCTGTACCACAGGTACGTGTCTGGGAACTGCCCCTTAACAAAGGTACACAACTTCCATTTCTAGCACTACAGTCATGAAATAGGAGCATTATTACTAAAGAAATGGGCAGAGTCATCTTCCTATAGGGCACACAGTAAACACGTCATGCCCCCCAAGTCCTAAGGCACAGAACTTTCTTTCTAAAACTGTCAGTTATTTTAGGTCATTTTTAGAATTTTTATGGCTGCCCCTCAGACTTGTACAATTGAAACTTGATAACCAAAGCCCAACTTACCATGCAGAGAGAAAAATAATGGCAAAGATTTTTATAAAAGTTCTTTTCAATAAGCAATGGGTTATTACATTTCAATTGGCCTAAATTTGACAAACAGCATGACTCGGATGTTAGGAAATCAAGATCAAACCCAAACTCACGTGAATAACACCTTTCTGGTATCCAAACTTACATCCTATCTTTCATTAGGGGTGTGTGTGTGTGTGTGTACAACAAACCACATCCCGTATATACATTTAATAACCATTAATCATCTAGGTGACGCAGAAGGAAGTGAACAGCTCACTCAAAAGCACAGAATAGCACTAAGACACACGAATTATATCAACAATCACCAGATCCTCCAAAAACTAATCAGTTGCATAGGGGACAACTGTGGATATCCCATCAGACTTTCAATGTTGAGTTGCACTCCAAGGTTATCCGCCATGTTTAACGATTTCTGAGACCCTCTCTCAGTACAGTAGAGTTGTGAAATAGAAAATTAAAAATAAGTCCTCTGTATTACATTTTTATGTATTCTATTATTCAGAATGGTATGAGCTGCAGAATGAAGGGGAAAAAAAGACATTTCAATTTTTACCAGTCAAGGACAATGCAAAAGCCTTCCTACTGGATTTGTGGAGGGTGAAGAAGTTTGTTCAAAGCCATCCCCCACATATTGTCCTCTGGTGCAGGTGTTTGTAGCATAGTGAAATTGACTTGAATCCCAATCTCTGAAGTGCCAGCATAAAGCATGTTAAGGATTAGTATGCCAGTCATTTTAACTGTGCTGCTAGCAATGCTCACAGAGTGGAGCAGCACAAGATGCTAACGCAAAAATGTTGGAGGAAGAAGAAAATTAGAGATATTAGGCATGTGAGGGTGCGGGGGGGAGGAGGGGATTGCTACCATGGGTAGACAGGCAACATGGGATGCACAAGAGGTATGCAACACAAAAGATGATCTAAGAGATAAAACAGGAGACTAGAATTTCTCTCTCACACCATTGTTCCATTCACACACAATCCTGTGTCAATTGTAACAATTTAAAATGGAAACAAGGACATTCTGACCTTTGCTATCCAGTTTTCTTTTGATTTATTTTATATTTTTGTAAAATCACCTATTTACAAAACTTGAAAAAAAAACCTCAACAGGTGATGCCATTCTCTACAGACCAAAGTCTGGCTTGATCTGGTTTACATTTTTCTTGCATCTTCTTGTTAAAATTTTCCAACAGGTTTTCAAAGTGAAATTAGACTTTCTGTCAAGCCTAGCTCCCTAACGCGGCCTTATTCTCTAGAGGCAGGAGATTGATTAATTTGGTTTTTGATTTTCCAAAGTGGCAAGAAGTCAGATATTACAAAAGCAGAAACTGTGAATGGGATCAATTAAAGAGCAGAAACGGCAACACAATTAACACCACAAGGGTCAACAGGAAAAGAAAGAACCGATGACAAAAACAACAGCAACAGCTTTGACTGCAGCAGGAATCTTCACCATGAACCAAGGAAGGCTGAATCCAACGAGCATTTCAGAACTTTCACTATGCTATTAGTGTTGAAGACCAAAGACATCTGTAGCTGTTGGACGGAATAATAATAAAAAAAAGCTAGACACTTTCATCTACTGTATGTGTGTTTTAAATAAAGAGGTGAAAACAGCAACCTTTTTATTTAAAGAGGGAAGAACTAGAGTAAAACCATCTATAGTTATATTTCAGACCCATTTTCCTGAGCTGCAGTTTTCTGACAGTGAAATCCAATGCTCTATAATGTCCCTTCAGCGCAATTATCATAA
The DNA here is from genome assembly GCF_033958435.1 of Carettochelys insculpta. Classification (NCBI taxonomy): domain Eukaryota; kingdom Metazoa; phylum Chordata; order Testudines; family Carettochelyidae; genus Carettochelys; species Carettochelys insculpta. Next base: position 3,798,688 of record NC_134144.1, on the reverse strand, counting down.
ATGTTCTATCAAGCACTTTATATTCCCATTCTGCCTCAAACTTGAGTTAAATTTAATAGATTTGTTAGTCACTAAGGTTCCACAGGACTGCTTGTTGTTTTTGACTTCAAGGGATACTGCAACGATACAAAGATAGTGCTCAAAGCAGCTGCTGAAGTCAGGCAGAAACATATGCATGTCAGTACTTGAAGAAAGAAACCTAAAAATAATTGTCCCTTGGTAAAAATCGTAGTAGCTATTTAGTTATAGTTTTATTGCAAGGTGTGTGTGTGGGGGGTGGGGATTATGAGAGGAGGAGACGACAAAGAAATAAGGCAAAACATTTTTAAGGTGGACGCAGGTTAAATCTGTAAGGGAATTATGTGCTGGTCATTGTTTAGCTGAATATGGTTCCATGTTCAGACTTTACGTGGTTTAAATTAACCTGCTGCACTGAAGAAATTAAAGGAGAGCTCTGAGCTTGACGGAGATGAAAAAGCCTCAGGAGTATTCTCTTTCTATTGCATCTCCCCTTTTTTCCAGACTCATGCCTAGAGCTGATAAATCACAAAGCTATCTTGTCATGTACGGAATGCCCAAGTTACTGACGGTCTTTCCTTCCTCCAATGGCAAATTCAATTAAATAATAAAAACAAGGATTTTTCTCTGACAACACAAATCTCCCTTTTGTGGCTGTAGCTTTGGAGATACTCTCGCATGCCTCAAGTGAAAGACCCAGAGCCAAGCTGAGAACACCTAGGATCGTTTACTTACAGAAGTAGAATGGTACTTATTTGGAAATGTGTGAGAGGAAAAGTAGTCTTGTAATTAAAGTACAAATAGGAGACTGGCTGTCTTCAGTGATTTTTGTGGCTGAGGACCCCTGTGCAAACTATTTCGTATATAGAAAACACTAAGCTACTTTTAAGATCTCATTTCCAATTGGACTTCAATTTCTGGAGGTCTGAAAGGCCTCATGGAAATAAACATCCGGCGTGCTAATTTTTATCTTAGTATGTTAGTCTCCTTCCCAAAAGATAATCTTCTACATCAACCACTGCGCTCCTGGAAATCGGACTATTGGCAGGAGATGGAGATAAAAGACTATCAGTTAAACTAGTTTAAAAACTCACTGACCATAAAAGTAAATTCACTGTATTATTCAGGAAATAATGATCCTTTCTTCACCAATAGCAGACAACTTCATCCCTAACTTACTCTGCTGTGCTGAGATATTGCAACAAGCCTGAGCAGTGACAATCAGCCACAATTTGGAGAGCTTGTGATATTTAATATCACAGAGATGAATAAGGACAGAATTCTAGCCGTTCACTCTGAATTACTATCATGTATATGATTTAGTTTCAGATCCTTAATGTCATACAAATCAACTCAGAGTTGAGTTTGGAGACTTGTCGTATTCTATATCACATTTAAGCGTTTTTATGTTTGCCTTGTTTGCCATTACATGTTGAATGCTCCACGTGGTAAGATCAAGTGTGACAAGTGATTTGGGTAGAAGATTAAAATGAGCAAGTAGCATGATTCTCTAAGGAGAGGTAAGTCTCAGATGTTCTGAGGATATGCCTACACTGCAATTAGACACCCACAGCTGGTCCATGCCAGCTGACTCAGATTTGGGCTTAAGCTAAGGGGCTGTTTAATTGTGGTATTAAACCTATGCTCTGGAACCCTCCCCACCTTGTAATTAAAAAACCCACTAGCCTGAGCCCCAACAGGGCAAGTCAAATGTCATGGACCAACTGCAAGTTTTTAATTGCAGTGCAGACATATCCTAAGATACCACTGCATCCCAAGGTAAATTCCATGGCACCCCACTTAAATTGTTAAGGAAAACTCAGTTTCCTCTTGTGTGATGTTGTGATTGGTCAGCATCAGATCTGTGGTGAATTTGTCCACCAGCACTAGTCATGATTCCAATGCAGTGGGTTGCCTTGAACGTCTGAGGTGTGTCTACAGTAGGAACTAACTTTGGTACCAAATGACTGGAAGACGGCCAATATAACACCAATATTTAAAAAAGGCTCTAGAGGAGACCCTGGCAATTATAGACCGATAAGTTTAACATCAGTACCAGGCAAATTAGTAGAAACACTAGCAAAGAATAAAATTGCAAGGCACGTAGAAGAGCACGAATTCTTGGGCAAAAGTCACCATGGTTTCTGCACAGGGAAGTCGTGTCTAACTAATCTATTAGAATTCTTTGAAGGGGTTAATAAACATGCGGACAAGGGGCACCCAGTGGACATAATATACCTAGATTTCCAGAAAGCCTTTGACACGGTCCCACACCAAAGGCTTTTATGTAACTTAGGTGGTCATGGGATAGGAGGAAAGATCCTTTCATGGATCGGGAATTGGTTAAAAGACAGAAAACAAAGGGTGGGAATAAATGGTAAATTTTCACAATGGAGGAGGGTAACTAGTGGTGTTTCCCAGGGGTCAGTCCTGGGACAGATCCTGTTCAACTTCTTCATCAATGATCTAGAAAATGAGGTAAGCAGTGAGGTGGCAAAGTTTGCAGATGACACCAAGTTGTTCAGGACAGTCAAAACCAAAAGGGATTGTGAAGAACTACAAAAAGATCTCAGCAAACTGAGTGATTGGGCAGCAAAATGGCAAATGAAATTTAATGTGGGTAAGTGTAAGGTAATGCATGTTGGAAAAAATAACCCAAATTACACGTACTACATGATGGGGTCAAATTTAGCTACGACAGATCAGGAAAGGGATCTTGGAGTTATAGTGGATAGTTCTCTGAAGACATCCACGCAGTGTGCAGCGGCAGTTAGTAAGGCAAATAGGATGTTAGGAATTATTAAAAAAGGGATCGATAATAAGACAAAAGATATCATACTTCCCCTATATAAAACTATGGTACGCCCACATCTCGAGTACTGCGTGCAGATGTGGTCTCCTCACCTCAAAAAAGATATATTGGCATTAGAAAAGGTTCAGAAAAGGGCGACTAAGATGATTAGGGGCTTGGAAAGGGTCCCATATGGGGAGAGGCTAGAGAGACTGGGACTTTTCAGTTTGGAAAAAAGGCAATTGAGGGGCGATATGATAGAGGTATATAAAATCATAAATGGTGTGGAGAAAGTGAATATAGAAAAATTATTTACCATTTCCCATAATACAAGAACTAGGGGACACCAAATGAAATTGATGGGTAGTAGGTTCAAAACTAATAAAAGGAAATTTTTCTTCACACAGCGCACAGTCAACCTGTGGAACTCCTTGCCCGAGGAGGCTGTGAAGGCCAGGACTCTATTAGGGTTTAAAAAAGAGCTTGATCAATTTTTGCAGGTTAGGTCCATAAATGGCTATTAGCCAGGGATAAAGTAAGGTGCCCTAGCCTTCATAACAAGGGCAGGAGATGGATGGCAGGAGATAAATCACTTGATCATTGTCTTCTGTTCTCCTTCTCTGGGGCACCTGGCATTGGCCACCGTCGGCAGATGGGATGCTGGGCTTGATGGACCTTTGGTCTGACCCAGTATGGCCATTCTTATGTTCTTATGTTCTTACTGTACTACTGACTTCCTACAATATTTATTTTAAACAGAACAAGCTGTGTGCTATTTTCTCTAAAGACAATTCTAGAGCATTGGTTACCTTTAAGCCCTGCAAAGTCATATGTTTTACCTGCCTTTAATATTATAAGTATCTGAATATAGGGGAAAATTTTTGAGTGGAAACCTTAGTTACCAAATTTCCATGCAAAGCACATTTTGACTGCTAAGTTTCAACCTTTTAAAAAGATGGTGTTTATAATGGCAACAGTGGCAGACTCCTAATCAAACCAAGTCTTATGGAAAGAAAAAAGCAGTAAAGTAGCATTTTAAAGACTAACAACATAATTTATTAGGTGAGATTTTGTGGGAGAGACCCACTTCTTCAGACCATAAACATACCAGAACATGGCTGTGGTCTGAAGAAGTGGGTCTGTCCCACAAAGTCTCACATAATAAATTATTTTGTTCGTCCTTAAAGTGCTACTTTACTGATTTTTTGTTTTGATATTATATAGACTAGCATGGCTTTCTCTGTTACTATTCAACAAGTCTTCCGGGGCATTCTTTTGTAATATAACAACTGCAGTCACTGCAAGTGCTTTAACAACAGCAACAATCATTCAAAACACTTAAAAATGTTCAACAATTGCTTAGTAAAACATTATCCTTATCTTACAGGATAGGCAAGTAAAGCAGAAAAAGATGAAGTCACCTTCTTTAAGTGATAGAGAAAATCAGAGAGCTAGGAACAGAACACAGGTATCTGGACTCTAGAGCAGGCATGTCCAACCCGCGGCCCGCATGCGGCCCTGGACAGCTAGTAATGCGGCTCCACAAGATCGTAAACTTTTAACATTATTATGTGATTTATATACATTAACTATATTATATATTTTATATGCAGCCCAAGACAATTCCTCTTCACTCAATGCGGCCCAGGCAAGCCAAAAGGTTGGACACCCATGCTCTAGAGCTATTTCTTAATCACAAAATTATCCTACCCTCTTTATAACCTATGGATAACCTCCAGCATCACAAAATATGCTGGTGACTGAGAAGAGGTTCGGACAATCTTAACTGTCAGCCCACAGGACTTGAATGAGAAACCCTTGATGCTAGTATTTCAAAATCAAGAGACATTTACTATTAACATGCTACAATTAAAGCTGAGCAACTGCTACATAACGAACAGACAGCTAATTGCCTCATGCTAGGTAGAAAAAGGTTAAGATCCTTCTGGTAATGCACGTCAAGAACATAAGCATCAGAAAATAAAGGAAATATGGGAAGAGACACCAACTGTACTCTTTTCAAAGTAGAAAATAAACCCTGCTTCTGTGCCACTGTACACGCTCCTAAACAGCTGAGCAAAGTCGGATTCAAATAAATTACATTTTAATTAAATACATTTAATTGATTTAAATTAGCTGAACTTTGTATTTTACTTTTCAATTCTAGTATCTTGCTCTTAGTAAAAGATGTTGAATTTTACTGATATGACATCCTTGTTCTCTTTCTATAAATGTCAGATGCTATATGAGTGTACATAAATGTCACTGGCAAACAGGTTTGTTTGGGCTGGATCAGTTATTTATTCTACATTTGCAGAAATGACTACCTCTTTCGAATGTTTAAGATGGAAAAAAAGTGCTAGCCCTGAATTTCCAGTCCTCAGGAGTTCCCTCCTTGCTCTCATGAAAACCTGGCACCAGGAAAAACAGATGCACAGTATCTCTGCAGAGAATACTGAAATTGGATATCTTCTCCCTCACACCAGCCCGGATAGTGGATAGCACACCATGATCATTGAGTTAAGTGATGGTATCAATTGCAACAAATGAAGGGTCCAGCAACTTGAAAAGAGATGCTCTTCCATCTGCAGAAAATCCCAATCTCTGTGCTTCCCCTGTGCCCTAACAATCACAAGGTTGTGAAGGAGCAGTGTATCAGATTTAGCACACAGGTCTCTTTCGTTCCTTGAACTGTACACAATATGAAGAAGCTTTGAAGTGTTGGATTCCATAGGTAAAGTATACATGGTGACCTTCCACCTAAAACTCTGTGATCTACACTGGAAAGAAACTAAGCCTGCAAAGAGACATGCCTGATGAAACAACCACCCTCCCATTATTAACTGGAACAGAAACTTCATTAAGCCTGGGAGGAAAGAAATGCATCAAATATATTTGTAACATGCTTTACCCAGAAACTAACCAAAGGAAGTGTTGCACTAACAAAACCACATTACTATACTAACCAAATGAAATGTTGCACTGTACTATGTTATTAGGACACTAATCAGTCTACTACTTAAAGAATACCGATAATTTTTACCAAGATGCAAACCTATACATTAAAATACAGAAAAAAATCTTACATTTTATAATATTAAGGTAGGATTTGCATACTATCAGAACTATAAACCTTTTGCTCCCTGACTGTATGTTGAAAGGTAAACTTTAACAGATGAACAAAATTCAGTATTTCCTTTCTCCATATTTATTTCAAATGTAACTGATGAAAAATTCAAACCTACTGAGCTGGAAAGCTTATTCATTTCACTAGCAAACATGAAGGCAAGGTCATTGAACCCAAAGTGTTGATTTTATAGAGTTCATAAACTCTGCTGAAATTAGCAGCAGCCCCAGATTTTCTTCTGATAATGATTTGCTCAGCAGGGGGATGTGAAATTTTGGCCTTTGGCATACATAACTGACAACTACTACGAATACCTTCTTATTTAAAAAGCTCTCTACAACTTCCATATTCTAAAAGAAGTTTCTCATACTTACCACACCTGATTATGATTCACAAAGAGAAATCCATTCAGAATACAATAGCATACCCCAAAACAAAAATATGAGCAGCTAAATTTTAACAGCTATTGCCAAAAAAGGTCTTTTTGACTGTTAATGTATTTAAACATCACAAGGAAGTATCTGCTATAGTATGTATATTGTAGAGAATTCTAGGACATAGTTAATGTTTACGGGTGGGGAAAACCCCATCATAGCTGAAACTATAGTTTAAGACTAGGTGGTGGCTGACGCAAGGGAGACATTATAATAAAACCTTATCACAAGCTATGGTCATATCTGTAAAAATTAAATTAAAAAGTTAAACCATCTTTTTACACAAATGAGACTAAATTTTTCCCTTATTGATAAAAATGCTTTAATAAGGTAGCACTATCACTTTCAATACTGACTTTTAACTTGACAGATATTAATGTTGAAATTGAAAACTGAAGATATTTTGTAATCTGCTAAGTACTGTATCTGTCTAACGTCAAGTGTATGAGCTACAAAGACCAATCCTCTAGTTGAAGTCAGACAAGCAGACAGCTGCTTTTACAGAACTTGAAGTTAAAAGTGTTCTTTCTTTCTAGGGATATCACTTTCCTTACTTTATAAGTACTAAGTTTGGTGGTGTTTAAATTGCATGCACAGTGTACTGCAGCACTAACCTTTTACCTGAAAGGTCAGAATCCTATGATCTCTCTGGGATATAAACTTGAAGGCCTGATACAGAGAACACTTTTCTGACTAAGTCTTGGGAAGCAATATTCTCCATTATAAAAGGAGTAATTCTTCTGAGGAAGCAGGAAAAAAACAAATGTACCTATGTTCAGAAGAGCAACTGATTTATTGAGCAGATCTAGATAACCAACTCACATTAAAATCCGTATTAATTAGTAATCCTTGGAAAAATAAACAGGAAACATTTCTAGTCAAACGGCTATGCCACACCCAATTCTATCATTTCCATTTGAATCTTGAGAGAAATTAAAGGAAAAAAACAATTCTGAAAGGCCACAGGGGAGACCTAAACATTAAAATGCCACACACCTATTCAAACTTTTCAACGTTAAGGACAGTTTAAACTTAGTTCATATGACTGGCAGGTGGCTCACTATTGAAGGACAGGTAGTTAGAGCTATGATTGTTATCACGGAGGTCTTGGAACCACAGAATCCATGAGACTTTTGTGACATTAGGGCACCGCACTGGCCCAGCCAACAGGATGATGGAGAATATAAGGACAGCCATACTGGGTCAGACCAAAGATCCATTTAGCCCAGTATCCTGTCTTCTGACATCAGACAATGCCAGGTGCCCCAATGGTGAGGTGACCATCTGCCCCGTTTTAGCCGGGACTGTCTTTTCTTTAGCTCCCAGGAGAGCGTCCTGACTTAAAAAAAAAAAAACAGGCTAATTGTCCCCTGTGCTGCAAAGCAGGGACCTGAATACTGAACAGACAGCTCCTTAAGAAGCAGGGGCTGTCTGTTTAAAGAGGTGTCTGCAGGAGGCAGGTGGGCTCTTTAAACACGCTGTTGCCAGAAGCCCCAGGGCTCTGGGAGTGGAGTTGTGGGAGGGGCAAGGGGCTCAGGCTGCTGTAGACTCTTTGCTCACACTGCCTGAGAAAGACAGAGGAGGCTGTGTCTCAGATATCCTTCCCACTCCCCAAACATGGCTGTTAGGTAACAGGATTGGGGTAGGGTGGGCAGGGCCCTATGGTGGGGAATAGGAAGCAGCCACTTGGGGGAAAAGAAGGGACAGCTGATAGGGGGTTGCACTTAGCTTAGTATCCCATAGGCAGCAGCAAACAGGCAAGTGCCTGGAGTAAAGGGCAGCTTGAGCCAGGCCAGGGGTTAGATGGGGGATCCTGGGTTTGGAGGAGTCCCATGGAGGATGAGGAACAGGACTCAGGAGGGAGCAGAGACAGGAAGAGGGGAACAAGGAAGGTGAATCATGGAGGAGGCCTGGTCGGGCTGGACTAGCTCTTCAGAAGGCCAGGGCTATTAGATTTTGAGAGGCCTCCTAGGATCTGCTGTGAGCACAAAAACAATGGGTTCAGAATATGGGCGGGGGGGCTCCAGGCTGGGCCGTCAGATGGGTGAGGGCACTCCAGTTAGGAGTGCATGCTCTGAGGCAGAGCTTGGGATGAAGAGTTTGGGGTTCAGCATGCGGGGGGCTCCAGGCTGGGGCCTAGGGGTTTGGAGTGTGGGAGGGGACTCAGTCTGGCCCAGTGATAGATGCAGGGGCAAATGGGGCAAGTGCCCATGAGCCCAGGCAATTTAAAGGGGTCTGAGAGCCCTTGAGCCTTTAAAATTGTTCAGGCAGGTGTGGCAGGTGGAATTTTGCCTCCGCCCCTGAGTCCAGTGAAATTTAAATGGGGGTGGTGGTGGTGGTGGTAAACTGGCCTAGCAAGTTTCATTCTTTTTCTATAGTGCTGCAAAAGCACCAAATGGTTTACATTGTTCCAGAACCCAGCCCCAGGGCTCCTCCCTGCTCCCAGCCTTCAGCCCCCTACCCCTAACTCCTGCCCTCCTGCACACACGCCCAGCCCTGATTTCCAGCAGCTCACTCACATACCCCAGCCATCCTCCACATTCCCCCAGCACCCTGCTCTGGCTCCCCCCCCCTCTCTCTCACTACCAGCCCACACTTCAGAGGACAGCAAATGAGGACAAGACAGGCACTTTTGTAGAGCAATAATCGCTCAATTGGATGTATATATTTTTAATTGTTACGATAATGTAGCATATTGTTGAAATGGGTGTGCAGTCAAATTAATGTTATATTGAATGCTTATACCGCACAGTTCTCATGGATTGCCATTGAACTCGCTTGACTCCAAGCAATTTTACCAGGTACCCCATACTTCATACAGGAAAATATGATCACCCTACCAATGGGAACAAACGAAACAGGTAATAAGCATGTGATCTGTCCCCTTTCACCCATTCCAAACTTCTGGCAAACAGTGGTTAAGGACACCACTCACGCCCATCCTGGTTAAGAGCCACTGATGGGTCTAACTTCCATGAATTTATCTAGTTCTTTTTGTGAACCTCGTTATATTCTTGGGCTTCACAACCTCCCGTGGCAAGGAGTCTCACAGGTTGACTGTGCATTGTGTGAAGCAGTGCTTCCTTTTGTTTGTTTTAAATCTGCTATGTATTAATTTCATTTGGTGGCCCCCTAATTTTTGTATTATGGGAAGGAGTAATAACTCTTCTTTCTTCACTTTCTCCACACCAGTCATGATTTCACATCTTCCTTTAATTATCTCTCTTCCAAGCTGAAAGTCCCAGTTTTATTAATCTTTCCTCATATAGCAGCCATTCCAAACCTCTAGTCATTTTTGTTGGCCTTTTCTGAATTTAAGGTAGGGGAGTTGCAGTACTGTTACTAGGGATGTACAATCCCGTTTAATTGGTTAATCACTTAAATTCTAGGTTTAACCAGTTAACTGATTAAACAGGTGTGGCGGGGAGGGAGGGCGAGGAGAGGGACTGCTCAGGCCAGGCTGAAGCATCCCTCCCCACAGCGCTGGTGTGGGTGGTGTGTGTGCACAAGCACATGCTCCACCCAGGCTGGATCACCCCTTGTCTGCGGCGGCGAATGTGTGTACTCCAGCCCCACCTCCCTCGCCATGCCCCCCATGCCACAGAGGGTGGAGGGAGGACCTGCTTCAGCCTCCACCAGTTAACCATAACCAGTACGTCTGGTCCATTTAGGGTGAGGCTTACTTGTTAAACCTTAACACGTCTAACTTCTACCTTTACTTTGTCACTGCTGCTGCTGGAGGTGGCACAGGGCAGCAGAAGTCTGGTGGCTGCTGGCTGGGATCACAGCTCTGAAATACAGAAGACATACTATGGAGTGGCACTGTCAGCCTTACGTCAGCGCTGCTCCCCTCAGTCAGCAGCTGCCACTCTGAAGGCAGCAGTGCAGAAATAAGGCTGGCATGGTGTGGTATTGCCATTCTTATTTCTGCACTGCTGCTGGTAGGGCCACGTCTACAGAGCTATGTGCTTGGCCAACAGCTGCTCCTCTACAGCCACCCAGTGCTGACGACAGTGGAGAACTGAGGGTAGAAATATGGCAACCCCCCTAAAACAACCCTTCAACCTCCTTGCAACTCTCTTTTTGGGTCAGGACTCCCAATGTACAAAATGTTGATCTCCTCCATGAAATCTGCATAGCATAGTGTAGGGAAAAAGCAGATAAGATCAGATTTAATGGGAGGAGACCAGATTTCATAGTCCGTGATGTATTTTTCATGACTGTAATTTTGGTAGGCCCTACTTTTTCAGATTAGCCAGAGAATGTCCAAGAAGTTCTTCCAAATATTTGACAGATGGAGCCCCACCCAATACAGTAATCCTCTTTCCTGGAACATCAACTCATTGTTGAAGAAGCTAAAGCAATCTCCCCGATACCATCTGAAAAGACAGGCATTTTCTTCCAGGATCTGATGGACTCAGCCTGGGATTTTCCACAGGCGGAGAGTACAAATACATTGATTACACTGAGTGAAACTGGCACAGACTCTTGAATGAGACTCTAGCATTACTCTAGGAGCTTAGCATTCAACCTGGCAGTTGGATCAATGGGCTTGTAAAAAGCAACTGGGAAGCCTGCATTTCCTGATGGCTGAGATTATTAACCTCTTCCTAGAGGCAGACAGACAGAGACAAGTGAATCTGGAGGCCCATATTCAGGCACTCAGTGGGAGCTGGTTTTCAGAATGTGCTCAGCACCTATCTTGTAACTAAGTCCTTTGATGGTATCTTGCTAATCAATATGGAAAATTTAGCCCAAGGCTTCATGATGTTCTTAGTGGAGGGCTCTAGACTGTAGAATTTGTTTTCCCAGACCCTGGGATATACCACCATATGCATTGTGGGACATGATACCGCATCTGTACTTTGATCGTGTTCCTAATAAAATCTTGAGTTTGAAAAGGAAAAGGAAGCTTCTGGCATGCCTGCTGTGACGGGCAATACACAATTTAAGAAAGAAAACAAATTAAATGTGAAGTAAAATTGGCATAATTAAAGTGAGTTCAGGAGTGAAAGTCAGGAAGACAGTGGCACAAACACACACAAAGTGTGAGGAAATAGAATATATAAAAAGTTTGTGAACATCCTGCAGTAAACATGTATCACATTACAAATCATTGTGTGTGTGCTGTTCTTAAAATAGAGGTTACAAAAAGTATGGTTTGATGTTACTTATTAAGGACAGTCTTGTATTCACATGCATCAGGGCTCTTGAATTACAGATTTTTCTACAGAATTTGAAAAAAAATGACTCTTCTTGCTATTTGGTTGCTGACTCCTGGAGATGGGCAATCCAGTAGGTCATTGCTCAAACTGAAATCTTTTGTTTGTTTGTTTGTTTTGTCATCATGATCTGAAAATGTATCATCAAAATACCATATTGCAGCCTTGCAGATCTCATCTGGTGGGATGAACCAAAGCTTGTGTTGTTGATGCTACATGATTGATTGAGTTGTGACATGCCCCTTCAAATTTCAATGCTGTTACTATGGTGCAAAAGTGACAGTTACACACAGATAGGCTATTAGAAAGGGTTCTTTCGGACACAGGCTTGCTTTATGTTCCACTCTTACGGAAAAACAAAAATGACGGATTAAGTCTTTAATGGCTTTCCCCATTTTTCAAAGAGACTTTGTTGGATGCAACTTATTTGCAGAACAAAGCTTCTCCAGGTTGAATACTAGAAAGGATTAGAGAATAGTGGAACTACAATACTTGTTTGAAAAGCAAAATATAAACATTTAATCTGAAAATCAGAAAGTAGTAACCTGGGCTATATGTATGAAAGCAAAAAAAAAAAATACTTTTTAAAAGAGAACATTTGAAAATTCATTTTTCATTTGCTTACTACTTGAGACTTGAGTTCAGGATTCTGTTCATGCTCTGCGATTGCTGATGACATTAACACCTGCAACAGGTATCCCAGCATTATTTTAGAGTTTTGTCTTGGTACCAATTATTTAGAAAAACTGGACATGCACAAATCCATGAGGCTGGATCTAATGCATCCAAGGGAGCTGTGGGAGCTGGCTGATGTGACAGGAGAGCCACAGCTCATTATCTTTGAAAACTACTGGCAACAGGGAGAGGTCCCAGATGATTGGAAAAAGGCAAATGTAGTGCCCATCCTTAAAAAAAAGGGAAGGCAGCGAATCCAGGGAACTACTTGTTAGCCTCACTCACTTCAGTCTCTGGGAAAATCATGGAGGGAAACCTCAAGAAATCCATCTTGAAGCATTCGGAAGAAAGGGATGTGATCAGGAATAGTCAGCATGGATTCACCAAAAGCAAATAGTGCCTGACCAACCTGATTACCTTCTATGATGAAGTAACTGGCTCTGAGAAATGGGAAAGGTGGTGGATGCGATATATATGGACTATAGCAAACCTTTTGATATGGTCCCTCACAACATTCTTGCAGAAAGTTAAAGTAGTATGGATTGGTTGGATATTAGGAAAAGCTATTACACCAGGAGGGTGGTGAAACACTGGAATGGGTTACCTGGAGAAGTGGTGGAACTTCCATCCCTAGAGGTTTTGAAGTCCCAGCTTGACAAAGCCCTGGCTGGGATGATTTAGTTGGGATTAGTCCTTTGAGCAGGGGGTTGGACCTGATGACTTCCTGAGGTCTCTTCTACTCTATGATTCTATGTAGAAGGTGCCAAATCTTATATGCAGGACACAAGACAAATGAAGAGGGAACTAATTTGGAAACACTGTGATTATATGAAAAATACAACAGTTTGCCTTAACCAAGAACTTTGTTATTGATTTGGGATTATAAGTGATTCTTTCAAGTGAGGAGCCTTCTAATTTGCCTTCAAGACTGGGTTTTGACACCAGTGTTCCTGTAAGTTGAGTGCTTAGGTGATAGCCCAGGAGAGACTCAGGTTCTGCCCAGCTGATTAGCAGAGTACACAGAGAAGGCATCATCTGTTTCTATTGGTGGTGCACTTCTGCACATGACTTGGTGAACAAAATAAAATTTATTCTGCCCATGGGTAGAAAAAATTAGAGGGAGTACGATTTTACAACTGTCAGAAGAAACTTGCTGAGTGCACACACAAAATCAAACCTCTCTATTCAAAGGTACTGCAGGTCATTGGAGCTCATAACTCACTAACTGCATGAGACAATGTGATTGTCATCAGAAAAATAACCAGAGTACAGTGTGCATGAATGCAGAAGCTCAAAATGCCACTTATATCCCCAGCACAGCAGGCTCTTAATTTGAGGTTGATAAACCCTGATAACACCAAACTGCTGGAGACTGAACAGAAACCAGGTGGTGTTCTTTTACAAGTTACTGAAGTGACGACACTGTAAGCACAATAAATCATCTTTCAGAGATAAAATACATGCAAATGGCATTCAGGAAGATTCCATGAGATAATAAGATAATCATTTCTACTAGAAAAATACACTGTGCTTTGTAAAAGCAGAGTGTATATATACCCTGAAGCAGGTGAAAATCTAGTTTGAGGCACTAAAAGTTATGCAAGAGCTAGATATTATCATTACTACTGTTTTTTTTATAAAACTTTTGTTATGCTTGAAACAGAAAGACTATCTAAAATATTATTTTGGGGACATACTGCAGCAAATTAATTCTTAAGTTCTAACTTCTCAGAACAGATGATGAATGAACTTCTGAGAAGAGAGAATAAGTGAGCTGCACTTCATTTCCTCAGCTGGAGGAGAACATTCAGCCTTTTGTTAACAAGGTAGGGAAAATTTAGTTTCCTGATCTTATACGATCGGCTATGGGTACCTTTTATCAAAAGAGATGGTCCTTTTAAGATCATGGAATTACTCTCTCTGGAGCTCTCTTAAGATCTATAAATTGTATGTAATAGAGAAAAGACATGACCAATAGTCCCCAGTGATCATATCAAGTGCTAGTAATATCAACTGATATTTTCCTCTGGAAGACCAAATTTCCTACACAACCTTGAAATGCTTCGTAATTTGAGCAACTGCTCATGAGTGGCCAACAACATGTATGCCAAGCAAACAAAGCTACTTCCACTTCTTAATACAGAAAATAATAAAAACAGAAATAACAAGAACTCTCGAGTCTAAATACGGACAAAGAGAATAAAATGAAATTTGCAGAAGAAAATGGAAGCTGTACTTCCTTGCTTTCCCAAGAACAAGATGGAACCAATGGTCAGATGAACAGAGGCAGTATTTAACTTCACTAAAAACATGTGTGAAGCACACACAAAGGATCTTGTCTTAAAGTAAAATTTAAGAACTAAACAATTAGGAATAGCTCCCCAGAGATCATAGGACCCTTCTGTCCCCTAGGACTGTTAAGCCACAGATTATCCCTTTCAAGAAAATGATTAATCAAAGAAAAAAAAATCACAGGCTTCCAATCACATTCAAGAAAACCCATCAGCCAATAGTTGTTGCAGAGGTAATTGTTCTAAATATATCAATAAACCTAAGATGCTCCTTCATTGACTGCAAACAGCAATTTCTTTCACAGAGGATTATGAGTTGATGTTCATGGTCTTACTTCTGCCATTAGGATGACAAACAGTTTAAGCTACATCAGGATCTGACATGTAGATCAATTCTAGGTCCATAAAAAATCTATACAAGAGGTTTCCAGACAGGGATTTACTGCCATCAGTTTTTATTCTCTTGCTGCTAAAATTACTTCTGTCAAACAAGAGTATGAAAAAAATGTAAAAAAAAAAATTTTTTTTCACGTAGTCCTAGAACAGTCTTTTTAAATTCAGAAACTTAAAGATGAACATGCTACTGCAGTTAAAATTATGTTGAGCAGCATGTGGTATTCAGCTAAATAGCGATCCAAACCTATGATTCGCTCACTATCAGGCAGACAGCAATTTGAAACATTGAACTAAGCTGTCTAGATTTTCTCTAAGGGCAGTCACAGGCTTCATGTTACCAGTGCCAAATTATATTAGACATTTAATTTTAAACCTCAGGTACTTAAATGTAAAACCTTACAACAGTAATAGTCATAAAGCAGTGGGGCATTCCATTTCAGAGAATGGATTTTTCTATTTTTTCCCCTTTAATTTAACCAGCACCTCCTGTTTTGTGGCTCTGCCCACTACAAAGTAATTTATCTAATTAGGAGATGTTCACAGCTGCTTAAAAGACAGAAGCCCCAGGAAACCAAAAGGTCTGGATAGGAAGACTTTGAAAAGTTCTCCAGAGCCACACAAAGTATTAATTTAATATGAAAAAAGGTGCAGAGAAAAATTGAATCCCAATATGTTATTTTGTCTACAATAAAACCATGTGACAATAAGCAGGCATATTCTCCAGTACATTGGCATTTGAATTCCAAAAGATGCTTAGCTTCTCCCTATCCCTGCTGCTTTCACAGTGCTATCTTTTTATGATTCTAAAATTCAAAACCTTTTATTGGGGCAAAAAAGCTGAAATTAAAAGGGTTTTTCATGTGTCAACTGCCAGCATAGAGGAGAAGTTCTATAAGCTAAGTGAAAGAAGATACACTGATGGAGATGAATCATGTTTGAGTTTTT
Organism: Carettochelys insculpta; assembly: GCF_033958435.1. NCBI lineage: Eukaryota > Metazoa > Chordata > Testudines > Carettochelyidae > Carettochelys > Carettochelys insculpta. The sequence continues at coordinate 3,782,789 of NC_134144.1, read as the reverse complement.
GTAATAGTTTTATCTACCACAACAGATGTTTATGTTGACATTTGTTTGTCTAACACTGTCCAGTAGCGTTGACCTAGTGAAAAGAAGTTCTTCAGTATTTTCCAGATGTAAAAGCAAGTAGGACATGATGCAAGTATCACTTTTCTACCATTATTTACTTCTCAATCTTCCTATACTCTTTCAGTAAAGGTATCACAGCTGACCCTGGCTATTGTCTGTTATGATCCAGAAGTAATTACATATGATTGCCAAGTCATAAACAGAATTAGATCTTCTTAATGTAAGAAGAATAAAATGTAGCTAGATGGAGGTAAAAAAGAAGGCCTCTTTTTCATGCCAGCATAAATTACACACTCGTGAATACTGTAGGGCTTGCCAACATAAGGGACAAAAAAGCTAAGATCAGCAGATACACCCAAAGCAGGAACAACTGTGTCCTGAGATCCTTATAATCATCACTATTTAAAATAAAAATTTAAAAAAAAAGCCTGAAAAACCACAGCTTCTTTTGCTCTAATTCTCCTTCCTAGTCACTACATCCTATGTTGCTCATCCTCTTCCCCCATTTCCTCTGTTCTATGTACCCTTTTGCTTTCCACATTCCTATTCTACATTTCATTGCTTCTACCTGTATTCCGTGGGCCCTCCACAGTGCATCACTTGCCTCTCTTTGAAATATCACAAATTTAGTACTTGTCTAGTGCTTTACAAACATTAAGGAAATCCTCAACTCTCCACGTGAGGTAGGCATCATAACCCCAGTTTACAGATGGAACTACTAAAGCAGAAAAGTGAGGGCAGAGACAAATTGTGTTATACCTAAGATTGAAATAAAGTACTCTCTCGCATTCAATCCCATATGTAGTCCATGGGCTCACAGCACCTTTCATGCAATTCAGACAGTCCCCCTTGAGGCTAAAGCCCAAACTGTGAGCTTAACAGAGGAACGGCCTCACCTTCAAACAGTTTGTTGCAAGTCTGTAGGGAATGTGTAGCAGTTCAGGCAACACCTTTGATACAACATCAGATTGGTCTGGGATCCTTTCAAAGATTAAGCAACCAAACACAACTGATTTGTTGGCACCACAGACTATCGTTAGGTGGCTATATGAAAATAATGGATATACCCTTTGATTCTGTGGGACAAATCACTATGAAAACTTGCAAATCTTGTGACTGGTCCACATTTTCAAGTCTCTCTTCACAACAGAGACGACTAGAAATGTCTTTTAAAAATCAAACAGAATAGCCCTGACATTTGGCAATTCTTCCAGTCCATGTTATGGAGACAGAATTCACACATCTGAAAGGCTGACTCTGCCTACAGATAACCAATACAATTATGAGAATAAAATATAATAATAAATAGTTCAAAACTTATGTCCACAAACACAGGGAATAAGGGGATGAGAACTACATGTCTCCATTTACAGTTGCAGTGACAATATCTAGGAAGCTATGCACTTAGGGCTTGTCTATACTTACTGGAAGATTGACCCACTTGCAGTTGATCTTCCAGAGTTCATCTTTGCCTGTCAAGTGAAGACATGGCAAAGATCGGTCTCTCTGGGCTTGGCCCTTGACCCCTGTACTCCATGCTACTGCATGGAGTAACGGACATGATGTGAGACGAGAAAAGCTTGGATTTCACTCGGGAAGTAAGTCAATTCCAATACGTCAATTCTAGCTACACGAATGTCATAGCTAGAATTGCGCATCTGAAATTGATTTATTTTCTTAGTGTAGATTTACCTTGAGAAAGCAACACTGGCTTTGCTATGCTTTTAATAATTTTGGGCCTGTGTGTTGTCAACTACTTGAGGCCTGAAGTTGAACAAGTTATGCCCTTCCTGATGAAGTTATGCTTGGTGCTGCCACAGCCCTTCTAACCTTTCCATGCCACAGGAAGAGATGTTTTGTCAGTTTAAGTTCTCTCTCCGTCCTACCGTTTTTGTTCTTTTTAAATGGTTCCAGCTTTGGTTATGGCAATGTACCCACATGAGTGACATCAGTCCTCAAAGAAGCACCCTAGCAAAAAAACCCAATGGCCGTGTCTACACTAGCCAAAAATTTCGAAATGCATTTCGAAGTTTACTAATGAAGTGCTGAAATACATATTCAGCGCTTCATTAGCATGTGGGTGGCCACGACACTTCGAAATTGACATGGCTCACCGCCGCGCGGCTTGTCCAGGCAGGGCTCCTTTTTGAAGGACCCCAGCAACTTCCAAGTCCCCTTATTCCTATCTGCTCATAGGAATAAAGGGACTTCGAAGCAGCTGAGGTCCTTTCGAAAAGGAGCCCCGTCTGGATGAGCTGCGTCAATTTCAAAGTGCTGCGTCCGCCTGCATGCTAATGAGGTGCTGAATATGTATTTCAGCACTTCATTAGTAAACTTCGAAATGGCCATTTGCATGGCCATTTTGAAGTTTTTGGCTAGTGTAGACGTAGCCAATGTGTCTCTTACCACTGCTGATGCCAGAGTTTGCAATGACTGTCGCCTCATTCCACTGGTCAGCACTGGAAACTGAGTAGGAACGCTGATGCATGCCATCGGGGCGACTGTTGAAGGAGACCAGACTGATCCCGCTTGCCATCTGAGACACAGATGTACTAGTAGTCACATTTCCTAGAAACAGCAAAAAGATACGTTACTAGACAAGCCACTGGTGATTTACATTAAGGAGAATAAATCTGATATTACAATCAAGCAGAGACCATGCTAATTTCATTCATGTGCAGAACAGCAGCACTGAATGCAGTGCTTCCTAAACTTTTGGAAGCTGAGCTCCCCCTGCCTTTTCCTAGAAGAGGTAAATATGTGCAAGCCCCCCAGTGCATCCCTGATATATACAATTAAATGCTAATACATCTTAGCTTATATATCCTCTGCATTGTGCTAGCTAGTGCTTTATACTTGTGTAGCAGGCATGTGTGCTAAATTAGTGCATAAAAGACATGCTGGAAAAAACTCCAATGTTTAAAACTAAGAAAGCATAAGCAAACCATCCCCTAGTAACTTTTACAAAAGCAAGTCCTGAAAATATATCATGATCCTCTAAGTATAAGCATGTAATATACATATTTCGATTCCTATTCCATTTCAGTGCTTTTGGCTTTGTTCAGTGGTGGATATGCTATGTGTATTATATATATCAAGAAGAAGTAGAAGTATATAATATACATAGCATATCCACCACTGAATAAAGCCAAAATTGTGAGATCGAGGGTGTCGGTAAATAAACCATATCATAAAATCAACTGTAAGTCCATCTTCTGCAGTCTTCTCAGTATCACCAACATGGAGGCCAAACCCAGGGGCAAACACCATGCGTGGATGGTATATTGTTTGTTACAAAAAGTCACTTCTTGATAAGCAACAGCCTACTCTTTATTCCTAAAGTGGTTGGCTGTTTAAAGTTAATACACAATAAGAACAATAACCTGAAACATTGTATTTTAATTAACAATGGACTTAGTTTTCATGATCCATAAAGACCATGACACATGATAATTCAGTATCTGAACAGCGACCTAGTTGAGTCAAGTTTAGACAATCTAAATAAAACCATCTTCATGAACTTAGCTTCTGCTGGTCTCAGTCTACCTTTTCCGCTCTTGTTTGACACGTTAAAAATTTCACTGTACAAGTTAGTTTTTAAACACATACTCCAATACTGACATAAAATTTTCTGTTTAAACAAATATAAAATATTTTTCAAGTGTTAGTTTCATTTTTTTAAGACTGTTGTAATAGCTGCAATCTCTTCCTTGCAGACTTTATCAAAAGACAATGTGGATCCATTGTCATGACCATATTACAGCAGGGTTAAATAGGTTTAAGAACACTCTAAAAAATCAGATTTCAAGCATTTAATATTTTCACCCAAAACAAAATAGCTGGTAATGGTTTGCATCTATTACACTGGTCACAAGTTAAATCCAGAACAGGTGAACACTTATTTTGAGCCTGTTTGAACATCCAATTTAAAGCATTTTACTAAGTTTCGTATCACAATATCATGTGACAGTACTTTCTGAAGAGGCATTTGGAACACGTGTGACATTCAGCAACAAAGTTCTGCCTACAGAACAACATGCGTTACGGGGAAAAAATGCCCTGCAAGTGGTTGTGGGTGTACAATGTCATCTTCCCAGACTGCTTTGCCCTAATGCCCCCTTGCCACTGAAAACAGCCATTTTTCAGAAGTCTCTTTCCCCGATGAGAGAAATTGTTTGAGTTGCCTGCATTACAGAAAGAGGCAGCCTTTTTTTATTTTTATTTTTTACGCTAAATCATATTTATGGAAAGAGGTAGCTGTTACAAAAGAGATTTTTCAAGAGACTTCAAACTGACCTTAAATACAAGCGAACAGAGAAAGAGGCAGAAGGAGCCAGGTTTGAAAGAGAGAGAGAGAGAAATTTGTGAGCCATCACCACAGAAGTGAAGAGTGGCCATTTTTCCCCTGGTGAAAATATGAACAGTTATTAAGAAGTTAAAACCCATGATGCTCAAATGGAACAAAGTGGATCTATGCAAGCAGTGAAAACCTTCATATTATTCTCCAGGAAAGAAGGAAAAGGCATAGAATCCCAGAGGGCATTGGTGTTTAGTGGTTAGTGTGACTCAAAAGAAGAAGAGAGAAAAGACAGAGGGTGTTGGTTTCTAGTGGTTAGTGTCTTCTTCCCCGGTGAAAATACACCAAACAGGAACCATGAGACTAGGGAAAGGCTTCATATTATTCTTAAGGAAGGAAGACACACTACCACTTTTTCATTGCATCTGGCTGAAGGTGTCAGGTTTGAAGTAGAGAGAGAGAGAGAGAGAGAAATCTGAGTTGTCACCACACTGAAGTGAAGATGCTTTAGGGAGGCCAGTGCACTGACGTCTTCAACATGAGACAAGGAGACTGTTAGAAGTATTAGCTCCAGACTCATTATGAACCCCCAAGATTAAATAGAATAGAAGGGAAGAATCCCAGAGGGCAGAGCCACGACCCCATCAGAAGTAGTAGTGGCTCAAGAAGAGAAGGCAATGTTAAGGAAGCATTAGAAGATAGAAAAGTTGAAGACTGAAGGGATTTCCTTGCATCTTTTGATAAAGAAGCCTCAGCCCTAGCAACTGCCTGTGTGTGAGAGGGAAAGGAGAGAGACAACCCACTAGTTCCATTCCATCATAGGAAATCCTTCCCTGAGCCACATGATTTGGGAAGGGAGAATACGGTGTGTATGTCCCCTAGTCGCATTCTGCTTCCGTCCCAGTGAGGATAAGCCCTCTCAAGCAGTAAAGCCCTATGCAGGACAAAACATGGCGCTGTCTGGAAGCATGGTCAAGCACAGCCCAGCCGCCACATGGTGTGGTGGGAGGGGGCTAGTCCGCTAACTGCATGGCACTTTGGGGTGGGGGAGCTGCCCAGTACAAATGGGCAGGACAGAAAACAAGTTGAGCAACCTGTTGAAATGGTTCAGCCTGCTGGGTGCTCCCAGAACTCATTTAGTAACAAGGTTATTGTGCTTCTTTAAAAAAGCAAGCTACACTCCTTCCTCTGAAATCCTCCCCATGCCACACGTACTCTGTATGCCCCTGAAGTCACGTTCTCCTGCTGTCCCAATGATTCTTGAGCCACGCTATATGACTGGCTGTATGGCAACAGCAGGGTGCTCCCAGAACTGACCATAGGAGGGGAAATACATTTGGTAACAGAGTTAATCTTTAACATCACTATTCTTTAAAAAGGGAGAGAATGAAATACAGTCCCCCGAATGACTGCTTGGGGGAGCCCTGTAAAATGTGAAGGGGAAAAAAAAATGTTTCTTGGCCTCTGCTGCTAACTCCTATGCAGGGAAGCAGCTCCCTCAAAAGACAGGGCATGCTGCTGTCTGCAGGCATGGTCTGCACAGCCCAGCAGCCACGTGGGTGTTGGGGGGAGCTTGATTTTCACCCAGCACCAATGAGTGTCCCTGGTGTTTACTCAGCACAGATTCATCCACCCACACAGAAATGAGATCCTGGCTCTCTGGATGGCTCCATGTTGGGGCTCTTTTACAACCTTGAGAAATCATGATTATATATGATTGCCACACTGTCCAGAAAGAAAATTAATTTAAAATGCCAGGCTTTTCATTTCCTACTTTTTGCACACCTGGAGAGCAGCAGAGGTGGAAGTGGACAGAACGAACGCATTCAAGGCATTGTGGGATACCTCTGGAGACCAATAAAATCGATTTAAAGTAACGCTGTTCCCACATGAGCATTAATTCAACCTTGTAAATTAGAACTTGGCATTATACTGCATGAAAAGGGCAGGGCAAGAAAGTCAACTTTAGTGTCCCATAAAATTGACTTAATGGTATTTGCAGTGAAGATAGTCACATTGTAAAGCTGAGTTAAGTGCCTTAAAATTGACTTTATGCTGTAGTGTAGACATAGCCTGGGATAATTTAGCTGGGATTGGTCCCGCTTTCAGTGGGGGAGAGGTTGGACTTGATAACCCTCCGAGATCTCTTGCAACCCCATGATTCTATGCGGATCAGACACACATGGACACACGTACCAGAGAGCCCAGAAATTACCACTCGTGAATCACTTAGCTCATCATCACCTTACCATGCTATTATTTTGCAGATGTGTATAAGCTGTGGGAAGGCTAAGCTGTATTGCTTTGTGTTTCTGATGAGGTCCCCTGGAAATCTGTCCTTGCCACAGTTTTATTCTATAAAATAATTGCTGGTAAAGTATGCAGATGCAAAATTAAATGAGTGGTAAAGAAGAAAAAAATCAGTGCTATGGCATTAAAGTAGGAAAGATCAGGGCTCTTAGCAAACACAATCCTTTGTAATCTCTTCTTCAGAGCAAATTATAGCACAGGTGATCTCGTGGTCCAGCTGAAAACAAACAAACTCACAAGAAGGCCTACAGATCAGGGTGTGAATCAAAAGCAAAATGTTGCAGCCAATCTGGTCACACTATGTTACCCAACAGTCTTAACAGCTGTCCTGCACTGCTTTAATGTTCCAGTAAGGCTTATTGTTGCCCAGAATGGTGGTTGACTTGTGTATTCTACACATGGCTCTCTTGCCCGCCTTCTGACCTGTTCTGTCTTTAGGCCACAGCGAGGACATGAATGAGGGCACACATTTCAAAGAATAGACTGTCATTACATTAAAGATACTTAATACACATGGATTAAATAGCCCACCTGCCTGTGGAAGTATGTGCTGTTCTCATGCCTCCTACTTGCTGAATTTGGGGCATTAGATGTTGCACGCTAGAAATTCTCCTCTATTGTTTCGGAATCACATAAATTCTGTCACGATGTACCAATTTAGAAGCAGCTGGATGAATATATGTTAGGCCTTTTCACTTTTTCTTTCATCTGGAAACAAAACACTATTTGCACTTCCTGGATCTCAAAAACCAATTTCGTATCCCATTAAACTCCAACTCCCTTAACTTTGTGCACTGCATTGAAGTCCTCTCACAAACAATTGGTATCCTCTCCCTATACACGTATTTTGAGTTCCCTCACTTTTAAGTTTGGGCTATTAAGGAGAGTAAAGAAGTTTACATGTATTCTATTTTACTTATTTTAGACCTTGTTTGCAATGTTTTTCTAGGCTTGTCCTTAAATTTCTACATTAGTCTTAACTTACTAATTAGCTTAGTTGAGCAAATCCACTATTCAGGCTGACAGATATGCACCGCAATAACCTGATCTCACATTCCTGTTCACCATGGCATCTATTTTAGCAGCTTTAGAATATGATAGGTAAGCAACTCTAGAAATGCGTTAGCGGAATTAGGCCCCATTGAGAAACTCCTTGGAAGGCATCTCAAAACACATTACAAACAGCACCCCATATGATGGTCTGAAGAATGATGTTATGTAAATCCATTTTTAGCCTTTAACTACTTCTCACTTCACGCCTACTAAAATGGAAAGAATATTTTTGATGTATTCTTGCGAGATAATCTTCACAGCAGAGACTGAGAAGGAGAAAACTGGCATTCGAAAGACAAGATGGAATGTTTTTGCCAGATCATGGAACAATGGAAAACAACTTTTAAGCATCTTTGCTTGAATGACATATTGCCATCCACCTGAACTGGGTGGCTGAGTGAAAGTGAGGGTTGGTATTTGAATGCCAACAATTCTGTCCTTTTATCTAGGTTTAAAATGAAAAGGCCCAAACAGTCACATTCTAAACCTTGATAGGACACAACAGCAAAAATTTTATGGTGAATATCTATCACATGTTGACCATTACATTTTAATTGCAGCGTTCAAAATTTAATATATTGCTTAATCTTATTTTGAAATAGTTATTTTGCCTGTGAATTTAGTTTCTCTACAGAGAAAATTAATTGCTTGGCAGAATCATATACTGTCTATTCAAATTCTTGACGAATTTTTTATAGTTAGGAGCAAATATGGCATGACCTGGCAAGTTTACTTCTTGGTGATCCATAACGCTACCTAAGCCAGCTTTGTTTTGTGTCCAGTGATGCAATTTATCAGTTTTTTGATGGACCTTGCAACTGAATAGCTCCTCAATCAATCACAGGCAGGTGTACAATTTTCAACCTTGTTTGAGGTCTTTTCTTTATAAATAAACCACAACTGCATAGAAGTCCCCATGTGGTCACTGACATATCAAAAAGGCGGATCAGCCTCAAACTAAATTAGAAATAGAGTTTTCTTGAACTTACTCTGAACAGACACAGGCCCAATCTTGTGAGTGACGACCTTATTTATCTAAATTGAAATATTCTCCCAATCTATTGCTCGTTTTCCACCTCCTTTTGGCAAATTATTATATGCCTGGACACTTCTATCTGGTTGTGTCAAGTTGACAACAATACTATTATACTCGCATCCCAATAGAGCCTTGTCAATGGCAACTGTTGTTCTTATGGACTTGTTCTGCCACACGAAGTGTCGGGAAACACTCCTACTCACTTTCCTCCTCCAGGAGGCAAACTCTTCTTCCCACCTTCAAGAAGCAATAGTACTTTAATTTCACATGTCAAAATACAGAGTCAGTGGCAAGGAATCACTGCAGTCTCTAAAACAGGACAGCCATCTCAAAATATGAACCCAGCTATGTTCACTGAGAAGTAGATTATGCACGTTATGGTAACATATATCTTACAAAGTGGGTTTAAAAAGCCTTCATAACTAAAAACTTTAGAAGCAAGGGCTCGTTATACTATTACATCTGTCCCTCCCTCTGACTCTCTCAGTGTATCAATGTTAACATGAAATACATGGTCAACTACACAGTCCATTCCATGTTATGAAAAAGCGCTTTTTCAAATGCATCATATATGCATCAGCTGGTTGCTTAAGTCGATTAGCAGGGGGCAGTTAAATTACTATGCTAATCCATGTATTCTCAGCACTATTTCCTTGATATGGATATGTGTATATGCTTACTGGGAAGCCTTGATTAGTTCAAGCTTCACTGTGTCAAAGGCTCCAGTTTCTTTCCAAAGAATAATTTTAGCTATACTCACAACTCTAAAGTGTAGCAGCTGATTTGAAAAGGTACTTACCTCTACCATATGCTAGTTTTCTTTAAACAATTTGCATTTCAAAGTGAACGTGGCATTTATATTTGAATGAATATCAGTATGTTGCCAGAACCGATCTCAAATGAGCAAAAAACGATGCTGGTTTTCTATAGAACAAAAATGTTTTTATCTACCAAAGCAGCATCAAAAGAAGAATTCCTCTTTCTAGCTATAGAACATTTAATACTATCTTTTTCCAATATTATAGCATATTCTGTTATGATACAGTTATAGATCAGTCAATTACACTTTCAAAAACAATCTTTTCAAAGACAAATCACAATTAGGCTCCAAGGCACAGTCCCACTTTTAGTTAATGCTTAAAAATATCAACTTTGGACAAAAGAAACCAAACAGTCCTGTACCACCTTAAAGACAATTTTATTTATTAGGTAATGAGCTTTTGTGGGTAAGACCCACTTCATCAGATTTATAGACAGAGATTTTTAATATGTGGCACTAGAATATGCAAGAGGAATGAAACTTATGCTTTATTTACTAATTAAGCAAGTGTGGACAGCATCGAACTGCAAAGGGAGTTCTAAAGGTTTATTTGCCCTTATAATACGCCCAATGTAGATGGATGAAAATAGGGTAGCTTTGTTCCCATCAATGCCTATATGAACAAATCATTAATGGGAAATAAGCAGCTGGATTCTGGGGAGAATAATCCTGCATTCACATGGTATACACTGCCTGAGTAACAGTCTTCACAAATGTCAAAATCGCTAGACATGAAGGAACTCAAGTGCATGATATTTAGAAACACTTTTTCTATTCACTAATTTTCTATTTTTCTAATCACTATTGAAGATTTAGCCAAACTCATGATTTCATGCAAGCCAGTCAATGGCCTATCTGGTACCACCTAATCAATTATAACCACAGACAACAAAAATTGTACTTTATGAAAATTTTCAATAAAGATAATCGTGTGTAGAGTGAAAGTTCTTATTCCAAAGCAGGAATTAGCTCAGCAGAAATCCATATTTTGTTTGCACAATTTTAGACTCTGATGAAACGCTAATGGTAAGTGCATCTGTAACTCCTGTCTTTGTTCAATGTATTTCATCTTTGCAAAAAAAAAAGCGGGGGGGGGGGGGGCAAAAATGTTATTGTGAACCATCATTGGGCAGCATGGGTCATTTTAATGGACACATCACTTCAACTAAGCCTTCACCATCTGGTCCACTCCCTAATTACAAACGCAAAAAGAATATAATTCACAACTGTACCATAAAAAAATTGAGCGACAGATCATTTAAATGCAGGAAGCGACCTTCATTCATGGCAGCCTGTGCACTTGGGATTTCCCACCCTCCCCAAGGCAAACAACTGAGCTGTAGGAGGTTTTTATTCAGGGTGCATCCACTGCACTGTTTTCAAAGTAAGAGGTAACTATCTGATTCCAGAGGTTGGCAATCTACCATTATACATTTCCACAAGAAATGGTGCCTGTATGAGATCAGGAGAGAGATTACACTAGAACACAGGAAGGTAGGGCACAGGGTGAACTCTAGCAGATCACTCTGCCTTCGCTACATTCACAGTTTATTTGTGCTATGCACTTCATGATAGCGATGAGTTTCTCTTCCAAAAGGAAATAAACCTCTGAAGGCCAGAGGGCTCAGCTCCCCAGCAGTTAACACTAATGAAAAATACATTAGAGCAGTGGGTCAGGAAATCCTGACTCCTGCTATCAGAGGGTTAATTGTACCAAATCATCTTGGGCGAATTTATGTCACAAGCTACTGCATATTCCTGAAACGCCCTCTAATTCATTAAATTGCACTGTCAAGTAGATTAGACCAGAATTTGGCCTGCCATTACAATATCCTGGACAAAAAGCATCTGTCCTTGGAGTTATTTTGGGGATGAGGACATAGAAGAGGAGAGGGAAAATAAACTTGTTTTGTGAGAAGGGCTTTATGTTCCCCCCCTTCTTTTAGTATTACATTACTCCCAATGAATCCAAGTAGGCTGAAAGCACCTTTGGCAGACTAACCCTTGGCTGGGAGACAAGTCATCTTCCAGCCCCTTCTCATTTGCCTCACACCCTCTTTAGTGTCTGCAAACACACATGCTGTGATGACCTTCCGCACGGCGACTGGAAAAAGCCCCTTGGGAATCTGACAATTTGTCACCTAGGAGCCCATCATAATTCTCTCAAAGATAAACAGTACTAACTTCCCTCCTCTTGCTGGTCCAGGGGCAGAATTTGTGCCCACTGCTGTAATCGAGATGCACCACTCCTTGCTAACTGGCCTGCATCTTGACAAAGCCATTCAGAATGAGTCAGCATGGCACCCAAGCTTTTTCACTGGGCCTCACAAGGGGCCCAAATAATCCTGAACTCCTTCATCAAAATTCCTGGAACTCAATTTCAATAATTCTTCCAAAAAATGTTTTTTGGTGTATTTTGATGCCTAATGCCATTTTCGTAAGTGCATTACTTTGTGCAATTTCAATCCGGTTCTTTCACAGTCAAGTAATCACACCAAATATCAGAATAAAAGTCTGAATCCCTGCAACCAATATTCCCTCTAATTTCTTCCACCCATGTGCAGAATAAATTTTGTTATGTGCATTGAAGCATATGCAGATGTGCACCACCAATCGAGACACATGCTGCCGGATCTGGGAGCTGTGGGCATTCTGCTAATCAGGTGCACAGCACCTGAATCTCTCCTGCACTGATGCCCAAGCACTCAGCTTACAGGGAACCTACTGGTCTTGTAGGTAGCCACAAGCTAAGGGCAGGTCTAAACTACAGCAGAAGGTCGAATTAAGGTACAAAATTCTGGCTGTCTCAATTAGACGATAACCTTCCCTACTGTGACTGGAAAAAGCCCTGTGGGAATTTGACAACGCCACCAAGGAGCCCACAGTAATTCTCTCAAACAAGACAAAAGATGCTACCTTCCCTTCTTCTGCTAGCCCAGTGGAGGAATAAATTATGTAAGTAGAACAGTGACAGAGATAGCCGCATTAGTCTGTATACTATCAAAACGAAAAAGCAGTCCAGTAGCACTTTAAAGACTAACAAAATAATGTATTAGGTGGTGAGCTTTCATATCCCACAAAAGCTCGTCACCTAATAAATTATTTTGTTAGTCTTTAAAGTGCTTCTGGACCGCTTTTTTGCTTTTATGTAGAGTCTGATATACTTTAATTCAGGCTTCCACATTATCTCCACTAAGGGAGGTCAACAGGCATGTTTGCACCTATCGACTTCTCTTACTCCTAATGGGGAGCAGGAGTACTGGTTCTGTTGCAGGCGCTCCGTAAGTTCAATTTAGCACATCCCTACTAGGTGGGCCAAATCGACCTTCAGAAGATTGACCGTGGCAGCATCCATCTTTCATGTAATGAAGATGTACCCTAAACAGCGTTGAGTTTAATGAACAGATGGGAGGACTCCAAGAAAATACTCAGGTGCTGCAGGAAGTGGGATTAATGAGTCAATAGGAGGGAATGTGTTTTCTTGCACTCCTAAATATGAGGCATGAAATTATGTTTTCACATGTGCCACTTTTGGAAGCAAAGTAAAAAAAAAAAAACCACCTACTTAGCCAACTGATTTAGTTCAAAATCCCCTGGAACTTTTCAAAGTAAGGACATTTGAAGCTAAATCATCCTGAACAAACTTTAGTTTGCTCGTATTATATTTCCTTTGCACTGTTTCTAGAGGCCAACTAGTCATTTTTTGAGCAAGTTCTGTTTAATATTACTGTTTGCAGTAACATCCTATCCGTGGCTAGGCTGCATTCTTTGCGGGTTATTTTTGCGTGGTAAGTATTTGGACCCAAATCATGCCAAAAGTTATACATAAGCTTAACATTAGACACGGGAGTAGTCTCACTAAGTTCAATAATGTACAGGACCGCCAACAGCAGGGCGGGAGAGCAAAGGGGGGGCAGTCATCCAAGGGTCCAGCCCCTCTGGGCATGAAGCCCCTTTGAAGGGTCACAGCAGTGCTATGCTGTCACAGCATGAGTGGCTCTAAGGGACCATGGTGGGGGGTGGTACCAAGTGTTGACTGACCTTAGCTCCACCCCTTCTACGGGTGGCAGAGCCGTGCCCCCCTGCCACCTTGCCCAAGGGCCCATCATGGCTGTTAGCACTGCTGCTAACATAACATCAGTAAATTCAGAGAGTACTGCTCCCCTGTGTAAAGCTAAAGAGACTCAGACACGGGTGCAGGTTCAAATGCTTTGGGATCTCCACGCAGACTTATAAAAACTATTCAATAATAACTGCAGTGGAAAGAAACATCAGCTGTGCATTAAATAAATCACCTCTAAATGGGATACAAATACCATAGGACTTGAGAAATGGGACAAAAACTAAGTTCATACTTACTGTATCCATAAAACAGACTTCCCCAAATTCCCACCCATGATTGCTGTCCTACAATTACTCATGCTTAGTGCACAGAGAATATCATTATTAAAATATCTTCTGGACCACTTTAAATTAAAACAAAGAAACTTTCTTTCAAAAAGAAAACAGCTACGATTTTGATGTTACTTTTTTTATAGCTATTACCACTGTAACAGCAGCTTAGCGAATGCATGTCTGCAGTGTGAGCAGTTTTGATAAACAGCCTCTGCGGGCCACACAACGGGGATAATGTATCCTTAAGTACTGCCAATGAGCTGCCATTCTGCACAGCCAATTACTTCTGTGCGTCTGTCACTCAAAGGAAAAATGACTGAGCCCATTAGATCAAACCTTTGTCACTGTTCCTAATGCACTCTTAGGCCTCATTAATCTGAGGGAGCAGCAACACAGCCGCCGGTGCCTCATTGCCTCCCCCACAACAGGACCACGTGAATCCTCTCATCTCTCCCCCAAGTGCACCACGTTAATCAAGCTCTCCTTATTACCCCAGTCCCTGTCACGGCGGAGAGCGCTCTCTCTCTTAAATGCTCTCATTATGGCCCATCTTTAGAGTCGGCTGAGTGGAAAAAAAAAAAAAAGAGAGAGCAAGAGAGAAGGAGAAGGGGAAAAAGCAAGTCCGATCACATTAATATTCATGACAATAATTAGTATTCTAGGTCACTGAATATTCATGCTATTAGTTTGGTTTTTTATGGGTTTGCTGGATGTCCTGATTGCTGGAGTGTGGAGGAAAACAGCATGGCTAGGACTTTAGATGTCAACGGCACCTCAATACTCCATACACATTTGTGCATTTTTTCTCCTTTTGATAGATCAGCTTCAACCCCCTTGATGGCTTTAATATTTTAAAATCACTGGGGGGAAAAAAGAGCTAGCAGTTTTGCAACGGTATGAACAGCCAACTAGTTAGTATTGCAATATGTAACAGTCCAAACTTGACAAGATCATATTAGTGGGACTGTGCAAATCTGTGATTTTATGCAGGATACAGTGCAAGAATACAGTGAGGCATAAAAATCACTCCGCATGGAACGAATGCAGTCTGATCAGCAAAGGAACTCATCTATTCTGACACCGACATTCAGGTCCGTGAAAGTTCAGACAGTATTTCTAATGTTTGTCTTGCTAATTGTTATTACACTTCAGCCCTGTTTATGAACTGAAAGGAGAAGGAAGCCCAAAGTAAACAGAGCACTTACTGACCCAATAAAACCTTCTGCACACTCAACATCTAAGCAAGACATTTCTAAATGAACATCATGCTGATTTAAAATGAAAACCCCAAAACATTTGCTCAAGAAGCCCTGACATTTCCCTCCCTCTTCTTTGACACGCACAATATTGAGAATAAGTGCATGTTTATTTCTATCTACTGCTGGTGAGGAACAAACAGTGTCATGAAGGAACTGCAAAAATGACCTTGAGGGATCACCCTCCAGCAAGAGGAAAGGGTAATCTCCAAGATATTTATTACGTTTTTTGTGTGTCAAGTGACCAAAGTAACAATTTTTTTAATTTGGAGGATGCCTGCATGTTGCTGGACTATCAGCAACAGAATTAGCAAGAGAAATAAAATGATTTATGTGAGAGTCTTTTGTAGAAACCCAATCAAAGGAAAAGAGACTTTGGTGATTAATGGTAAAATCTGAACAAAAGTCACTGAGTTTCCCATCTGCAGTATAATCATTTAATGTGTGCAAGTGAAAAAGGAGAGAAAACAGTTCAGGTTAACTGCATAATGTTGTCTGGAGCAGTGTTTCTTAAACTATGTTCCACAGAAACCTGATGTTCCATGAACAACTTGCAGATGTGCAATGCACATTAGGAAAAACACATTGGTGGTATATATTTTCTGTTATTGAAACCAGATACAATGTTACTTCTTCATTGCTACAATACCTGATTAAATTACTTTTTTGTTTTTGCTGTATATGTTGCTGTTTGTGTCTTTTTGGTCTGACACTTATTTTCTGAAGAAAATTTTCATAGGTGTTCTGCATAAAAAATACTATTGTTTGGTGACCTGTGGTCTCAAAAAGTTTAAGAAACCCTAGTCTAGACTACTGGACTAGGCTAAAATGACCCACACCCCTAATGCTAACATAGCATATTGTTAAACTATTCTCCAGATCTGAAGAAGTGGGTCTTGTCCTGCGAAAGCTCATCACCTAATAAATAATATTGTTAGTCTTTAAGGTGCTACAGGACTGCTTTTTTTGTTTTGTGAAGATACAGACTAACGTGGCTACCTCTCTGAGATTACAGTAACACAAAAATTAGGTCTTGCTTTAGAAAACATTTTTTCTTGCTTCTTTTTCGAATACTCTCCATGCAGCCAACTCCATTCAAAATATATTTTAAAATGAAAATATTCAATGTTAGGACAATAATCCAGCATTCTGGGCCATGTAATTTCATTGCCGATCATATATATCCAGAACAGATTAAATAATTTAGGGATTTATCGAAAGAATATTTTCTTACTAGCTTTGGTACAAGTGCCTGATTATAAAAGCTAAAACCAGACAATACTGCCAACTTAAAACCTGACCACAGATAAAAGTCAATTACAATCATTTAAAAGAGTCATTGATGCCAGTTGGCTTTGGATCAGTCCAAAAATTAACAATACATATCTAAGACAGATAAAACTTTATAATACATGGATAAAATAATTATTTTATGTTTCTTCTGCCCCAACTCCCTTTTTTGAAACAATTTTAAAATGTTTTTAGAAATGACTGTCACTAATCTTCAGGTTTACTGAAACAAGGTATTTGTGGAAACTGTATGGTGCAAGAGACAAGGCTGTAGATTTCATTCCAGTTTAAAAGGAAAAAACTTTTATTTGTAAGGAAAAACTACCACTATTAGAACCTAATGATACCATATTGGATATTTCAAAACTATATTAGTCCAACTTAAAAATAAATTCTGTACTTAACATTTTTTAAATAATGTCTGGAAGGCAGTTCATTACAACTTAATCTGATTCTAAGCACTTCAGTGTAAAATAAGATTACTTAATGGCCAATGGACAGCTTTGATAGATGATCAGGATTAACAACATATGACGTTCACATTTATGAGAACAGCATATTTACATTTTTGCAACACAGCTGAAGCATCCAACACTGGTAGAAGATAATGGTGTTTAACAAACAATGAAAATTGTGCCACTAACAAACATTTTTGAATATTTCAGCATTATTAAATTTACATAGCATGGTGAATATAAAATATGAAATCTTCTGTAGTTAACAGCATTGAACATTCAACAATTTATTGATACTGTAAACTTTTCCACATGTGACCTTTCTACATTGGTGGTTCTAAATATGATGTGGGTTTGTTTGTAAGTAAAAGTTGACAGTTCCTGGAACAAATGATCAGAAGCACAGATCACCAATATCTGTTTAACCACGGACATTAGTAATAGAAAACTGGACCTGTGAGCCTGCTCGATTTGAATCCACTAACAGCTGCGCTAATATTTTACAGAAAGAGGGCCATGCAGTCAAAGATGTAGCAGGGGGACACGTCTACATCTTGTAATATTACCCCAGAACTGGGCCTTGTTTGGCAATATCTCTGGATACAGCAGGAGCTGAAGGAATCTGGAAATTACCCCTCATGGAGGCAGCCCCAGGTCAAGATTGAGGCACACTGACTGGGCAGCATGTTGAAGTTTGTCTCTTTTGTGACAGTCACAAAATCTAAGTAGAATGTCACTTCTTCTTTAAAATTAAAGAAATCAAGGGGGTGTTCCCTTAAGTTATATCCCACAGCTTTGACTTGGGGTTCATACCACCAGTGCAACTATTAAACAGTGTGACCCAAAGGATATGAGCCTTGCTAATGCTAAGTGACATGAAAAATTGTACTATCTTCCTCTCTGGTCCACCTGGTGTGCGAGGAGCCTCACTTGTGGATCAGCCTATGCAAACCCAATTCCCAAATGAAAACCTGCGGTTTGGATCACAAGACTTGCAACTGTAGAGCTTGCAACTATGTAGAGCTTGAACCTCTAAAGCCAGGGCCAGCAAGCAAAACAGCAAGAAGAGACTTGTTTTTATTTTTTTAAAATTTGGTAAAAACTCAACTTAAGAGGCGCAATGCATGTGAATACGAGGCGGTCCTCAATAAATAACATCAAACCATACTTTTGGTAACCACTATTTTAAGAACAACGCAGACACAATGATTTGTAATGCGATATGTTTTACTGCAGGATGTTCACAAACTTTTTACATATTTGATTTCCTCATGCTTTACATGAGTGTGTTTGTACCTTTGTGTTCCAGATTTTTACTCCTGAACCCACTTTAATCATGCCAATTTCACTTCACATTTAATTTCAGTTTTCTTTCTTAAAATGCATATTGCCCCTCATAGCAGAAATTCCACAAACTTCCTTTTCAAAATCAAGACTTTATTAGGAACACGATGAAAACACAGACACAGTACCATACCCCACAATGCACTGCACATATTAAAGGGGGAGTTATCCGACATTTTGAGATCACATATAGTTTGCTATTTATATATGACTTGCTCATTGTTGCACTTCTAGACGTTCACCATTTATCGAAAAAATAGTTTTTTTTTCCACCTTTGAAATTATAATGTTGGGAGCCATAAAGAAGTCCTTAAAGAGATGCATGCAGCTCTGGAGCTGCAGGTTGCAGACCCCTGCTCTAAAGAAATCTTCCCACAAACGGCAGTTCAATAAAAAACTGCCTTCCCCTACATCTTACCTTAGGGCTTGCCTATATGGTGCATTAGACCACTGTAGGGGGGTGTAAATCCTAGGCATGCTAACATGTTATGTACTAACTGTCCTGTGGGGATCCTCTTGGCATATATAAAAAGTTCCCTGGCATGCATTAATGTAGTATTGTTTGGATTGGGACTATACTAATGTGTTCTAGGGAACTTTTAGTAGGCCCAGCATGATCCACACTGGCCCCGTAGTGTGTGCTAGAACTTAGGCTCAGACCAAGTGTAGACAAGCCCATAGATGTCTTCAGGTAGGGTTCCAGGACTTGTTAGGGAGGGACAGGGGAAAGGAAACTATAATTTTTCTTGGACTCCACCAGGTTAGTTGTCTGTCCTATTTAGAGATACATTGCAGGGTAGGGAGAAAAGCTTTTTCTTCACTCAGTTTCTGTAAGGCCCTTTTGCACTAGAAGTTTCAAGCAAGCAGAAATATTCTAGCAGACATCTTTGAAATATATCTTCACTGGACTTTGGTAGGTGAAGAAAGAGAGATTGCACGTGTAATTAATGCACGTATATGGGAAGTCTGAGATGAAAGGTGAGTGGCCAGGAAAGAGCTGGGCTGTAACACAATCAGAAAAGAACAGTGAAAGCAAACACGTTACATCCTGAGACTGACCAGTTGTGGGAGGAACACTATTGCCCTGTGTATAGAGTGCAATATCCCCACCTCTATCTTATCTCATACTTGGATAATGATTCATATAAACTCACAGGTGCCAAGAGGCACTTATTAAAAAAAGCAAGGTTAGATGCTGGTTACGCGAGACTAGCTCAGATTGCTGACCAGTAAGGTATTGTAGCAGAGCTGTCTCATGACTGAAGTAGGTGAAAACGGCTGCAAGGTGGTTGTGGCCCAGAAGGCAAAAGCACAGCCCATGATAATTACTGGTGGGGCTTTGCACCCTTTCTTTTGGCTCAATCTCACCATCTGACAAACAAGGGAATTCAAAGCACACAAGGTAAGTTCTGGCAGCGCTCTGAAGAGGACCCAGTGCTACTAACTTCGCTGCATTGTTATTCAAAACAAGTCAAACCACATGCTGTGCTGTCAGCAACCACCAGATGACACTCCACTCCCTAGAGAGCCCAAAACAGAATCAAGGACTCCCGATTCTTATATTCTTTTGCTGTTGAGAAAACAGCTGCATAAGGAACAGTAAAAAAAATATGTAGCACTCCCGTCTTTTGGTTGGTTATCACAGAAGACAGCAGCCTATTACTGCTGTTTACTTCTTTAGCTCAAGCAGCAGAATCTGTGTTGTGGATGTGATGGCCCTGGATTAAAATTCTGATGACCTATGGAAGAGGTACTATGGTTCTCTTTTTTGTTATTTTAGTTTGCTTGAAAAACACCCAGGATATTTCATACTAAAAAGTTTAAAGGAATGTTACAGTTGCAAAGTCAAGCACTCAAGGGTCAGAAAACCTCCAAATTAAGGTGCAAAGAGAAGTTACTCACCTGTAGTAACGATGGTTCTTCGAGATGTGTCCCCGTGGGTGCTCCACAATAGGTGTCGGGCTCGCCCGGCGCCGCAGATCGGAAATCTTCCAGCAGTTTCTCCTGGATCGCGCATGCGCCGGTGTGCACCGCCCACCTGCGCACCCCTGGCCGCGTGCACAATCCGGTCCCTGCCAGTTCCTTGACCAACCACCTCGGATGCTCCTGAAAAACACTAGACAGAGATCCAAAGCGGGGAGGATGGGCGGGTGGTGGAGCACCCACGGGGACACATCTCGAAGAACCATCGTTACTACAGGTGAGTAACTTCTCTTTCTTCTTCGAGTGGTCCCTGTGGGTGCTCCACAATAGGTGACTACCCAGCAGTAACCCAAGTAAGGAGGCGGGTAATCGGTTTATGTGCAGCTTGCCCCCGAGAGGACTGCTGTCGACAGACGGGTATCCTCTCAGAATACCCAAGGCAGGGCATAATGCTTGGCGAAGGTGTCATAGGATGACCAGGTCGCCGCTCTACAGATGTCTGTTAATGCGATGCCCTTGTATAAGGCTGTTGACGCCGCCACCGCCCTGGTGGAGTGAGCCCTGGGCGGGGCCAGCAAAGGAGTCTTTCAAAGTTCGAAGCACATTGTTATACAGGGCACAACGTGCTTTGAGATTCTCCGGGAAGAGAGACCTTCTCCTTTTGACCCAGGAGCGAGAGAGACTAGACGCCTGTCCGTTTTCCAGAAGGACTTAGCTCTGTCTGTGTAGAAGGCCAACGCCCTCCTCACATTTAGGAGATGCAGGCGTGCCTCCTTGCCGGAGCTGTGAGGCTTTGGGTAAAACGAGGGTAAAACTATTGGCTCGTTAAGATTGGACTCCGGAGAGACTTTTGGAACAAAGGCTGGGTGCAGCCTTAAGATTACCGCCTCCATTGAGAATACTGTGCAGTGCGGCGTTGCCATCACTGCTGCAAGCTCACTCACCCTGCTGGCTGACATAGTTGCAAGGAGGAAGGTTGTTTTTATCGTAAGGAGACGTATGGAAACTGTGGCTAATGGTTCAAAAGATGGACCCGATAGCGTGCTGAGCACCAAGCCCAAATTCCACGATGGTGGAAGCGGTTTCTGAGGGGGTACAGGTTTACCAGCCCCTTCAAGAACCTGGTAACAATAGGATGGGCGAATACCGTGGGCCCTTCCTCTGTATGCCGAAAAGGCTGATATAGCGGCGAGGTGGACCTTTAGCGAGGATAGAGAAAGCCCGCGTCTCTTGAGGTCCAATAAGTATTCTAATATTACAGGTATAGGAACGTCAAGGGGAGCTAAATAATTGGCGGAACACCAGGCTGTGAAACGAGTCCATTTGTGCTTGTAAGTCCTCCTGGTGGAGGTCCTTCGGCTACATTCCAGGACTTGTTGTGCTCCCTCCGTACATGTGCTCTTTAAGGAGCTGAGCCATGGATTAGCCATGTTTGTAGGTGCAGACCTTAAGGGTGCAGGTGCACTATGGACCCTTGAGCTCGTGGGAGTAAGTCCGGCGCCACGGGTAGAGGGAGCGGTGGGCGGTCCGACATGCGCAGAAGCAAGGGAAACCACTGCTGCCGATCCCAAGCGGGACTATGAGTATCGTGCGAGCTGTCTCCCTTCTGGCTTCGTGCAAGACCTTGCGGATAAGCACTGCAGGGGAAACGCGTAAAGTAGGGAGCCCTTCCATGAAAAACATGAATGCGTCCCCCAGGGACCCTGGCCCCACTCCTGCTCTGGAGCAGTGCTGGGGACACTTTTTTTTTTTTTTTTTTTTGCTGGTATTCTCTTTGTCTTTGCTTTCTCTCTTTTTTTTTTTGTTTAATAACCGAAAAACAACAAATTACACGTGGAAAAAAACCACTAAGTAATCTGACTCTGGCCTTAGCCTGCGTGGATTCTGTCTGCAGCCGATGGCGGTTGAGAAGGAACTGGCGGGGACCGGATCATGCACGCGGCCAGGGGCGCAGAGGGGGGCGGCGCGCGCCGGCGCATGTGCGATCCAGGAGAAACTGCTGGAAGATTTCCGATCTGCGGCGCCGGGCGAGCCCGACACCTATTGTGGAGCACCCACGGGGACCACTCGAAGAAGAAGCTTCATTCTGCCCTCTTGTGGAAATGCATAATATTACAGGTTTATTTATGTTATCCTGTTTTACAAGTTCTATCCCTTACATAGTGCACCAAGGGACACAGACTGAAACACCAAATTGTTAAAGAAGAAGGTATGTTTTCTTGTGTTTAAGACATTGAACTGTGCAGACCTGCTGGGTTACGTTAGAAAGATCTTGCCTAAGACTATCACAATGCATAAGTAAAAGGGAGCTGAATGAAAACTGGATGGGTGACCCAAACCAGTTGATCTTTTTTGATTTTCTGAAATATCACAGAACTGAATTATCTAAAAGTTAGGTGCTATAATACTTTTAATCAGAAAATGTTACACCATTTGAGCATTAGTCTTGGTAATCTTCATATTCTTTTAGCATAGGTTTTTTTAATGTATGTAGTTATGTCACATAAAACTGAAAGCTAGCCAGGCATGCTTTTTTGGCATGAGGAGATCTATCCTGCACCAGAGATATTATGTCTACAATGACAGAAGCGTGCACACACACAACTGCTCTTCTAAGGAAAGAGTGAACTATGAAGCAATAAACAAACATAAGGCAATATCAAACATAGCAAATTACAACAATTCCTTGCCTGTATAGAATGGGGAGGAGGGAATTTAAAAAGGTAACAGCCGAAGGGAGTGCAGAGCAGATCTAATGGCTTTCTCAGAACGCAGTTTATGTTTTTGTATTAAAATCATAAATAAAATTCAAACTCAATGTAGGGCTAATGGCCTCTCAAAAATTTTAACCAGAATCTAGTTCCCAGATATACTTTTGACCTCGCTGAGCTGTTTATTTTTGATAGTTAAAAAATGGGGAAAACGTAATTATTTTCTGTCCAGCTTTTTAGAAGGAATGGAGGAACTCAACAGAATGGAGTTTAAATATTACTATAAATGGATACATAAATACCCGTGAGTGAAAACAATACCTGCTTATCCCTCCTGAGGATACAGAATAGACCACCCAATTGGGGAACGGTACTGGCTGATATCTAATTATCACTCAACCTGAAGCCAAGTTTTGAGTTGCATTATCCTTTTTATACACAGATCTAGTTAACTCTGGGCAACCCCCCCGCTTTTCTGTGAAAACACCATAAACATAAAGTGTTAAATTACACATGTTTTGCTATGGTCTGAAGAAATGGGTGTCCCACGAAAGCTCATCACCTAATAAATTATGTTAGTCTTTAAAGTGCTACTGGACTGCTTTTTTGTTTTAATAGTATATAGACTAGCACGGCTCTCCCTCTGTTACTATGTTTTCAGTTGCATGACAAATATTTTGCACACTTCTAGAGCAGGCCATGCACTTTCCCATTCCATCACTACCTCAGAAAAAGACTCTCTTCGGTGAATCCACATCCTACATCTCCAACTCTTATCAGCTACACACTAGCATTCCTTTCACACACTATTTCCAATGCAAAATCAGAAATGTTTTCAATTTTTCATTGCTGCATTGTATAAAGTGTTCAAACTTCCCCACTATTATGAGTTTTATGAGTTCTCAAATGTGAAATACAGACCTCTGATCAAAGAAATACACTGCATCTAGGCTTCCTATATGTCAGACATTTAGTCATTTTATACTCAAATGTAGGAAGTCATAATGAGAAAGCATTTGAAAAAACATTTTCAGCACAACTTATAAAAAAGCCTAACCAAAACTTTCATTCAATTGTTTAATTTAAATATGTACAGGATTCAGACTGTAGAGTACTGTGCATGGAAGTTGAACTGAACCTGCCTATATTTCCTCTTTAGCTGAACCGAAGCTGTGATCCTCTATCTGTGTGAAGCTTTCCAGCATCCTTAACCATTATGGGGGTCAGAAGAGCAAACCAATTTATAGACTGCAACGTAATCTTCTAATACACTAACATTTCCATAGTATTATTTAAAGCCATTGCTTGGTATGTAACCCCTCCATTTTATCTAAGCTGAATGCTAGAATGTTTTGGGCATGGAACTCGGCTTTACATTTGTACAACCAGCCCAAGCAGGTACCATTTTCCTTTTTAAATGCTATCTTGTTTTTATTATTCAATAATTCTGACTAAGACCAAGAAAAAGAGAGCTGATTTTAAAGCCTTGAAGCCATAATTTTTGCCCATGGAAGAAATAAATAAAGCTTCTCTTTCCCTTACAGACATCGTTCTGTCCCGGTAATTTAATAGTCTGACACATGTAGGCTGCATCCACACTACATTCCTCTTTTGAAAGAGGAATACAAATGAAAGAAATCGAAAATGCAAATGTAACACTAATTTACAAATCCCACGCTTCATGTAATCATCCCATCACTTTTTCAGAAGAGATTTTTTTCTTTTTTTGTAACAGAGAGAAAGCCATGCTAGTCTATATATTATCAAAACAAAAAAGCAGCAAAGCAGCACTTTAAAGACTAGCAAAATAATTTATTAGGTGAGCTTTCGCGGGACAGACCCTTTCTTTTGACCATAGCCATAACCAGAACAGACTCAATATTTAAGGCATAGAGAACCAAAAATAGTTATCGAGGTTGACAAATCAGAAAAAAATTATCAAGGTGAGCAAATCAGAGAGCAGAGTGGTGGGGGTGTGTGCGTGTCAAGAATTAGATTAAGCCAAGTATGCAAAAGAGCCCCTACAGTGTCCCAGAAAATTTGCATCCTGGTTCAAACCAGGTGTTAATGTGTCAAATTTGAATATGAAAGAGAGTTCAGCAGCCTCTCTTTCCAAAGTAGATTGAAGAAGAATTTTCACTAAGACGCAAACTCTTAAGTCATTAACAGAATGGCCCACTCCTTTAAAATGTAGACTAACTGTTTTGTGGATCAGGAGTGTTTTGATGTCTGTTTTGTGCTCATTAACTCTGTCTGAGAGAGTATGAAGTCTGTCCAATATACAAAGCATCTGGGCATTGTTGGCACATGATGGCATATATGATGTTGAGTAACATGAGAATGTGCCCAAGATTCTGTGACTAACCTGGTTATTTTTGGAAGAACACTGTAACGCGTCCCCCGCCTTTTTTTCCCTTCTTCTTCCCAGGAATAAGGGTTCTTAAAGAAAAGGTTATGTTTTTTTAAACAAATCTACACTTTATTTTTTTGAAAAAATCTCTTCCAAAAAAGTGATCAGATGAGATTATGTAAATGAAGCTTCCGGCAATACATACACCAAAGGTGACTAATGTAGCTAGATGTATCAGTAAGCAAGGTGCTGAGGGTCACACCTTCAACAAATCCACAGAAAATAAAGGCAGATTGTAGCATTTGAAGATGTGCTAGACATGATAGTTGGCCTTGGATGCAGAATCTTTCTATACTGTCGGAAGACCTCAACTAACTGTTTAGCATATCCAGAGTCTTCAAAAGATTTGTTCTCTCAAAATCCAGCCAATCAGTTTGAACATGACAGGGTCCTGGCAACACTCATCCTGCATATCTCTGGAGAGAGGTTATTTCCATGGATAACAGGTTCATACTGACACCAGTAAAAAAAAAAAAAAAAAAGTCAAGCCTGTGGATCTACTAGGATGACACTGGTCCCATCTCTCCTCTTGTATATACATCGTGAGGGTTGGCACTTATTCACCTTTCATTACCTGCCACCAGTGCTGACTGTTTGGGTGACTAAGGAAACAGGTGTCTGATCAGCAACAGTAGCAACTTTTCTTCTTTTAAAGCACATCAGAAGCAGGAAGCCCATCAAACCATCAAAGTGGCCACTGGACAACTGAGGTGCTAAAGAAACACTCTGAAAAGACTAAATGAATTCTTTGCACAAGTCTTCACAGCAGATGACATGAGGGTAAGTCCCACAGTGAACCATTCTTTTTAGTCGACAAATTTAAGGTGTTAATTTGAGGTGATTCTTGAATAAACTGATAAATCAAACAGTAGTAAGTTACCAGGACCAGATGTATCAATACAAGAGTTATGAAGGAACTCAAATACAGTAGACCCTCACTTTGTGAGGACTCAACTTGCATTTTTTCATATTAATGCGAATTGAGGCCGGGGGACCCTAATCTCCTGTATCCTGCTTCTCTGCTTATCCCTGCACTGGCAGATGGCTCAAGGTCTCCGTCGGGGGAGGCTCCTGCCTTGCAGCTGCCTGGCACTGCAGCGCCAGGGGCAGAGGGGCAGGCATGGCTGTACCTGCCCAGGGCCAAGCCGTGGCATGGCCAGAGCAGCCCTGGGTTCCAGCATCACCGCTAGAGCTGCTGTCACTTGAGCAACCCCAGGCCCACGCTGTGGCATGGCCAGAGCAGCCCTGGGCTCCAGCGCCGTGGCTGGAGCTGCTGCCACTTGAGCAGCCCCAGGGCCAATACACAGCACAGCTAGAGAAGCCCAGGGCTCCAGCGCTGTGGCCAGAGCTGCTCTTGCCCAAGCAGCCCCAAGGCCAAGCTGCAGCACGGCTGGGGCAACCCCAGGCTCCACTACTGCCACTGGAGCTGCTGCCACCTGAGCAACCCCAGGGCCAAGCTGTGCCATGGCTGGGGCACTGCAGGGGCACCATGGCTGCTCTGCATGGCCGGCAGCTGGGGCAGGAGGTGCTTGCCCTACCCCTAACCTGGCCCCTGCCCACCAGCAGAGGGAGCTGGCAGCTGGAGCAGAGCCTCCAGCCGGCTGCTTCCCCCAGCAAGGGGAATTCCGAGGATCTTGCCAACACTGCCCCCCCATTTACGTGAAATTCGATTTACGCGGAGGTTGCCCAGGACACAACCTCCGCATAAATTGAGGGTTTACTGCATGCCATGTAAACTACTACTAAAAACAGCCTCTGTAGCAGATGACTGGTGTACAGCTAATTTAACAGGGATTTTTAAAAAAGGCTTTGGAAGCAAACCTGGCAATTACAGGCTGGCAAGCCTAACTTCAATACCAAGCAGCTGATTGAAACTATAGCAAAGAGCATTAGATCCATTCAGATGAACATGACTTGTTGTGAAAGAGCAAACATAGCTTGCAGAAGCTATAATAACGATTCACCAATTCATCAGAATTCGTGGAGACCGTCACCAAGCATATAGGCAAGGGTGATCCCCTGGATTTGCCATACCTGTACTTTCCAAATGCCTTAGACTGTATGCACCCTCTGGCTGCCCAACAGAGGGACTATGTAAAAGGATCTGATCAGCAACAGATTGCTCTGATCAAAATTGCCTGTTCTGTTCATCTCATCTGAAGCATCTGGCACTGGCTACTGTCAGAGACAAGATACATGGTCAAACAGACTATTGGTATGACCCAGAATGACCATTTTCATGTTATTAAAGGTCCCTCATCCAAAGGCTCTTAAGTGAAGTAAGCAGTCAATGGGTAAGAGGGAAGATTCTCATCACCCAGTAACTGGTTAAAAGCCAGGAAACAACAGGTAGGTATAATGTGTAGGTCATGGTGCATCCGACAAAGAGGGTTCCAGTCCAGGAAAGTTTATGCCAAAATAAATTTGTTAATCTTTAAGGTGCTGCAGGACTCCTTGTTGTTTCTAATAAACAGTCATTCTTCACAGTGGAGAAGTTAAAAGAGCAGAACCTACACGGGGATAAGTGGAGTTCAATATAGTCATAAGTGACCTGGAAAAAGTGATAAACAGTGAGGTGCCCAAGTTTGCAGATGGTGCAAAATTACTCAGGATAGCTAAGCCCAAAGCAGATGGCAAAGGGTTATAAAAGAATCTCACAAAACTGGGTGACTGAGCAGCAAACTATCATACTAAATTCAGTGTTGATAAATGCACAGTGGAAAACATAATCCCAACTATATATAGGCAATGACGGAATCTAAATTGTCTGTTACCCTGAAAAAAAAAAGTGTGTGTCTTGGACTACTGTGGAAAGCACTCTGAAAACATTTTCTCAACGTGCAGCAGTGCTCCAAAAAACAAAAACAGAATGTAAGGAACCAGCAGAAAAGGTATAGATAATAACTGAACATATTATGACACTATGTAATCCATGGTCTATTCACACACTGAATATTCCATGCCGTTCTGTTTCTCCCATCTCCCGAAAGAAATTAGAATTGGAAAAATTACACAGAAGAGTAACAAAAAAAGATGGGATGGGGGGTCCTAGAATGGGTTCCATATGAGGAGAGATTTAAAAAACTGGGAATGCTAGTCTTAGAAAAGAGATGATGAAGGAGAGGGTTATCACTGAGGTTTATAAAGTCAAGAATGTCATGGAGAAAAGTGAATAAGGAAGTTTTATTCATCCCTTCACATAACAAAAACATGGGGCCACGCAAATGAAATCAATAGATAGCAGTCTGAAAACAAAGGAAGTACTTTTATGAACAATGTACAGTTAATCTGTGACATCTGGAGACCTTATGAAGTCCAAAACTATACCTGGATTCAAAAAAAAAACCATTAGGTAAGTTCATGGAGGACAGGCCCATCCAGGGCTACCAGTGAATATGGCCAGGAACACAAGCCCATGCTTTGGTTGCTCCTAAATGTCCCACTGTCAAAAGCTGGGACTGACCAACAGAGGATGGATTACTCAGTTACCCAGTTCTGTTCCTTGCTTCCTCTGAAATCTCTGGCACTGGCCACTGTCAGAAGACAGAAAAAACTGGTTTAAATGGATTCGTAATCTGACCCAATATGGCCATTCTTTTGTTCTCTAAGTTAAAAAAAAAAAAGTGTCCACCCTCACCCACTGTTTCCTGCTTTTAGCTGGAAGGCGCATTGTACATTTTTAAAAGGAAGCAGCTCTTTCACTTTCTGTAGCATAGCATAAGGGAGGATTCTACAAATGAAGATTTTGCTCTTCTGAACCTGTTTCCAGCTGATTATAACACGAAGAGAGAAGAGACAACTGCTAGACATGGGTGCTGTGAAACCCACTGGCAAACTGGAAATGTTTTTTTTTTCCCCAGTGGTATAAATCTTGCTTCTAGCCTAGCAGTGCTACAAGATATTGCTCTTGGACAGGACACACTATTTCGCAGAAACCTTTGAGAAATTTAGATGAGAAATAAGGAAATATTCCATTGGCTAGGATACAAATAAAAAGATGCAGTTCAAAGGTGCTCAGAGATTTGAGATCTCTTGTAGGAAATGGAACAGTAGACCAAGGGAAGGTGATAGTCACTGATGTTATTTGTCAAACAAATTTCTAATTAGTTTCCCAGCTATCGCTCTCACAAAAGCGGTATACATGTGTGAACATGTTCATGCATTCACACACACAAACGTATGTGACTGGAAGAGAACGCAAGTCTTTTTGTTTTGCTAAATATTCTCATCTCTTACCTGAATTAGGAGAGATGTGTAAACTGCTCATGTCTTTGGACATGCCATTGGTTTTTGGACTGGAGATGGGTGCACAAGCGGACGTTGCTCGAGGTGGCCTTTTTCCTGGCACTTTAACAGTTGTTCTCAAAAGGTCAATTTCTTTTCCATGAACATTCTGCATATAGTCCTGCAGAGAAACAAAGAAAATTTCAGAAAGATGCAAAGAAACCTAGAAATTAGAACAGCATATTAAAGACCTAGAGACTAAGAATGGGAAAAAGCGTTTCATACTACTTTATTAAACACAAATTCACTGAGATACATCCTAATGCAAAAGGAGGTTGGGTCAGTTGCTTGTATCAAACCAATCACCTGTTTACCAGGATTCTGCAGCACAGCAAATTACAGTTATCTTCTTTATGCACATAAAGAATCTCCAGAAGAAGAGGCTTTTGGATCTGTTCTCCAAAGGGGATTTATTTAGAGACTTCTCCAGAAGCATGCAGGATGACCAGTGTAAAAGCCCTGTCACACAGAGATTTAGCGAGCCCAGGAGCTACTATAACTGGAGCGTCAGACATTTAATTAATAGGGCCAAGAATTAGGTGGTTAGTATGCAGTTGTACAAAATGGCATGCACAAAAACCAGAGTTGCATATTTTTGGGTTCCTCAACACCAGAGGTAACTATGCAAATAAAATGGATCAAAACTAATCTATATTTTCTTTTGTGGAAACAATCATGTAGTTCCTAACTGAAAGGTTAACATTTATTTTTTGTAGTAATGACAATGGTCTTTTCAGGGTTGCTTCCCTTAATGATCTCTTGAGGTACCTTCCAGTTCTATGAGATATGCATGCATGTACTCCATAATGTTGGCAGTTAGGAAGGCTAAATTGAAGGGTTGAAGAATTAAAATGGTTTGGCACACATGCATGTTAAATGTCCTAATAATGGCAACTCTTACATGGCTACAAGTTGGTAGATTATTTTCCATAAGTGCCACTTCTCCTTTGACTTAGCAACACAAATTTTACAATATGGAATACAAATTCTATTTAAACAAATTGAACTCTGCTACAGGCCGCTAAAGTACTTATTTTATGGTAGAACTGGCCAATGGGATAAAGAAAGTATATCAGCCTTCTTTAGATTGTTTCTGAATACAATGAATACTTACATGGTATAAAGGGTCAGACAGAACAATTCAATGGGGGTATTAAAGTGCAAAGCAACACCAAAAAATATAATAAACATGCGTTCACTGGTTTCTAGATACAAAAATGAAAAAGAGTGGCTCCCCTTATAAAACATCAACTTGGTATAAAACTTTCCGGTGCAATGCCAATTCTTCACAAATTAAAATACAATAAAAGGAACATAATTGAGCATTTATTGCTTATGGGCTCTAAAATGAGGCTAATCAGATAGTGACTAAACCTCAGCATGGGCTCTTTTAATAGACACATTTTATTTAACATACAATAACTGATGTATTCAATTTAAATTTGCAAATGGAGAATTTTTAACTGTTCTCTACAAATTCTAGACCTGGAGAGAGTACACAAATCACCTTTAACCTTCAGCTTGGGAAATGACTCAGTAGCAGATTAAGCTGCCTTAAATAGAGAGGGAAACAGGTTTGAGAATGAGGTATTAACTTAATGAAGGAAGAGTAAATGAATGAAGGGAAGCAGGGAATACATATACTGTAATTATTTCACTAAGGAAAAAAGACGTGCAAACAAAACAGAAGCCTCACAAGCACTAAATGAGAGATTGCACTATTGCTTTCTATGGACATTTTCAATGAACATGACAAAGACCTTTTCATTCTGTGCTATGTGTCCAACAATAATCCTGTACATTTCCTCCTAGAGGAAGAAAGGAAAGCACTGAGCTTCCTTCCCGTAGAATGTCAACTCCCCCCACCCCCTGCCGAGACCTACATCTAACCCCTTTAGAGCTGTACGCGAGGAATTAAAGCTGCAACTACAAAATAATCCCACACGTTCAGAAGAGCGACGTGTGGTTTGATCGGATTAGAGCAGATGAGGGTCTCGTTGTCATCTGGAATATGCTGTGTTAAAAAGATGACAGCAAGTCTGATTTTGATATGCAAATGTTACCAATATATCTCCCCTAGATGTTAGTTGTAGAAAATGCTGATCTGAGAAAAAAGGGGAAAAAACCCTTTAACAAGGCATGAGGATAATTCAAAGCCAAGTACTTTTAAACAGCACTTAACAAGTCCCTAGAGTCCACTCAACATCGGGCCACCCCAGAAGTGCCATCTTCTGCCCCTCAACAGCTTGAAAAACTAGTAATTGCAAATCCATTTGCATTTTTCTTCTCAAGTTCTCCATGTTCATCATTCAGCACCGTGAAAAAAACAAGCACCAGAGCAAAGGGAACCCTCCCCAAACGTGTCAATAACAAGATAACAGAGTGCCCAAGTTCCCCCACCCCCCGCCTCCCCTCTCCCCGCTCTCCTGCTCTTGCACCTTTGCCATCGCTTGTTTTTCACATTTCACTCCTAATTATGTTGCATCTATTGCCATACACTTAATTAGCTGCATTAATGTGATTTCTTTTCACATAGTCAAGCAATTAAGAGCTATGATTGAGTTTCATTCAATTAGCCTCAACAAACATGCTAATTGATGTCCCAGATGCAAATGAGGTGCAATGAGAGAAACCTGCTAGCAATCGAGAGTTGTATAACGGAGAAACACAGCTCTCAGTTGCTGACGGAAGCACAGCTTAACATGGCTACCACCTTCTGTGGAACTGCCTTTAGAGGCAGGGAGATAAGCCATTAGTGCCTCAGTGTACCAAACAGATCTCCACAGGGATACTGTACAGCACTGAATCAAATCAATGTTGTCTCCAATTCCCGAACCAGTGGCTGGTAGCAGCACAGTAAATGGGAAAATGCATGGCTCTTTATTAGAATTTAGTAGGTGTTACACATAGCATACACCATACATCCTCTGTATCTTAAAAATTGTTTAAAAAGTCTCTAACCTTCAAGCTTGTGAAATACTATACAGGTAATGGCCTACAGTTATTAGTAAGTGGCGACTCCATCTTAGTCAGCTGTGGGGAACAGTAGTACTTCAAGTTAAGCCTAGAACACATCAATCAATCAATAATCCCTAAAAATACACTCACTATATTGATTCTCATTGCTCTGCATCCTTAGGTAACACCTTTAGCAGTTTGCTCAAATATAGCACCACTGACTGTTAATTTGACTACTCAAGGCAAGTGACTATTATCTGTAAGACTAAATTAACTGCTAAAATATCAGGGATTGCCATCAAAACAACATATACTTGTGGAAGCTGCAAAATGTTATTTGATAACACCTCAAAATGAACTGTCCTTAGTGAAAAGACAGGCTATCCAATACAGCTTTCTTTTCGGGGGTGTGTGTGAAAACCCTTTAAATGGAAATAAAATTAATTTAAACAATGAAATTGATGGAAGCTTGTTTAGGTAAGCACACTGACTGACCAGAGAGAGAGTGATGACTGTTTTCTAAATAGGCCTTGTCTTGAGAATATTTAATACTGCTATTCAAGAATGTTCCTTACTGACTAGAACAAATAACTGCAATGAAAACATTACCCAACTGCTGGTATGCATTCATGTGGACTCCAGTTTTCTAATTCATGCTCACACACACTAAATTCAGTGAAGTCAGGTGTCCAGTTGTCATACATTAATTCCCTAAACAATTAGAATCCTCTTTTATAAAAGTAATCTAATAACTGTTATGAAGAATTCTTCAGTAGAACTATTCATGTCAATGGATTGCTCAATCTGATCTAGAGGGGGAAAAAATCTAACTTTAATTTTCAAAACTTAAAGGAACCACAAAAATGTCCTTCTATATCACACAACATTGGGCACAGTAGTTTTATTTCTTCTCTATACTACTTTCTGCACATAAGAATATGCTTTTATTTCAACTTTGCTTCCCCTAAGAAAAATCAGAACATAGCTCCACCAAGTTGAAGAATCTAGAATGCCACTTAAAACATGGACACACAGTTCATTTTAAAGGCAGAAATATAGGACCATGCCTATCTGGACTATACGCTCCTTGGCACAGGTACTTTATTTTTAATATGATTTAAGTGCAATACACATTAAATTGTGAATGAAATACAGATAAGTTACCAGAGTATCAGCTGCATTTCACCTTTTTAGATTCCAAACCTAATTTTTAATGCAAAAGCACTCTCCATGTGTTTGTCACTACATCATATTTAAACAGTTAACCCTGCCATTGATCAACACCTGCAAGCAATCACTTGGCTAAAATTCTAACTGTAGCTAGTGAAATGTTACCAACAAAATCCATGGGCTGAATTTTAGACACAAAATATAATAAACTTACTTCAACTTCAAAATCCACTATCCTCAAGGGCCTTAATTTGAAGGACATTAATCCTTGTGATTAACACCATTTGTGTAAAGTAGTAACAGAGAGAAAGCTGTGCTAGTCTATAGACTATCAAAACAAAAAAGCAGTCCAGTAGCACTTTAAAGACTAACAAAATAATTTATTAGATGATGAGCTTTCGTGGGACAGACCCACTTCTTCAGATCATAGCCATACCAGAACAGACTCAATATTTAAGGCACAGAGAACCAAAAATAGTAATCAAGGTTGACAAATCAGAATAATATTATCAAAGGGAGCAAATCAGAGACTAGAGGGGCAGAAGGAGTGTGGGGGGGGGGGGGGGTCAAGAATTAGATTAAGCCAAGTATGCAAAAGAGCCCCTATAATGACCTAGAGAATTTGCATCCCGGTTCAAACCACGTTAATGTGTCGAATCTGAATATAAGAGTTCAGCAGCTTCTTTTTCCAACTGTTGTGAAAATTTCTCTTCAGTAAGACGCAAACTTTCAGGTCATTAACAGAATGGCCCACTCCATTAAATTGTTGACTGACCGGTTTGTGAATCAGGAGTGTTTTTATGTCTGCGTTATGCCCATTAATTCTTTGTCTAAGAGAGTTTGAAGTCTGTCCGATATACAAAGCATCTGGGCATTGTTGGCACGTGATGGCATATATGATGTTAGCTGAGGAACATGAGAATACGCCTGTGATTCCGTGAATAACCTGGTCAGGTCCAGTGATGATATCTCCAGAATAGATATGTGTAAAGTAGGTGTAAAATACTACCATTCTGATTTATTTGCACAACGGCAACTATACAAAGAACAAGGAAGTAGAGTGTGAGCCTGAGCATTGCAAACACAATGAGACCTTTAAAAGGGCATGATATTATTAAGTAGGTAGCTACAGATCTTGGGAGCCTAAGCAGGGGAGTTCTGCACTGTTTTGTGAGACATAAAAAAAAGAGTGACTCAGACTCTTGCTGCTAGAGCAGACCAGCGCTGGGGGATGCTGTATCTTGTATTGTTCCTGCTGGACAATTTGGACCTAAAATGAGATGTTTGCTATTCCAGTCTGGTGATCCTTGCATATAAAACTATATATACACAAGCTCTTTCCTTGTGAGGCCTCAGTGTGGGGAATACTCAGGACTCTCTTTGGTTGTGCTTAAATGGACTACTGTGGATAGGAGACCTTACTTGTCTCTTATGCGGAGATGTTTGTGAGGCTCACTCCAATAAGGCTGGGATACCTCTCTGTGATCCGCAGGTTAAAAACGCTGCAGAAGTATTAAAACAGGTAGCCTGTGTTTGTAACTCAGAATAGCGTTTTGGAGAGAAGGAGCTAAGATAAAACTGGTATATTTTAAAGAACAATACAGATTTACGGAGCCAGGAATGGTAACCTGCAAAGCTATTGTTCATCATCATCAGCAACTGCTTTGTCAGAAGCAGGCGCGAGAGGCGGCCTGGTAAATGCTGAAGCCGTACGTTTGTGTGTACACGGCAGTCAGACATTTTTATTGCAAAATGCCGTCTGGAAAAGATGCAAAACAAAATTGCTAAACTGCGGAGGAAAAAAATAAGGGGGAAAAACAAAAGGCCCCCTTCCCCTTGCTTATTGAGTTCAAAGGCATAACATGCAGCACCCTGCAGCAAATGGGAAGCTACACTAATTTTAAAGCCATAAAATGCTATAAAGTGCCCTGCGGGGCAGGACTACACTGAAGCTAGTTGCACCTAAATAAGACATGGTTCATTTACTTCACAGCTTAGCCTAATGTAATCATCAGCGGATTTCTAGCCTAGAGTTGTAACAGGCAAATAGCCGATACTGCGGAGGCGACACTCCCAGCCATAGAGGGGCTTCAGCTAGATTGCTGTTGATTAGAAAATTTTTCAGTTTTGACAAGCACTTAATGAACATAAATCGCACCTTGATTGGTTTCCATTTGGGGCCACAGGCACACCTGAGAAGAAAAAACAATCTGCAACTCCACTTCCCCGCTCTTTGCAGAGATCTCAGCAACAAAGCTACTTTCCTGTTTTAAGCCCCATAAGAAAATATTTATCACGAGTCCATGCAAGCAGCAGTGAAATAATGTTTTCCTTGAATGCCTTCCTATACAGAGAGATGCACAATACGTCCCTTAACATCTTAAAGAATTGTAGTCTCTTAAAAGGCACAGCCCAGGCACCACTCCAGAAAACAACACTGGGTAACAATTAGTCATTTTAGAATGCGTCAGTCCGTCCTGAGAACACCCTGATCAAGCTAAAGCCGCTTCTGGAGCTTGGTAACAAGGTCATCTGGTTGCTTTACTGTTAACATTGGGAACTGAGATCATGAAGTTAAAGTAATAGATTCACTGGATCTTGGCTGCATTAATCAGATAAACTGGTTCCTGGAAGAAGGGGACTGGAAAGTCTGTCAATGTATAAAACCAGATCTCAAACATATGGAATACAGGTTGCACCTCCCTTGTCCAGCACTATCAGGACCTGACTGGTTCCACATGAGAGAATTTGCCAGACCAGGGGAGGTCCCCTACCACCAACTTCCAGGCACCTTGCTTTGGCTCCTCCCACTCTGCTGGACTCCTTGCCAAGTTGCCCTTGGTGTTCTGGTTCTGGCATCTTACCCAGAGCTGCCAGTCTGACCTCGCACTATCCCAGGGGGTTGCCCCTCCTACCCTTAGGCACCTGTGCTCTCTGTGGAAGGAGCATCTGTGGTCCTGCTGGAGGAGGGATGTTGCCATGCCAGAGAGTGCCAAATTTTGGAGGTGAAACCTGAATTTAATTTTTCATAATTTGCAATTTTCTTTGAAATCTCAGCAGGTCATTCTGTCTTTGCCCCTCACTCCCTCCTGCTCTCACTAGATTACTAAATCTTACATCTGTTCCTGTTATGTAAACATTGGATCATAATTTGTCTATCACAAATTACTTATGGAACATTTATATCTATAATGGTTAGCTATTGCTATTTAAATTGAAACTTGTTCAAGTAACCCACACTTTTAGACTTTTTTTTTCGACAATGAGCTTCAGTTTTTGCTGATCTCAATTACACATTATGCATTTTGCATTGTTCAGCAAGTAGTAGTTCCACGTGTCCTGCAGTACAGTACACTAATTACATGTGATAGATCTTATGTCATATGCTCAGAAACAAAGGGATTCCAAGCTAAATATGCTTTATATATTCACAGGTCACTTAATGCACAAACAAGGAGAATTTCTACCCGGTCATGAGACTAGTTATATGGAAACAGAAGGAATAATCAGTCTTCATTACCTTAGGTACAGGTTGCCTTTAAGTGGGAGTCTTTTATGGTACAGCTTACTGACCATTATACAGGATGCTGAGAACTCCACATTTCATTATGCCCATGACTTGCCATGATTTTTCACTTGGCACAGCTGGTACAGTGATGATTTCATTGAGGGCTAAGCTCTGAAGGGACACTGTTAAGGCCATTAGGACTTAAAATATACTTAGCTTGACAATTTTCCCACATTGTAAGACTTACCTTAAGGATGGCAGCTGCAGTTTTAGTTGTTTTTATACCCCAGGCCCCACCCCCAACTAATCCTTCCTACAGCACAATCTCAAGAAAACCAAGCAGCCTCTCTCCCAGCAAACAACAAATTACATGGGAGATCTCCCCTCTAGCGCTCTTCCAGTCCCTTTGTTTCCTATACAGGGGCACAGTCTATCCCACACAATATCCCACATTAACATGGCAGAAGTGGGACAAGAAGCAAAGCCTCTAATTACCATTGTTTCTGTAGAGGTTACCATTAGCTTCTAGAAAAATAACAGGAGCAATGAATCAAAGTATGACAGAATTAAGAAACATAGCCCAGAGAAATTTTAACAAATGACATCACAAAGCAGTGCTCTATTCTGGGCAAGGTGTTAGGAGATAAGCTATTAACTGGCCCACAGTTATGCTGAAGATGTATGGTATCAACCAATGTTACCTGTAATTTTTGACATGAATGTGTGGAATAAATTTTGTTATGTGCACCCAGGCATATGCAGACATGCATCATCATAGAAACACAGGCTGCTGGCTGTGAGAGTCTGTGGGCAGTCTGCTAAATGGTTGGGCAGTATCTGAATCTCTCCTCAGAAGCCTCAACTTACAGGGAACATTGGTGTCAACCCCTCAAAGACGCAAAGCCAAGATTAGACAATGTCGCATATCTTCCATACCTTTCTGTTCGTCCACTTTGTCCGGCATTTCATAAATATTAACGGGAAAAAATAACTAACGCCAATTTGAGCATTGATAATTTTGTCACACACATTTCCCCTCCTTACCCCTAAAATCACCCTATGGACTTCCCTTTCCCAGGGTCAGCCCTGACTGCAAAAACTTTCCAAGGGAACACCTGCATCTTATTTGAAACACAGCAGTATGGAGTTATAAACAAAAGGCATCTTTGGGTCCACTCACAGACCTATTCCACAAGACTGGATTTTATGATTTCTTCTGCCCTTCTGAGAAAGGCATTCAAGTAATTTCAGACTTTACAAATACCTTGAGTTGTCTTTTCATTGGAAACAAACTATTCTGTATTGACTATGATCACCAGAGAGCCTGTGGGTGTTTGTTAATCCAACATCAGGACAGCGAACCAGGTCAAGGGCAAACATTTTTCAGAGCAAGACAAGAATCATATGTATCTGCACAAAGTCATTAATATACTCAGTTGTTCAATACAGCATTTAAATACCTCAATAGGCCAACTGCAAGAACCCAGTGTCACCTACAAAATTTATTTGTTATGTCCAGCACAGAGACTGTCTGGTTCACCCAGTGTCCATGGCAGAGACGGCCTCCCTACCTCAAGAAAATTCTCATTAGCAGTAACATGTCATATCCTGGAAACTAACTCAAGAACCCATCCCTGCAACAAACCCCCTTGCCAACTCTATCCACACAGCTATACAAGCAACACCATCAGAGCACCTAACCACACAAGCCACTCACCATCCGGGGCTCATATGCCGGCACATCCACTAATGTGGTATATGCCATTCAGGGATATAAAATCCCATTTAATTGGTTAACTGGTTAAATGGTAGGCTCAACTACTGGTTAACCGGTTAAAAGGGGGAAAGCTAGGGAGGCCGTTCTAGCCAAGCTGGGCTGGAGCAAGCTCCCAGCCACCCCACTCCTGTGGCATGCTGGGGACCCTGGTTACTCCAGCCTAGCTGGAGTGTCTCTGCCCCTGTTGGGGATGGGAAAAATCCAGCATTGCTGGAGCAGTTCCAGTGGTCCCCAGCATGATGTGGGTGGGGACACTCCAGCCTGACTGGAGCAGCCGCAGACCGGCTTGAGCAGACTTTGGCCCCACCCCTTGGCTGCTACAGATGTGGGGAGTGCTGTGGCCATTGAAGTATTCCACACACACACTTGTGGCCGCCCTTACCAGTTAACTGTAACTGGTAAAGGTAAACCTCTTGTGTTGAGGATGAGGCTTATCGGTTAACCATTAACATCCCTAATGTCATCATGTGCCAGCAGTGCCCCTCTGCCACATACACTGCACAAACCAGACAATCTCTGCACCAAAGGGTGAATGTAATCAGGACATAAGGAACTG
The DNA here is from genome assembly GCF_033958435.1 of Carettochelys insculpta. NCBI lineage: Eukaryota > Metazoa > Chordata > Testudines > Carettochelyidae > Carettochelys > Carettochelys insculpta. Next base: position 3,743,176 of record NC_134144.1, on the reverse strand, counting down.
GAATATAGATATACCTGTAGGGGAACACTTTCTCCTCCCTGGACATTCAATAATCAATTTAAAAGTAGCCGTTCTTCTACAAAAGAATTTTACCACAAGATTACAGAGGGAGAGATCTGAATTGGAATTCACTTGCAGATTTGACATGATTAACCTTGGCCTGAACAGAGAGCTTAACTATCTTATGCCATAACCTGGATTCTGTTTTTCTACTCCATTCATCAGAGGAAGTCGGTTTAACCACAAAAGCTCAAGCCCTACTAAATTTGTTGCTAAGATGACACAGGATTGCTTGTTATTTGTGAAGCTACAGACTAGCACGGTTACCCTTCTGAGACTGTTTCTGTGTATGATGGAATGAGGTCACTTCCCCTTCAGCTAGCACTGTTCATAAGAAAAAGGATTTCCAGAGTTCTGAACACCACCTAGTGATTTCCTAGGCCAAACTCATTCAGATGAATCTCATCTGGATACAATATAACATTTTTAAGTAAGTCCTGCAATACCCACTTACCTTTGTGAAGGTCATTTGAACAGGGTCTAGCCCAAATGGGAGAGAGATGAAATAGAAGCATTCCTCTTCTTCCTCAGAACATTACAATAAAACACCCCGCTTTCCCATAGGGCTTATCATCTGTAGATCGCAAAGCGCTTTAGAAAGGAGGAAGGTATCAGCACCCCCATTTTACAGAAGGGGAAATGGAAACAGAGAGAACAGATGATTTGCAATAGGTCACCAATGGCTAAGCCAGGAACAGAGCACGTCACATCTCCACAGTCCCAGTCCAGTGCACTGACTCTATATAATGCTGCTACACTGTATATAGTCAAACAATTCTCTTGGCTATGTATCCAAGACACGTAAGTGCTAGATGGCCAGTAGGGCTATATAAGGATAGTAAAAGCATTTTCCTTCTAATTCTTGGTTGTTGTGTAATAGTAAGAGTAAAGCTACATGAACTTTTCCCTAGAAGACAATTATTAAATGGTTTCAGTTTCCCCACAGACCTCACAAGGAGGAGGAAGCCCATCCTTCACCAAGATGTTGGAACTTCCCACCTTTTGTAAGGTGGAAGATACAAGCTGCGTCTTGAAATACCAGACAATTCTGAGCTTTGATGAAAGGCACTTTCCATAGAACTAGGATAATGATGCCACGTGTTTGCAAAATCCTCCCTTCCCTGAAATCTACCAAAGGTCTGTGTATGGATATAAAACACAAATACAGAAACAAACCGACTCCAATACAAAACTAATACCACTTCAGGAAAAAATTACATGTTCATTTCCCTTTTTGGAACTGGAGAAGCAAACAAGAAAGTGGATCCAGGGCAGAACATTTTACACTGAGGACAACTACAGCTAAGGCTGTGTCATTTGCTGACCTGTGGCATTCTGGCAAAAAAAAAAAAAAAAATCTTAAAAGGTAGATAGGTGTCAAAACAGGTATTCCTCAGAATGACACTCAGATAAAGAGGTTTCAAACACAAACTTGTCCTTCACTACTAAAATAGCACTATCTAGCAAGTATCCTCAAGAACATACACAAGGAGCCCTGATGCATGCCACTATGCCATTAGGAACCAAGAGATGCCTAGACAAACTCTCATGGGTCCCTTTGTGAAGGCAAGACAGACATGTGAGATGAATAGGTAGACAAGGTGAACTGTGAAACCTACAGGTCAAAATTCTCTCTCATTATCCCCTCCATTTTTATATCAAGGTAATCCCTTAGGCACACTAAGGGAAGGGAAGGTTTAAGGTTCTTGAGAAAAACTGGCAGCAACAAATTCTGAAAATGTAGGTTGCTTATGTAAATATTTCTACCTCTTTAAGAAAATGCAGTGACCTGGGAACAGCGTCAAGCAGACACTAGAAACTGAAGTTATTTATTTGGCCAGCTAAATATAGCTTGAGCTTCCCCATGCTGCCCTGCCACTGTCTTTCAGCTCTTCAGGAGGCACCAACTCTAAGAATTCAGATTTCATTTCACTTTCCATGCCCCTGTGTTATTTTGTTTTTCTGTCTAGACTGTCTCCAAGGGCCCCAGTTTTGATACCAACTTGTGTAACAGACTTTTTGGTTGGAAAAGGTCCAGGACCACTGAATCATTTTTCATAGGCTGCTGAACGTATTGGATAGTAAGAACTTGTGATCATCATGATCTTTGACCTGGTATGACACAATGTTGCCAAACACATCAAAGCTTAAAGACTAGATTAAGCGCTTAATGAGTTCTGCCTCTGCAACTTCAGCATCAACCTGAAATGCAATAGAGAGGAATTGAAACTGCCTTTTTATTTATTTCTCCTCCATACACCTTGTCTATCCCACTATTCCTGAAAGGGCTGCCAAGTGCTACACATTAGGGAACCACAACTTCAGAGCTTTGAAGAAGAGGTGATTCACCCTATTGCAGTAAACAACGTTCTTCGGGGCGTGCCCCATTTTATGTATTGTGGCAGCCCTGCTTGGACAGTTTTTGTAGTACTGCTCATATGGGTCACACATGCATAATACCTATTCTTGAGGCACCACTGATGCCTCTTCTAGCATTTGTGTGACGTATGCCCCATATTTCCTTCTGTACTGTAAAGATCTATTGGGAACTCTGAATAGAGGGGAAGCAGGTTGGTAGTGAAACATACACAGGGGAACATGTCTTGAAGAACCTCAGTTACTGCACAAGGTAAGTAACCTTCTCGTCTTCTTCAAGGAATATCCCTGTGGATGCTTCACTTCAGGTGACTAGAGGACAGTTTGTCCTTTAGAGGGTGGAAGGGGCTTTAAAGTTGGTTGGTTGATGGAGGATAACATTGCTAGTCTGAGCCACATACCTGATTCTGGACTTCGTGTAATTGCATAGTATTTTGCAAATGTGGATTGTACTCAGGAAGGACTGGACTGGCGGCCCCAATAGCTATTACATTCTAAAATGATGCCCAGCATGCTGATCTATGAACATCACAGTATTTCTGCAAATGATGCATCCCTTTAGAGAAAAAGATTTACGTTCTCTAATGCTTTAGAGTTCACAATTTAAATTTTCAAAGACAGATGAGACTGCTGGAATGCTAGATTTATAGATTTGATCGACCTTTGTGATTGTACAACACAAAAATATACATCCACTCCATCTCTGTTAATCTAGTTGAATTCAGAAACATAAGCTTAGATTGTGGTTTTAAGTCACAGATCATGCTGTACAATATGTTAAAGAGCCTGAGTATATTGAGATCCCACACTGCAGAAGTAGTTTTGGCTCCACCGCTTCAAAGGGAGACAGAATATTCTCCCCCTTCTTCCTACCCAATCAGTTTTGATTAATGGAACAGACCCTTCTCTGCTCTTTTCAGTTAGATAGTGCTCAAAGGAGTGCTAGTACTGAGCAGCAACCAAGTTTCCCCAGAATCATGATTGTGGCTGTGGACTGTGTTGGGAGGAAAGTGGCTAAAGGCAGGAGAGGTTCCTCATGCTTTCACCCCCTTCTTCAGCAAACAATGTAAAGATGGTGCAGTAGTGCCTTCAACATTTTAATAGAGTATGCATAAATTCCACAATTATTTAAAACCTAAAAGGTGCTAAAACATTTATTTTTAAAATGCAACCATCACTGTTACAGAGGAAACTGGCTTAGACTCATATTTAATGCATTCAGATCACCCTTCCCAAGTCAAAAAGTTTCATCTTAAAATTCTTGTACTTATTCATTCCTAAAAGCCTAGAAAAGCCCAAGAAAAATAAACTTCTCACATCTATTGAACAACTAGTAAAATGCATACAAGAAAGCTACCTAGATTGTACATGTAATCACACTATGGACTTTTAGCTCCATAGTGTGCCCAGAGGTTCATAGCTTCAGGGTTTTCTTTCCAGCAGAGACAGGATATTTTTGTCAAACCGTGTCCAGATGAGCCTGCTTACAGTATTTTATCTGTGGTCTGACACCTGCTGACTGCCGAGCATGTAGTATACTTACATGTAAACTGGGATGATAGGTCAGTACACCATTGTCACACAATGTAACATATTTCTTCTTCCACTCTTTATTCAATGACTTGCCACTTCGCTTTAGCAGCACACCCTGGTAGAGAGGAAGAGGGGGGGAAAGGAAGAGAAGAGAATTAAACATGCTCTTTTGCAAATGCATATCTATACAAAGGCAAGGGCAGAAAAGACTTATCACACTTTAACTAAAACTCTAGACCTGTGTGTCTCTGCAAGCTTCTCCATCTCTTCACTCGCACACAACCATAGAAAATTACAGTTGCAAGAGACCTCAGGAACTCATCTAGTCCAACACCCTGCTAGAAGCAGGACCACTCCCAACTATACCATCCCACCCAGGGCTTTGTCAAGGCAGGTTTTCAAACTCCCTAAGGCTGGAAAATTAATCACCTCCCCAGGCAACCCAGTCCAGTGCTTCACCACCCACCCCATGAAACAGTTCTTCCTAATATCCAATCTGGACCTCGACCCCACTGCAACTTGAGACCACTGCTTTCGTTCTGACTTCTGTCACCGAAAATAGCCTTACTCCATCCCCTCTGGAACACTACTTCATGTAGCTGAAGGCTGCTATCAAATTTACCCTCACTTATTTCTTCTGCAGACTAAATAAGCCCAGTTCCCACAGCCTTTGCTCATAAGACATATGTCCCAACACAGCTCCCTATCATTTCCACTGCACTCTGTCTGACTCTCTCCAATTTGTCCACATCCTTTCTGTGGGGGGGGTGGGGGAAAGGGGTATGGAGCCCAACACAGGACACAGTGCTCCAGATGTGTCCTCACCAGTGTTGAACAGAGGCGAATAATCACTTCCTCAAATCTGGTGGCAATGATCCTACTACAGGCTCAACGTCTCTAACATGACATCCTTTGGACTTGACCGGGGCTGGACAAGAGAATTTGCCAGGCCACAGGAGGTCATATTGTCTACCAGAATTGCCAACACTTCTATTGCTTACTGGGCTCTGAGAAGACATTTAGGGGTAAATTACAGCTAAATAAAAGGCACAGAACACTGACAGCTGGACACAAACTTTATGGGACCATGGGAAACATGGCCACGCCCATGATAAGGGGTCATCCCGCTAACTAAAATCATGCTGGATGAGTGTGTTCTGGATTAGAGAGGTTCAATCTGTAATGTAGCTCAACAAGCCATTAGCTTTCTTGGTAACAAGGGCACAGAGTCAACTCAGATTCAACTTCTTGTGTACTGTAATCCCCAGGTCCTTTTCTGAAGAATTGCCTCACACCCAGACAGTCCCCAGCCTGTAGCAGAGCATGAGATTCTTCTGTCCTATGTTCAGGATCCTGCATATCTGTTTGTTGAACCACATAAAATTTTGTTTGGCCCATTTCTCCAGTTTTTCTAGGTAACTATTCCTTCTCTCCAGTATATCTACTGATCCCCACAGCTTAATGTCATCTTCTGGTCCTAAAGGTGCAATCCATCCCATCATCTAGATAATTAATGAAGACGCTGAACAAAACTGGTTCTAGGTCCAACTTCTGGGGCACCCTGTTTGATACTAGCTGCCAAGTGGAAACTCTGTTTCTCTATTCTCTTTCTGCAAAAATATATTGATCGGTGGCTACCAGTAGCACCACCAACTAGTAGCTCTTCAACTCATTTTTAATAAAGGAAGTCAGATCAACAAAATATGACCCATATCAACATTTGTTCTGTCCACTCTGCCTACCACAAGAAGCTTTTCAACTGAATTATATCTCCCTCAGAATTAAATTTTTACAGTGGTGCTCAATCAAATGTATAGCCATAAAAATCAACTCTTGATCTTTGCTCAACTTAAGCACCTAGTACACTTGTGGGCACTATTAAATAAATGATAAATAATACATTTCTTTCTAAATGGATTTTCTATGCAACTATGGATTCTAGTGATTTTAGCGTGTGGCTCCTGGATTCATTTAAGTCAACTGCTATTTGTCGATAACTCTGTTTCTGAGCTCCATCACAGCATAGACAGGGAAATGCAGCAGTTAGCATTTGATTGTTTCTGCTTCAACATTCATTCCACTAATTTGTGCAGCTTTTTCCTCCCTTTTTCAAGTGATGGCACAGCACAGAAATTTTTCTAGCTACTTTTAATTCCACCAAGGGGAAGCACTACTAATGCAGGTGACAGTAGGAGAGAACCTTACAAGGAAATACAAGTAAAACAGGTTGTGGAAGGGAAATCTTTCATTAAGAGTTAAAACAACAAACACTATGAATATCACCACTTTAACAAGGGATTTAATCTAAACCAGTTCTCAGCTGAAATTTAGTGTTTTGTAAACCATAAATTATATTTTTGAAAATCATTACCATAGGTAGATTGCGTACAACTTCTATGCCATTTCAGTCTATCCTGAACTAAACGTGTAGCTAAGCACATTGAAAGGCATTAAATGAATTGCCACAGCATGCTAATCAATGCTATAAGACCAGATTTGTCCAGGAAATTCTGATACAAAACACAAATACAAGGCATTTCTTAATGAATTCTGCAGAGTATAATTTGGTTTAAACTGCTCTTACTCTGGCAAATATCGAACTTCTATTATCACACTCAAGTACCATCTTGAGGATCCACAATTAGGCCTGACCATTTTGTACTGAGAAGTATCTATTAATTCTTCATCTTCTATGGTGTCACGGGTGCTCAATAGTATGGACCAGTTCAAACCAAATTCCGGTGCTGGCATTTGTTATTTTAAAGCTCATCATAATTAGTAATTTGAACTAAAACATGTGCTGGTTTTACCTTATGCCTGAGTGTAACAAAAATGTTTCACTAAATAAAATTAAATATTGAAGACACAGTATTCAATATTAGCACACAGAAAATACAACAGAAAAAGAAGTTAAAATGTATAGTATTTACAATTACGATACTGTGTTTAATATTTCACACTGAGTAACCCTAAAAAGATATGGTGCATATTTACTTTAACAGCTTGCTTTATAAAATTATGTCATTCCAGACTGAATCCCAACAATACACGGGGACAGGGGGTCAGTCCTGTGCCAATGCTCAATTAGGACTGCTCCGTTGCTTCAAAAAACCATTTCCCTCCCCCAGATACGGACAGACAATCTTCATCTAAATCCCTCATGCCACAACCCAGATGGATTCAGAATATTTCTTTAGCAACCATGGAGATGGTTCCACAGGAGATTCCTGAGGTCATAACTGTCCTTTACTGGACATACTCCTTAAACAAAGGCCGCAACAGTGACCTTTCAGAATTCATACTAGCTAAGAAAGACATGGTACCCAAAAGCACACTTTACATTAGGTACAAATGTGTTCTAGTGACTTTTTGATAGTTTGGGGATCAGATTTCTCTTTGTGCTGTTGGATGAAACTTCCCAGGACTGGAGATCTCAAACTTGTGAAAATAGAACACTATTCTGAAGCTTCTTTCTTCATGATTCTGCAAGTTTGAGGTTTATATGCCAATTATTGTCTTCTCATGTAATAGCAGTTGTTCTCTTCTATTAAAAATTAAAGCTTACAGCTGCCTTTGACTTCTATGTTTTTCTATGAGAGGTGATATGTAATTTCACCTGTCCAGGTTTTTGTACTGCACCTAACTAAAACTGAATTCACCTAAAATAAAAAATTGCACTGTTATCACTGTGCTATACAGATTAAAAAAAAATCTTTCCCAAACTATTTTCTGAATGGTGCTTATATGTTTGTTTTAATACTGTGCTCCACATGGATAATTTTCTTCCTTTCCACTTCCTTCGAATTTTTCAAGAGGTGGAAATGCATTTTCACCCTTTCTGATGACCACTCAGTTACAGGTAAAACATGTTATTATTTTGGAAGTCCCTGTTCATGGCAATTATAAGCTCAATTAAGTGCTGGGTTGCTAATTTTGGTTGGATGTATTCCTGGAAGTTTCGTCACATGGGAATCTTTAATTCCTGGATGCTGTAAGACAATCCTGGAAGGCTGACAATCCCACAACTGGGATGATGTTAAAATGTCTAAAATGCACTTGGCTCTTGTACAAAGAAGGTTTTACTACTATGAATGGGAGGGTTAGGAAGTCCCATTTCATGGACCTGGATGAAGTCACCACTCTGCCAATCAAAATGCAAGCTGCATATTTCAAAAACAAGGTTGCCGCTGTATTTTTATATATAATAATGTCTACTAAACATAATGCACAATTAACAGGGAGGAACAAGATGTATCAATTGTTTGTCACTCTATGTTTTTAAAAATAAGCAGATTTTACAATATATTTACTTAATCTGTTATAGCAAGTGAAATCCTAAAGTTAGAATTACATATTTCAAAATTTAAACCATATAGCATAGAAAAGAACCACAACCTAACCCAGAAAAAAATTTAACACACAAAAATGTAATGTAAAACTATTTGAACTGGTAAGTATCACAAAATCCAGGAAACAGAGTGAAAACTGAAACTGCCATTGGATCAAACCCTTTAAAGCCTTAGCTCTGTGACTTGGCAGTATATAAATGGCTTTTTAAGGGAGGATGACAAACTACAGGAAGATTTTGGCATTCTGATGTCTTCCTGGTGGATATATGATTCCTCTCAATAGCACTCAAAAAACAGCAGAACAATTAATAGAGCTTCATTTAAGGAAGAAAAGTGAATCTCCATCTCTACTCCAGATCAGAACATTCCCAAAGTCTGAGGTAGAAGAGATCTGGGGATCCAGCTCAGACTCACATCTAGTACAGCTGTAATAACTTCAGAAGTAATTCGTATCACCATATTATATGCAGTATTCTCTTCTTCAAGTATAGTGAGTTCCAGGGCACAATTACCCTCTGGGAAAAGCTAAATTGTAAAGATTTTAATAGTCAGTGTACACACAAAGTAAGTTAATTAAAACACAAGGTTAATATCCCCACAAAATACAGGATTCTCAACATTAAAAACAGCAGTTGAAAATAACAGATTTAATCTCATCACTGACACCTAGCCGTTGTTAAGGAGAATTTGGCTTTACTGAGAAAGGGCTTGTTCTCTTCCTGTCCAACCTTTTCAGCCTGCGGGTTAGCAGTATGTGCTGTTTTTGAAAGATCAAGGGGATGTAATTAATACTTTGGGGAAGATTTTCTCTCGTTTTCCCTGTTTTAATCTATTCACACGTTTCAAGTGGTACATCAGGGGTGGAAACAACCCATAATTCCCCTGTAAGCAATTGGCACAGCACATACAGCAACAATACCTACTCCTTCCTCCCTCAGTCCAGGGGGGAAAGGCATTCAGTGGGCCAGGAGGGAGAGTGGTTGTAGCATTGCTTATACACAGTCCTCTGGAGATCTGAGTTAGACAGCACAATCTGAAATAATTCTAAAGTTTATTTAAGTCTACGCTATACCAGACAACTGGGGAACTGATTTTCAGCTTCTCCTCTGTCCCCAAGGCTGTTGTACGTGGTTGAGTGGCAGAAGCCATCTTTTGCTAACCATTCCTTTCCTCTCAGACAGACCCTGTTGAGTTCCTGGGCTCTCTTGGTGCTCTCTCAGCCAGGAGGAAAGCAGGCAACCGTGCAGCTAGTGAGTATTCTTCCCTCTCTGCAGGCACGCATCAGTGGGAATGCGCTCAGCTGCAGAAGATATAAATCTCCAATATGTGACCTAGCAAGCCTCTATACAAATCCATGGTACGCCTGCATCTCGAATATTGTGTATAGATGTGGTCACCTCATCTCACAAAAAGATACGTTGGCATTGGAAAAGCTTCAGAAAAGGGTAATAAAAATTATTAGAGGTTTGTAAAGGGTGCCATATGAAGAGGGATTAAAAAGACTGGGACTTTTCATCTTAGAAAAGAGGAGACTAAGGAGGGATACAAGAGAGGTCAATAGAATCATGACTGGTGTGGAAAAAGTAAATAAGGAAAAGTTATTTATTTGTTTCTATAACGTAAGAACTCAAAATCATCAAATGAAATTAAAGGAGAGGTTTAAAACTAACAAAGAAGTTTTTCTTCATACAGTGCATGGCAGGCCTGTGGAACTCTCTGCCAGAGGACGTTGTGAAGACCAAGACCTTAACAGGGTCACAAAAAAGAACTAGACAAATTCATGGAGGATAGGTCCATCAGTGGTTATTAGCCAGGATGTGTGGGAATGGTGTCTCTAGCCTCTGTCTATCAGATGCTGGAAATGGAGGACAGAAGAGGAACCATTTGATGGCTACCTGTTCTGTTCACTCTCTCTGGGTATCTGACACTGGCCATTATTGGACGACAGGATAATGGGCTAGACTGGTCTGGCCCAGTATGGTTGGTCTTATGTTCTTAAGAGAAGGGTCAGAGTAACTGCTCAAAGTGTTCCTGAGGGTGTGACAAAATGGGGATAAAAACGCACAGCTGGCCTGGGTCAGCAGACTCGCTCTGGTGGGGTACAAGCTTGCGTGCTGAAAAATGTCTGTATAAATGTTTGGGCTTGACCTGGAGGGTCCCAGGTCTCAGGCTCCAGCCTGAACCTGAACATTTAACACTGCAATGTTTAGCACCGTAGTCCAAGCCCTGTAAGTCCGAATCAGCTGATCCAGGCCAGCTGTGGGCTATTTATCCCCATGAGGGCCTATCTTGAGATAGCAGGAGACCCCTAATTGCTCCCCATAGTGCCAGGGCTGATTCAGACCATTCAGGTTAAAAGTGACAGGCTGATATACAAGAAAAACATCTCTGTTCTTAATATATACATAAAACTACTATTTTTTCTTAACTCAGTTGTCGTCAAGAGCCACATTTAGAATCTTGAGTCAGGGACTGTATACCTCTGCTGCAGCCCCCATGCAAGTGCATGTTAGACAGTAGATATTGGAAGGAGGAGAGAGACTACATTATACCTCCCCTTCATCATCTCCTCTAATGCAGTGTTTCTCAATGGCCAGCCTGTGGACCAGCACCAGTCCCCGAGATCTCCTTGACCTCATTTTCCACATCAGAGCAAGACATAAAAAAAATTATTTTCATTTCTTCCATACTCCTCAGATGCATAACAGAAGTGGTTCCCCCTTGCAGAGAGGCAAAAAAGAGACTGGATGAATCGCTTCCATTCGCTCTTTGCTATGAAATGTCTAGAAACATCAGGCAGGAAAACAATGGGAAAAATGGAAGGGAGGTATTTTAATTGTTGAATACAGGGGATATCTGCCCAGGAAATCAGAGACTAAGCAGGGGAAGCAGGAGCATGTATACAAACCTACCTCCTGCTCCACTGAGTTAAAAGCACTGTTCAAAATTAACATTATGTTGATCAAAAGGCAATCATATGCAGTCATAATTTTAACAAAATATTTGATCAAGCAAAAGCGGTAACATATCTGTCTTTCTAACATAAGAGAGCCGCCGACTTTTGCAACCCTGGGGAACAGCCTTGAGAAATGTTCCTTGCCTATGAGTTAAAAACAGTTTTAAATGTACATAAGCATACACTAGATCTGAAATATAGATACAGTATATAAAGAAAGACACTTAATTTTTTGAAAAAATCCTTCAGCTCACTTCACTTTCAAGTGGTGCTTACCACTAAATCTACCTGTGTTCATGCAGTTCATTGTAAGCCATGTTTCATCTCAGGCCATTCAATTAAGGGGCACACCTTATTCTAAACAAATAACAATTTCCACCCCAAAATCTCTCCAAGAGAGATCTTCCTGTTCATTAAAAAAGTCTGTTCCAAAAACCCTCATTGACCAGATACTATCATTTGATCTGAAAAATGATCTACATAAATCAGTTCTGTACTTTATCTTCCTAATTTTAACAGTACAGTTAAGGCATGGATGACCCAAGCTTCAAGACTCAATACTCCCAAGATTTTAACACCTACAATTTGCTCACAAACTATGAAAAGAATTTAACACTTCAAATTAAATTTTATCACCTTCCCCAAAAACTGTAGTTGTGGATTTAATAGTGGACTACTTCGTATCTACATTATTTAATGCCAGATCATTTTTGTGTGGTTTTAATGAGCTACAATATTTTGATTTGAACACAGACAACTTCATTGCTTAGTTTTTGCTCAGGAAATTCTCTGATTGTGCAGAAAACAGGGGAACTGTCTGTGTTGCAATCTCTTTATTAGTAATGTCTATTCTGCATCTAGTCCCAGGAGGTCATTGCAAGCCAAAAGCAATGTTAAGTGTACAAGCTTTAAATAACTTACAAAGTTAATGTAATGAATGTAAGTGTTATCTGAAATCTATCACTCAGTGGCTTGCTGTAGCCCCAAGCTGTGATAAAACACTGCTCATAAATTTATATTAAAACTCCGTTCAGTAGCAATTATTTACCAACAAAGATTTATTGATTGCATTTGCTGTTAGAGATCGAGGCCCTAACGGCGCCAATCAGCTGGTGTTGTTGAGCTTCAAGGCACTGAGAGATGCTACGGACCACTGTCAGGTTTGGCATCCTGATCATTACAGCAACACTAGGAACAGTTAATGACAAGACTCCCATGTGGAATCGATTGCACATAAGGTGGTGGGCTGAAGCTCTATTATTCCTCCAGCTCAGTATGAATATCTAGTTTACAATTAAATCTAGAAATTATGAATCCTTCGCCATGGGCAACAATCCTTACCTGCTTAAGCAGTTTTAAATGAAAGTGACTGAAGAAACCACCATGAATTTGTTTTAGGTTAATGTTTGAAGTTAATGTTTGAAGTTCTATATGTACTATACACTAACTCTCCAGTTCTTCCACTTTTCATTCTTACATGAAGAAACCATTTTAAAAACTGTAGTTTTTTCAAAAAATGTTTAAGGTTGCCTTTGTATGTTTGTTTTACAGAAACCCAAACTGTTCCTTTTGGGTATGGAGGCAGGCAGAGGCAGACCCACTCATTTTCAGTCTTCCAGGGTTCAATTTCACACATCTGTTAGGAATGTGCAAAACTGAACTATCAGCAGTTGGCAGTCTGTCCCTGTGTCACACGGAGTAAGGGAGGTCAGTGGAAAAGTTTCTGTCATTGACCTTCCTCTGAGGATGACCAGAGAAGCCGATTTCAGATAAGTCGATTCTAGCTACACAATTGCCATAGCTAGAATTGTGTATCTGAAATAGACTTATTTAGTGTAGACTGGCCTTAGTGAGGCTGACAGGTCTAAAATTAACATACCCGCAAAAATACATCACATTTTTTGGTTACACATGAAAACAAAGGTGCTAGTCTTACTATACTTTTCAGCTGATCTCTGATACAGCATGTTTTTAAATAAAGAGAACTTTCAGAAATCATTGATTTTTTCTTACAGTGGTGTACTGAAATCAAGGGGAGAAATCCCGACCACACTGTAGTCAGTGGCAAAACTCACACTGGCTTCTGGGGAGTTGGATTTCACCCCAGGTGTGTGTGTCTTGGGAAGAGTGTTTTTTAAATATGTATATTTCCGTTTTAATTTTGTTCTGAAAGAATGAAACACAACCTTTCACTTCATCATGAATTCTTAATTTCCCAAAGAACTTCCCAGTTTGTCAGTAGCTATTGCAGTTAGCAGGTAACAGTGCTATGAACTCCTATGCCCATGTAATCTGCACATTATTTAGAAAGAAAACCACACTTGTTTAAAAAAATCCCAAGTCAGATCAGTCACCATGCCAACAATTTTCAGAGAGAAGTTCACGAACATCTGCTATATATGAATTTTGGTCAATAAAGCATACAACTACCTTCTGAATCCATTAGTGCTGTAAACACAGTCTGACAAACTCTGCAGTTCCCACAATAGATCACATAAGATGGCCTGTGAAGTCCTGTGATCTCTTATACTAGCGGTAGTGCAAACGCCTGTTCTTTCCAACTCAGCAAGAGATAATGTCTTAAGCTATAATTCTTGCTCTCAGAAGCTCTAATGATAATAGATCTCCATTTCTCCACAGGCTTCCAGCTTGCTACTGGCAGCAACTACCGCTCTATAGATATTAAACCAGCTCATCAGCAAGCACTGTGTGTGCACCTCCTAAGGTGATGGTTGTGGCCCCTACTAGCTCTTTTTCAAGTGTCAGATCAGCTGAGGAAAAAGGTGAAAAATGTTCAAATGTATCCCAGACTTAGAGGGGGAAAAAAGTTGTGCATAGAGATCTCATCACTGCAATCTATAGTGCTATGTGCCAGGTACCTGCTATGTACAATGATGACAAGGAAGCGTCTTTCTATACTCCAGAATTTTAAAATAATTAAATTCTTTCCTAGAAGCTGATACACTATTAGTGTGGAATTTGGAGCACTATCCAAGAAGCAGCCACAGAGCAGGGAAACAAAACAAGCTTCCAAGGAACAGAATGGTGTGGTTGCCAGTGCTATAACAATTAATGAAAATGGAGAGAGGCAAAATGAGAAAAAAATGAATTAGAGCACAGGCCTTGCCTGAAGAGAATGGGGAAGTTGGGGTGGGTTCTCAACTCAGAATTTGTGTAACACTATAAATGTACACTTATACTATGCCTACACCATGGACCTTGCAGAAACACAATTATACCATTACAGCTTTGTGGCTGTAAGGCCTCCTGGGCAACCACTCTATGCCAGTGGGAAAGAGCTCTCCTGCTGGTCTAACTAAATTGCTTACAATGAATGGTGGCAGTATGTCAGCAGTAGAGCATCTCCCACTGGCACAGCACGGTCCATTCTGGTGCTTTTGTTGTCTGGGGGTGTGGCTTTTCTCCAGAAATAATTTCTTCCACTGAAATGAAAACACTTGAGCTCAGAGAAATAAAGTGGTTCACGGGAGGCTTCGTCATAGTTGAAAGAACAGCATTAAGCTCCAAGGACTGATGATAGTTTTTTTAAAGCAATAAGAGCCCAGGGACTCTGATAATTATGGGTCTGAACAGAAGATGGCCTACCTATACCATGTTATGAAAAGTCACACCAAGGAATGAACTAGGGAGTTCATGTGTTGGTTAGTGGAAGCTGACCTTTTACAACAGTACCTCTTACAGTAACTATTCAGTTGGAGACTTGAAATGATCCACTACAGGCCCATTAAACACCACCACACAATATGTCCCATTTATAAAGTGACAGATCTTGGTTCCAGGATCTACACCTCAGACACATTCAAGTGCAGGGGAACAGACAAACCATCTTCCACTGCTTCCAATCACAGGACTGGCCCCAAGTAACTTAGAGCCAGTCTTATCAGCTGGTAATAGCCCAACAGTGGACCATCAAGCATCATTCAATTTCTTTTGCATCAGGTCCCACAGCCCCCAAATGTCACTTCCTCTGGCAGGACCACAACAAATAAGTAGGAGTGGCTATGGCATTTTATGCTATCCAAGGATTCCATCATGAAATGAGAGTGACTGAAGATGAAAATCTGGCCTAAATCCAGGCCTGTAATGAGTAATAAAGTTCATGGAACATTCTTCTTTTGGTGAGGACCGTTGCTATCAGAGACGATGTTGAAAATGGATATGAGAGGTCTCAGAGAATTCCTCAAGGAGGACATTAGGTAAACCCAAAATTTGGTGGCCTATTCAACAGCAAAATCAGTGCCTACCTGAATCCTGATACTTGACATCAAGCTGAACTGTCAACTTGCTAGCTTCACCTGTTGTAATAAACATCTTCACTAAACTAGAGGAAGGAGAGTGACAAGAAATCACCGTACACAGAACCTAAAGTATCAGATGTACAAATAACTCCTTCAGCTGACTGAGAGGCTGCTTCCTTATTTTTAAGGCAAAAAGGCTTCTATGCAACAGCAGAAAAAAAAGCAACTCCTCAACTGTCATCAGTGAAATAGGAACTGATAGCTAAATGCAGTATGTAACGTTTGAACTCCACCATAGGTGCACACCTGGTGAGGTGACAAACAACAGTTTTATAACTCTAAAACTACAGCAGTTCTCATCAGCCACATGCTGGTGGTACGGCAGTCAATGAACAGAGTAATAATATTGAATGTACCTTCTGAAGGAAGTGAAAATACTATTAATTTAATTTTTAGTCTGTAAGGTGAAACAGGATTACTTGTTTTTTGTGAAGCTACAGACTAAGCTGGCTACCCCTCTGACACTCATGTGATGACAGCATTATAAAAATTGAGTACCTAAATAATACACTATTGCTGCTCATCATTACTTCCACTATTGATTTTTGATTTACTTTATTATTACAGCTTCATTCATTTTAAAAAGGGAACAGCGCATCCTTTGGTAAGAACTCCATTAGCTATTCTAGCTCAGGTATATTACCAAGCAAGTCAAACCTTGTTACTCTGCCTTACTGGACCCAGACCTCTGTTGTCTTTTAATGTTTATTCACCTCTATCCTGAACTGTAGGAAGTTATAGCCTTTAGTAATTTCAAGAGTATTAACACTTTGCAGTTACAGTTTCCCAGGGACCACTTTCAGTTCTCATGCAAAAGGCACTGCAACACAAATCATTAACTTAGTGTTGGGGAAACCAGACAGCTGACACCAAGCATTTGAAGACAAAAGTATAGAAGCCAGTAGCTATTGGCTTTGTTTGAACTTGGCTTTTTGCTGTGGCTCCTGTTCCATGCACTAACATATAACTGTGTTGGGGCAGATGCTGCTGCCATACAACACAATGTCAATGAAAATACTGTAACTTAGAAGTAAAAACAAATATCAAGAACTAACAGAATAAAACAAATGTTACACACTGAACATAAGAACGGCCCTACTGTGACAGTAACAGCTGCAAAGTAGGCTGTACAGTCAAGACAACAGATCATTTTTTTCTTCAAGACATTAAGGCAATATGTGTAAAATAAAAAGTGATCATTGCGCAGACATCGCAACATGATGGTGGGCACTATAGTCACTGTAATTCAATTCCCTGCACCATGAAATTCTTTTTATTGTATTTGTATAAGGAAAGGATATGGGAAAAGGAGTAGGTTGATGGAAGGAAGATGTGTTGGGCTTAAAAACAGAATTTAACTTTCCATCCTGATCTAAAGTGTTTCTATAGAAACATTTAGGAAGAGCACTTAACAGAAGGTGGTTTTTTTTTTTTTTTTTTTTTTGAGGTAGACATGTTTGGTACCATACCCCTCCCCTGGACAGCCTATTATTTCACAAACGGATGCTTTTTGCCGCTTGGTCTGTGCAAGCTTCGATAAAGGGGGCAAGCAAAAGAATACTGGATTTTTAACCAGTTCCCTTGTGGCCCCCTCCTTTTTCTGTTGGTAATATTTCTGTCATTCTGCCAGGGTGTATGGTACAAAGGGTTACACTTTAATTGAGCTGTCAGCATCTCCAACAATCCTATAAAACTCCGATTATGCACGGCAGGGTTAGTGACACACTTGTTATTGTGGATGCCCTATTTGCTAAACCCAAACCCTCCCCTCACAGGTCACATAACCCAAGCGACCTTCCTGTCATTAGCCGCGTCTATTCCTACCTCACTGCTGTGAAAATCACACAAGCGAAGGCTTCAAAGCCCTTGCCAGGACTGAATTCGACCAGGAGCTAATCACCCACAAATCCAGCTCAAATGGCAATAATTGGCTAAACTGCTCACCTCTCCAGAGCTCAGCAGTAATTTGGGATAATAAAGAAAAGAATTATTCAGCTAACTGCCCTGAAATGTATGCTTTGTGACCGACACACTTCACATTTTAATAATGATGGACACAAAATCCAATTTAATACAGCATCTACTGAATAACAAAACCAAGAACATTGATGGAGAAAAGGAAGATTTTTTTTTTTTTTTTAAAATTATGGTCCATGTTATTGAAAAGAAAAGGTTCACACTTCACGTTGTAAAGTTTTGGGACCAAGAAGGTCTCCATAAGCAACCCTCAGAAACTGTGAACTATGATGAGATTTTTTAAAAAGAATAAGTATCCCAAGTTGAAAAAAAAATTCAATGAGCTGCTATACATTGGCCTTTAAACCTCTGCAAGAGAAGTGGAGAATTTCTCTCCTACGGCTGACAGGTACTTTCTTGATTGTTCTAGTTAATATGATCTCTGATTGCCTCATTTTTCTTTCCTTTCACTTTGTCTTCTCTTATCACAGGATCCTCAGCACCAATGACTACAGTGTCTATGCTCAATAACTGGGCAGTGACACTAGGTTTGGCTATTTCATGATGCTGACCATCACCCAGGGACTTATTGAACTGGCTCGGTGGTGCAAACATGCTCAATCACTCTCCCTTCTTTCCATCACCAGCTCTCACATCAAACCACCCCTAAGGCCAGCAATTAAAAAACCAACAATTCCATATTCTGACCAACAATGGTGTAGAAATATAAGGTCTCCCATGTCTGCATGAGAATTCCAGTTTAGCCAGGGGAACAAGGGTTGAAACAGCAATTTTTGGTAGATGCTGTTTACACTTAGCAATAAGAATTGCATTTCAGATACTTAGGATTATTTTAGGGCGTAAGTGCTACAGATTCTTTAATTACTGAAATTCATCACATTTACATACACCAATTTTATCTTCCCTAAATGTGGGTAATGTTGTTGCACTGATTTAATAAATGGGGGATGGTAAATATAGAACCCAGAAGACAAGTCAATACCCAATTGCCAAAAAGAATGAGAATCAAGTTTTAGTAACTCAGCAAAACCTATGTCCTGAAACCCAAGCATTTGTCTTAAAGGTAGCTTTTTTAGTAATACTAATATAACATATGTATTTGAGTAGCACCAGTGGAAATGTAATACAGAATGTTTGTGTGTGCATTGCACAAGCTTGCACATGCACACACACTGAAAACATTTTCCAAATATAAAAAAGCACATCTACATCAATGCAAAAAGAGATGTGTGTTAGCAACGCATTCAAAATGGGTGAGCCATTAAAATGGTCAAGTTGTAATTATAACCAACCTAGACCCCTGCTTCTTAAAAGTCATAAAAAAAAATTCTGAACTGAAAAGGGCACAGAAAGGGAGAACCCTCTGAGCAATAATTGTATCTAGTTTAACTTGCCCATTTAAAAAAATGGAACTTCTCTAATGAGGATGATTTTCACAGAGGACACATGTCTGCTGTATGGTTGACTCATTTTTTAACATGAATTTTTCCATAGTGAATATTTTTGGGGGTGGAATTGCAATAGATATTTTATTTGTGCTTTAAACAAGAAGAAAGGCTTTAGTTTATAAATGCAACAGAGAGAAAAATTTGAAATCTAAAATGATACTATCAATAAAAAGGGCAAGAAATTATGAAACCAGTTACCAGAGAGAACACATTCTGCTCCATGAGAACAACAGTGAGACAGCCAAAGAATGTAACAAAGTAGTACATAGGTCAAATAACACGTGAAGTACACATGTTCAGCTCTGGGCATTGACAGGTTTAACATGCCAGTTTGCACCTTCTTAGGGTCAATCACAAGGATGAGAGTTGGCAAGTTATGGAAAATGCTCCTGGATTTCCATCCTCTCTCTCACCAAACCTGGCATCCCTTCAAATGGGCCAGCCACAATGCACCTGAGAAGGGCACACAATGCGTATGGGGAAGTTAGTTCTCATATTAGAATTAAAGACAGAAATGACAGCAATGGTTGTCCAATCTAACCCCTGCCCTAGCATCAGGATGTACTGTGTCTAAATGGTCCAAGACACAGGGCTATTCAGGAACCTTTTTAAAATTTCCAGTGAATGACCTTCTATGTCCTCCCTAGGCATCTGTTCCATTGTCCTACTGTTCTTACAGTTAGGAACTTTTTCCTGAGATTTAATCTAAATCCATTTTTCTTATTTTTGGCAGCCCTTCACATAACACCTCCCCACACCCAATCTCCTTTTCCCAAGCTGAATACCTCGTTCCTTTAGCCTTTGTTCAGATGAAGGGCCCTCCAAAATTTAAGGTCCATTTTGGTCAACTACTTGGTCATAGGATTTTAAAAATAATAAATTTCATTATTTCAGCTACAGGCTAGACCTGTCTGGTCCAGCACCTGTGGGACTGGACTGGTCTCAAATGACGGAATTTACCAGACCAAGGAAGGTCCTCTGTCCCTGGCCCCTAAGCCAATCACTGACCATGTTTCCGCCCCAGCTGGCCCCCTATCACCAGCTCCAGCTGGTCTTCCTACTGCAATGCACTGCTGACTCATGTTGAGGTTGTGATCCCCCACTTCTCCCAGATCCTTCTCAGCAGTGCGTCTGCCTGCCACCCAGACAGTTGTCCTCCATTCTATACATGCACATTTGGTTTTTCTTCCCTTAGTGTCACAAGTTACATTTGTCTTTGTTGAACTTCATTTTGCTGGTTATAGCCAGTTGTCCATTTTAGCACCATCTCTCTGAATTTTAGCTCTATCCTACAAATATTGGCAAACCTTCCTTGCTTTGTGTCATATGCAGATTTGATCAGTGTGTGCTCTATTCACGCATCCAGATCAAGAGAGATGTTTCTTCTGCAAATATCAACACCCTTTGATGAATAGCATGAGCTCCTATTGACTTGAACTCATTCAAATTGGTCAGAAGACCTGACGTGTTCTTTACATATCCTGATCTGCACGCCTTCCCCTTTTTCATGTATGGTATCTAGTCATCCAGCCACTTTTTTTTTTTTAATGAGAAGACTAAGGCAAATAGGCATTGAGCAGCTCTGTCTTCATATCATCTGATGTCATAGTTCAACTTTGCTGTTGAGTAGCAGGACCAAACACCATCCCTTCTCTTTCTTTTTTGTCTGACTTAATTGAAGAACCCCTTTATTCTGTCTCTGACATTTCTTGCCAGCTCCAACTGGCAACTGGCAACTCTTTGCTTTGGCTTTCCTGAATTTGTCCCTATACAAATTTTGCTATTCCCATGTACAAGTTGTCAGTGAAACGTTACCACTTCTACTTCCTGCAAGTATCCCTTTTGGTTTTTAGATACCTCAAAAGCTCCTTGTACAGCTAAGTTGGCCTCCTGTGGGTCTTATCTTTCCTTTGTATCAGAATATCTTGATGTTAAGCATCTAGTAGTACATCTTTTAGGAACTGCCAGCCCACTTCAACTCCTTTTCTTCCTAACTGGTCTTTCCATGGGACCTCTCCTAGTAGTTTTCTGAGATGGCTGAATTCTGCCTTTCTGAAGTCCAATGTCCTTACGTTGTTAATCTCTTGTCCTCCTTTCCTTATGATCTTGAAATCTATTAGATCATGATCATTTTCTATCTAGCATCCACCATCCACCACGTCTGCAATTAACTCATCTCCATTCCTCAAAATCAGATCCAGGAAGCTGATCCACTAGTTGTTTCCTTAAATTTCTGAATCAGAAAGTTGTCCCCTAGACATGTTAAGAATTTGCAGTACTACTTATATCTTGCTGTAACAGCCATCCAAAAGATATTGGGAAAATTAAAATTCCTCAGTGCTAACGCATGAGTTGACTAATCTTGTTACCTGCTCAGAGAGTGACTCAGCAGTTCCTCTTTCAGATTTGGTGGTCTACAATAGACCACCACCATAACATTTTTACTGTTCTTTACCCTTTTTACTCTCACCCAAAAATTCTCTTCAGGTCAGCTGCTCACTTCCCCTTGGACCCCGAGCAAGTGTATACATTCTTGATATACAACACAACACCCACTTCCTTTTTGCCATTCCAGAACCATCATATCCCTCAATGCTGGTATTCTATTCATGGGAGTTGTCCCACCAAGTCTCTGTAATGCCAATTAAGTCACAACTTTCTTGATATATTATGATTCCCATTTCACCCTGCTTGTCTCCCATACTCCTAGCATTTATATACTGACATCCAAGATACTTTGCAGACTGCCTTGTTTCTCCTCTCTTTGCCTTTTTGATGAAGTTGTGGTTTCAAGTCCCTTCTGCAGAATTAGTCCCTTGTCTTTGACTTCATTACTTGAGTGCACTGGCTGGATTTCTGTCACCATTCTGTATAAGGCCTACTTAAAGCTCTCTTTATAAGGTTAGCAAGATGATATTCAAAGATGCCCCTTAACAACTCAGCATTAATCAATGAAATTAAAAGGAACCCACAGGATTCTGAATATGATGTCAGCAAGTTAAATACTATTACTGCTTTAATATTAAAATCATTTGAGATTGACTACATTCTACTTAGTATACCTTTTGCCACCATACACAGTAAAATTCATTCAACAATTAACAAGTCATACAGCCTTGTAAGCATAAAAGTTTATTAGGGAAGGGCTGGGATAGTGGTTAGATTTATTGTACCTACAATGATTCTATAGTCTCAGTTTATTTTCTTTTTAAAAATGCCCATTCTCAAGAATGAAAATGACAAACTTACATTTCAGTTTATTGAAATTTAGACTTGATCCATAAAACATTTACTTTAATCAAAAGAACTACCATCAGTGCAACTATTTAAAATACAATTTAATCAGTTAATTGTTTTTCACTCAGCATACAAAACGCATAAATGAAGCCATTTAAGTGACAACTGAAGTGGTATTTCTATACAGCACTTATATTATTTATGCTGGGATAAAAATGGTGTCCCTAAGACATTGTCTGAACACTTATTTGCTAGTTTTCATAAAAGGTACTCATTCAATCTATCACACACACAAAGAGCAACAAATGACCACTTCACAACTAATTGAAAAAAACGGTATGCATTTTCATTCCTGGACATGATGTGACATACTACATGCATTGTACTTTGAAATACTGAATTAAGTTTAAAGAGGCATTTTTAGTGCCATATCAGTAACAAACTCAACATTTTACATCCATACCCATGCCCAAAAAATGAACAATGAATTTGATCATTCTAAAACATGGACAATCCCTACTTTTAAATCCACGTCTTATGACAGACCAGCTGTCTCATAAGAACAACCATACTGGATCAGACCAAAGGTCCATCTAGCCCAGAGTCCTGTCTTCTAAAAGAGGAAAATGCCAGATGCCCCAGAGGGAGTAAACAGAACAGGTAATCAAAGTGTTCCCTCTGCTGCCATCCAGTTCCAGCCTTTGACAAACAGAGGTGAGGGACACCATTCCCCCCATCTTGGCTAACAGTCATTGATGGACCTATCCTCCATGAATTTATCTAGCTTATTTTTGAACCCTGTTAAAAACCTGGTCTTCACAATACCCTCTGGCAAGAAGTTCCATGTGCTGCGTGAAGAAAAACTTCCTTTTGTTAGTTTTAAACATGCTACCCATTAATTTCATTTGGTGAACCCTAGTTCTTATGTTATGGGAACAAATAAATAACTTTTCCTTATTCACTTTTTCCACACCCTCTACAGTCCTCTATCATACTCCCGCTTACTCTACTCCTTTCTAAGCTGAAAAGTCACAGTCTTTTTAATCTTTTTTCCATCTGGCACTTGTTTCAAACCCCTAATCATTTTTGTTGACCTTTTCTGAATCTTTTAGGCTCACTAGTAACTGGCTTTCCACCTTTAGATCACTAGTACAAGAAGCTCAGCTCACATCAGAAAAATAAATTAAATTTCAGCAGTTTGCTTTAAATGAATTAGTATCCTTTCTAGCAAGTTTCTCGCTATCACACACAGCACTACATTCAGAAATCTTGTTAGCAACATCAACAAAGGTGGCAATGACTAAACTTTATTTAATTTGTCCAGAAAATAAAATATCATTAAGTTCTTGACACTCCAATTCAACATTTTATTACATCTGAAAGTCTCTCAACTTTTTGACAACCTCACTGCAAATAACAGTCACATTTCTAAAGGGATCACACCTTGGTCTCCAGTGAAATGCGGTACAAACCCTACATGAGACTACCTAGCTACCTCATGTGAGTCCAACTGGCTAGTTAGATAATCCCGCCATTGTGCATGCAAATCTGGAAGCATTTTAAAAGTAATTGTTTCAGAAAGTTTAATTCACCCAAATAAGGGTCTCAGAGACATAAGACAGGTGCCTTTTCCTATAAAAGCAGATGCATGTAACTTACTTTAATTTGTCACTCTTCCTGTAAGCAGAGAGGTGTCACCATTAATGATAGATTGGCAAGTGATGCAATGTAAGAGGCCCTTGATTTTCTTCATAGGACATTACTCCTTTATAAAGGAATATCTGGAAGACTCAAGGCATTTGCAGTTTGTATAGAAAAACACTGCACGAGAGAATTTTAAAAAGGGACTTATATGGAATTTTGTGCAGGGTTACTTACTTAACCACAGAAAGGGTGTAATGTATACGTTAGAAAACCTAAATTCTTTTTTTAATTAAGTAGCCGGCCCCGGACAAAGTGAAAGGCCATTTTTAAAACCATGTCCTCCAACTTTTTTATGGATGAAGAATGTGTTAATAAAGAAATAATATATAAATAAAAATGCAAGGTACCCTGAGTGCAGCTAATGGGATTTGATGCGGGCTTTAATTTTAATGAAGAAAGTTGCCAGTAGCAACAAAACTGTCAGCAGCAGCCAAGCACCATTAATAAAGACCCAGACAACATTAGTGGCACGGCAACAGTACAAAAGGTTCCCCCCGCCGGTTCATGCT
The DNA here is from genome assembly GCF_033958435.1 of Carettochelys insculpta. Taxonomy (NCBI): domain Eukaryota; kingdom Metazoa; phylum Chordata; order Testudines; family Carettochelyidae; genus Carettochelys; species Carettochelys insculpta. The sequence continues at coordinate 3,718,708 of NC_134144.1, read as the reverse complement.
GTGCTAAATTGGCTGCCCAATTTTTCTTAAGTGTCCATACTATTTAGAAGACAATTTATTAATTTTTGTCATCCATTGTCAGTTGACAGGCCATCGTTTTGCATCCCGATTTTACATGAAAACTAATTGAAAAGAGTGGCAGTATTTATGAGGGGTATTATTTGTCAATTATGGCTGCTGATAATACTTGGTCCCACCAACTTTAAAACCCCTATGCTCAGGCGTGTCAGAAAGACACTTTTGTCACAGCCGTGTCAGACTTTTTTGACATTTAAATATTAATTCTATGAAAATAACAAAACAAACAAAAGCCCCACAACTACCTAATTAATTTACGAGGCTCATCAAGGAAGAGGAACAACTGTCTCCTCAGCTTCGACTCTAAGATTCAGCATGATACATGAAGAGAAAGGCACTAATGTTGTCTAATAGAAACACAATTTTTCTCAAAACTCTTAATTATCTGAAATAAAAGTTTTACTATTCACAGAAAAACATTAAAAAAGGAAATCCTTGATGATTAAATTCTCCCTCCCCCACAATAATTTAGATTTAATGGACTTTGCTTGTTTTTCTGAAGCAGCACTAGTCTATACAGCTTTCCGCAAAGATGGAACTTTTTTCTTTCCAACCACATGGTCCAATTCTTGAAAAAGTTTCTGGTTCTGAAGGCATTTTCAATGCTTCAAGCATAACCATTGAAGTTGATGGCTCTTGAGAACTGCTCAATATTACATAGACATACATACTACAGATATACTGCAGTGTTATGTAGATTACTGCTTTATAGCATCTAAAATTTTCATTATAATGACTCTTAGTTCTAAATTTTTACAATAAAGTAGACAGCCAACTCCCCTATCAGCTGCACAGCTTCCTTCCCATTAAAGCCCTCTAACATCAGTTCTCTGTCCCAGCCCTGAACCCCTTCACCACAAGCCTCCTTCCTAAGCCTGAGCTGCTGCCCACACAGAGGCCCTTCACCCCACCAAAAGAATTTTGTTACGGGCACTAATATGAAAGCAATTAGTCACACTTATCAAAATTCATTCTGCTCAAGTGGTGGGAAATATTAGAGGGAACACTGACAGTCAGCGATATGTCACAGCGTGGGGGGAAAAACTGCAAAAAAGTATACTGTGATTTTAAAGACATCTTGGGTGGTACGGAAAGGAATACTTTATACCGCTGGAAATCAGAGATTTCAACTTTAAAAGTTGACGCAACATCCCTCTCTAGGAAAGGAGGCACACTAGTAAGCACATCTTCAAATTACAACTTGAAACTCGGTCTAATGGTGCTGATTTTGACACCGATCCACAATCCCAGACAAGCATTACCTGCAATCTTTGAGGGGTTTCACACTTCTTTCCATCTATAATGTTGGTGTTTCCGCAGACCTATTAATTTACCTAGTTCATTCCCCTGCCATAATAAGATTATTACATTTATTGTACGGCCTAAAAACCAGCCTCCTAATTAGTCACAAATGAGCAGTGAACAACAGTTCTGAAATTTATTCGGTCTTCTTTTGTTTATCCAAAGTTTCTTCTAAGGCACTCATCACCAAAGTATCTTGGCACCTAACCACCCTATGACTGCAGCCTCAAACATTCTTGTGAGTTAAACTATTATTTCCATATCATAAGAGGAGAAGCAAGTCCAAGAGATTTAGTGACTTGGATAAAGTAACTCAAACAGCCTATGCTAGAGTCATGACAGAACATCTCAAGAGTCCCAGTCCAGTGCTTTAACCCATACATCACTGTTTTTCCTCTCAGCCTTGTAGCTATCCTGCACATCCTACCCTATCCTAATTTTCGTAATGGCAACAAAATTATTAGAATAGTTATTTAACTTAAAATCTGTTTTAGTAAGTGATTCACTAACATTCTGCTTATTTTCTGAGGCAGCACTGAAATGGCATCTAAACACAACTTGGTCACATATTTTGGTTACTACAGGAAATTAATTTTTCAACCAAAATATGGATTTCACTTCTCTACAAGAAAACTTATAGTCTCCTCTGCCACCACCATGACTAAGATGAGATTTGTACAGGACTGTTTCATGGTTGAAATTATACCCTATTTGAACTCACAGAATTTTAAAACACTACAGATGTTAAATGGCAATTTATTAAAACGGCAAGTACTAAGAAATAATGTTGCACTACTATCATCTGTTGATAACTAAATTATGGCAGCACAATCAAGTCTGAAACTCTAATATGTTTCCATAAAGATTTTCCAGAAAGACATTTTACCAGTATCATTTTTCTTTTCATACCATTATAGTGTCCCATGCACTCATACGGTTAAGGACAAGAATACTACTATTCTACACCTTCTTTTTTGGGGGGATGGGGGGTAATTAGCAGTTTGTTAATAGTTTAGATAGTTTAGATTCCTGACCCATAATTTTATTATGGAGAACCTATTCTTCATACCTTCCGAAAAGTGCAGTGTTGTTTAAAAACAACAAGAATTCCTGTGGCACCTTACAGACTAACAGATATTTTGGAGCATAAGCTTTCGTGGGCAAAGACCCCTTTCATCACTTGCATGAGTGGAGGGGTTCCAGAGGAGGGTTTAAATATATGGGCTTATGAAAAGGAGGGAGTCCCAGTCAACAGGAGGGCCAGAGTTGACAAGGTCAGTTCAGTCACGGAGGATGTGGCCCATTATCAGCAGTTAAAGCAGAGTTGTGATCATCATCAAGAGAGGAGAAATCAGATCAATTCAGTAAGGGAGGATGCGGTCCATTATCAGTAGCTAATGTGGAGGTGTGAACATCAAGAGCAGATAAACTGCTTTTGTAATTGGCCAACCACTCCCAGTCTCTGTTCAATCCTTGGTTGATGATGTCAAATTTGTATGTTATGTTTCTGGCACAAGACGGCTCCAGGTTCTTCAGGATTATTAAAAGTCTGTTTTGTGCTTGGTACGTTGCTCATGACCATTTCATATTAGGTGTGTGTGCATGCCACATGTACTGGTACTGTAAGGCCTTCCCTCAGCATTAGCTGTAGGAGAGTGACTCTAGTGACCCAAAGGATGGCACCCTCACAGCACAGTACTCTCTCAAATTCAGTTCCTTCTTGACAGAAGCTCCAACAGTGGGGGAGGAGGGCAGGTTGTGCAATGGACATGAGCAACTCATCTTAAAGAACACAGATTATGGAACAGGTAACAGCTGTCTTCTTTGAGTGCTTGCTTACATTCATTCCACATTAGATGACTTCCAGCAGTACCCATGGAGCCAGGCAGGCATGCATGGCTGTGCAGACTGTAGCATAGTTTGGCCAAACACAGCGTCATCTCTGGACAGCTGAGTTATGGTGAAGTGAAATGTGAACGTGTGAATCAAGGATCACACTGTGGCTTTACAAAGGTCCTGGATGGGCATCTGCATCAGGAAGGCTGCCAATGATACCTCAGACAAATCGGTAGCGACAGGACCTTAAGAAACCTTGGAGGTTTTTTTTCATGAGATAATCCAGTCAGAAATTTGCAGGGACCGCTGTGAAGCCTGGCATGGCAGACCATGTATATGCACACTGTCACATGACCCATGGGTGTGCATGCTCTGGCCATCATCAGGGGAAATGCAGAGATTTCTGCAATGAGATCTGATAGGGCATGAAACCTGTCCATTGTCAGAAATGCTATTGCTTGGAGCTGCCTGCGAGTAACCAGTAAGCAAAGTACAGGAAGATGAGGGTACTCCAGTGCCTGAGGCTGACCAGCAACATGAAATTGGTAAACACCTTGCGGGCCACAGCCACGTCAAATGGGAGGACCATAACTGGTACTGGGCAGGATCTACTGTATTAGAGTTGGCCCCATGGAGACAACTGAGGGAACATCTCTAGCAACAGTGCGTACAGCATGTGCACAACTAATGTGAAATGTACATGATCAAGCACTTGAAGAACTGAATTTGCCTTATTGAAGCTAGCCAAGCTAATGATTCAGAACAATTCTGCAGCCAAACAAAAGGATGAGAACCCCACCATGAACGAATAACTAACACTTGTTCCAAACAGCTTCAATCCCCTTTGGAAAAGATCCCCCCCATCTCCCTCCACACACTATTAATTTTTTCTTCCCCAAAGTAACACACCTATGAAATACATATATTTGTTAACTCACAGACATTAAACAAATGCAACAGGACCTGGACAAAGTTCCTCTCTTCAGTGATAAAAATTAAGGAGCAAACACCACAAGAAGATGTTTCTACTGATCCACTCAGAAAGAAAATCAGGAAACTCCAACTAGAGGTAGGCAGAACATTCATGGGTAAAAGAAAACACCGAGGTTTAGTACAGGTTGAACTTCTCTGGTCTGGAGCCATCGAGACATGACTGGTGCCAAATGAGAGAATTTGCCAAATCACAGGAGGTCAATATTGTCAAGTAGCATTACCAACACTTCCACTGCTGACTGGGCTCTTAGATTATTGAGGGGTAAATTAGAGCTAAATAACAACATCACAGAACACCGAGAGCCAGGACTAGTGACTTTAAACAAACTTTATGGGACCACGGGAAACTTGGCCACACCCATGATAAGTGGACATCTGGCTAAATAAAATTGTGCTGGATGATGGATGTTGCTGTACAAGAGCGTGCTGAACTAGACACATTTACTACAGGTTGAACCTCTGATGTTGATCCTTCTCTAGAATGATGCAGTAGTAACTCATATCGTATAGTTTCCACTGACTTAACCAGAAAAATAAACTAACAGCCTTTAAGCCAAAAAAGACAGTACTAGATACACACAGTAAATGCAGTTTAGTGCAGGTGAATGTTCCTTATATGTTTCTATGTTTTGCTATAAATGCTGAACTCCTATTTCAAAAAACAAATCTATATTCTGCTTATCACACTGATAGAGACCCAGATTTAAAGCTACAAGTGGAATTCCTTTTTTTAGACTGAACTCTACAAACATTCTTTCATGACTGAGGAAGTTCAACAACAAAAATACTGGTAAAATTCAGAAAAGTTAATTCTGTTCCTTAAGCATTTTGGTTATCTGGAGTGTAACACACACAACATAAGAAATAGTAACAGAGAGGAAGCCGTGCTAGTCTATATACTATCAAAACAAAAAGCAGTCAAGTAGCACTTTAAAGACTAGCAAAATAGTTTATTAGGTGAGCTTTCGTGGGACAGACCCACTTCTTCAGACCATAGCCAGACCAGAACAGACTCAATATTTGAGACACAGAGAACCAAAAACAGTAAGCAAGGAGGACAAATCAGAAAAAGATAATCAAGGTGAGCAAATCAGAAAGTGGAGGGGTGGGGGGAAGGTCAAGAATTAGAGTGAGCCAAGTATGCAGATGAGACCCTACAGTGAACTTTCTGAGTCACTATAGGGGCTCGTCTGCATACTTGGCTCAGTCTAATTCCTGACCTTTCCCCCCACCCCCCCACTCTCTGATTTGCTCACCTTGATTATCTTTTTCTGATTTGTCCTCCTTGCTTACTGTTTTTGGTTCTCTGTGCCTTACATATTGAGTCTGTTCTGGTCTGGCTATGGTCTGAAGAAGTGGGTCTGTCCCACGACAGCTCACCTAATAAATTATTTTGCTAGTCTTTAAAGTGCTACTTGACTGCTTTTTGTTTTGAACATAAGAAATACAATGACTGCTACAGCAAAATAGCTCTAGTGTTAACAAGACTTATTTGGGCAACTTGTAGCATATTGGTCGCTTACTCTTATCACCAAATGCAATTCATTGTTGCGTCATCAATAATCTCCCACACAAACTAGCGTCTTAAAGAAAGTTCAGTACGTACGACAGTACCGTTTAAACATTCAATAAAATTCTAGTGTGGAACGCACACAAATATTGATTCTACAATGGATTGTGAAAGTCTAAATTATACATAAACATTACAGCTAACACTGCAAGAAGAAGAAAAAAATTACCAAACTACTTAAAAATGAATGGCCACCATAGCGGAGCAGTGCTCTACAGAATTTTAGAGGAATCCACTTCCCTCCCCACTCAGGAGATGCAACTAAATTATTGTCATGCTCCCACCCAGAGTAAGAACCAATGGCTCTGATCACAAGCTGGAAAGTCAATATTACAAGACATGGGAGTCTTTTCTTCTCTCATCTCTAATTCAGAAATGCTAAATGAACAGAAACCCCCAGCGTTGTTTCTGAAAGCAACTCTTTTCCAGCAGGTAAACCTGTCTAAAACAACTCAATGACATGAACCTACTGTAATCACAGCATGAAAGTGCCTTTTCTTCAACACATCTGTAGAAGGCCGGTGCTTTGATAGCGGAAGCCATTTGATATATAAGTCCCCTTAATCAGGTCCAACAAGCAGACACTACTCACCCTTATATGTTTTGAAAAATGTATGTCCAAAGTTTGTACCCCTGTAAGCAAACTAGTCTGACCTGCAATATAAGGAAGATAAGGTCACCAAAAGAAATGGTGTAAAATCTCATTTATTTTCTCTGTATTGTTATAATGAATTGTATGGCAGAAGGAATTAAGGGTTCTTTGTAAGTAGCCTAACTTTCTGAAAGAATGCACCACTACTACATCTACCTTTTTAACCTCTTTGTTGCAAAGTGTCAGCAGTGTATCAGAGCTGTAGAAAGAGGCTAACAAACAGAAGCTGCTCTGCAAGCTATCGGTGGTCCAATCTGAAGTTCACTTATACGTAAACTCCTACTGCTAATTCATCATCCGAGCACCCGACAGCTAGGCTGATTGTGAGCCTTATAGTACAATAAGGGTCTCAGCTGACCACCAAAATCTGCAAAAGGGGGGAGGGTTGATAGGCACAGTCCTGGAGAAGGCCTAAGATAAGTGCTGGCTGTCAGTGCAAGGACAAAGAAGGGCAGGCCCTGGGGAGAGAAAGGAGATAAAAAAAAAATCTCGACAACTGCTTTATCTGATGAGGGTTATGGCTAATTAATTATAAACTCAATTACCTAACCCTTACTTCAGCAGTCTCTATCCATTAAGAGATAAAACTTGACTGACTGCTAACTTCCTCTTGCACACATGCACACACAGCATGCTTACTTCAAATTTGCACATTTTAACACACACTCTCTTAAAGAAGATCACCAAAAGCACTCATACCTATTAACTTTCTCCTCACAGGAGAGAACATTTTTCTTTTTTTTTTTTTTTCCCGTTACCACCCAAAGCACCCTCTATTGCACAAAAGGAGGGCAATGCCCCCATGCTGTGCACTGCCATTTAAAAGTAAAAACCAGACATTAAACAATAGACATTATGTACATCAAAGTCCCCTTTCACAGCCAAGTTTCTCTGCTTTCATGGGCTTCTGATCTAGGCCACGTTTTAAACCAAGCTTTTAATTTTGGGAGCTTAAAAGTTTGGCAGTCTAGTTCACAGGTACCCAACTTAACCTTATTCCCTCAAAGTTTTAAGTTAACTGGCCAAAGTAAGTGCAACTAAAAAATGAACACTTAAATCCTTAACCAAGTTAACATTCACTAATATTCCAAACTGGATTTTTCCTGTAACATGTTGATAGTTTCTGTTCTATTGCTGCCTAAATTCCTGGGGTACTTGGCTGTTCCTTAGCCTAAGTTCCTGCCCCCTTGTCTTGTACTTGACATCAGCTCGAACAGCCTTGTAGCATCAATCCACTCTATTTGGCAAAGGCTCTGCTTAATACCTTTTCCAAAGACTACAGACCCGGTTTTTCTGTGCTTTGAGTAAATGAGATCCTCAAGTCTTTGCGTCATTATGGTTGCCCTCTTCTGCAGCTTTTCCATTTCTACAGTATATGTTTTATGATAAGGTGATCAGTTCCATAAGGTATTTCATATTGTTTCTCTGTTGCCTGTTACAGCAGAAGAATTTCTTGCAATTGGTACAGGTTGAAACTTTCTTGTCCAACACACTCAGGTCCCAACTGGTGCCAGATGAGAGAATTTTCTGGACTATGGGAGGTCAATATTGTCTAACACATTACCAACACTTCCACTGCTTACTGGGCCCTTTGAAGACATGTGGAGTAAATTACAGCTAAATAACAGCACAGAACACCAATAGCCAGGACTAGTGGGTGGAAACAAACTTTATGGGACCACAGGAAACTTGACCACACACAGGATGAGTGGTCATGCAGCTAACTAAAATCATGCCAGATTATGGAGTTTGCCAGATGAGTGTTCTGGATTAGAGAGGTTCAACCTGCAGTATATATGGAAACTTACTTGTACACCCAAGCATTTTTATTCGCTATTTAAATTGCAGTTAAATCACTATTTGGATTGTAGTAACTTATCTACAAAGCAATCAATTCACGATTACCTGTATTAAACCAGATTTATTAAAATTACATTCACTATTCGTGTTTTGGCCATAGTTTTTTTTTCCCATGACTGTATACACTCATCTGCAGCAACCACCTTTCTTGCCACAATCCTTCATATCCTTGTGCAATATAATATACACAAGCAATATTTCAAAAACTTGGAGATTAAGTGTTTTGAATTTGGAAATCTCTCTCCTTACTCAGTGTTGCATTAATACAACTGAAAAAACAACCCATCATTTTGCTTCATTGAAATGCAAGTGTCAAGTTAAAACATTTTTTAACCTGTTACAAAGATTTCAGAATCTTAAAACAAATTAAAAAAAATCAAAACTACTTTTAACAATTAACACAGAATATTTGGGTTTCTTTATCTGGATACTGAATTCATATTTGGTCAGTTTAAGTGCAATTTTAGTGCTATCATGCACAAGGCAATACTACAATGGTGAATGACAAGGTTGCAAACATGTGACAAAGGTGAAATCCAAGACATACAATTCATGGAGATATTTCTATCAATCCTAAACTTTCTAACGCTTGATTTTTATATAAATGTATAAATATACATAAATATCTCTCTCAAAATCATTGCTCTTGAGTATTCCCCTCTGAAAATTCAGTTCTGGATCAGTTTCTCCTTGGTAGAGTACATATTCAGAAGCAAAGTTTTCTGGATTCTCCCTATATTTCATACACCTCCCATTTGGTTTGCCAGGATTTTAAATTTGTTGTCCTAACTTTAAACAAGGTTCTCCTGTTTCCAGAGAAGGGGATGAAGACAGCCAGGTAGTGGGAAGGTTTTCCAGAGATTAAATTTTAAAATAAATTTTACATATTTGTTTAAAACTTGGTACAAGTTGAACCTCTCTAACCAGAATCAAGTATCAGAGAGGTAGCCGTGTTACTCTGTAGCTTCGAGAACAGCATGAAGTGCTCTGGCACCTTATAGATTAACAGATAATTTGGAGCATAAGCCTTCCTGGGCAAAGACCCTCTTCATCAGATGCACACACTCTCGTCTGGTAATATCCAAAGTCCGGCATGATTTTAGTTGGCCAGATATTAACATTTCTCAGGTGTGGCCAAGCTTCCCATGAACACAAAGTTTGTTTACAGCCACCAGTTCTGCCTCTCAGTGTTCTGTGCCGTCTGTTAGCTTTAATTTAATTTACCTTAAATATCTTCTAAGAGCCCAGTAAGCAGTGGAAGCGCTGGTAGTGCTGCTAGACAATACTGACCTTCCCATCACTTAGCAAATTCTCTCATTCACCACTGGTCAGGTCCTGAGGGTGCAAGAATAGAGAAGTTCAACCTGTATTTTTTAGGTGTTTCTATTGTGCAGACAGCACACAATATAGATAAATTAAACTTCAAAACAAAACAAGGATTTCTTTATTTGCTTCAGCCTTTAGAAGTGTGAGGAGGAAATCTCTTGGTTTGAGCATACTTTTATTTTGGCCTTCCCATCTATTTTGATTTTTTTTTTATTTCTAAATTGTACATGATTACTAAGCCTCAGATACTCTTTCATGTTTCATTTTCCACACGATATTATACTTCAAAAAATAGAAAAAAGGTACAATACTGCACTATTTTCCTTCAACTATATTACTGTTTACTTCCATCAGTCGCTGTATCATCCTACCATGTTTACGTTGACCTTTTTTTTTTTTTTTGGTTTAAAAGTTCTGTACATCCTGTTGCTCCTCCATATCACAAACCAGTTTTCCAAGTGCCCTTAGATAGACAAAGGAGATTTTGATGGAAAAGCACATTTTTTAGGGTTTTTGACCTCAATATAGATCACTAATTTAATACATTGAAAAGAATCTGTTCCTCTTTCCTGACCTTTAACAATGCAATAAAAAGTCCAATAGTTAAGAGTAATCCCTTGCAAAGATAAAATATATTTCTCTTTAGTCTTTCAAGTCTCTCCGCCAGATTTTATTCTCTCTTTGACTACCAAAGTCTCTCCTTCCTGACATACATGGATCTCCATAATTTTCACTGCACTCCAGCAGTGTTCTGACCTCAGGTTAGTAGGTTCACCAATGGTTACAGAGAAGTTCATAGCCAGAATTCAACATTGAAAGCTTTGTAAGTTGTTTGGGAGACATGATTTCTTTTAAGCCTGCAAAATATTAAGTTCCTTACCTCAACAGAAAACAAAGTATTTAATGAAGGGCAGGAATAGAAAGAGAGAGGCAGAGGACTGGTCAAAACCAAGCAATGTTCCATTCAAAATTGAACTGGTGGACATTTACATTAGTTACAAAATAGAAACAGAGGGAGAGTGAACACTGTATATGTAATAGCACTGCTACTTACAGTGTGCCCCTCCCCACCTCACTGACAATACTAGGTTAAAAAAAAAGACATCGCATTCATCAATACAGAAGTTATTCACACAAAGTTTATCATCTCAGGTGATTTGATCAATACACTTCACCTTTACAGTATACTGTCCTTGTGAACAAAGCATTTTGCATTTTATAGTAAGATGGTCATTATGGAGGCTATTCATAGAGAAATTCGCTGCAGTTAAAGTTTTTCCAATTAACGACATTTGCCGTCACTTAAACCATAAAAAGTGTGTTAAATTCCACAGTGTTTTGTCCAAAAGTGGCAATAGCAACTGCTCAGAAGTCATGTAGTACAGATTTGGCTTAAGAAACCATTACATTTTTAAAAATTGAAACTGAAGATAAGGTTGCTATCAGTGTGAGTAAGATACGTAACCTACCAGTTACAAATACATACAAAATGTATGAGCCAGAAGAAACACTTCAAAGAGACGTGTTAAAGACTGCACACACAGGACTGCTTACCTCAAACAATCTCTCTCAATCCCGAAATTTTAGCACTCTTCAACCACTCTTCCATTTGTGAGTTTTCACGTTTCTGTTAAGGGTCAGAAACATGCAGTCTAGCTCAGCTATGAATGCCCACCCTTTATCCCTCTATTTTCCAGTATGAAATGTATTTATGAAATGAGAACACCAGGAAGAAGTCACCCAATGGTTGATTTTTGAAATCTGTTTCTCATGCTAATGCACATACACTAAAGATCTCCCAAATAAACTTAGTAGTATAGACCCTTAGACTGCTACCCCATGCTGTTAATTTTAAAATTATTATAAACAGCTTGTCTGCTATTCAAAATCTTCAACGTTTAAGTATTTGCAAAAACTAAGGGACTTATAAGCACATCTAGAGACATGGGATGGTGTAGGTAGACTGACTTTGGGCAAGCTTCCCCTCATAGCTCAGTCATGAACACCTGGCTCTCTGTCACATAACCTAGCAAGCATCCTTTCCAACAGCTGTGCTAGTGGGTGGCTTTGCTAAGGTCTGTTAAAACCTTACATGACTTTGAAACCCTGGGCACTACTTTAAATGGCAATGATGCCAAACTATGATAAATTAAGAAGCCTCCACTGAGAACTATACATTCAGAGAGAGCAATAGACTATTTTCACTGATCATCATCAGCTTTTGAACACAGAATTTAAACGGCAAGAGAATAGCGTAGTAGCAACAAGTTACTGCAAAAAGAATGTTTTATTGGAAATGTAATCACAATAAGTAAATTTGCAGGATAGTTATCACCGAGTGAATGAACTTCTTTAAAAATTGATTTAAAAATAACGATTCCTTGTGAGAGATCCTCAGAACAAACCAGTTCACTAAAGTCACATCAGCACTTTTAATTGGCCCTCATTGGCCAATAGAAGGAGACGACATTTGCAACTTTTCCCAGGAAATTACATTCTAAATCCTTCACGAGGTGGACCTTGTCCTTTTCACAGGAAACTTGATAGCAGTCTTTAGTATTCACTGGCATAATTAGGACTGCAGTTAATTTCATTAAATTCTCTTGCTGCTAAATGAAGCAGATTATGAGACATCTTTTATTGCAAGGCGTGAAATTACAGCCTGTCAGCTGCCAATGGTAGAGTAAAACTAATGAATTACAGGGTAAATAACACCAGAATTAACCAGCCAATTTAACATAGCACAGAACAAAGTCATTTTTACTTTGAGCTCTAACGAACAACACTGACACTATATCTGCTTAGCTCAGATGAAAACGGAAAGCGCTTCAAGGTTCTTCTGGAAACTAAGTAACTAGGACAAAGTTACAGTTACTACTGGTTAAATATCTTAAAATAAAGCTAACACCACTATGATCCATTATATTTCTAACATCTGAACATTACGGGAAGTAGTACACACCCACAAGTCACTATTAAAATATTTAGAAGGCTGCCTTGGTTTTGTTATGTAGCATTTCTCGCCCGTGGCATAGGAAATAAAGAAATAAATTAGGAAATAAATTAACTGTAATTTTAACGAGTTTAATGATGACAAGCAAATGGGGCACATGAAATCCTGAACAAAATATCTGTTAGCTAACAAACAGTTGTTGAGAAATGGAACATCAAATTAAGAATTTAAAAGAAATGAAAGTCTCAAGCTATCATTCTGTACACACTGGCACCCAATTTTGCGGATCATTCATTAACATGAACTTAGAAATAACAGAGGGGTTGCCGTATTAGTCTGTATTCTAACAAAACAAACCAGCAGTCATGTAGCACTTAAAAGACTAACAAAATAATTTATTAGTTGATCTGAAAAAATGGTCTGTCCCACAAAAGCTCATCACCTAAAATTATTTTGATGGTCTTTAAAGTGCTACACAACTGTTGTCTTGTTTTATGAACTTACAAATCACACATTTCAGAGCAACAACACAGCTATCTTTATTCAGCTCCTGTAATGGTGTCAGACTCCAACTTTCATTCTTTGTTCCCATCACACAGTGGGAATATTTACCCTGAATTCAAACACCCATAACAGGCCCTCATCAGCTGGGCTGGGCTTGTGGGCCTCCAGCTGCTAGACTATAAACGTAAGCGTAGGAATTTGGGATGAGTATGGAGTCTGCGCTCTGGGGCCCTCGTTCCCCATGCATGGCCTTCAAAGTTTTAAACTGCCACTGTATTGGTACAGTTACACCTATCACTGCCATCCTTCTTTCTTTGATCATAACTGGCCGCAGATATAATAGCAACGTTTGACAATATTTCTAAAATTTGTACAATTAAGCTAATGCTCAGATAGCAGGGTGACAGGTTTGCAATCCTGTGCGTAGTCTTTTTGGTGCGTATACTGTTAAGGAGGATAAAATAAACAGTCCAGAGAAAACATGAAATGGCAACAAAACCACACCACACTCACCGTCTCATAGCAAAGTCAGTTTGTGCCACTAAGCACTAACTTTATATTAGATAAGTGATCCTCTGGGAAAAAAAGATATACTAGCAATATTGTGAAGGGGATTATTCAGAAAGTTAGAAGTGTTCAAATTTGAATTTATAAAATGCAAACAATTCAACAACCTCAATAGGGACAAACAGACTCTTTATTCAACAGATGTGCAAAAGCTAAAATGCCAGTTCTCATGGCAAAAAGACAGGAGTTCTGGTAAACTACCTTTCAGCATCAAACTGAAGTTTTTCTCAGCTGTGACTGTGGGCATCTTTCCATTTAAACTAACAGAAAAGAATTCCACCCAGCTTGGTTAGGTGAGTTGATTAATAAATTCAAAATAGTAAAAGAGACCAGAAATCATTGCTATACAGTATGTAGAAATAGATATCCGTGAAAGTATAATACAAGCTGATGGGCAACCTAGCAAGTAGACCCTGTGAGTGGCCATGTCAGTGAGCCACAAGAATGGCATAACCAAGACAATCTTCTGGGAGAAGGAAGTTTTGCTAACTGTGCTTGTGTACCTAGAATTTGGACTGTGCCCACTGAACCATAGCTGTGCTTTGATTGAATGAATATATGAAATGACTCTCAATGTTGTGCGCAATCAACACACACCTCACTTCACTCACCCTTGCTGTTTGTGTGTATGTCATATTCATAATACTGGCAGGAAAAACACTACACAGATGGAAACCAGTAACATCTGGCAACACTGCACATGGGCAACAGCAAATAAAATGTCTCACAGGCCACACACAGAACCCTGGTGGGTTACAAGTTGCCCACAACTTGTATAGAAAGTAATGCCTTTATCAGCAGAAGACTTTTTAAAATATCTTAATTCATGTGGCTTCATTTCATAGCACCATGAGAGAAAAACCTGAATGATTTCAAGGCAAACAAACAGACAGAGGCAGATGCATAATCACTGCACCTCAAATAGATTTACAATTAACCCTGCTATTTCTCTTTCCTATATTACAGCTAAGCATTCTTAAGAGGATCAAAAAAGTATCTGTATATTAAAAAACAAGCCAATACTTCCCAGGCAATACATGCAACAAAGCCTAATGTCAACAGTCCCATGTAACTAAACACATACTACCAGAAAGCAAGAGTTGCAGCAGATGGTCCAGTTGACCTGCCCACCAACAAGGAAAACATATTTTTGCCAAGATCTTTAATTTATGAATTGTTGCTTCTTTTCATACAAATCTGACTTATTTTAGAAAGTGCCTGTAGTTACGGAAGTCACCAGGATGTCAGATCAAAACGATCTTGCAAAACTGGGTGACTGGGCAACAAAATGGCAGATGAAATTCAGTAGTGTTATCATCCAAGAAAAAGATCTCAGCCTGGTCTTGTTAAATCCCTGAAAATATCCTCTCACTGTTGAGCAGCTGCAAAAAAGGAACATTAAGAACCATTAGGAAAGAGAGAGATAAGAAAGAGTGCCATAATGCTACTATGTAAATTCATACTCCTCCCACATCTAGCACATTGTGTGCCGTTTTGGTTGTCCCATTTAAAAAAAAAAAAAAGATACACCAGATCTGAACAAGTACAGAGAATGCCAAAACACTGATGGCACAGAATAGTTTCCATATGAACAGAATGAGGAATGGTGTAAAAAAGTGAACAGAAAGCGTTAGTACCCCAACCACAACCCAAGAACTAGGTGTCACACAAAAAATTAACAGGCAGCAGATTTAAAAAAACAAAACAAAAAAAACCCTAAAACATCCATCTATAATACTTCTACCAGCATTCAGTCAACATGCAGAACTCCTTGTAAGAGGATGTTGTGAAGGCAACAAATATAACTGTGTTAGAAAAAGAATAAGCTAAATTGGAAGATAGATCCAACCAGGACAAATAGCCACAATGGTCAGGGACACAGCCACAAACTCCAGATACCCTAAACATCCCACTGTGAGAAACTGACACCGGATGACAGGGGACGGATCACTCACTAAATGGCTATGCCCTGTTCTTTCCCTCTCAAGCCCCTGGTACTGGACACTGTCAGAAGACAGGATACTGGACTAGATGGACCTCTGCTCTCACTCAGCATGGACATTTTTTGCACTCTAATAATCATGCCTGTGCAAATTCAACCGCTGCTACTCTAGTAGCAACATACTCTCAGGACTGATGAGTAATGGTGGACGTGTACTGTACAGAACTAAAAGGACCAGACCCTTTGATGCAATCATGGCAGTTCTTTGTCACACACTGATATTTTGATTACATTTTCAGCAGATCCACAGCTGTTATTCTAATACTAGAAGATGTGCACGTGACTAAGTCTAGTGGATGTGGAACTGAAAAGCCAATCCTCAATATTTCTAATTTTCCAATACATTTTATTTGAGAAACTGTCTCAACAATATAGTCATGAAAGTCATACTAAATCCATATTTTCTTACTTTTATGTTTCTTAAATTCACATCCTTGGAACTATTTTTCTAATCTGTTCACGGTGAAATTCACAGAGCCTGCTTGCATTCTGGGATTCCTGACGTATACCATTTGCTGGAAGATATGAACACTTATGTGGCTGGACATGGAATGATGTTATACTTTTGGCTTATGTTTCCTAGAAAACTGGTGCTCCAAGCACTTCTTTTTGTTCTTTGATTTTGCTGCACTAAATACTGGGTTTGTATTTTTAACCATTCATTTTACATAAGGAAGCCTTTTGTGTTTACTGTAACTGTATTTTGAGTCAAATATTCTTATATTAGAGGAACTTTTTTCTTTTATCTGCAAATACATGTTAAATACAACATAAAAACGGGAGCCTTTGTCACTAAGTGAACTCCATAGTGTTAGCCCATACCTCTGCAGGTATGCCTCAAAATTAATTACAAATAGTTCTCCTCTTCTTTAGTGTTTGCACCTTTCAGATCCCTGTAAGCTTACCACTGCCTCAACAGTGGCCTACCTAAGCTAAACATAATTAGCCCCTTTGCTCTTTTAATGTGTAATGTAAGTATGACTGATCACGTTGCCTCCAATAAAGATGCCCAAAGTGTTTATTACTATTGCTGGGGTAAAACGATCTTCTAACTAAAGAAGCATCAAAGATCTGTTTCTGGACTCAAAACCTTAGGTTCACTCTCAGGCTTCACCCACTAACAGCCAATGAGCCCATTTATTCAGCTCACGGATTCTTCACAATATACTAAATTTCTCCAACTGCCAGTCTTTCATTATTCTTGTTTTAACTCCCTCAAATTTAACAGCATTGCTAATAATGAAACAAAATGAAACTCAGGTGTAGCTGGCCCACAGCCAGAGCTCCTTCTTTTGACATGATGGGTTCTTGTACACAGTCCCAAACACCACAGATCTCTGTTGCACCCACCTTGACACTGCGCACTCAGGCCTAACATGGTACTCACTGACACTACTGAATCTTTCATCCATACAGCTTTCCAGGTTTCTCTTCCCTAATTAAATACTTAGCCTTCTCCTCTAAAATCTTCCACAGCTTGGCTAGCACCAGTGTAGAGGCAATGTACAGCTCAGCAACTTTTCACCAGAGAAAATCTAGTCAACATAGATTGATTTTTTTTTATCATTTTTTTCTGATTTGTCCTCCTTGCTTACTGTTTTTGGTTCTCTGTGTCTTAAATATTGAGTCTGTTCTGGTCTGGCTATGGTCTGAAGTAGTGGGTCTGTCCCACAAAAGCTCACCTAATAAATTATTTTGCTAGTCTTTAAAGTGCTACTTGACTGCTTTTTGTTTTGATAGTCAACATAGTGTTTGGGATACTGGCAACTACCACTGCCTTGGCCACGGTAGTTTTCTCTCATCATTTCTACTGTACATGAAATTACATTACAGTAAACCATTGCACTCTCTGGTCTGGCAATATCTGTAGTCCAGCATGATTTTAGTTAGCAGAACAACCACTTATCATGCGTGTGACCAAGTTTCCTGTGGGCCAGTAAAGTTTGTCTACAGCCATCAGTCCTGGCTCTCAGTGTACTGTGCTGTTATTTAGTTCTAATTTACCCCACGTGACTTTTAAGAGCTCTGCAAAAGCAGTGGTAGCGCTGGTAATGCTGCTAGACAATATTGACCTCCAATGTTCAGCACCAGTCAAGTTGTGAGGGTGCCAGAATAGACAGGTT
This sequence comes from Carettochelys insculpta, assembly GCF_033958435.1. Classification (NCBI taxonomy): domain Eukaryota; kingdom Metazoa; phylum Chordata; order Testudines; family Carettochelyidae; genus Carettochelys; species Carettochelys insculpta. Next base: position 3,700,942 of record NC_134144.1, on the reverse strand, counting down.
CAACTTGTAGTGGAAGCAACAGTGAAAAATATCAAGAAAATAAGATTTAACTGAGTAGAGTTGGTTAGGATTAGAATTGCCTAGATATTTTAATTTTTTTTAAACAAGCTGACCCTCATTTTATTTTAACACTGTTTTCAGACTTTGTGCCTTTTCACAATATTGCTGTCCCAACTGCTGTTCAGAGCTCTTCCTAATTTAGCAGAATCTGTTAATCTCATTTGTTGGTTTGCTCCCTCTTTCAGATCATGAAGGACAATGTGAAATAGAAAAAAATACATAATACTAATCTCTGCTCAAACTACATAATTTACATCAGTTCAAATCCTAGTTTACCTTTTAGATGGCTTCCACTCCACATAACTTTTAGCCAAGCTAATCTGAATTAATTTTTCAATTACAATTTAGTGAGACAGTAGCAAACACTTTGCTAAAATCAAATATTGATTCACATCTGTCGTGTTCCCTTCATCCACTAATCCTGAAACAGCAATCAAAATTCCCTGGCGAGATTTATTCTCTATAAAGCTTGCTGCCATGGCTTTATTATACTGTTCAGGGTATGTCTGTACTGTTTTATTCCTTAAACCTGAAGTTGGATACGGGTTAAACCTCTCTAATCCAGCACACTCTGGTCTGCAGTCCAGCGTGATTTTATTTAACTTGATGTTCACTTATCAAGGATGTGGCCAAGTTCCCATTGTCCCATAAAGTCTGTTTATAGCCACCAGCCCTGGCTCTCAGTGTTCTGTGCTTTTCTGTAGCTTTAATTTACTCCTAAGTGTCTTCTAATTGCCCAATAAGCAGTGGAAGCATTGGTAATGTTGTTAGACCACACTGACCTCCAGTGGCTTGGTAAATTCTCTTGTTCAGCACTGGTCGGGTCCCAAGGGTGCTGGACTAGAGAGGTTCAACCTGTATAACATTCATAATAGCCTAAGTATTTGTTACCAACTTTATTTTTTGGTCAGCAGCCAAGGAAGTACATTAATATCATGCTATAAACATAACAGCCATACTAGAGCAGAGCGATGGTCCATCTAACTTACCATTCTCTCTACCACCAGTGGTCAAAGCCAAAGATGCTTCAGAAATAAGGAACAGAACTGGGTAATTTATTGAGCAATCCACCCGTCATCCAGGTCAAACTTCTGAGAGTCAGGAGTTTAGAGAAACCCAGAGTATAGCGCTGTGTCCGCAACTAGCTTGGCTAAAAGCTGTCCTCCATGAGTACATTCAATTCTGTTTTGAATCTAGGTACAATTTTGGCCTTCACTATTACCCTCCCCCCAGCTACAAATTCCATCGCTTGAATGTGCACTGTGTGAAGAATTTCCTGTTTCTTTTAAACTTGATGATCCCTGTTTCTTACGTTAGTGGTAAATAACACATCCCTGTTTGCTTTCTCCATATCATTCCTTTCTATAGAACTCTGTTGTAATTCCCCCTCTCCCCAGCTAATCATCTCTCTTCTGAACTAAACAGTCCTTGTCTTTTTTTAATCTGTCCACATGTCAGCTGTAGCATACCTCATGCCATTTGTTGCCCTTTCCACGCCCTTTCCTTCACTTAACTTTTTTATCCCCGCCCCACCCCAAATAGTTTGGATGATCAGAACTACAAACTACACTGAAGCTGTGGGAGTACCATGGATTGATATAATGGCATTAAGATATTTGTCTTATTATCTATGACCTTGTTGTTCACATTAGGGATGCAAAATACCACTTAATTAGTTAGCAGGTTAAATCCCGCCCCCCCCCCCCCCCGCCAAGTGTAACCAGTTAACCATTTAAGGGGAGGGCGGGGAGGAATGGCCAGGAAGGTCACTCCAGCCCAACTGCTGCAGAAGGGGCTGCTCCAGTTGCACTGTAGGGCCCCTGGCTGAAGCAGGCCCTGCAGGGCTGAAACAACCTCCTGCCCATGGAGGGCTGCTCCAGCCTCCACCCTTTAATGGTAACTGATAAACTTCATTCATTTAGGGTGAAGCTTACTGATTAACTGGTTAAAAGGTTGAAATGTAGCACTTTAACAAAATGAAGTGCTACATTTCTGCTGCTTTGTTTTGTTGGAGTACAGACTGACACAGCTACCTCTCTGTTACTGGTTAAAAGGTTAACATCCCTAATTCCAATTAGAATGCTGGAGCTCTCATCTTTGGATACCTTAAGTAGAACAGCCAGTATTTACAGCTTCATCTCTTCTTAAACTAAGTTGTGTAAAATAACTTTTAATTACTTCAAAAAAAGAGCCTTGCTGGATTATTCCCTCTAAACTTTGAAGATTAATTTTAAGCGTCAACATCTGGCACATCTGCTGAGGCAGCTTTATAGGTATACTGCTAATTAGTGTAGTTGGAAGATTTTGGAAAATAGAGGTTGCAAATGAAAGCCAATTCTGTGCCTATTATTTAGAGTGAAAACAGGCCAAAGACTTTATTTTGTATAATAAATAACATTTCAAAGGAAGAGATTTTAACCCTCGGTTACTCTTCTGAAACCCCTACTCGAAGGAAGTCATTCAACACAGCACAGACACAATGCAAAAGCTTTTTCGAGGGCGATTAGCGCTCCTTCACCCTCCTTTAGCTTCTTTTAATATGCCATTGTTACTTGCACCCTATACACACTCTCCTCACACATTCACACATTACTTCAGTGGGACCACTGATTTTATTTATGTACTATTGCTACAGAATTAAAGGTAGCAGAAGATTTATGGAAATATTTGTAATGTGAAAAGTTCGCTTCATTCAAAAATCTGGCTAAAGGGCTTTAAATGCTTGCTGTTCAGTTTACTCCTTTGATTGCTTTACCACTATGTAAATCAATTTGTTAATGTTCCTTACAAAATGCACAAGCCAGTTATACTGACAAACACACAAAGCTCATTCGTAATTAGCAGTTAATTAGTAAGAAGGAACAGATGCTGTTAGAGTTTCAGCAGGCGAACAGGTTCTGTAAACAATGCTTATAAATCTAAATGAATTTATTAACCACAATGCAACTGTCAACATTTTGTTGGCAACCACACAAATATAGTGAATCCCCAAAACATCTTTACAACATATTAATAATCATTGTGTCAACCAAACTATCAGTCAATTTGACTTGCTAACAGTCATCACCATTCTACTTAATCTTGTGTGTGTCATTGATCCTCATTCTATACCACACAAAGACAAGATTCTGGCTCCCAGAATTTTATTATATTATATAATATCTCTCTCTCTCACTCTCTCTCTAAAGGCATCCCCTGAAACAACGGAATTTTTGCAGGACATCATAGTGTATGTTATACTGATGGTATGAATGAACTTCCACACACAGAGCCAATATGTACTACACATCTTCAGAACAGTCTCAATCCTGAGGCGTTTGCTATATACCCTTTCTAACAATTCTCTCTTAAAAAGGGCACACCACTAGGAAGTCCCTACAGATCTCACCAATTTCCACCTGGCATTGGTGGGGTGTGTTAACTTAGTCCTGTGCTGGAATGAAGAATAATGAGATTATCCCTAAGCAGTGAAGATCTCCCATGTCTGCATTCATTGGAGAAACTGCTTCATTCTTTTAATGACAGTTTCCAGCTAGGAGTAGGGCCCCATCAAGAAGATAAGCAGTTTTCAGGAAGGTAGTCTGGTAGCACTAGGAACAGGGAGGCGGTGAGTGGACAATAGGCAGCATCTCCTGAACCGCCCTAAGACCATGGCATCCAACCAGTTCTGAAGCAGTAGCCTCAAGCAAACAAGCCACATTATTCTGAAAATACATTTATTGTTCAATCCAACTGGCCATACTCAATCTGCCAAATAGCCATACGCAGCTAGCATGCTGGACACCATAGTCCTAAGAGCCAGAGAGAGATCCAGACTGTAGCAGCTCAAATCCTCAATACTCCACCTGCTGATTTACACCTGCTTGTTTCTCACTTCTAAGAGATCTTCAGTAGTCTTGGAAAGCAAGTTAACCTACCCTGAAGAGCAGCAACTATTTTAATCCAGGTTAGTGATTTTATATAAACTTTAACCTCCCCCCACTTTTCCAGGTATGCAGGTAGCTCCTCACAGCAACCTCCTTATACTCTCCTTAGTCTTCTCACATCTAGTCTCCACTCTTCTCATGGCTCTTCCCTGACTCTGTAAGCACTGCTTGATCTCATCAATATTCTACTCCCAAGCACAAACCTGATTATTTCCCCTGAAAATGTCGTGATGTGCATGAGCTGTTCTCACCCTTGCTTTGCCAACCAAGAATCATTACCAGATGCAATTCAGTGATTCTTTCCTAGCTACTTTGGAGAGAAAGAAAAGTTTAAATTGTTAAATGTGGGAAGAGGAAAAAAGCTCAATTTCACAGTTAGTCACAAAGTTATATGAATTTAACATTTACGTGAATTTTCAAACATTTGACACATACTAAGAAAACAGACCCAATTCACAATTTTCCTCTTATTGTCAGATTCTTAGTGTATTTTTCTTCATATTCTCCTTGAACAATATGCATTTTCCAACACTGTATCTTGGCAACCGGGTTATTATTTTCTAAAGGAAGCCTATAGAGAAGTTAATCAGTAAATCAGCATTTACAACAGCATTTCCAGGTTCTGGATTAAACGAAAGGAAGTAGAGTGAAGGAATTAAAATATGCAAAAAGAATCCAAGTGGAGGAATATGGCTCAGCTGAAGATACTGATTCACAGAAGGAAAGAAAACTCTTGTTATTATGGGTGTGAGGTATGCCGGTTAATCTGTGGGTTCATGGCAGCAATGATGTAATTAGCCTCTTTACCTGCCAACAGATGAGCAATCTGCCTGCTTTTTGCCAAAATTCCAGCGTATCTGGTGCTGATACCCTATGAGAAGTTGGTTTACTGTACTGTGCCTGTGCGGTTTTTGGAATAGGGATGGAAAGACCAAGGGACCATGTATTTCTGTTCATCTGTCCAGATAGTTCATTCATCTGAACCCTTCTCTTTTCCTTGGATTTAAATGAAATAATCTCGTCATGCAGTATAGTCTTCAGAGACTTACAGAACTGTCTTGGAAAGGGCTGTCAAAGTTAAACTTCTTACTGTAGATATAAGGAGAATAGAAATAGAGGAGATCCTGAAATGTTAGATACTGAGGGAAAATATACATGTAGATGGAACATCCACCATCCAATACATTTATAGTGTAACAATAGCAGTATTAAGAGGCAGCTTTAACAGATCTATAATGAATGGAAACGTGGACAGGGCCAACGAAGGTGTGCCATGGGGATTGGCAACTACCAGATAACCACCAATTCTGGAGTTCTAGCAGCTCATTCCTCAGGGAGGACACAGATCCCTGGCAAGCTCAGAACTGGCCCAACACAGGTCAGTTGTGACAATGAAGCACCTTTCAATGATGACAAAGTCTGCCTTTAAAGCAGCAGTTTGAGTCAAGAATGTGAAACCGCTCTGTTTTAAAGAGGCCTCTTGGAAACCACAAACGTTACCTATTAGTATCCCTCTATTTCCAAACACATCTAATGCACATGGAACCTCCACTTCCCTATGCGAGGAGTGCAGCTGCCTTAGCCTGAGAGAACAAAAGCTGGAGAGACTAGCACTAACACAGTTCCCCTGTAGGTGTTGATGTACGTCTGCCCAATGACTTTGCCTTCCGTAAAACCGTTTGAGGCTTTGTACTGGATTATTCTTTGAGAGACAAGACTAAACATGAAGTCCAAGAAAGGGGGAAAGCAGGGACTAACGCTGGATTCTGTTCATTCGCAATTCCAGTACAGTGTACACAGCACAAATGTTCAACGGAAGAAAAATGGGAATGACTAAAGGTAGCAGGCCACAAACTTCATGGTTGAATATAGACCACTCTATGCAATCTGTTTAAGATTTAAACATGACAACAAGAGTAAAAGATTCCAAATAGTCTCACAATTGTATGTCTCACACACACATTTGCTTTTTCCATATGTGGTACTTTTGCTGGGTTATTTCTTCTGAATTAAAAAACAAGAGAGTTATCTATTTCATTGTATTTGTTTTACTACTTAGAATAATAAAGAACTAAGCTAAAGGAAACTTCCTATTGAACATTAGGACAATATGTTTAATTAAAATTAAATTAATTAAATTTTGATAAATTTTGATCTGGAACACGTTTTTGCACGGAATTTCAGTGCCAATAATTAGGAATACTGGGTGTCTAAATATGAAAACATTGTTAAGAACACACACAAAATTGCCTTCACCCTGACATTTTGAATTATTCTAAGCAGGTACACATAGCTACAGTCACTCCTCTGATGTAAGGGCACATTTGAGCTAATTGGAAAAAAATATTTTGAGTGCTCTGGGAATAGTGACTGTTAACTGAACGCAACAACAAAAAAGGGAAATAAAAGAGCATGCAGACCTGAGGGAATTACCAAATCAATTAACAACTAATTCAGGAACTAATTTCTGTATTGCCTCTTAGCACAAAACTGTATCTTTAATTTCTCTTGCAATAAGCATCACCATGATAGTCCTAACACACAGTGATGCTTTAAATGAGTTTACAAGTATCTCTTTTTGATTGGCTATATAATATTATTTCTTCACAGTTGAATGGAACTGCAGCCAAATACTCTGAAACATTTAATTGTACTGGTAGCTACCAGTTAACAGTTTACAGAACCGCAGTGAGTACAGAACATTTTATAACTAGTAATCTACTAAAGAAAAACAGCAAACTGTGGGTGCGCTGATGATAAACGATTACTGAAGAATTATACAGAAGATTTCAGAATTAAGAATATTTGGATATGAAGGATAGCTGTATTTTTACAAGCATATTCTGCTATGCATCACTGTGCTCTGGGAAGGAAAAAAGATTGAATCAAAGTACCAATCAAGACTACATCTCAGATCAGATATACACAACAGAAACAACATCTCCTCGCTGGCCACATTACAACTGAGTTTTGGTGAAATATTCACCACAGACATGATTTTGAACAAAGTACAACTTCTTGGATGCTTTCATTAAAAATGTTGGCTCAACTCCGTTGTTTGCTAGGGCAACTTGTCCAACCTGACTTTTTTCCTTCCTTTAGGGTTGATCTGACAGCATCAGTCAGGGGCAACAGACCATGCTGAAATTCTCATTGACCACACCTGTTGTGAAGTGGTCAGTATTGAAGAAATCAGCAAAGGCAGAAGTTAGATTTTTCTTATGAATAATTTTCGTGGGCAGGGCAAGAAAAACAAGTGCATTACTAATCTATTTATAGGGATCAAGGGACACAAAGATGGGACAGGAATTTACAGATGAAAGGAGAAGTGCAGAAGACACAAATAACGGAGTGAGTGGGAAATAAAGGAAGAGATGACAACTTAAGTATGTTATCTAAGGTGCAAAAACTGTGCATGCTGAAAAGTGTGACACCAAACAGACAGCCACAACAGTTACATTCATTGAAGCAGGGCTCAGTTTAGGATGTGGCATGGGATTCTGCAGAACGGGATGAGAGGCAGAGAAATTTTTGCTATCTTGAGTTCATCAGAATTCCAGACCCAAAGAAGTGGGTCTGTCCCACAAAAGCTCATCACCTAATAAATTATTCTGTTAGTCTTTGAAGTGCTACTGGACTGCTTCTTTGTTTTGTGAAGATGCAGACTAACATGGCTACCTCCCTATGGCTTGTCAGTTGGTCACATAATTCTCAAGAACAAGCCCACGCAGTATTGTTATAGACCTGTCTGTCTCATTTCACCTATCCCAATTCCTTTCTCCCTTTCACCCCCCAAGTGTCGGTCTGAAATGCAGAAGTTCGTCTTCCCTAGAATGGATGAATACAAGTCGGCATAATGGATTTGTTCTTCATAAACACTCCATTCTTTGTAGGATTACTATCCAGCAGTCCCGGTGATCTCCTTCAGAGCTGTTCTCCCTCTTTAGTATCAGATGTGAAGTCTGCTTGTAATTACGACCAGTTTAATCTGATGCCATGGCTTTTTCTATTTTAGCATTTTTACTGATGGACTCACATTCTTGGTATGTCTATACTGACTACTGTGTCAAAGTCTGTGAGACAGTCCCACAAAACTTCATGCCAGGGCCACCAGTTACCAAAAAAGCTAGAAGAATGCAGATTACTTTTCTTTTTCCCCCACCCTAGAAGGGAAGATGTCTCAGTTAAGGGACTCTGAGTGGATCCTTTGTTTAGAATGAAAGCAAAACCCCAGACTTATCCAATGAGATGGCTAAGGGTCTGAACGTTTAGACATAAGTCTTGAATGTCCTTTCCAGGGAGTACACAACTAGTCAACTAATTGTTTGAAAAATGATGACGCTACAGATTTAAGGATAAGAGAAAAGTGGCTTGTACAGTTTGATATAAACAGTTAACTTTTATAAACCAATCTACATTTGTTAAATTTGGATTTACCTGAGACAGGTGGGAGAATTAACATCTACTGAATTAAATTCTGTTGGTCATAAAGACAAGCTTTTAAGGTACATTGGAATCTTCTTCCAACATGTTAATTCCTGTAATAATTTCCCTGTATATTGTTGCAACCTTTTATTTATTGCAATAGTCCCCCCAGTTAATGTTGCTGTCTACAAGTAAATCCTAGCATTTTATATGCCTCCCAATGCCTGGTTAAGTCTATTTTACTTGAGTTACCAGTAGGAATATATAGAACGTTGTGTAAGAGTAAAAACACCTTACACAATTATTTTCAAAGTTCACAATACTATAATGAAATCTGCAGTGGAATGCTGAATCAACATTGATAGTATTTGGCATTTTTCAGTTAAAGATTTCACTTCATTTCAAAGTCACTATATTTTACTTTCTTTTGCCTTCCGATTGAGATTCAAAATTTTTGCTGTGCTGTATTTTTAATAATCTGATGATAATTTTCAACTTTATGCTCTAATTTTTAACTTTTTTCCCCCAAGTCCCTAACACATACCTATTCCTCTCCTTGACATCTGTGTGCTATAAAGAAGATGCTTCATTCTGAAATCTCATTTTCTTGAGGTTTAACGGCTGATATTTTTCTTTCTAAACTTTGGGCTTGACATTCAGGACAACAAACCCTTTAACATGCTTACTCTTTCTGATAGCATAGTGAACCAATTTTGCTCCTGCAGTACCAATGCCTTCCCTTTGTCAGACTGAATGAATTAAACTGCAACAGTTACTGCTAAGATGGTTGCCTGTTTGGTTTCTTTGACATAGGTTTGATATAAGCACTTGCATCCATGAAACCTGCTAAGAAAACATTTGTTATTTATGGTGATAGTGGGTTTCAGGTCTGACAACTGCCTGAAGCACTACAGTGCTCTTTTGCTAGTGAAGAGAACTAATGAAATCAGTTTGACTGACTATGTGTAGCTCTGGATCTCTTTTCAAAACCTATTTCAAAGATATTTCCATTGAACCTTGCTGAAATTTTGAAACAGTTGTCTACAGAGGCCTCAATATTTTAAAAAGGAAAGTTTATTTCAGATGATAAAACAGTGATACTGCTTGGTTCAGTGGAAGGGTCAGATTAAAAAAATTAGTTTATTATTCAGCAGTAGACAGTTAAGTTGGTACATACTGCCATAAAATATTGCACAGAAAATTCAGCAGCAAGAGTCAAACATAGGCTAAAAAAGGGAAGATCAGTTAAGATGAGGAAAGAAGTCATGGCAAATAAGGTAGTACAAGATGAAGAATAACCCCCTATTTGCAGGAATTTGGAGGGAGAGAGAGAAACAGAGTGGCAGGAAAGTAAGTGGAACGTGCGGTCAGAGAAATAAGGCTGGGTGTGACAATCCAAAGGGCAGTTTTGAGTCAGCTACAAAGGCGAATGTAGAGAAGCAGTGATGATGCTGGAACATGGATAATATATGGTCCCACTGTTTGGAACAAGCCAGTAGGATGGAATACTGCTAGATGAGACAACTTTGAAGTTTAAAGGCTGGAAATTCACGAAGACCATACAAAAAGAACTGCATGAGTCAGGCACAGGATTTCATGGTCCACATGCGAACAAAATTCTAGTTAATGTGGCAAACTTAGGAGTTTTTCTGGGAATGGTTATATGCGTTTACTTAATTCGAGCTCACAGTAAAGTCAACAGAATACTGACCAAAAGGCAACAGCTTTTGCATGAAAAGAGAAAAATTCCTTGCATGATTGAATCCCCTTGTAATCTTGAGATGGTTCACAGATCATAAAAATATATTTAGGAATCTGTTCAGTGCTAAATAGGCTAACATTTTGTCACCAGTAATTTTAGTAATAGTCATGGACAGGATGCACAAAAAAACAATAGGCCACGGACACTTGGGCTGTGCCATCCAGGACTAACAACAGCCCAAGGTCCTCTGTCTAGGGCTGAAGCAGCAGAAATGATGTTAAAGCCACCGATGCCATGATCTCCATAACCCTATTGATAAGGAATTAAACAACTCATTGTGTTCCCTTTACTAGGCATGTTATTTTGGGCCTATCAGGCGACATTAAGAAGGAAGAATTCAAAACATTTTTGCATCTATACAAAATCATGAATTGTTTTTTTAATGTTAAATAAGTGGCTGGTCACTTCTTACCAGTGAAATAAAATAGGAACAGATTCCTATTTCCCTCTTGCAGTCCACCCATCCCATCTTATTGCAGCTGTCTTCAGAATGGTGTCTATTCTGGTTTCCTCAGAAGATGAACTTTCCTGCCGGAGATTAGGCCAGTCATCAGTTTATGGCACTGATCCTTACCTGGAACCTTCTCAAAATATCTATTGTTTTTGTTTATTAATAAGCTTCACACCATCTCATTTTCCGCTAAGGCACCAGCCAGCTGAAGTCAGCAAGCTACAGGAGGTCGGAGGAATCAGCTCTCACATTTCCTTCAGATTTAAGCAAAGGGAAAAAAACAAACAATACGACTTGATAGTCTAAAGCCTGAACTTTTGTTTTTCTACATTGTAAAATTTTTAAAGGTACTCTCCCTTCCTCCTGAAATAACAGTAATATCAAGCCTTGTCTTGCCTGTTTTAACTGATGGACCCTCTGGAAAACTAGAACAAGAAATCTCTGGCTACAATTTAAGGAGCTGGACTTCTGGAGTTTTTAAAAAGACTCTCTACTTGTCACAGAAAAGAGAAAGCAAAGTTTTAAATAGACTACCATTTTTTCCTCCATATAAATTGTTGCATGTCAGTTGCTCATTGCAGCAGTGTCCCAACACGCTTGAGTTCTGAGCACCACTATGATAGGCGGTGTGCAAACATACGTCAGAAACAATTCCTGACATGAAAATTTATAATCTAAATAAACACAAAGTACACAGAGTAGGGTGGAATAAGGAACGAAGCAGCAAAGCAAACTCACGAATTCTCCAGGGAGTCTTCCAGTACAAGCAGCATAGAAAAGATCCAGTATTTCTAATTTAAGAAGCAATCAAATAACTAAAACAAACTTGTTTTGATTTCCTGTATGTGTTTTAAAATCAGAGTCGTTTTTCCTTATGTCTTTAGTCATTTTTATTTTACTTGTCTGTTTTCATATGTCTAGGTGATGGATTCAAAACAGACAACCTAGAATGAAGATCCCAAATATGCCAGTATTTCACACAGGAAAAGAGACGGTTTTGTGACAGTATTTCACAAGGTATGAATAAAAGTCAATGGTACTATTCCTTTGGCGTTTTATGACAAAGCAGTTCCACAACTTTTTTGGGAGGTTGGAAAATATGATATGAAATACTTTTTACTTTCCTTCTTGCTTTTGCCAGTGAGGAAAAAAGCAAATTAAAACAGGTTTTCAAAATAAAACATAACTTTTTAAAAAGTTTCCAAATTATTTCTTTACCCAAACAATGAGAAGTTGACTCCAAGTAAAATATTTTCACGAAAAAATCTGTTTGTTGAAACAATATTTTCAATTTTCCACTGGCTCTAACAGAATATTTTTCCTTACTGAAGTCAGATTTAGACATTACAAGTGTAAATTTACTGAGACCTATTATTTCAGAAGTGATAATGCATGTTTCAAAAAAAAAAAAAAAAAAAAAGATTAATATTAAACAGAAAAAATGCTTAACCAATGCAGTTACTTCATGTAATTTATGGTACATCTACACAGAAGCCTTATTTTGATATAATATATTCTGCAAGACTTTTGAAACAACACTGCTACACACAAAAATGCATTTCAAAATAACACTTGGCTATTTTGAAATACAGCATCTACACACACAGAGACTATTTCAAAACAGAGCCACTGGACATACTATGGCTCGTTTCAAAATAGGTTCTGTTAAGACAGGAAATGAAGCCTAATTGAAATACATATTTTGAGATAGTCACTATTCTTTGTAGAATGAGGTTTATCTATTTTGAAATAAGCCAACCACAATTTCAAAATTATTTCATAATAGCAGTTGCATTGTATAGACGTTAGGATATTTTTTTTTTGAAAAGCAGCTGTTATTTTGAAATAATTTTGCTGTTTAGACCTACCTTCACTAACAAAGGTCCACACGGATATTGGCACAGACAAATATTTAAAATTATGTTTCGTTTTCAATGGGAGCAACTACACTGGCAAAGCACCAAATTCAAATAATATGTCTAATATGTGTTGAATGCCCCAGATTTCTAGAGGAAAAGGACCATTCTGTTCATTGCCTAAAAGCCTTACAAGACTTAGGTTCTAGAAGCTCCCTTAATATGGCTCTTTACAAAAAAGACTAAAAATCTTACTGGATTCTGGTACCTCATCTTCACAGGTCATCTTTTTATCTTAGGACCATGAAGATACTGTTATTCCCCCACTTCACTACCTGAAAGTAGCTTTTCCATAAACATGATTTGTGATTTGTAGTGTTGCAAGGAAATATTTACATTTAAACAAAATTTGGTATTTGTTATTCTAAAAGATGCATCTTTTCTTTTTAATTGCTTAATTTTGGGACAAAAATATCATGCTGACAAATGTGACTGAACAGCTCAAGTGTCACGTCAAAAGTCATTTCCAACAAAGCCGTGCCTTTCAATTTTGGGTAAAAGCAGAGTCAAGGTTATATAGTTCAGTTACACAATAATATGAGCATCTGTGATTAAGAGCAAATGCCAAACTGAACAATCTATGAAATCAGAAAGCCAGGCCAACTCTTATGTATTTATTTACACTCAAATCTGGGGGGGGGGAAAACGGGGGGTGAATGAAAAGAAAGAGCACACAGCTGCCATCCCAAAAACAGACCTCCCATCTGCCACCCACGATTTGCATGTCACCTTCTCCAGGCTCATTTGTACTTCATTAACTGCCATTGACTTAACAAGATTTATGCAAATGACACCATAGGAGCTCGCTAACTCCCACTGCAATCAAGTGATTATGTATGTACAATTCTCCACAGCAATGAAAAATTAATACATGACAAGCCCACTCACCGCTGAGCTGCGCTCCTTGCTTTTATTTTTCTTGTTGTGATTTTTTATTTGAATATGTCCTACTAATGGAGGTTTAGCAAGACCACAAAAATAAACAACATAAACCTTCCCAAAGCATTCCAACTAGAAAAGCATAGTAGGAAGCATATGAATCTAAAAAAATGGCTTGACTGATACAGCTTTTTCGAATATTCACTCACTGCAGGAAACAAAGCTTAAATCTTACAAAATTTTTTTAAATAAAGAATAGAATAGGATATTTTTCTTATTTCATCTTGCATTAATGATTTATCTTAATCTTATTACAGTAGCAAAGCCAGCAAAAGCTACAGTAAAGTCTATCCAGTTGAACCTCTTATTTTTATAAGTTGTTCATAATCTGCGAGAAATTTCAACTTTTAGGCTGACATTTTTCTGGCTTTTATATAAATAATTTTCCTGAACTCTGCTTGATGGGCATACAGAGTGGAATACAGTATTATGAGATGTTACATATGTATCACTAAGGCTGAAACAACAGATTTTTCCTGCATCAGTATATGTTCATGTAATTAAAGCATGTATCATGCATGCACACAGAGGAAAAAATTCTTAATTTTTGAGGTAACATCTGTGCAATCATCTTTTATTATAGTTTTTTTTTGGGGGTAGGGTTCTTTGTTTTTAATGGAAAATCGGGGAACACAAATATTCGAGCCAGCTAAAGTTACTCTTCAGTTAAGTTTAAAGCTATCTTCCCATCTTAAATCTTGATTTTCAGCTCCCCTAAATTGCCAAAAAGAAACTGAGCTTCCTGAAATTTGACATGCTAGTTCTCATACTAGAGTAAATTTGGTGAAAATCAGCACACAAATTTTCAAATAATTTTTTGAAAAGTCACCTGGTTGATATTTTGGGTGGGGAGGTTTTTCACAATAGCTTCAAAATGGCTCATGTAAAGCATTCCAAATGGTTGTTTTATTGAAACTGTTTTTTTATTTTTTTGTGGGAGGGCTTCGTATTTTTGGAGAGGAATGGATATTCACTGCAGAAATAATGAAGATACATTTTAAAATTATTGAGATAATGTGTGATATCTCACATGAGAATAAGCAGAAGAGAGCTTAGTTCCAGGTCATGAAAAGAAAAAAAAAAAATTCTCCACCAATATACTAGAATTCTTTGAGGGGACTACAATCATGTGGATAAGGGGAAATACCATACTTAGGTGTCCAGAAAGCTTCTGACAAGGTGCCTCAACAAAGGCTCTTAAGCAAAGTAAGTTGTCATGGAGTAAGAGAGAAGGTCCTCCCTCTCATTGGCCGGTAACTGGTTAAAACCACAGTGTCCAATAAGTTCACCACTATCCACATGTGGCAAACAGGACACCATGGTGTGACAATTCTGGGCTTTGGAGCTGCATGCGGCTCCTCAAAGCCACAAACGTGGAGTGTCCTCCATCCGCTCCACACATACGCCCCACCACTTGGTGGGACAAGCGCACGGTGTTGATGGCAGTGGCCTTGGTGTGGCTCCAGCAGCCACCCTGGAGAGTCCTAGCTCAGGCCCTGGAGCAGCTTGGGCCCCAGAGGCAGCTCTAGTGAGTCTGTTTGCATGTGTGTTGGGGGGGTGTGCACCTGGCTCTGAGGGCAGGAGAGGGCATTCAATTAAAGCAGGGGGAGCCTGGGGGGTGCCTGGCTCTGGGGGGAGGTCATTTATTTAGAGTGGGTATGGGGGGCAGTGGCGAATATGGAAGGATAACAACCACAGGTGTGGAGATTCTTCAATTATCATTGGGCACCATTGGATTAAAAGGTTAAAACAAAGGGTAAGAATAAATGGCCCGTTTTCAGACTGGAGAGAAGTGTATATTGGTATTCTCTGGGAATCTGTACTGGGACCAGTTCTAGTCAATGTATTCATAAAGGAGCTGAAAAAGGAAAGTATGAGGTAGCAAAATTTGCAGATACAAAATTTCTCAAAATAGTTAAGTCCCAAGCACACTGCGATGAAAGATCTTACATAAGTGGATGACTGGGCAACAATATGGCAGATAAATTTATCAATGTTGATAAATGCAAAGTAATGCACATTGGGGAATATAATCCCAAAGGAAACGGAAAGATAAGATAAAATATACTGCCTCCATATAAATCCATGGTATACCCATATCTTGAATACTGCATGCAGGGGTGCCACTGGGGCATCTGGCTTTGGCCACTGTTAGGAGACAGACCTTTGGTCTGACCCAGTATGGCCACTCTATGTTATGTAGCCACAGGCATACCCTGACCATTGAATTGAAAAGCAATGAGAAACTGGAAAGTTTATGATTATATACTGCTTTAAAAGGACTTAGTAGATGAAGAGCTGTTTATTTTCTTCCTGGCAGAAGGTTGAGTTTTTCTGGAAAACGCTGAAGCAAGCCCTGGTTCTGAAACTCTACACATCAGACTAGAGAAGATACACGTTCTCTGGCGCATAACACACCTTAAACAGAAAGCTGCAACCTTCTGAGCTTTTCCTTCCCTTAGTTTTCCCCTGCTTATTCAGAATATTGGTCAGACCAAGACCTGTGGAGCACATACCCAATCAGGTTTATACATGGTGTTCATTTAAAAGACTGGAAAACCTACAAACAAAAAGTGTAAGCCAGATCTACACTATATACGTTTGCCAGCATAGCCAGGCAGATCAGTGATGCAGTATAACTGACTTTATGCGAGCAGAACATCAAGATTGAGAGCAGGTTTCCATGCAGTCTAACACCCAAAACAAGATTATATTTCCTGCAGCAAAAATCTAGATCTTTTAAAAAAGTTAGAACATAATATTAACATGAACCTTTAAGGGATCTTGTCTGTTCCTCTCCCACATGGAATCCTTCACCCACTGATTCACACTGCCCACCCAACCTTAATGTTGTCCTCTAAACCAGAGAGGATAATACCTGATTTCTTACTCAGGGGATCCATTTCTAAGCACCTAGAGTGTGATGAAGGACCATCTAGAAGCAGCACAGGAACGGGGTCCACTAACCCTTCCCTTCAAAATGTGAACTTTTTTTTTTTTTTTTTTCCAAACATGGTTTAGAGACTAATCTTTTGCCATAGAATGGGGGAGTCAGAATCTACTGTAACATAATTTCAATTGTAATTTTATAGCACAGGGTTTTTTTTTTGTTTGTTTGTTCTTTACAGAGTAAGTACTACTGCAAACACCACCATGAATTCTCCCCGTTCTTGCCCATAATGATGAACTTAGACTCCCAGGGGAAAGGCTTTTTTCTGCCTTGCTCCTAGAGTACTCGCTTGCTAGCCCATCTTCACAATATTATAGTAATGACTGACCTATAAGAATCCACATAGAGTTAAAAAATCACATTGACAACAGATCTGAAAAAGGTACAACAGCTACAGTCTTTTGAAGAAGGCCCAATGGCATAGTGGAAAACTGTGTGTGCACATATAAAGATAGCAAAGCTTTTACTTACAAGAGCAGCTTAAGGAATAATCCTGCAGTCACAGGAACTTTTAGCATAGCTGGAGTCACTGATAGACAATAACCTCTAGTATGAGGCAGTGCAACAAGGTCACAACTGGACTACTAGGAGGGTAAATAAGGCAAATATGGAATGAAATAGACTAACGATGCACAATGATATTTTTGCAATATTAAAGACATTAACATTGCAATCTGTACTGTACTTCCCAGTAAAACGGAAGCATCTTTCTACTTCCCTATGATTTCCTTTTCACTGAAATAAATTAGTGCTATCTTGGGAATTTTTTACACCACAGCATGTAAAAGTAAACATGAAGTTTTACTCAAATTTTGTAATCTCATTCACAGCTGTGAAACTTGAATATAATAGTGTTAGCAGTTTACCTAGATGTAGCTGTAATCAAAGATTCAGGACTGATGAGAGATGATACCGTAAACAATTAGCCAAGTGTAACAGACATCTCCTATTTAGACATCTTCTCTGTGTGTCATTTATGTGAGGGGGGATAAATGTGTGGGAGTAGTTACCTGAATGACTTAAAGTAGACTTAAAGTTGACTTAATAGAACTATTCACCGCCTTCAGGGTTTTAAGTGCTGAAGCACTTTTACAACTTATAACTGATGACATAAGCTTTGAAAAGGAAGCATATGGAGCAAATTAACTTTGAATAAACTGTTACATTTTTAATAAACTGACAGCTTCAAACTAATCTCTTTATTTTAACGATTGCTGAAAAATTAGTTTGTATGCCTAGTTTTTCCAATACTTAAACAAACTAAGATGCAGACTGAAAGATTGTTTACATCATATGAAGAAAAATAACACAAAGAACGTGTTCAGGCAACATCTATGGAGAAGGAAAAAAAATAGATGAAAATCTGCCAGTCAATTCAACAATCTGTTGTAAAGGAGAGAAGGAATATAGGGTGTAGATTCCCTTGACGTTTCTCCCCCACATAAAACTCAAGAATTACAGCAAAAATTGCAGACCCTACACAAGGACTTACTGCAATTCACTGTACTTTGGAATTACTATACCCCTTAGTACTCAAGTAATGCCCATAACATGGTGAGCATCAGTGATGCTAAAGCTTCTCCCAACTCTCACTAGTCTGTAAGTGGCACTGGGTAGCAAAGGAAGAATTTTTGCATTGACACAGCTACATCTACAGTGGGGGTTACGTTGGCCTATGGCTCACAGGGCATGATATTTTTCACAGCCCTAATCAATGTAACAAGGTCAGCATAAGCTTTAGGTCTAAGACCAGCCCATAAAACCCTGTGATGGGTCTAACTACTATAAAATGAAAGACCAGCATCTCAATTTTGAATAAATGTGCCACAACTATATTTCTTTGTTTCCCCCATTTCTCCTCTCACATCAAGAGCAGCAGCCACATTTCACTACATGGTGCTGAAATTTAATACTCTGTATCAATTTCAAAATATTACAGTGCTTATCAAATCAAGTACCATGCCAAGTTCTAGATTTTTTTCTTTTCTTCCCCGTGGGAGGAAGGGGTTGGTAGAAAAAGCTCTCGCCCTCTCTCTGACTCCTCAAATTCTGGAATTTCCTCCCCTACTTGCAATGCCAAAGCTTGTATGTTGGAATCATAGCAACATGCTTAATTACATTGCTCTATTAAAATCTGTAGTGATAATAGCACACAACGTCACGACTTGATGTGCCAGATATTTTTAAACTGCTTTTCAGAAAACAAAAAGCCAGACACAACTAGAGGTCAAAAGCAAAGCAGGAGAACATAGCCTTGCCAGCAAGCTAATGCAGGAAGGAGAGGAGTCCCTGCCCAAGCAAAGAGGGGGAAAGCAACAAAAGAAAATAAGTGGTGGCTGTGAAAGAAGGGAAGAATCTTTTTGCCTTTTGCTTGGCACCTTTTCTACTAACATAATGACAGCTCACATTTGAGAAGCAGAATTTGCAACTAGTGCTGACAAGACTGTTTGCAAACTATCCCACACAAATGCTCAGCTCTGGCAGCTGCATGATTTCATATTACATTGTACTGAACAAGGGAATTATTTCATTCTGCATTGCAGATTCCAGTATTACTGGAAGTAGTATGCATAGTAACAATTTAACATCCAGTTTCTGGGCTAATGAACGTGCGTCTAGGCTAGTAAAAACAGGCCAAAACAAATCCTTGAGTTCAATCCTGTTGTGTAATGAGGAAGTTTAATTAAGGCCACAGATTACAGCTGTAAATGTTCTCTTATATAATAAGGTCTAAATGAAACCGAACCTAATCAAAGTTACAATTCCTTCATTAGCAAATTACAAACAAGAGCACACAGCTGACGCACCAGCTATGATTATCACAACTAATTGCCTCGTTGTTACAAACCAGCCTGAAACAGTGTTCAGATGTCCGTCTGCAATAGCAAATTAGGGCCACATCAGGCTATTTCTGCTATCACAAGGGGCTCTTGTACAGCGATCTGATTTACCCCTGTCGACTGGCAGCAAACGGCCCAATCAAAGCATCCTGTACAAAGGCAGGCTTTGAAGCCAGCTCAGCCTAGAAACATGCTCCATATGCAGGCCGGCAGACTGCACTTCATTAGGCCTGTTGTCACATTTTCCCTCTTCTTATTCTAATGATCCTATTTTAATACACACAGGAACCTCTCCTAATTGATGTCAAGTGAGTGACTTCCACATTCATCACCAGAGCACATCAAACAAATCTTGGCACGCAGGCCCAGCATCATAGTGTTTAAGACCTGAGGTGTGTGTCTAACTACAGGAAAGCAAAAAAGCATACCTGTTTAATTGGGATTGCACGGCCACTTCCAATGCTATCTGTTCTGCTCTCCAGGACTTTCTTCTCTTTGTCTGGATCACTCCCCTTCCGAGACTGCAGAGCAAAGTGACAGTTCACACTCCGTTAAACATTTTGGTTGACACATAGGGGATGCCCTGTTTAAACCATATTTCTGGAATATGTATTTTGAAATAACAGAATATTTCAAAATGGTGTGACAGCATCATCTTGTATATTTTATTTCTAAAATGTCTTCATGATACTTTCCTCCACCATCCACTTCTGAAAATTTGCTAGGATCTGAAGCTTTCAAATTTCAGAGACAGGAAATCAAGAGGTAAGCTAGGAAAATAAGGCACACCAGGGAACACATTTTAAAAGCTGTGTGTAACAGCTCAAAGGAAGAAAGGTTTTAGCTATCTACTGAAAAACCCTACAAAATATATACATTTATGTACCAATGTCTGAATGTTTCAGAAGAGTATTAGCTACCTGGCTATATAATTTTATGATGCACCTTTGATGGCATCAAGTTGTGAATCGTTAGAATACAGTAACTTTGTAACCAACCTGACCACTGATGCCAGAAAAATCCAAACACTTTCGGCAGAGCACTGAGAAGCAAGATCTGGAGTGTGCCAGGAGGGGTTTAAAAAATTCTGTAAATTGCTTTATTATGTTCTGTAAATGAAATATGAGCTCCACCTAGTCAAGAATTGTTTTAGGTGCTGGGGATTTGCAGTGTAATTTTTGTCTCGCCATTAAGTAAATATAATGAAATTTAAGAAGTACTCTGGATCCTTGTCCTTTACATTGTGAGATGTGCAAGCATGATGATTTTCTGACAGATTTATTTTATTAAGAGAGAAGGATCTGAGAGTCGTCCTCCTTAATAACCGTGCTGACAAGTGACAACTTCACTCCATTACTTTCCAATGGGAACATTACTCACATAAAATTGAAAATGGGGAAACATTTTCATGTGGTTTTCAAATTGCCAATGATATATGAAATGAATATACTTGTGGTGTCCAGCAACAGAATGGAGAGCTAATGAAAATCAGAGCGATGTAATATACTGCTTTGGATTTTCAATACAGTGGAAAAGAGATGTCATAACAGACATTGGAAATAGGGGCATAGGTTGGATTCATGTGTAGAATCCAACCACATGATTTTCCACATTAGCTCATCCAGTAAGGGAAAGGATATAAGGAAGAAGATCACAGTATGTGCTAGCTTTGCCAGGGAAGAGAGAAATAGTCCAAGAAACACTATGCTACTAAGCATATTTACCCAGCAGGGGACCTGTGCTATTCCAGGCTTGGTGTGGATCAGCTCCTACTACTAGGTACTATAGCTTAGAGCTGTGGAATTATGTGCCAGGGAATTACATAAAAAAATAACAGAGAGAAAGCAAAACTAGCTGGATGTCTGAGATCCAATTTCCAGGGCAACTAACCATTGCTCCTCTTCCCTAAAACATATTGCAGGGAACTGAAGGTAGCTAGCCCAGCATTTAAAAGGGACGTGATTAACTTGATATATTGTAAAACTATACAATTTTTAAAAAGAAAAAAAAATCAAATGGTACACACTTTAGTAGTGTGTTCCAACTAAAAAAAAAAAAAAAATCAATAAATACTGATGCAGGGAGGAGGCTTTTGCCCTGGGCCCCTTTGAAGTGATGTGGCAGTGCTGCTCAGCTACTGCACGTGGCTCTGAGGGAAAGGGCGGGGTGGGGGGGCAAGACACTGTGATTTGAACAGTGTTGAGAGCCAAGTGCCAGAGGCCCCACTCCTTCCACTATTGACCCCGCACTGGCTGTCGGCCCTGCTGACTGGGGTTTTCTGCTCCCTTTTACATCTTTATCAGGGTCTTTTCAGCAGGTAAGCAATTAAGTGAATAGAGAAAGGGAGTAATGAAAGCAACTCTACGCTAGGTGCTGCCAAATGCACAAGGTAAAAATAATAGGTATTTTTGCTACTCTAATAGCTAGTTATAGTGAACAGCTATTATTGTTATGTATGGTAAATACCAAATTTTCAGATTTCAGTTTGGCAATGTTTCTTTAATTCAGCATGATGTACCAACGTGATACTGAGGTCCCTAAATGATGGTGTGTCTTAGATGCTGCAGTAAACATAAAGACGTTGACAACCACTGGGCAGCATTCAGAATGAACAAACACTGTTTAGTAGTTCCCATATTCTACGTAGTAGTGCTACAAAATTTCATTAAATACAAAAAACAAACAGCACACAAATGACTAAGCCATCAGCACTATGCACTGCCATTCTATGCAGTCCATAGCTCCTTTGGACCAGGCACTGTCTGAACAGAATTATAGTAGAATCCTAATATCTAAACTGCATATCCTATGACAATCCATTATTTGGAATATACTTTATTTGGTGTGTAAAGACTTTTATTATGTATATGTACAGCACCTCTCACAATGAAGATCCAACCTGGATTGAGGAGTCTGGATATTAAAAATGAAGAAAAGTTCTCGGTAGCACAATGGTTACATATACTAATCTTTTAGTACTGACAGTGATCAAAGTATCGATTTTAATTCAGAATCAATATAAAGTCACACAAAATTGTTCAGTAACATTACCTAATGTAATGATAGTTTAGTTCACATGGGAAACAGATGCTTTGACTTATCCCTATTGGCTGGAGGCTCACTCAAATCAGAGAAATAGTTGCTATGACTATCTAAAATCTGTCTTTGGACATTATCAGTCATATCTGCAGAAGTACACCCTAGGGAAGACTTATGCAGATCTTAAATCCTAATATGAACTCTACAAACAGGTGAATTTCATTCATTTACAGTAAGTTTGTCAAAACTCTTGCAGAAATGCAGCATTTATTGATCTGTTATGCTGCCAATGGGAAAAAATAAATACTGCAACAACTCCGATATAGAAAGTTGATGTCTAGTGAAGATGTAAGACCAGTTGCTGTGTATACTACACAGTGACTTGACTATTTTTAAAACTCTTCAAACCCTCCCTCACTATAAGCACATAAATAGGCAAAAGGACACTTTGTCCATTTACTATTTAAAACAATGTGGTAGAGGGGTTCACTGCCAATGAGAACTGAAAAGTGCATGTTGGGTGGGGGTGGAAAGGAACGTATTGTGGCACACGACCAGTGTCAATTAAATTGAAATGACTAAGATCCAGCCAAGCAAGTAACACTTGCACCACCTTCTCAAACATCCCCAAACTATAACTAAGGCAGAATTTACTTATGTTACAAAACAGCAGTAAAAACTGAATCCCTGTTCCTCACGACAGTACTAATGGAAAAGTATGTGCCATTTATTCACTCAATAATATTATGCCAATTTGTTGTACAGTTGCCTTTATTTCTAAGACGTGTGGTTTTACACAAAGATATTGTAAAACACAATATTATGTGGCACTACATAATTAAACTACTTACCATGACTCACCCAAGTAGATCACTTCAAAAAGGCCATGGTAATGTCTAAAACTTGCCTTTAAAGATTATTTATACAAACCTATAAGTCAATTACCTACTACTGGACTGCAAAGAACTTTAACACTTATAAGGGGTGTTTCAATCAGAACTAAAATTTTATGCAGGGTCAATAATTAAACAATGTTAAATATTATTTAATATCAATAGTGTAATAATTAATCCAGGGATGTAATTAATGAAAACTGAGGGGATTTGCTTATTATAACTATAAAATATTTACCCTTTTCAAATAAAATAAACTGTTTTTAGTGTGGCTTAAAAAACTAAAAGTGCCCTTTCAATAGTTAAAACAATTTTGTTTCTCTCCTCCCCCTTAAAGGAACAGACAAATAGTATAAAGACAACCTGCTTTTGTAAGGCAAACATAGTTTGATTCAGTTGGCTTTGGAAGACAGAGTTAACTTTACATATTCTTTTATAACCCTCTCCTTGAAGATGGGAAATGAAGAAAAAGCCATTTATGCATCTCTTCTGCCTATTCCAGTGTTAGGCCACCCCTGGTTTTCTACATCACAAGTACATATAACCAGCCCACTGTATCCTATCCATATTAGAACAAGAGCAAGTTGGCAGACTTTTCTAAATGGAGCTGTAAGAATTTTCAGTTGAGTGTACTTTAAAATTTGTTAACCTGCATTCAGTTCCTAGGATGACACTGACATCTAGTGGAGTTAATAATTCACAAGATTTAAATTTAAAAATAAAAACAGACCACTTTATAAAAGGTCAGAGCACAATTATCTGAGCCTTCAGAGACAACAAAATCACTAAGGTAATAGCTAGGTATTAATTATACTTTAAGTGCTTGTATGATGCTCTAAGATAATTTATATATATATAAAATATTATATTTAATGTTATATAAAACATATTGGACATCTCATTTAATTGCAACTTGGCACACAATCAGTATAAGGTTATATACAACAACTTTTTACAGGTTGCTTAACAGGTTGCAATTAATATGATTTGTGTCGAATGTGGTTTATTCTCAGTAACCATGACAGGTAACAGTGTTTTGCGCTCACCCAAGGTCTAGGCTGCCACATGGTTCCCTTCTTATAAAATACTTCAGCACACTGTTTTCTAAAGACACTCCTCACCCACATTCCCTCCAGCTGTATGCACACCCATTCTGGGCCCTTCTTCCCAAGCACAGTCCACCTTCCAACACACTGCTAGTGGTGCTCTGGGTATGTTCCTCAGGCACTCTATCCCTTGATGAAGCAGTATGGAACTTTTCCCGAGAAGGAATGCAAAATTCTCAGTTGGGGGCCTTGCAAAGTGAAATATACATGGTACCAGAAAATTGAACAGTTACATACCAGTTTAAAAACACAATATCAATTCAGATTTCTTCATCTTATTGTTTTACTTGACAGAGAGATCATAACTATGTGTATTTTGGTAGGTGGTAGGTGTAGATGTATGAACTGTATGACAAATGGCTGGGATGAGAAAATAATTTGTATCAACACAAATCAACTCTGCTTGTTATAACCCTGTGAGAATAGAGCACTTCGAAGTTGAGTACAAAAACACAAACTGTTTTGTAAAAATGGCCCATGATGGAATACTCTTAATATAACCACTACACTAAAAACATCACATTCTTAAATTATTTAGTTTTTTCTGAATATTTATGTGAGAATATAAGAATACCATACTAGATCAGATTAATGTTCCACTTACTCCAGTATCATGTCTTTTACGGTGGCCAACATCAAATGCTTCAGGAGAAAATACACATAATTATGATCTCTCTCAGAATTAAAACAATAAGATGAAGATATCTGAATTGAGATATTGTGCTTTTAAACCAGTATGTAATTGTTCAATTTTCGGGTACCATGTATATTTCACTTTGCAAGGCCCCCAACTGAGAATTTTCTCTCACTACATACTTGATATTTCCACAGTTGAATCAGTATTTTTAACCCTGAGCAGTTCTTTTGCAGTAGAGCTCCAGATTTCTCACCGCTAACTCAGAAGGTGACAAAACTGGAGAACTTAGGCTTGAACTGAGAGGCCTGGGAAAGAGAAGTTACTCACCTGTAGTAACGATGGTTCTTCGAGATGTGTCCCCGTGGGTGCTCCACAATAGGTGTCAGGCTTGCCCGGCGCCGCAGATCGGAAATCTTCCAGCAGTTTCTCCTGGATTGCGCATGCGCCAGCGCGCGCCACCCCCCTGCACACCCCCGGCCGCGTGCACGATCCGGTCCCCGCCAGTTCCTTGACCAACCGCCTCGGATGCTCCTGAAAAACACTAGACAGAGATCCAAAGCGGGGAGGATGGGCGGGTGGTGGAGCACCCACGGGGACACATCTCAAAGAACCATCGTTACTACAGGTGAGTAACTTCTCTTTCTTCTTCGAGTGGTCTCCGTGGGTGCTCCACAATAGATGACTACCCAGCAGTAACCCAAGTAAGGAGGTGGGTAATCGGTTTATGTGCAGCTTGCCCCCGAGAGGACTGCTGTCGACAGACGGGTATCCTCTCAGAATACCCAAGGCAGGGCATAATGCTTGGCGAAGGCGTCATAGGATGACCAGGTCGCTGCTCTACAGATGTCTGTTAACGCGATGCCCTTGAATAAGGCTGTTGACGCCGCCACCGCCCTGGTGGAGTGAGCCCTGGGCGGGGCCAGCAAAGGAGTCTTTCGAAGTTCGAAGCACATTGTTATACAGGGCACAATGTGCTTTGAGATTCTCCGGGAAGAGAGACCTTCTCCTTTTGACCCAGGAGCGAGAGAGACTAGACGCCTGTCCGTTTTCCAGAAGGACTTAGCTCTGTCTGTGTAGAAGGCCAACGCCCTCCTCACATTTAGGAGATGCAGGCGTGCCTCCCTTGCCAGAGCTGTGAGGCTTTGGGTAAAACGAGGGTAAAACTATTGGCTCGTTAAGATTGGACTCTGGAGAGACTTTTTGGAACAAAGGCTGGGTGCAGCCTTAAGGTTACCGCCTCCTTTGAGAATACTGTGCAGTGCGGTGTTGCCATCACTGCCGCGAGCTCACTCACCCTGTGGGCTGACATAGTTGCAAGGAGGAAGGTTGTTTTTTGTTTTTTTTTATCGTAAGGAGACGTATGGGAACTGTGGCTAATGGTTCAAAAGGTGGACCCGATAGCATGCTGAGCACCAAGTCCAAATTCCATGATAGTGGAAGCGGTTTCCGAGGGTGGGTACAGGTTTACCAGCCCCTTCAAGAACCTGGTAACAATAGGATGGGCGAATACTGTGGGCCCTTCCTCTGTATGCCGAAAGGCTGATATAGCAGCGAGGGGGTCCTTTAGCGAGGATAGAGAAAGCCCGCCTCTCGAGGTCCAGTAAGTATTCTAGTATTACGGGTATAGGAACGTCAAGGGGAGCTAACTGCTTGGCGGAACACCAGGCTGTGAAATGAGTCCATTTCTGCTTGTTAGTCCTCCTGGTGGAGGTCCTTCAGCTACATTCCAGGACTTGTTGTGCTCCCTCTGTACATGTGCTCTTTAAAGAGCTGAGCCATGGATTAGCCATGTTTGTAGGTGCAGACCCTGAGGGTGCGGGTGCACTATGGAGCCTTGAGCCCGCGGGAGTAAGTCTGGCGCCACCGGTAGAGGGAGCGGTGGGCAGTCCGACATGCGCAGAAGCAAGGGAAACCATTGCTGCCGATCCCAAGCGGGACTATGAGTATCATGCGAGCTCTCTCCCTTCTGGCTTTGTGCAAGACCTTGCGGATAAGCGCTGCAGGGGAAATGCGTAAAGCAGGGAGCCCTTCCATGAAAACATGAATGCGTCCCCCAGGGACCCCCGCCCCACTCCTGCCCTGGAGCAGTACTGGGGACATTTTTTTTTTTTTTTTTTTTTACTGGGTGGCAAACAGATGGATCTGGGGAAAAACCCCCATGTACGAAAAATGTGCTGTAGCAGATCGGAGCAGATCTGCCATTTGTGCGTGATTGCGAAGCGCCTGCTCAGCTGATCTGCATTCACGTTGTGAGCGCCCGGCAAGTACAAGGCTTTCCATGTTATGTTGTTGGCGATGCACCGATTCCACAATCGGAGTGCTTCTGCACATAGGGCACAGGATCGTGCTCCTCCTTGTCGATTGATGTAGAAACATAGTGGAGATATTGTCAGTATTGAATCCCGACTACTTTGCCATGTAGGTAATCTCGAAAATGTTTGCAGGTGTTGAACACTGCTCTGAGCTCCAGTATGGATACGTGCAGTGTCTGTTCCGCAGGGGACCACAGCCCTTGCGTTACCTTGTCGCCAATGTGTGCTCCCCATCCCATGTGGGAGGCATCGTTAGTAAGAAAATAGAAATTTGTGGTTGGTGAAAAGGCACCCCCACTAGCAGATTCTCAGGGTTTTCCCACCACGCCAGGGATCTGCGCACCTCTGTTGTGGGCGACACCACCCTGTGGACAGTGTGGGATGCCGGTTTGTAAACGCTCGCCAGCCAATGCTGCAGGCTTGACATGTGCAACCTGGAACTCTGTACCACAAACGTCGCTGCCGCCATGTGGCCCAGCAGCCGTAGGCACGTTAAGAGCGGCACCGTGGGGCTGTATGTAATGACTTGCACCAGCGAACTGATTGCGTGGAAGCAGGCGTCGGGTAGGTACACCCTTGCTGCGATAGAGTTTATGCGTGCCCCTATGAACTCTATATGTTGTGTGGGTTCGGACTTTGACTTTGCGAGGTTGATGACTAGGCCCAGCGAAGAAACGTGTCCACTGTGACACGTATCATGCGTGAGACCTCTGCCTTCGAGGCCCCTTTTAGCAGGCAGTCGCCCAGATATGGGAAAAATAAAACACCCCCTGTCTGTGCAGGTAGGCTGACACCACTGCCAGGATTTGGTAAAGACTCTGGGGGCCAAGGAGAGGCCAAACGGAAGAACCCTGTGCTGGAAGCGCTCCTGGCCGACCGCGAAGCGGAGGAAGCGTCTGTGTGCCGGGTGGATTGTTATATGAAAGTAAGCATCTTGTAAGTCGAGTGCTGCAACCCAGTCTCCATCGTCCAGTGCCGCGGGTACCAAGGCAACTGTGATCATCCGAAACCGTTGCTTGCGCAAGTAACGGTTGAGGCCCCGAAGATCTAAGATGGGCCTCCAGTGTCCTGTTTTCTTCCCTGGTAGGAAGTAGCATGAATAAATATCTTCCCCTGGAATTATTCCGGCACTCTTTCCACCGCCCTTATGAACATAAGGTGAGTCACCTTCTGCTTGAGCCTCGCCTCGTGGCAGCGTCCCTGAGGTGAGGCCTGGTGGGAGGCTTCGTCGGTGGAAGCGACTGGGAGGGGATCGCGTAACGCGTGGCTATGATCTCTAGCACCCATATGTCTGTGGTGATCTTTTGACATTGGGAGTGGAACGGTCTGAGGCAATGATGGAACATGAGATGAGAGTGGCATTGAGCGAGGGTATTGATAGTGCAGCCCCCAACATACCCATCAAACTTGTTGCCTTTGGGCCTGACTCGAGGGTGTACGGCTTTGTTGAGAACGTCGCGTAGGAGCTCTGTACTGTTGCCGCTATTGATAGTGCCCTTGGCCGTAGTCCTGTTGATATTGAGCATGCTGTGGTTGTAAGCGTAGTGTCTTTGCTGAGGATAAAATTTTTCCCTCCTGTATGGGGAAGTATAAATGCCCGAGGTTCTAAGTGTAGCTCTCGAGTCCTTACTGGAGTGAGGGACTGAGTCGGCTGAGTCTGCAAACAGTTTTTGTGTATCAAAGGGAAGGTCCACGATCTTCGCCTGTAGGTCCCTCGAGATACCCGACGTCTGGGGCCAGGATTCTCTACCACTGCTGTAGCCGTTGAATGTGCCACCGTGTCCGCCACGTCCAGGGCAATCTGGACTCCCGTCCGCGATGCTGCGTAGCCCTCTTGAATAATGGCCTTTAACACCGGGTTTTTACCTTCCGGAAGTGGATCCATGAGGGGAATAAGCCCAGAGTAATTATCAAAATTATGGTTTGCTAGGTGTGCCCATAACTTGCCACTCTCAATAGCAAGATCGGAGAGGAATATACCTTCCTGCCAAACAGCTCTAGCTTCTTAGCATCTTTGTCCGATCCCCCGATTTGTACTGAGAAGCCTTTGACCTCTGCTGGGACGACCCGACCACCAAAGAATTTGGTTGTGGGTGACTGAAGAGGAACGCCATGCCCTTTGCCGGGACGAAGTACTTCTTATTCGCTCTCTTGTTCGTAGGCGGAACAGAGGACAGAGCCTGCCATATAGTAGTGGCTGACTCCAGAATGGCTTCGTCCAGCAGAATAGCAATTTTGGATGAAGCCGGGGGTCTCAAATTTTTCAGGAGTTTGTGATGTTTCTCCTGCACCCTTTTAAACAGCTCCTGAAACTGTTTAAGGTCATCCGGGGGAGACATATCCCCGGGCGCCATGGCCTCATCTGGGGAGGATGAGGAGGAACCACTGAGGTAAACCTCCCTCGAACCCTCGGGTTCCTGCGGTCAATGATACACTTGCTCGCTGGAGGATCGTGAAGGAAAGTCTCGGGGTTCTAAAATTAACTCCCTTGAGACAACTGTGTTTCCGTCCCTGATCGGGAGTGCCCACGGGGGTATTGAGCGGCCAGGGGGGGACCTGCCCCTGGGTGTAGGCCTGTGGTTTGTCTGTGTCCAGCATGATAAGGACGACCATGGCAGCGTGGGCAAGGGTCCGGGGATGGAGACCTGGACCACTCACAGGGTGTGTACCCCCAATGTCTGGGAGAGCGAGACCTCCGCGACGACACAGATAGAGGTGAAACTGGCTTGTGACAGTACTCCAGGTGATCCAATCCCAGAAATGGTGAAGGTGGCCCAAGCCATGGTGACATTGGTTAGAGGAACAGAGAAGGAGGGTTTTTTTGTTTTTTTTTTTGTTTCTTTTTTCCAGATGGGCCGGTGGAGACACAGGCCTTCGGTGCGGCGTGTGTATCACAGGGGAAGGGCTTGGTGCTAACAGCAGCGCAGCCCTGTCCAGAGATGGACTGCGGTGCCTGGTTTTTGATGTTGCCTTGCCCCTCCACTGCGGGGCCGGCACCGCCCCCTCCCGTGCCTGGGATCTCAGCCCCCACTGTCAGCGCCGCGCGGGTATCCCCCTCCGGTGCCTGCAGGCTCCATGCCTGGCACCCCTGCACCGCTGGTGCTGTGGGGGGGTCTGTGCCGCCTGTGGCGATGCCGCCGGTTCCGGCGCTTGCCTGGCTGACGCTCTCGGCACCGCGCGTGCCGGCTGTCGTATAACCGGAGGCTCAGCCTCTGCCACGTGCGCTGCCGCTTGCCTGAATATGCGTCTGGTGGCTGTGTGCTCCGCTCATCCTGCTTGCTGCAAACGCACGGCAAGGATCGAGCCAGGGAGAGTTTCCTCCGTTTCTGCACTGAGGGAGTCAGAGAAAAACTACCCTCCTCCTATGCAACCCAGAGGGCCCTTCTGGGTGAGGCTTCTCTGGCAAGTCCGGCTGGAGAGCCTTATCAACAAGAGCATTTTACGCCTCATCGCTCTGTCCTTCCTGGCCCTGGCTGTGAGCTTAGCACAGTGAGAACGCGTCTGGGTAGCCTGTAATTCCCCCAGGCATCGATGCCTTCGCTATGCCCCACGGAGGCCGGCATAGCTTCACAGCATGACTCCCGCTTTGTAAAACCTGAAGAGGCCACTGCGGTGAGTCCTTTATTGTTAATAGGGTACTTAGCACTTAATCCGTGCCTTTCCACCCCAAATAGTGATCACCGGCCTGTGGCAGCGGGCGGCCTAAATGGCCTTCACGTCCGCTCTTCTCTTCTCCGCTCCTCTCTTTTTCCTTTTTTTTTTTTTTTTCGCTGATATTCTCTTTGTCTTTGCTTTCTCTGTTTTTTTTTTGTTTAATAACCGAAAACAACAAATTACACGTGGAAAAAAACCACTAAGTAATCTGACTCTGGCCTTAGCCTGAGTGGATTCCGTCTGCAGCCGATGGCGGTTGAGAAGGAACTGGTGGGGACTGGATCGTGCACGCGGCCGGGGGCGCACAGGGGGGCGGCGCGTGCTGGCGCATGCGTGATCCAGGAGAAACTGCTGGAAGATTTCCGATCTGCGGCACCGGGCGAGCCCGACACCTATTGTGGAGCACCCATGGGGACCACTCGAAGAAGAATGAAAGTTTCATATCTATGATATGGAATGTTTAATTTCCTGGGGCTTTATTACATATTGCAGAAGCTTCAGAACAGCCTGAACAGAAACTGTTCTACTCATAAAGAGGTTACTCACCTTGTCCAGTAACTGAGGTTCTCTCAGATGTGTGTTCCCATGGGTGCTCCACTCCATGTGATGGAGCATACAAGCACCACTGATCAGCGATCTTTGGTAGCAATGCCTAGTCAGGATGTACATGCACAGTTGTCGTCTCATGGCATCACCAGAGTCTGTTTGGCGCACACACGTCCCAACCCCGTCAGTTCTTTTTCTATCACAGAGTCCCCTTATTCAAGTTCCAAAGGGCCACACATTCGTTTCTGAATAAGGTAAATGACTGTCTCTTTTACTGAATAGTAATACCTTTGACTTGCTCCACAGAGGCTAGCTCACTTGGAACCATGAAGAAGCCATGGTTTCAGATGGAGCCTCTCCAGTTATGGATGGACTATGCATCAACGGCTCTGGGAGAAATCTGATCGCTCTGGAGGGCAGAGTGACATGAGCAGCAAGTAAAGATACCTACACCATGTCTGTCTGGGCCATGGTGGAGCAATAAATATGACCTTGGCACTGTTGTCCCTGTTTTTGTAGACTCCATGCATAAGTGGAATTGGCAGGAATGCATATGACCACCTTGTTCCATGAGATTAGGAATACAGGTTCTAGGGATGTGATCCCAACTCCCATGTTGGAACAGAATAGATAGCATTTGCTGTTCTTTGCTGTGGCAAATATGTCTATCAATGGAAAACACCATATGGAAAATACTTGAAGACAGACTTGTGTTTAGTTCATATTCGGGGTCTTCTGGAAGATTCTGGTGAGTGTGTTGGGGGTAGCCTTCTGACACCCAGACAGCTAGGAAGCCGTGATGTTTTTGTGACATGTGCACCAGTTCCACAGTTTGATGGCTTCCATGCAAAGGGAGTGTGATAATGCTCACCCTGATCTGTAGAATGTGCATGCTACACTACCTGTCAAGAGTCAAACTGGTTTCCTATGAGCGGGAGAAAGTGAAGACATGCATACCAGCCCGCTCTGAATTCTAGGAGGTTCATGTGCAGACAGGTGAGTTTGTATACTAAGCTCAGCCAGCCCTGAAGACATATCCTATGTTGTCTGGTGTATTTTATCATGCAGTCCAGAGGCTGTGGGCATATTCTTGCTTTAACCATTGGACAGATGGACGCTGTGCCTATGAGACATTTGATGGACAGAAATCTGGTATGTGGAAGTGAGACTCTGCCTCTACTTCCTCATGTCAGCTGAAGCTCTAAATCTGGATAGGATTAAGGAGACCGATCACTGCTAGAGTGTGAATCTGTACTCTGAGTGGTGAGGTGTGGGAGTATGGGCTTCATAAGCTGCTCATAGGTCCAAAGCTGGCCACTGCCTAAGGTATCGCATGTGATGTCCCATAAACAGGGGACTGAACCACAGGAATTGGGATTGATTCTTATGGGCCATAGCCTAGAGGGATATGTGTATTTGTGGTGCTGGTAGAGAGTCAGGTAGTGAAAAGACTGCATCTTATCATCATTGTCCCGCTCAGTGAATTTTGTGTTCCATAGGAGAGGTTGGCTGAATTAAAACTGAGCCCTCCAAACTTTATCAGGGACAATTCTAGCACTGAGGCAACAGAGATGTCTTGGTATGTCAGAAATTGCTGCTATACCAAAGGACGCGGCACCAAAGGTTTGTGGATAGAGACGATTGGGGTACATGTCTTGTATTTAGTCTTCAGGGAGGTCAGCAGACACGTGGTGGTGCCATCAGCCAGTGCTGGGTTGTGCATCCAGTGTTGTCGTCTGCACCAGACATGAGTGTTGGCACCTTTGTTGCTGAGGAGACCCATCCATTTTCTGGGCTTGACCCCTTACTCTTCTGCAATGTGTCCCTGGCACCCAAGGTGCCAGGCAAGTCATGGGGCTGTTGGCCAAATGGCAATGACCTTGCTAGAGACCATTTCTTTGACAGTGTGGGTAGGTTGAAGCTCTCTCTCTCTCTTCTGGAGAGAGAGAGAGTAGAGCCATGCTCTTGATCAGCTCTGAACTCAATGAAGAGCACATAAGAAAGGGGTTTTTTTATGCCTGTCTCTGGTACTCACTGGAGAGATTTTTCAATGAGCATAATTTTTAAATGCAGGTCTCAGTTGTGGAGAGCCCTGGCTTTTAAACCATTTCCATGGACACACTTTGCTGAGACATGCATTTCATCAAGACATTTCACCTACAGGAAATGTCTGTCACACCATGGCATGAAGTCCTTGCAGGAACTACATTTTTTTAATACCAGGGTACCCTGATATCTTGAGAGTTTGCTTGAAAAGAAAGTCCAAGAACAGGTACCTATGCAGGTTTTGCTGCTGAGCAAGGCTGAGCAGCAACCGAGGTGGTTGGGACATGTTCGTGCCAAGCAGACTCCAACAGCGCTGCAGGATAGCAGCTGCACATGTATTTCCCAAATAGGCACAGCTACTGAGGACCTCCAATCAATGGTGCTGGGAAACACTATCACCTGGAGTGCAGCACCCACAGGGACTGCACTCGTGATGAGTTTCAGAGCAATGAAACACCTGGACTCCGTTTAAAAAAAACCCCTCATCGTATCTAGATGAGAGTTTTAACACAAAGGAATTCCTTAAAAATATTCAGACTTTTGCCTTGAAACAAGTGAACCTTCCTAGAATTTCTATTTAAATTCAATTAGTTTGGCTATGGAGGATATACATTTTGTTGTCAAACTTGATAAACAGTAAAATTTTCTTCCCTGACCTACTCACCGTGAAGAGGTTGGAGCGGCGCTTGGACTGTTTACGAACAGGTGTTGGAGTGTTGGCAGTGGGAGGAACATCAATCCGTAGCTCCTTCTGGCTGGTGCTTGGAGTTGATGGAACAGAGGAGGAATAATCACTTAAACTCCCTCCTCCATTACTGGTCTGCAATGATTAAGGTTAGTTTTAACAGTGTTATGCTGCTATCAAGCAACTGGCAAGTCACAGTATTATCTACTTTATCCTCAAATACAAGAATGGAGCACAGGCTTACAAAATTAGTGAAACCTACCCTAGGACGCTTGATAGCACTGTTAACCTTTTTTAAAAATTCCACTTCCATTCACACAAGAGAAAAATGAAACATTTCTGCTGCTGAGGTAGACACATTTTCAACTACCACAATATGACAAATTAATTTATACTTATTTGTTTCAGGATACCATAAAGTAATATATTTTTCAAGACATTAAAAATAAAAGTTTAATTTTCCTACTTCATTTGGTACTCACTCAGAGTCACACTCACCCCTGGTTATATGCAGAAACACTCCTAGGTCTTGCCTTCAGCCATAGAGTAATACAGATTTCAAGTTCAGCTTAGAGACCTCTAGAGAGGCATTCTATGCTCACCTCACTCTTACTCCTATACTCTGCCTTGAATATTAAAATTAGTTCTTTCAAAAGTGAACAGCAATCCAACCAAGAAAGACTGAAATGTAAAATTTATATGTAGCAAAATGTTACAGAAACCACCAAACTCAGCAAAGGAAGCTGAGTTCTAATCTGCGAAGATATGACTCTTCAGACAACAAGAACAATGAGTAATTTATTTTTTTCCCCAAAGGTAACTAATCCCATTGGATTTCCACTCTTGAAGACAAAAACTGACTTTAAAATAAAACACAGAACAAAAGCTAAAATAATCTAATCAGCTAAATGGTGAAATGGCTTGAAGTTTCAATGTTGTCCTTTAATTTTAAGAGGACTCAATGACAACACAAGCAGCAATGGTAAGATTACAGTATCATCTGCAAAGGACAAAATGATGCATCCATTTCAATAGACAAAGGACATAGTGAACAGAATTTCAGAAGGCTGGAAACTGTTGGGACCCCAACTTGCCGGGTAGCTAATTTAAACATGGATTCTTGCCTAGATTCTAACACGTGTAAGTGTGTGCAAGCCAGCGTGAGTACTTTGGGAGTCTACTCCACAGTTCAGTGGCTACTATGTAAAACGGGCTTTCCCAGAACAGAATGAGCCTTGATGTGACTTTCAAGTTGTGGGCCTTCTAAACCGTAAAAATGAAAAAAATGCAATCAGATATACTTTGAAATGGTATGCTTGGTTACATAAGACCCCTAATGCACTGTCAAATGGAACAAAAAGCTAGGTAGCATTTTAGGGCCTCTGTTTGCTCCAAAACACAAACAGATCTTTTTGTATCAGACTGCTGGTATGATCAGGTAGGCATAAGTATCTGGAAAGATAACAGTTTTACTGAAATGAACTGTAATCACCAACTATGCAATATCTGTATGAATGGATATTCTTTTCAGAATAAAAAGTGTGTGTCACCAAAGTCAGTAGCTCTCTCCTATCATAAAATGAACTCATGCATCTGGAATATAATCTTCCACATGATACCTACTGGCTCAGCTTTATTAAGTGGCCCAAACCCAACTGGTTAGAATTTAAATGACCCCTCTGCGGTAGGTGGTTAATGAAGTGCCTCATGTCCTGAGCAAACCCAACAGAAAAACAGATTTGACATGTTCATTGCAGCCAAACATAGTTATCAAATGAACAATTAAATTAGTCTTTAAACTACTGAAATGAATAGATCGTCCCTTAGTTTCCACAGGGGCCTTTACACACTGGAATGTTAACCTTTTCAACTTTTAATCTGCTTCTTTAGGATCCTTTCAAGAAGCCAGATGGCCCTGAACCACCATTTATCTGGGATCACTATCCTCTCACAGACAGATGCAGACAGGGAAACAGTAGTTCTGTTATTCCGGAGTGCCCTATTTGGAGTATGATTTTAAGCCAGCCCCCAAAGATGACAAATTTCCTTGTAGCCATCTTTAACAAAAATAAGAATTGCTTCTGCCTTGGCCAAGATGAGGCTAATAAGATCAACTGATTGTCTGCCTCCCATAAGGCTGGTTAGGAACTGCTGAAGCTGGAGATACCGATAGGAAGGCACAGGCAGTTTTACTTCCTGGTGGATGAAGATGGCATCTCTAGTGCATGCACAAGGTGATCTTTTCCTGATGCCTTGAATAGCTACTAGTAGCTGTTTGCTGAGGTCTATAATGAAATACATGATAAAAGATTTAGTACACTACAGGTTGAACCTCTCTAATCTGGAACTCTCTAATCTAGCAATACCCATAATCCAGAATGATTTTAGTTAGCCAGACAACCACTAATCATGGGGGTGTCCAAGTTTCCTGTGGTCCCATAAAATTAGTTTACAGCCACCAGTTCTGGCTCTCAGCGTTCTGTGCTGTTATTTAGCTCTAATTTACTCCAAATGTCTTCTCAGAGCCCAGTAAGCAGTGGAAGTGTTAGCAATGTGATAGGCAATATTGACCTCCCATGGTCTGGCAAATTCTCTTCTTCAGCACCTGTCAGTTCCCAAAGGTGCTGGACAAGAGGGGTTCAACCTGTATTTAATCCCACTGCCACAGTTTACAGCCTGAAAATACCACACTAACATAAGTCCCTGCTAATTTCATACAGAGACAGTGACTACCACACGTGTAAGTATTCTCAGGGAAAATGGGTTTTACTCTGCTGTCTCTGGCAGAACCAGGCTGCAGTCAGGATGCTAGCCAACCTTCAGTAATTAATCCAAAAGACAGTTTAAGGGCACTATAAACGTATTTGACAATGGACTTTAAGCCAAGTACTTACCGAGCTCAGTCCTAGACATTTTCTAGATAAACACCACATTAAATCAGGTTCAACCCTCACTTAAGATCCACATGCCTGTTCCTCTCAATATACCTTGCAGGCAGCCTTTGGTGTGCCGCAAGACTTCTCCCTTTGCCAGGGAGTTGGCTTTACTATTTCTTCGCCAGCTGCAGGTAGTGGGGAAAGGCAGCTGGGTTGAAAGCTGCCATGGGCCTGCGACCTGGCTCCCAGCTCCCAGAAGGGGTGGAGGTTAGGGAAGTCAGCCCTGGTTTCTCCCCATTTTCCACCCCCACTCTCTCAGAGGCACACACGGAGCTATGGCACAGCAAGGCCAGAGTTCCGGCTACAGCTACTGCCACCTTTCCCTTCACCCATCAGTAGGCCTGGAGAAAGGAGAACAGTAGACTTATACCCTGTTACTGGCATATGGTGAAGCCCCACAAAAACCGAGAGAGTCTGGAAATATCCTGGTGAAAAGACAGCTGTTGTATCCAACCAAACTGAAAAATATTTATTCACAACACTTTTTAATGGGGATTGAAGAAAAGCTCTACGAACAACTACAGTAGTAGAAAACATGTTATAAACTGAATGGCATCACTGAGACAGTGCACTATCTGACACTACTAAAGGCAGCAGGAAAGAAAGTGACAAGGCTGCATAGATACCTGACTGCAGGGGGGTGAAGAGAGAACGAGACAGAGGTACAGCTGTGAGGCCGTAACAAACCTCAAAACATGAGCCCAATGACAGCGGTCACCTTGTACATTAGGTAGCTCGATAAGAGTGGAAATCCAATAAAGCAGATACCTTTTGAGAAGTATTTATTCTCCATGTTTTAAAATGGTTAGAAAAAAGGAAAAAAACAAACCCAAAAACAAAATAACAAAGGTACAGAAACACTACAGTAAGACTGTAGAAGCATGATGCATGTTATATTATTCTTAAATATCTCTAACGGTAATTAATTTTCTCTTGCCTTTAATATTTGGATTCACATTAAATTAAGGAAACAAACTTGCCTAATCCTAATGTTCCTAAATATTTTAACAGAATAGAAACTTCTATTCAAAATGAAAAAAGACCAAACAAGATATTATAATAAACATTGAGAGACAATGTTGCACTATGTTCACACTTAAACTATTCTAAGATCTTTTACAACATCACACACAGTCAATGCAAGAAAGCTTATCAAGTGCTCTTTTCAGGAAATTCAATTTAGATTCTGAGGAAGATTCATAGCATACAAACTATGGGACTCTTGAGCTTAACTGTTATGCAGGTATCAACATTGTACATATTAAAACACTGATTGCAAATTAGTAATGTATTCAGCATAGAAGGTAGCAGTTTAATTTTTTACTTAGTATTTGCTAGCTGTCAAACAATTTGAATAATTCAGCAAACATACACAGTAATGACACTAAAGGTGTATGATCTCAATTGAGCATAGGGGAGAGGGATAATAAAATTTAATAGTGGTGCCAAATTTGAAACTCAAGTGTATTAACCATTGAGATGTACCAACTACCGTTCAGCATATGATTAAACCACAGTGAGGACTAAAGCACTTTAAGCTAATTAAAAAAGTAAAACAGCAAATCTTGTGACTATAACAATCCCTCCACTTATATCAGCAGGCTGCAGAACATAACCAGCATGACCAAGGATTGTTTTAAAACCAGTTCCCAACAAAAATGTTTTGCCACAGCAGTTACTTAAAGCAAAATCGAGCCAATTATGAACACACTGTTTTATACTGGAGATCACAGTAAGCTTTTTACAAAAATCTAACTGCTGACAAAGCAACAACAACAACAACAACAACAACAACAAAAAGAAGTCGTAGGCTTTAAATGCACTCTAATGTTCCATCATTTTCTTCCCAAAGCAAAGATTCCTTACCGTACCTGGCTGATATGAACAGCAGAAACTTGTGCAGAACACACGGAGGAGTGACTTGGAGAGTTTGGTAAAGATTTGCAGGGACCTATTGAAAGCTGCTGTTTCTTTCTTGTTGCTACAATCTTCTGGGCAACTAGAACAAGAGATAAGCATGTAAATCATTAAGCCAAAGTGTAGACTGAAAGGAGTCACAATTCACAGGGCACAGAACTCAGACAAGTACACAGGCAGGAACCAATTCTACACCACTGATCTTCAAGGTTGGGGTCCTAAAATCGAAGCTGTTACTTCCAAAAGTCTGAGCTGGCAGATACTGTTTTGTTCTCCTGTGGCGTGCTTGCCACTTCATTTCATTGCATTCATTTCAGTCAATGGATATATTTGAAAG
The DNA here is from genome assembly GCF_033958435.1 of Carettochelys insculpta. NCBI lineage: Eukaryota > Metazoa > Chordata > Testudines > Carettochelyidae > Carettochelys > Carettochelys insculpta. The sequence goes on along the minus strand of NC_134144.1, from coordinate 3,661,565 downwards.
TCAGCTTCATTAAGAAAACTAGAATTTCTTGCCCATTACTGTCAATGGGAATTGCTTCAATGGTTCTTATAACAAAAGAAATAATTGTGCATGCTCGCTGCACTGAGTATGGCTTTGGCTTGTCTACACAGACAAAGGTAAGGCATAAATTTAAAGTGCAGGAGCTGTTCTTGAATAACTCCATGAATGTAAACTCTTACTCTGAAACAAGGCTGCTCTACTCCACTCTGCTAAACACAAACTAGGCAATATTACTTCGTAATGACACAGGAATCCCTCCGTGTGGAAGGAAACCAGTGATGGGCTCATCCATATGCTTTATGAAAATATGCGGATTAATATGAATCTGACATAACTGGAATATGCTTCATGCAAAGTACCTCATGTAAGGTATCATTAGACAAGTTATAATTTACTGAATGTGTTTTTCCAATTTGTATGAATGTACCATCTTTGTAGCTTAAAGTAGGAATATGGAGTATAAACCTGTGCTATAAAACAGCCATGCCGCGTGATGGCCGTTAAAGGTACTTTAGGGCATGAATGACCCATTAGCAAAGAGACAAGTTTAGCCTTACTTCAGACAAGTGGGTCAGCCCCTGAAGTACGGAGACGGGTTTTGCAGGGACATGTAGGCATGACACCTGATACTGGAATATATCTTAAGACGTGTACTTTTCCATGAGTACCTGGGAGAGGGTCAAAGTGAAACAATGGATTCCCATCTTATGCAAATCCTATGATGGGGGTCCAGGGATTGGCTTTACAGTTCTGACAAATGTTGTCTCCAACTGGGAGATCAGTGGTGTTCTGGAGACAGTTGTTAGGAGGTGAGAGAGTGGTGGTTAGGTTCTGGTGTCTGGAGTCAACAACTGAATATTGGGACTAGGATGACTGACACCTGTGAATTGGTGACTGGTGTTAGCCAGCCAGCCAGCCAGCGAATGCCGTTGTCATGGCAACCATCATGGGCAGTAAGAAGGAACTGAGATTGTGCAGACCCAATGGTGCCAAAGGATGCCAGAACCAGCCACACAAACATTACTGGGGAAAATTCTCTGGCAGCATTGCATACACACATACACAGTCCTCAGAAGACTAGTGCTTCAAATTATGTTACCTTTCAAGCAAGGCTACTGATAAAAGGTATCTAAATTACTTATGGACTGAGGGTAGTTTATGTGTAATTAAAACGGCAAACAATATAACACATTCTTATTTTTAGTATCCTATTTCTTCAGTTTGGAACATTAATATGTCTTGAAGAATGACAAACTCATTCTGAAGATTCAGCAGAAATTTTCAGCAACACAAACAAAATTGTTTGAATGGAGTTAAGTGATCATTAGAATTTCATTGACTATAAATCCTTTCTGTAGCAATTTTACAGTTGAGTATTAGAAGAGTTTGGTTAGCCACACCCACCACATAACTTTGTGGACATACAGCATTTGTGGGTTTACTTCCAGGATACATTTGAGTATTTTTGAAAGCTAGGGCTTTGGGAATACTACTTTTAAACTTTGGATACTTTAAAATTTTGAAACTTTTATGCAAATTCTCTAATTTTTGAGTCACTAGCTGAAAATAGAATGATGGTAACGCTCCAGATTTATAGAATAAGCTCTAAAACAATAACTAGTCAAAGACCCGGTTTTTGAAAACGAGCTTTGTATTTTTCAGCCCTTTGCACTTCAGGAAGCCTACATGGCCTACTAGGTGCCTCATGCAGCTAGCTATACAAGCTACAAAAGGGTGTGCTATTGAACAGAGTGAGGCTCCACAGGGCAGAAAGCCAGGACCTGGGAAACAATGTGCTAGAAAATGTTGCAGGACAAAGTACCAGGGATCCTGGGGAGTGGTAACAATGTTTGGAGAACCCATGGGATGTTCTACAAAGATTTGGCATTTCTGAAAGCAAACAAACAATCTTTAACCATAACTTAGAGTTATTTCCAGGTATGTGGAATGAGAGATTGTTTATTTATTTTATAAAAGTAAGACTAACAGTTACAGAAAGGTAAAAAAGTATTCAAGCAACACACAGGTGTAAAAATAGCACATAACCCACATGGCAGCACTTGCTGTTGATCAGAGTTACACAAAACACCAGTTTTGTACTCTCTTGAAATAAACTGCAAATGAAAATGCAGTACATCCTAAGAGACATGTTGACGCCTTTTTCTCCTCTGTGGTTTGATGTATAGTCTACCCTCAAGGTTTGCAGATTTGCGGAAAGGTAAAATATACTGTCTGGAATAGTGGGATTTCTAGCTCACACACTGAGGTCAGAAACAGTAGATTAGATTTTCCTCCCTCCTTGTGAAATTATGGGTTGGGGAAAGGTATTATTGAACCATATCTGAAGAAGAGGATGAGATTTGTTGGTATCTCTTAACCACAGAAAGCATTATTCTGAATGGGGAAGCAGTTGGACTATTTTTGCTTTGATTTCTCATGCAAATAAAGTATGTGGAAAATAGTGGATTGCCTGTGGGCCATATGTATTTGCTGGTTCACTGTTTGAGGGGGTTCTGTTTGTTTTTTAATGGCCATAACAAGGTAATGAGTATTGAAATACTGAACGATGCATGTGGCAGTGTGGATGAATAAAACAAAATTAGTGCTCTACAGGTTAAGGTAAGGCAGGAATACAAGGACAAACAAATTTATTTTGTTTAATATACAGTGCAATGTTATCTACACATTTATTTTAAAAAGACTGCATTTTATATAAAAGTTTAATTTGTTTATTTCCATATGGTGGGTCTTCTGTTTTTAATCATAACAGCCCTTGTCATACTTAGTTACCACTATAACTAAGTTTTTTTGTCTGTTAGTACAAAAGTAAATACCACACGATGTTCACATATTTGGAAAGATGATCAGGCCAAGAACTAAATTAATTTCTTTGAAGAAAAACAGGAAACTTGTTTTGTGATTCTTTGTCCTACAATTAGCAGCAATTCTGGAAGAAAACTTGCAAAGGCGTCTGCAGCCCAGTAGCTCTCTCCACACCAGCACCTACCTATACCGATATTACTACAACCATTGTTGCTGCTGATATAAGAAATTAGAAGACTGATTTAATTAAATTCAACAGTATTCAATCTCCGTTTTGTTCAAATGGTATAAAAAGGTATATGTAAATGAGCAGATGATTTTTCTGAGTACACTATAAGGTAGACAGGGATATTGTTAAGTTGCACACGCATACCACTTCATTTCACATGAATGTAATTTTAATAAGGAACTGGTCTACAGCTTATGTTTTTCATGTAAATGAATGAGGCATAACCATGATTTAGTGAGAATACATTGTAAAAAAAATTGCTCATATAAATGAAGAAGCAGCTTCATTAGTTACAACCCACCTGCAATAGGCCTCTTATCATCCTGAAAGGATAATCAATTAATTTATCTCCTTCTACCATATTGATCATAATCTTCGTCAGCTAATCATGTTTAAATTACAGAGGAATATGGCAATACTCTGTCATTTCAGAACTATTGGTTTATTGATCTGGTGTCATGGAAGCCATATATTAGAATATTTTAAAAATCATTATGTGAATGTAGAGAGCAAAGTTAAGATCAGATCTTCACTATACATGTTAAAGGTCAATATTAAGACTAATATGGAATTAAAAATCACACAGCTAAATAAAGGCCACCTTCCTTGCATAAAAGTTCCTTTTTCTCTCTCACAGTAGACATACTCCTAATTAGGGAAAATATATGCTTCTTTCCTTAAGCTGGCATGATGGGTTACTAATTACAGCATAAACATAGGTACCACCTTTTAAAATGTTGCCCCTGTGCTCTTTCCGCTTCACCATTGAAGGAAACTACAAAACTGTCAACAGTAGGTTGCTGATTATTTCAACTATCACAGGGAACAGTTTCACTCTCTTCTTACAAACTGCTATTTGAACCAGTAACCACTTGATCTCAATCACATTATCAAGTACATCTGTCCTCTTTTTCCTTAAGGGCTGACATGGCCGTAAATATTTTCCACAATAGGTAAAATATTCTCACCCAAGAGTAACAGCCACACTAGGTAGTAGAGCAGCAGAGATAAACAATTATTGCAAGAGCTATTTTTTCCCCCTTACCACATCTACACTAGCAAGTCCTTCTGAAAAATCAAGTCCTCATCTCAAAGAGCACGTGGAGCATTACACACAAAATTCACTCTTTCAATCAGAAATCAAAAGGAGGCGGCTCTTCTTCTGGAAGCCATCTTCCATTCTCAGATCAGGAACAGCACCGTTTCCCAAAAAGGTTCTTTTGGAAAACATCGTGTGTAGATGCTCTGAGGGCCCTTCTCTCAAAAGGACAGTCCTCATGGTGCCTGATCTTTTGATCTCTAGTCCGTTCTTTCATAAGAGCGGGGGCTATGTAGATGCTCTCTTTCAAAGGAGCAGAACATTCTTTCGAGCTGCTTTTTTATGCATAGACATGATCTTCCAGAAGATTACTGTAGTGTAGACACGGCCCCTATGTTTACCTACTGACACAGAACACGCTGTCTCTCACACACACTTCAAAACATCAGCCAGACCTAGAAGTCAGTCTTTTTCTTAGAAGCTTGCAATTTTTGAGGCATCAGCCTAAACAAGGACACAAAAAGTGCCAGGAGTCAGAAGAAACTTTTCTGGACTTTCAAAGAGAAATATTTCCTCCAAGTTCTGTCTGAACATTTCCTACATTTCCTCTGACAGGAGCAGCATGGGTGCTTTTCCTTTATCTGATTACAACACTCACTTGGGGTCACAATCCTCTGCTAGGATTTATGCTTTCCCCTGTCTTTCCCCACAGCCGCTCTGAGGAAAATGCTTGCAAAAAAGAAGGCTGTGTTTCAAACCAGCTAAGTGAATAAAAGCAAGACAGAAGAGGAGACAGGCTTCTTTCAGTGTACAATGTACATTTGGGATTGAAACAGTCCACCCTACCTTTTGAAACTTGTATCCTAGAAAAAGTGGGGGTGGCAGTATCCCTGTCCACCAGCATCCTGGTCTATATCCATGGATGTGGATATCTGAGGGACTGTGTTTGTGAATCCCATATCGATACAAACTTCACATCCACACAGGACTAACCACAAAACCTTGCCTTCACACCATAATGCATGGCAGCATCTGAAGAGTGAAAATCCAAGCAAAGACTATACAATGAAAATAAATGTTTTAGGAACACTCAGATTGGTAGGTCACCACAAAAAGCAAAGTATCTGCATAGTGCCTGTAGAGTATAATCAAACAAGCATATACTAAAAAGAATGTCCAGTTGCCTAAAGTACTTCATTGTTCAATTGAACTAAAGCAGTGCTCTTGAGGAAACCCTATCATAACAATTTTCTATGTATATCTACAAATTTAGAAACAGTGTACTTTCAAACACCGAATTTCTTAGTTTTATCCTTTGTTAGAGGGAGGAAATGATCAGCTCATAATGGAGACCCCTCTTCCAGCCAGACAACCTTACTGTTCCCTCCCACATTCCAGCAACAAGTCCGGTATCTCCCAAGGTTACCAATTTCTTCCTGGAACAACTCACCTCCATTCAAAATTATACAACCTGAACTCATCTCAGAGAGCAAACACTGTCTACAGGCTTCTTTCATTACACTTATGTAGCTGTCACTCTTTAATTAGATCAAATATTCAGTATTCAATTAGCATTTTGGATGGTCTGGACTACCTGCCCTGGTATACTGTGGTGCTAGAAACCTCTTAGAAGGATGTAAGGAATCACCATGACCCTCCAAAATTTGAGACACATCAAACAAATGACAGTTAATCTGCAGGCTAATAGCTGAACTGCCAACTCCTTCAAAAGCTACTGTGCAGGAAGAGAATTGAATCCAAGTCTTCTCTATCAGAAGAATTGAAAAGGTAATTAAAATTTAAATTGACAGGAACTTAAAAATGCCAGAGATCAGCTGAACTCTTCCTCTTGCCATCTTTAGTTGAGGGGCAGTGGGTTAAAGGTTAGGAAGTGAAAAACTAAAGTTAGCTGGGTACAAGGCAACTAGGGGAGTTAAAAACAGTTAATCTGTTAAACACTAGCATTTAAATTGGGGGCTGCTACCCAACCCTGCTGCAGCCACAACTGTGGGGTTCTGCCATAGCCATGAGGTCCTGCCTCCTGGCCTGCTGCTTCCTCTGCATCTGGGGTCATTCTGGCAAGGCGTGGCTGGTTACCACTGGAGTACGCCAGCAAGGGCCAGGTAAATGGTAAGGCTCATGCTTACTGGTTAACACCTCTAGTGGGAAAGGTGAAATCTGTTTAGGTTATAATTTAAATACAACAGTATCTTAACTGAACAGTATCTCAGTACTCTACGCTGGTGCACTCCACAGATGTTCTATTTTTTTTTATTAGATTTTCTTCATGACTGAGTAAAGTGACCATATGAGTACCAAATTCACAGTACAGTTCATCAATTTCATGGTCAGACAATTTTAAAAAACTGTAAAATTTCATGATTTCAGCTATTTGAATCTGAAAGTTCAAAGTGGTGTAACTGTAGGGATCCTAACCCAAAGTAAGAATTGTGGGGGGTTCACAAAGTTACACAAATTCACACACAGGTATATGTAACTAATCACTTGGGTTAAACCATTGGGCTAAAAGGCGAAAGCCCAGTTCACAAAACTAAATCAATCAGGATATGTCTCTAAACATGAAAAATTCACCGAAAAAGTGCATCTAAATATCAATGACTGAAAATAGGGGGTTAAGAGTACTGAATGGCCTTAAACACGTCACTATCATGACATCAACATACATTTTTTGCTTTAGTCATACCTAGGAAGGCTTTAGTTATATCTAGAACTTATGATTTGTGCAAGGGACCTATCTTATTTTCTGTCTCTAAGGTAAAACCAAGCTCTCTTTGCCGGAAAGCTCAATTATAAAATGGAGTCAAGTATCAGAGGGGTACCCGTGTTAGTCTGTATCTGCAAAAACAACAAGGCGGCCTGTGGCATTTATAGACAAATAGATTTTTTGGAGCGTAAGCTTTTGTGGGTAAAGACCCACTTTGTCAGATGCATGTAGTCAGCCCATGAAAGCTTATGTTCCAAAAATAGTTAGTCTATAGGGGGGCCACAGGACTTCTCATTTTTTAAACTGGAGTCTCTCTCTCATTTGCAACACAAGACTAATCAAAACAAAAAAGACTAAATCCAAACACTAATCCTGAATTCTTAATTAATATGAATTGTGTATACGATAAACACACAAGGGGAAGATGCTCAATGGTTAGAACATTGGACTTGTAAACCCAGGGTTGTGAGTTCAATCCTTGTGGGGACCTTTCAAGGGTCTGGGGCAAGTGAAAGGAGTCAAGGAGACTGGGCTTGATGATCTCTCAAGGTCCCTTCCAGTTCTATGACATAAATCTATCACCATGTTTCAAAATGTGTTTATTTTGTACTAGAAGGAAAACACAGTTAATGGTATATTTCCAGGTTCTGCTCCACCAACAAATTTAATCTTGCTACATGTGAATTTGAAGAAGAGCTCTGCTGATGGATTTTTGCCAACATTGAAAACCAAAGCTGATAATATTGGCATACTCTTTATAAATTTCCAAAGTAGGCCAGACATTGAGAGGTTAATTAGATAGTTTAAAGACAATTACATTCTCACTGCTTAGGTACCAGACTGTATCAACTTCAGTTATATGAACCTAAAAATCTAACTGCAAATTTAAAATAGATTGTTTTACTTAAAAAACAAAAAATAGCCATAGAACTATAGTATAAAATGAATACCCCACACAGTTAAATATTTAACAGCATTCAAAAGAGATGATTCATATGAACCCCTTCTAAAAGAAGATGTTACTTTGATAAATGGGCACACAACAGATTTACTTCTAAGGTCTTGCTAAATTAAGGCACACAAAGATTTTAGTCTGTAATAAGTGACCGCATTTTTACAAAAAAAGTCCTCATTCAAATGCCTCTTTTTTTCCATGCTTGACCTAAGTTACAAATTTAACCTTCCTACCCCTCAGAACTTTCATGTTAACAGTACTGTTTTGTTAGCGAAATAATTCCTTTGGTAAGCAGCCCCTGTTAACTAGAGATTCCTGTAAGATAGTAGTATTTTGCCTTTTAAAATTTTTTGAACAGTTGAACCAGAATATCTACCCTACAGAAAAAAAATGTAGGAGTCTGAAATTTGGACAAAGGAAAAAAAAGACACTTTGCAACATGAAAATTGTTTTAAATACAAGACAGCATGTTTGTCATGCTTATTTAAGCAAACTTTTCTTTTTCCACTCCCACCCTCATAAATATGCAACACAGAAGAGTTAATCATCATTGATGCAAAAGTTACACCAGTTTTAAAAACAAAAACAGTCCTGCTTCCCTCTCAAGGGTGAAGACATACGAAAGGAAGGCCGGCTGACTAACGGTGGTCTGAATTCACATTAGGGAGGAACACCGGGTCAGCTATTCTCCCCGAAACGAATGACTATGCCTCCATAATGAACCAAGTCCTCATTGTGCTCAATATTTGAGCTAATTGCCATTAGAAACCCTGTTGCTAGAGTAACTGGATAGAGGGAGCAGTCTTTTGTTGGTTCAAAAGGCTGTTCTTGTGTCAGCTTCTTCTGCAGTATTAAACTTCTTTGGCAGAAGCAGCTATGACTCTAAAATCTCATTAGTACAGCTTCATTCAAATAGAGGAAGTCAGGTTCCTGAGGGAAACATTCTTGCAAAAAGACCAAAACACAAGGTAAGCGAGAGATCTAACTCTCGCTCTAAAAACTGGGAACACAAGGATATTTTTTCTAAACTACAGAACAGACCAGCAAAGTGAAGTCTTGCCTAATCTGGGCGATCAAAACTTACTCTGTACCCATAATTTTGTTAAACAGTAAAGGTACATTCTCAGCTAGGCTTACAAATGTCAGCATGGTCCCTCCCCTCCATTTAAACTATTACGGTTATCTTTGCCAAAATGCACCAATTAGATTCATCATTCCTAGTTTTATTTTTCTAAAGAAAAACTAAGCACAATGGCATATAAGTACTGGTAAATCTCTGTGAGGTGTCTAGCACCATTCCTTTTTTTATGATATAAATTTAATTTGCTATGAGATTGAAAACCAGTGAGGATGTTCTCCATTAATTCCAGTACTGCTAAGAATTGACTCCTTTTAATTATATCTCTGAGTTAGCAATCAAGGTAAATTACATTTTAGTCTGGTGGCCAGAGGAAGTTTTGGGAATACCCCATTTTAGTGTCCAAGCAATATGGTGGGTTCTTTTCCTTCTAGGGAAGGGGAGGGGAGAAGAGGGCTGGGAGATGGAGTCCTAATTTTAAGATGCTAAATCAGCAAAGGACAATCTAAGGCTCATGGATTGGACTGCATAAGTAGTCCAACTTCATCTCAATTGGCCACTACAGCAGTCTCCAGGTATATAGTTTTGTTAACTGCACCTGCATACCCACAATTTGAGGGCAAGGGAGGTTCTGACTGAACCACAGCAGTGCTTTTATTGGATGCAGGGTGGCACATGACTATTGCAGTCTGTTTCGTGCAATCAGCATGCATCTCACTTCATGGGCCTGTGCTTTACATGTGCGTCACATTAGGGATACCGGTAAGAAAAAAAAGACAGATGAAAATCTGCAGAATCTGGCAACCCTGTGCATGAGCACAGGTAAACAAAATGTCTCACAGGCCTTACATAGAGCCCTACTGGGCCACACTGGGCCCTTTGGGTGAAGGTTTCCCACAACTCTCCTAAATTCAAAGCAACTGCCCGATGACAGCTTATCATTGTTGTGCATTCTGGAATATGAGCACTTATTGCCACCCCATTCCTGATTCACCTACACCACCATTATGTTTCCACAGTTCTTTTAGTAGTTGTGACACTAGGAGCTCCTCAAGGTGAGCTGGCAAAGGAACCTCCCCCGCACCACATATTGTTACTCACATCAGCCCTGACTCTCATTACCCTAAGATACTGTTGTCATAATATACATCTCAAAAGGAGTCACGTAAAACAATAAATCATTTCCTATGTTATCAGTGGTTCTTCAAGATGTGATGGAGACATACATCCCACTTAAGGGTGTGTGTGTGTGTGCGCGCGACCAGCACACTGGGGCAGAGACTTTTGCCTAGCGGTACCCATAGAGGGAGTGTGCTCAAGCCTCAGGGCTGTGATTCCTCCCTAGCTATATGAGGCAGCACCACTGTCACCTCCGCTCTGGTTATGATTGAGCACTGCCCCCTCAGGTGCTTTGTACTTGGTCTCTGACCAATGGGAGCTTCCCTTGGGGGAAAAAAAAAAGTATTTCCCCTAGGATCCACCGTGAACACACAATGAGGTTTTTGTAAGTTATAACATACACTTCTACAGTATGTATTCAGACAAATACATTTATACATTAACATCTGATTTTATTTCTCTACAGAAGAAAGCAAAGTAAGACAAATAAAGCATGAAATGACCTCACCACAGTTTGCACATATTTCAGTTTGTCAAAACAGAAGTCCAAATATTTCAGTTTGTCAAAACAGAAGTAGTTATTTCATTTTCAACTTAGTGTTTCTGTAATCTCAGTTTGATTTCTCTTACCACGGAGTTCTGCAAATAACAAGCAGTCTTGCACCATCTTAAAGACTAAAAAATTTATTAGGTAAGGTAAGACCCACTTCCTCACATTTGGTTCTTTTAACTGCTGAAGCCATTGTTGTTGCCCCAATGGGGAAAAACTGGTTTTTGGATACAGGAAAGGAGAAAAAAGTGAAGTCGAAGATAGCATACAAGCTCACTATAAGGAAAAATGGCACAATACAGCAATAAGTAGCCTTACATTTTAAACCAATTCTTGCAGTATCTTCTATACCTAAACAACATACCTAAGCTTAAGAAAAGAAAAAAGTGTGGAAGAAGGAATGTAGCCATGATTACAGTAACACCAGCAAAATGATACTTTAGCAGAGATGAAGTAATGATACACCTACATGCATTATTCCACCACAGACTCATTTCTCCATTCCGCCAACGAACCCTGTTGATGACAATTTGCTTACTAGACTCTCCTGAACAGCCATTATGCAAAACAATATATTGCTATAACTAGAGATGTAGGTTTGGTTTGTATCTTTATTGCAACTGTATTTTGTTTAATATCCCATGTTTACAATAAATAAATGTTCAATAAAAATAAATTTATTCTGCAATTACACATTATGAGCACAGCAGTAATAACTACAAGAATAGGCAGTAAAACTAAAATGTTTGTGAAAAGGGAAACGTTAACGTAAGCATCCACTTTTAAAATCATTCAGCACGCTCTCTTAACTGCAAGTCAATTTCGAGGCCTAACAACTTTGATAAGCACTTTTAAAGGAGAGCCTGCACTTATTTAAATATGTATAGTATACAGACGAATTAGGTAAAACTTAAATAAACGTAAAATTAACTGAATGTGCAAATCATATATCATGATCCTCTTCAAATCAGGTGTTTGATCCAAAAAAGAACCAACATATAACCATTCCTCCAAAGAGCAAGTTAAACATTCTCTCTCTCTCTCTCTCTCTCACACACACACACACACAGTCAATTTCAGGAGGTCTGGAAAACCAATGAAGTTATGTGATCAAGGCTGTTCTTGACATTTTCAACCAGTACAAACCCCCAATTCCAAGAAAAAAATTTATTCTCAAGGGCATTTTAGTCAGGTTTTATATTGCATTTTTGCAGTGACCTGACATTTCAGGGCAGAAGAGGATGTTTTCCTTTACTTGCTGCGAAGAGTTAAGTCGCATGGGTAAGTATCCAAGACATTGAAGTATACTGGAAAGGAGTCAGTCAAATCTATTACCAGCTGAGAGAACCACGTCTTTTTCGGAGCCACACAATCAAGTAGCACCCTCAGTTCACAACAAAACTGCAAAAAGAAATCTCAGTGTCCTTTCCCCTTCTCAACTTATTGATTTCAAAGTGCTAAGCCAGGCTGCCTTGACAGTCAAACTAGCAAACACCTTGTGTGTATAATATATATTTGTATAAAATGGGGCAGATTACATACCATTTAATATATAGATCAGTCAGCGTTATTTTACCATATACAAACTTGGTACATTTTTCTAATGTGTCAAAAGAAAACTCCACTTGAATCCAGTCGTTACAGGCTTTTTTTTTTTTTCTTTTTTATTTACAGGCAGTATTGTTAATCAATGTAGCTGGGTCTAACACGGTGCGGCTTTCCCAGCAGGTCCATGCTAATGAGCAGCCTCGAAATTGCAAATGTCTGTTCATTAGCATGGTCCCACAGCTCAATTGCAAAGCCACATGAGAACTTGGTCTCGGAAGAGGGGGGTGCCTGCAGTAAAGAGGCCGTGTGGATGTGCCCCTGCCAGCAAAAACCACTCTGTTGCCAGGCCCTTACGCTGCACCTTGTGGACCCAGCCTGTGGGTATGTCTACACTACAAAGTTATTTTGAAATAATGGCTGCTATTTCAAAATAACTTTGCAAGTGTCTACACAAACTGATATTTCAAAATGATTTAACAAGAGTGGCCGGCTCACTTCAAAATTGGTAAACCTAATTCCATGAGGAACAGTGCCTATTTTGAAATAGGTATATTTAAAATAGGTACTTTGAAATGAGGGCTATTTCAAAATAAACTATTCCAGAATACCTTTATTTTGAAATAAAGCTGCTGTGTAGGCATAGTATTTCGGATTAGAGCCCTTGGAAACAGTGCTTCCAGGAGCTTTAATTTGAAAGAGGCTCTATTGTGTGTGGACACACTATTTCAGAATAAGTTTTGCTTATTTTGGGGCTTCCATGTACTGTACGCATGTTATTCCAGAAGAGCTTGTTTTGGAATAACAACTCTGGAATCAGCTATTCTGGAATATCTTCATAGCATAGACATACCTTGCATATTTACCATCGAACCTGCACTAAAATCCTCACTTTTGAGCAGAGGGCAGGCATCGCACAAAGCACAGGAAGACTTTAGGTGTATACTAAATAGTCTCTCCCCCTTGCCCTTTTTTCAATACAAATCTGCAAGAAAGTGAAGAGAGGCTTACATGCTATATAATTGATAATTTTACTTTGCAGCTGATTTACATTGGTAAATGTAAAATGTGCCTCTTCTCTGGCCTAAACTGCATGTCAAAGAGAGGACAATCGTCATAAATTTGTCTAATGGTTTAGTCACCTAAAGCATCCTACAGTTCTGACTATCAACAGGAGTTGATAGGGGAACCCTCTCTGGCTGACTCCTGTACAGCTTCCCAAGAAGAGTAAGATAACTGTGCAGAAGAGCATCTCTTCTCCATGCGATGCAGACATTTCTCTAAGTTGACCTAAGTTATGTCTACTCCAGTTATATCATTCACATAACTTAAGTAGCATAACTTGAATTGATTTACCATGGTAGTGTAGATAAGGCCTTAGTGCCTGGTTTCCTGAGTCTAAAAGTGGCTAATGGTCAAAAGCCAATCTATTAACTACTACAATATGAGCCGCAGTATCTGGTGTTACACAATATGCACCTCAGACTAGATAATCAGGGCCAAAATTAATTGGTCATCAAAAGATAAGAAGCTCTGTGTGTTGCAAGATATATACTGGGAAAAATGTCTGGAAATAGGTGGCACAAATAAGAATAGTAACATTTAATCACTGACATCTTGGACTGTGACAACCTAACCAGATGGTCCCACAGAGAAATGACAATATAACATGACCTTTTGTAAATAAAACACAATTTCGTGAGAAGTCCATCTTTGCAAATATATAGTATCTACAGCACTGAGTGCACAGTTTCTACAGCAACTCAAAGAGAGCATCATACAGAAAGAAAACCCCACATAAGATCATGCACAACTCACACATAACTGAAACCCTTTATCTTCATGGCAACATTTTTCATTCTTCTGCTATGCGTCTGACAATGATCTCACTTACCACTCAGCTTATAACTGCCCATTCCCACTCAAGAGCTGTGCTCTCTGCAGTTCCCTTCAATATATATATAAACTGACCCTCTAACCTACTCTTTCTACCACCTATTCACATAATTCCTTTCTGTGAGCTGTAAGTGCCATCAAACCACTGTCAGCAATGACCTGGTCCCTCCATCTAAGCGGTACACTCTTCATGCATCAGCACTGTCTAGAAGACTGTAGCGACTTGGGAGCCTACAACAAGAATTGTAGACTTCTGATTTTGGAGGACATGAACCCTCAATTTGTCTCTCTCTCTTTCTCTCTCTCTCTCTCTCACACACACACACACACAAATCTATGGAGAGACACATCTCATAGAACTGGAAGGGACCTTGGAAGGACATGGAATCCAGTCCCCTGCCCTCTTGGCAGCACCAAGCACCATCCTTTTTTTTAAAAAAAAATAATTTATTTGCCCCAGATCACTAAATGCCCCCATTCAAGGGTTGAACTTTCAACCCTGGGTTTAGCAGGCAAGTGCTCAAACCACTGAGCTATCCCTCCCCTGTCATCTGAAGTTCATACTTCATTATTTAAGTCACAGAAATGCTGAGTGGATTAGGTAATGCCTGCATAGTGTTTTTGTTTTAAATTATGACATCCACTGTTAACATTGAGGGGGAAAAAGAGAAGTTACTCACCGTAGTAACAATGGTTCTTTGAGATGTGTCCCCCTGGGTGCTACACGATAGGTGTCGGGCTCGCCCCGGCGCTGCAGGTCGGATTTTTTCAGCAGTTTCTGCCGGACCACGCATGCGCCGGTGCGCGCCACTCCCTTGCACGCTCCCAGCTGCGTGCGCGATCCGGTCCCCGCCAGTTCCTTCACCAACCGCCTCGGATGCTTCTGAAAAATACTAAACAGAGATCCGAAGCGGGAAGGATGGGCGGGTGGTGGAGCACACACGGGGACACATCTCGAAGAACCATCGTTACTACAGTGAGTAACTTCTCTTTCTTCCTCGAGTGTCCCCGTGGGTGCTCCACCATAGCTGACTACCCAGCAGTAGCCCAAGATAGGAGGTGGGTAATCGGTTTATGTGCAACTTGTCCCCGAGAGGACCGCTGTCGAGAGACAGGTATCCTCTTGGAATACCCTGTGAAGGGCATAATGCTTGGCGAAGGTGTCATAGGATGACCAGGTCGCCGCTCTGCAAATGTCTTTTAGCGCAATGCCCTTGAAAAGGCTGTTGATGCCGCCACCGCCCTAGTGGAGTGAGCCTTGGCGGGGCCAGTAAAGGAGTCTAAGTTCATAGCACATTTTTATGCAGGATACGATGTGCTTCGAGAGTCTCTGCGACGAGAGACCTTCTCCTTTTGATTTGGGAGCGAGAGAGACTAGGAGTCTACCCGTTTTCCGGAAGGACTTAGTCCTGTCTATATAGAAAGCCAGCGCCCTCCTCACGTCCAGGAGGTGTAGGCGTGCCTCTTTGTTGGAGTTATGAGGCTTTGGATAAGCGAGGGTAAAACTATAGGTTCGTTAATATGAAACTCTGAAGAAACTTTGGGAACAAAGGCTGGATGAAGCCGTAAGGTTACCACCTCCGTGGAAATTACTGTGCAGGGTGGCGTTGCCATAACTGCCGCAAGCTCGCTCACCCTGCGAGCTGACGTGATTGCAAGAAGGAAGGTCGTCTTTATCATAAGGAGATGGAGGGAAACCGTGGCTAAGGGTTCAAACAGTGGTCCTGTTAGTGCATTAAGCACCAGCTCCAAGCTCCACGAAGGTGGTAGCAGTTTCCGAGGGGGGTATAGGTTTACCAGCCCTTTGAGGAACCTGGTAACCATGGGATGGGCAAACACCGTGTGCCCTTCCTCTTCATATCTGAAAGCCGATATAGTGGCAAGGTGGACCTTCAACGAGGACAGGCAGAGTCCGCCTCTCTTGAGGTCCAGTAAATACTCTAGTATTACAGGTATAGGCGCAGCAAGGGGGGCTAATTACTTGGTAGAACACCATGCAGTGAATCGAGTCCATTTTTGCTTATAGGGCTTCCTGGTGGAAGTCCTCCTGCTACTTTCTAGGACTCGTTGCACTCCCTTCGTACACGTGCTCTCTAGGGAGCTGAGCCATGGATTAACCATGCTTGCAGTCACAGGCCTCGGGGGTGTGGATGCACTATGGACCCCTGGGCTTGCGTGAGCAGATCCGGTGCCACCGGGAGGGGCATCGGTGGACGGTCCGACATACGCAGGAGTAAGGGGAACCACTGCTGTCGATCCCACTTTGGGACTACTAGGATCATTGGGGCTCTCTCTCTCCTGGCTTTCTGCAAGACTTTGTGGATAAGCATTGTGGGAGTAAAGGAGTAGAGCAGGGGGCCCCTCCACAAGATCGCGAATGCGTCCCCCAGGGACCCCCGTCCCAGTCCTGCCCTGGAGCAGTATTGTGGGCACTTCTTGTTGTGTTGAGTGGCAAACAGGTCTATGTGGGGAAATCCCGATGCGTGAAAAATCGGTCATAGCAGATCGGAACGGATCTGCCACTCGTGTGTGAGTGCAAAGCGCCTGCTCAGCTGGTCTCCTTCGCATTGTGAGCGCCTGGTAAATACGAGGCTTTCAAGGTTATATTGTTGGTGATGCACCAGTTCCACAATCGGACTGTTTCCGCACATAAGGCACGGGACCGAGCTCCTCCTTGCCGATTTATATAAAACATGGTGGAGGTATTGTCTGTACTGATCCCGACTACTTGCCTTGTATATGGTCTCGAAAGTGTTTGCAGGCGTTGAACACTGCTCTGAGCTCCAGTATATTTATGTGCAATGACTGTTCCGTGGAGGACCACAGTCCTTGCGTCACCTTTTCGCCCATGTGTGCTCCCCACCCTATGTGGGAGGCGTCAGTAGTGAGAAAAACAGATATTTGTGGTTGGTGAAAGGGCACCCCTGTCAGCATGTTCTTGGGGTTCACCCACCATTGCAGGGATCTGCGCACCTCTGTCGTGGGCGACACCACCCTGTGGACGGTGTGTGCTGCCGGTTTGTAGATGCTCGCCAGCCAGTGCTGCATGCTGTGCATATGCAATCGGGCGTTCTGTACCACAAACGTTGCTACTGCCATGTGGCCCAGCAGCTGTAAGCACGTCACAACCGGCACCGTAGGGCTGAAGGCGATGACTTGCACGAGGGAACCAATGGCGCGAAAGCGGGCATCTGGCAGATAAACCCTTGCTGTGATGGAATTTATACGTGCCCCTATGAACTCTATGTCCTGTGCGGGGTCTATCTTTGATTTTGCCAGATTGATGACCAGGCCCAGCGAAGAGAACGTGTCTGCTGTGACGCGTATCATGCGAAGCACCTCCTCCTTCGAGGCCCCTTTCAGTAGGCAGTCGTCTTTTTTTTTTTTTTCCTCCAGATATGGGAATATAAACACCCCCTGTCTGTGCAGGTAGGTTGACACCACTGCCAAGGTCTTGGTGAAGACTCTGGGGGCCGAGGAGAGGCCGAACGGCAGAACCTTCTACTGAAAATGTTCTTTGCCTACCATAAACCGGAGAAAACGCCTGTGAGCCGGGTGAATAGTTATGTGGGAATACGCGTCTTGTAAGTCGAGGGCTGCGAACCAATCTTTCCACTGCCCCTATAAGCATAAGATGGTCTACCTCCTGCTTGAGTCTCACTTCGTGGGAGGCGTCCTTTAGGTGGGGTCTGGGTGGAGGTCGTGGCGGCGGGAGCGACTGAAAGGGAATCGTGTAACCCGTGGCTATGATCTCCAGTACCCATTTGTCTGTGGTGATCTTTTGCCACTGGTCGTAGAATGGTTGGAGGCGATGGTGGAAAAGTAGCTTCGGATGACATTGCGCGATGGTAGTGATAGTGCAGCCCTCGATCTGTGTGTCAAAACTTGTGGCCTTTGGCCCTGCCCCGAGGACGCACGGCTCTGTTGAGAACGTCACCTGGGAGTTCTGTACTGTTGGTGCTGTTGATGTCACCCTTGCTTGTAGCCCCTGTGGTACTGGGGACGCTGTGGCTGATACTGCAAACAGCTTCTGCGTGTCAAAGGGGAGATCAACGATCTTCGCCTGCAGATCCCTTGTGATACCTGATGTCTGGAGCCAGGACTCTCCCTGCGCATGACCAATGCCATAGCTGTTGAGCGTGCTGCCGTATCCGCTACGTCTAGGGCGATCTGAACTCCTGTCCTCGAGGCTGCGTAGCCTTCCTGCACGATGGCCTTGAGCACCGGCTTCATGTCCTCTGGAAGCGAGTCCATGAGGGAAGTCAGCCTGGAGTAGTTGTCGAAATTATGGTTCACTAGATGCGCTGCTTAACTCCCCATTCTCAACAGGTGGGTAGAGGAGGAGTAGACCTTTCTGCCGAACAACTCTAGTTTCTTGGCATCTTGTCCGTTCCCCCTGTCTTGTACTGAGAAGTTTTCGACCTCTGTTGAGACGATTCCACCACCAGAGAATTTGGTTGCAGGTGGCTGAACACGAACTCCATGCCCTTCATCGGGACGAAGTACTTCTTATCCGCTCTCTTGTTTATAGGCGGAGGGGACGCAGGGGTCTGCCATATTGTGGTGGCGGACTCCATGATTGCTTCATCAGCGGAATAGCTATTTTGGAAGAGGCCGGAGGTCTCAGGTTTTTAAGGAGCTTATGGTGTTTCTCCTGCACCTCTGCTGTTCGGATGCCTTGCGTGAAGGCCACCCTTTTGAACAGCTCTTGGAACTCTCCGAGATCGTCCAGAGGATGGACGTCCCCTGGGGCCGTGGCCTCGTCAGGGGAAGATAGTGAGGAACCACTAGGGTAAGCCTTTCTGGACCCCTCTGGGTCCTGTTGACGGTGATACATCCTCTCGCGAGATACTTGCGAGGGAAAATCTCGGGGTTCCAGAATCAACTCCCCCTGAGATATCTGCGTTTCCGTCCCCGTCCGCAATTGCCCTCGGGGATATTGAACTGTCTGGGGGGGATCTGTCCCTGGGAGTATGCCTATGGTGTCTATGCCCCGCGTGATAGGGGCGACCATGGCAACACGGGCACTGTTCCGGAGATGGAGACCTGGACCACTCTGGAGGCGCATACCCCCTGCGTCTGGGGGAGCGAGATTGTCTGGGTAATTGAGATAATGGAGACTGATTTGTGGCAGTACTCCAGGGGTTCAAAGCCCAGGAAGGGCGATGGTGGTCCGAGCCATGGTGATGCTGGCTGTAGGAACGGGGATGGGGGCTCAGGGTATACTGGAGGTGACCCCTGCCGCCTCGTTGGAGTCCGCAGCATAAGTGGAGGACTTAGAGCGAGTAGCCCTGCAGCCCTGTCTGGAGAAGGGCTGCGGTGCCGGGTTTTCTGTGCTGCCTTTCCCCTCCCCTGTGGGGCTGGCTCCGCCCCTTTACGTGTCAGGGATCTTGGCCCCGCTGTCTGCGCCACGCTCTGCTGTGGTGCCACATCGGTGGTCTCCCCCGGTGCCTGCAGGCTGCATGCCTGCAAGCTCTGCACCGCCGGTTCCCCGGGGGTCGGTGCCGCCGGTTCCGGCGCTTGCCTGGCCGCCGCCCTGCCCTCAGTGCGCGGCAGCTGTTTGATTATCGGAGGCTCAGCCTCTGCCACATGCGTCTCCGCGCCGCCGCTGCTCAGCTGTGACTGCGGCTGGGGACTATGCACTCCACCCATCCCGCTCGCTGTGGCTGCCGGCAGGGATCGGGTTGGTGGAAGCTTCCTCCGTTTTTGCGCTGATGGGGTTAGGGAAGCAGCTTTCCTTTTATGGGCCCCTGCGGGTCCCTCCTGCTGAGGCCGCTCCGGTGCGTCTGGCTGGAGGGCCTTGTCAAAGAGCAGCATTTTCAGCCGCATCTCTCTGTCCTTCCTTGCTCTGGCTGTGAGCTTTGTGCAGAAGGAGCACTTCTGTGCCCATCGGAGGCCAGCATCGCTTTGCAGCATGACTCACACTTTTTGAATCCTGAAGAGGACATTGTGGTGAGTCTTTGAGTTGTTAATAGGGTACTTAGCACCTTCTCTGTGCCTGTTCCCCTC
This sequence comes from Carettochelys insculpta, assembly GCF_033958435.1. NCBI lineage: Eukaryota > Metazoa > Chordata > Testudines > Carettochelyidae > Carettochelys > Carettochelys insculpta. Next base: position 3,641,576 of record NC_134144.1, on the reverse strand, counting down.
TCGGACTCAGCCTGCCGCGGCAGGAGGCCTAATGGCCTTATGTCCCCGGGCCTCCACTGCTCTGCTCGCTACTAAGGCTGTAAAACTTTACTTTTTACTCTCTTTTTTTATCTTTTTTTTTTTTTTTGAAAATAATAACAAGCTAACAAGCTAAAGACTGAAAAAGAAGCTTTAAACACTTTAAAAACATTAAATACGCTAACTCTGGCTGTAGCCTGAGCAGATTCCGTCTGCAGCCGATGGCGGTTAAAGAGGAACTGGTGGGGACCGGATCGCGCACAGGAGCGGCGGGCGCCGGCGCATGCACGGTCCAGCAGAAACTGCTGAAAAAATCTGACCTGCGGTGCCGGGGCGAGCCCGACACCTATCGTGGAGCACCCATGGGGACACTCGAGGAAGAACAAAAAGTTTTTCAAAGACAGAGCTGTTCTTTTACACACACAAATCAGATATTAGAAATGGCAATATACAAAAACCCGTAGGAGAGAACTTCAATCTCCCAGACCACACAGTATCAGACTTAAAAGTAGCTATCCTACAGCAAAGAAATTTCAGGACCAGACTCCAAAGAGAAATTTCTCAGCTACAATTCATCTGCAAATTCAACGCCCTCAGCTCAGGCTTAAACAAAGACTGCGAATGGCTGGCTAAATACAGAAGCAGCTTCCCCTCCCTTGGTGTTCACACCTCCAGATCAGCTGCTGGTAGTAAGCCTCACCCTTGCTGACTGAGCTAACCTTGTTATCCCCACCCTTGCTCTGGCTTATTTATACCTGGCCCTGCAGACTTCCAAGACCAGGATCTGATGAAGTGAGTCTGTGCTCACGAAAGCTCATGCTCAAAACTTTTCTGTTAGTCTATAAGGTGCCACAGGACCCTTCATTGCTGTTACAGATCCAGACTAACATGGCTACCCCTCCGATACTATGTACATTTGATGTTTTAATGCATTAATTTTAAAATTTCTCCAATTAAAAAACTTAAAAAGTGGTTCAAACTTTTCAGATTAATATACTGGGATCTGATCATTTGGTCTTCTGTGACTAAGACTCTGGATTATGAACTCCTCCTGCCATACTTAATTGTGAACAAAAGCAAGTTTTATTGTACTGTTCACATCATAAACCCAAGGAAAGGATTTCTAATTTTCCAAAAATAATAGAAGTTACTCAAACCTTCAGTTTCTGGCCTGTTTTCAGGAAAGCTGTTGCATTTTCTGTAAAAAGGGACTATTTTTTAACTCTTTCGTTCCTTTCTTCTAACCTTCCTGATAAAATTATTTATTTTTCATGCATTATTTTACCTTTCCTGGTGCAGATCAAGAACTGCTAGAAATGCGTGGTGCTTCTTTTTCCATACTTTGGTTGGTTTGTTGTTTTCAGGTGCTGTTGTGTTTTTTCCTGGCCTAAGTTTACGTGCAGGGGTAGGAAAGCTGGCCTAGCATTTATACATGAATTCTTCACAGTGCATTCAGTGAATGTGTAAAGGATGTTTGAGCAATAACCTTGGGGACTAAAAGTCCTCTGTTTAAGTACAAACAAGGCAAGGAAGCTTCACCATGGCATCAACTTGAGGTTCCTTCACCCTGTTCCAACAGCCACATCTAAAACAGAGAGGAGCTCATCTACTTGCTTTTCATACTACTAGTTGTGTTAGTTTGTGTTTATGAATGTCTCTGATCTACTTACAAAGTTGAGACCAGCTATTTATTATATATATTGTTGACATCAATCTTTCACATGCTAACAACTTTAAATCACTAGTAATCCACATTTCTAGTAAGTTAGAAATGAAAATTCCTTATCTATTCTATTAATAAAATATCACATGCAAACCAGATCATCCTTCCTCCAATTTACACACACAACTCATGATGTTCTTAAATAATTTAAGTCAAAATCAATTGGGAAGCTTTGAAACGATGCTCCTTTAGCGCCTGCTATTGTATTTCTAATTCACAAAGAGCTTGCATTGCACGTAATAACTTTTACAAGACAGAGCACCAACTTTATTAATAGTTACACATTAGCAATATGTATTCTTGACAGCAACCAGGTGCCTTAGGATGTGTCCCTAAATTTTATCATTCTTAGGAAGAACAATTCTCTCTTGCTCCTAAATGTGTTATTTTATAGTGCTCATATACCAGACACTTCTGTTTGGGTAATTCATACTCGATTGAGGAATCCCTTTCAAACTAGGTGAATTCTGTATTGTAACACACTGTTTCAGCACCATCTTTACTACTAACGAGTTCTCCAGCCACATCTGTAATCAGCTGCAATTCTCCGTGGCTGGTTTTTCATGCACTTACAATTTAAAAAAAAAAAAAAAAGAAAAAAGAAAAAAGAAAAAAAAAGTGTTTTAGTCAGGCATTACATTTTCATTGATATGCCAGTCAAAATACAGATTTTAGTACCTTGCTGTAAAAGAGGTGACTATGGCAAATTCATACTTTACCAGGCATTGAAATCTGGTTACACATGGCTTTGTATTAAAAATACCTCAGCACCACCAAACTAAACCTGTCCCACTACAATACAATCAACACTTCATCACATTTTACCTTAAAGCTGACAAAAAACATCATCTCCCATGACAACAGGTGAATATTCCAATAAACTCCCTCTAAATTCGTCTTAATGACAAATGAGAAAAAGAATGAGCCCATGCTTTCTATTCAACTCATCAAGGCATCATGTGAGCAGAACAAGTTTGCCAAGACAGAAAGGTTTCTGACATTGTGCTTAAGGTGAAAATCTTTGCACTTGAATCCATTTGTAAAATGAGATGTTCAGCTACCATCTTCTATTACATGAGGGGAACAATGTGGAAAGCTGCCATCTTCTTCTTGAGTGAGACTGTTTCAGTTAAAAGAAGAAGACGAAAAAGAAAAAGCTCCTGCACAAGTTTAATGGAAAGTGAGGAATAGAGATATAAAAATTAAATCTCGTCAAAATGTTTCATTTTGTAACCTATCACAGTGTAATATGAAAAGTCTTAGAAACACACACTAGTAACCTTTTCAAAAGTGAAAAATTGAATCCATTTGAGGAACAATGGTATTGGTAAATATTTTACTAGCTGGCATCCTATTTCAGTAAGTAGCAAAATTCTGAAGGGTGTAATGTAGGAGCTGCTGGACAGTAGAATATTGTGCTTTTAAACACAGCTTTAGCAATGTTTACACAGTTCAGCAAATCCCTGACAGGACTGCTGACTGTACATAAGCACCATTCTGAGACATCCATTACCTGCATGTAACTTAATTCAAAAGGAGCACAAAGGGAAGTTTATGCCTTGTCACATTTATTTCATTTGCCTCACTTTGGAAGAAAGCATCTTCAGAGCCTTCTTTGTCTAAATTTCTTTAAAATGATAATGCAGGTTGAACCTCTCTAGTCTGTCTTGCTCTCTTCTGGCAACATCCATACATAATCTGGCATGATTTAATTAGCTAGACAACCACTTATGGGTGTGGCCAAGTTTCTGGTGGTCCCAAAAAGTGTGTTATTGCCACCAGTCTTGGCTCCCAGTGACAAACTCGGAATTTTTAAAGTAAGTTTTTTCCTACTTCTAGTGAGAAATAGTGTTTGCCTTACTATAATCGCTGGAGTATTCTGCTGGTCTCAAGTCACTACCTTGATTTTAACAGTAACAGAGAGAAAGCCGTGTTATACTTACCTACACACTATACTTACCTACACACTTCTAGCTTCCATCCTGCACACATAACTAGATCCATTGTTTACAGTCAAGCCCTTAGGTACAATCGCATTTACTCTGATCCTACTGACAGAGACCAAAAACTACAAGATCTTTACTAAATATTCATAAACCTAAATTACCCACCAGGAGAAATAAAAAAAACAAATTGACAGGTGCAGACAAATACCCAGAGACCAGCTACTCTAAGATAGGCTCAAAGAAGCCAAGAACAGACCATGACTGGTCATTACTTAGAGCCCCCAACTCAAACCACTGCAACACATTAAAGACCTACAACCTTTCCTTAATCAGGATGCCACACTCCAGAAGGCCCTAGGTGACAGGCCTGTTCTCTCCTACAGACAAACTCCCAGCCTTTTGAGAATTCTCACCTACAACCACAGTCTATACCACAAGAACACCAGTCCTGGAACTTTTCCTTGCAACAAAGCCCACTGCCAGCTTTGTCCACATATCTATTCTGGAGATACCATCACTGGACCTAACCAGGTTATTCACAGAATCACAGGGACATTCTCATGTTCATCAACTAACATCATATATGCCATCATGTGCCAACAATGCCCAGATGCTTTGTATACTGGACAGACTTCAAACGCTCTTAGACAAAGAGTTAATGGGCACAGAACAGACATAAAACCACTCCTGATCCACAAACCTGTCAGCCAGCATTTTAATGGAGTGAGCCATTCTGTTAATGACTTAAAAGTTTGTGTCTTACTGAAGAGGAGTTTTCACAACATTCTGGAAAGAGAGGCTCCTGAACTCTCTTTCATATTCAAATTTGACACATTAACACATGGTTTGAACCAGGACAGAAATTTTCTGGGTCATTATAGGGGCTCTTTTGCATACATGGCTTAATCTAATTCTTGACATCCCCTGCTCCTCTACTCTCTGATTTGCTCACCTTGATAATTTTTTTCTGATTTGTCAACCTTGATTACTATTTTTGGTTCTCTGTGCCTTAAATATTGAGTATGTTCTGGTGTAGCTGTGGTCTGAAGAAGTGGGTCTGTCCCACAAAAGCTCATCATCTAATAAATTATTTTGTTAGTCTTTAAAGTGCTACTGGACTGCTTTTTTGTTTTGATAGCTTGATTTTAAGTAATACAAAAAGCTGGGAAACACTTAAGAGCCCTGATTAGTAAAACTTTTGTTACACAGGGAACTATCCACAGCAAAGCATACTGCAAACAGGTCTACGAAATCTGTCCTTGTCTTCTACCCATCAGTTCTGTCAACAAACCTCAGACCTAATCTGCATCCCCCCTACTATTCCAGTCATGAATTTAGAATAGAGAGGTTGCCAGTCATGCCAAATTTATCATACAGTTATAAACTGTGATTAAATGACAGGATATTTTGATCAAAGAGGGTTTTGTGCATTAAAGGTACACCTTACCTGCGTCTCTTACCTAGTAACTTTTTATTATAGTTCTGTCTTTTTAAAAAAAATATTAAATTTGGCCTGTTAAAAATTGTTACCAAAGCTCTATGTAGCTTAGTTATCATGCTTATTTTAAACCTTATTTCTGAACAACCCTGACCAATGATGGGTTACACAATATGTCAAACACTAAACTCTAAATTAAAACCTTAAAACAAAAAACCCTTATGAGCATTCAATCCTGGAAGAACACCATTCATTAAAATTAAGGAAAAATTGTGAACCACAAATGCACACGGGGTCAAGAGGGAGTGATATATTAGTAAAATATTATGTATCCCAAAATGAAATGAAAACTGAACTAGCATTGACGCAGCCAATTTTGCAGATCATTTTTAACATGTACTATTCAAAGGATTTATCAACCCAAGTGAGAGTGAGCATCTAAGTGATCTAAATATTATTGTATTTAGATTTAGAATACTGAGTTCATTACTGATCAAGATGTCATGTTTGTTACTAATCACACCCAGATGTTAATTATTTAAACAATGAAAGCCCATTGATTTTGAATTTTTAATCCGTTGCAGCTCCATATAACTGATAAAGTCATTTAATCCAACTCCTCTTCCATTTAAATTAAGGAATTGATTTTATGGTCATGTGTTGCAACGTGCAGTTTTAGAGGTCTTAAAAAGTTTATTTCATTTTAAAGTGGGATTTACATGATCATGAATGTAATGCACATAATTAAAATGGAATTTTAAAGACACTACATAATTTACATTCCAGTTTTGCCCAAAGGTTTCAGTCTGGATCAACACACCATGGGGCTAGATGTACAAACACACAGAGAAGTATGGATCCTATGTCTAAAAAGCATACTATTTCGCTCATTTAAGAAATACAAACTTTAACCATTGCCTCACTTTATATATTTAGTCTGCTATCACTTTTCCTCTATAAACCAAATTAAATTGACGTTCCCCATGTTTTTATACTACAGGTTGCAACTCTCTAGTCCAGCGCTTTCTGGTTCAGCAATACCCATGGTCCAGCATGATTTTATTTAACCAGATGTCCACTTATCATGGGTGTGGCCAAGTTTCCTGCGGCTTCCTAAATTTATTTACAGCCACCAGTCCTGGCTCTCAGTGTTCTGTGCTGTTATTTAGCTGTAATTTACTCCTAAATGTCTTCTAAGAGACCAGTAAGATGTGGAAGTGTTGGTAATGTTGTTAGAGAATATTGACCTTCCATGGTTCAGGAAATTCTCTAGTTTGGTACCAGTCAGGTCCAGAGGTTGCTGGACTAGAGAAATTCAAACTGTACTGACCAGAGTTAACTCTTTTCATCAGAACCCTTAAGTAAAGGCAAGATAAGGTTCACTTTGCATGCTTAAAGCCCCCGGAGGAAAAATACAATGAAAAATCCGATTCCTTTTGATTTTTGTAAATACCATCCAATTCCGCTTCACCATATGAAATAACAGAATGGAGAACCCTTTAGTGTTAAAATACCTTGAACTTTAGGACAGCTGTTCTAACTCCATAAGCACACTATCTGGCAATCTATGATCCTCCAATGTCCAATTCTCCTTCCTGAAACTAATGGGCAATTGCATAAAACTGCCTTGAATATGAAACAAATTGTTAAAAAATTAAACGTGAGCATAATCACAGCACTGTCCAAAAGATGCACAGGAATGTTGCCTGATCTGCAGTAGATGGTTATGTAAGTACAGTCCACTTTCACCAGGATAAAATAAAATGACAGTTTTGTTTTCCTTTTCTAAAAAAGGACACAAATTATTCCTCACACCAATCCACTAACACACAAATTTAATTGACGAGCTGGGGCTGACCTCATGAGACAAAACCTACTGCAGACATACTAATTTTCCATTAAGGGGAAAAAAACATTAAAAACATTTGCTACTTTAATACTTAATCCTATGAATAAGATTGCTGCTACAGTCAATGGTGAAATGAATCCCTCTTTCCAAAATATTCTCCACAAATAAGAACGTAGATAAAAAGCTACAGAATGCATAATAATGACTAAGTATGATGGAGGGTGGCTGGCAGGGGGGAGTGAAGGATGGAATTTATATGCTTTTAGTTATCACAAAATCAGTAGCCTGGCCAAGCAGAAGCATCAAATAGCATTCAGAATAAATCTTAAAAAACATTTAAAGCCCCCTTGCACTTTAATCATTTGCTAACAGTTACAATAAGATTGTATTAAAAATTTAAACTGCCCTGCTTAATGCAATTTACCTTCGAAGGCCCATTTCCAGAGAATGAATTCAAATGATATAAATGTCGAACACTTGATCAGATTTATTGCACCAAAGAATATTTTTCTTGATACACATCTGATGAGTGAAAGCTAATGGCTTTAGTTTTATTACTTTTTAAGCACCTAATGGGAAAATTTAGACATTTTTACAAGACTAAGGTTCAGCAAGAATGGCACATTTACAAAATGACAAGCACAAAAGAGATTCTAGATTCCTTTAGTGATCGAACAACTGAACAGGATGATTAAGGACAAGATAAATACCAAATATTTATCTGGACAGTTTTTCTACATAAAAATGGAGCACGTGAGAGTGAAAGTGTGTCTTGTCTTCAGAATTTTTCTTTTCACTGAAACAGCTGTGAAACCTCAGATTTCAATTAATGTCTAGACAGTTCTTATTGATCATCACAGGTTATAAATTGCCTATATTTGGCTATGTCAGTGCATAGTTTGAAAGCAAACATACATTTCCACAGGATTAACTATTATGCATAAGATATAAGCAACTATAACTGCTATATGAAGTAGCATAAATGACGCAAGCAAATACAGATGCTGATCTGTAGCTGAATGACTTATCACATTACCTCTTTAAAAAAAAAGGTGCATCACCAATGGACTACAACTCTTGGCGAGTGCCTATTCAACTGGAACTGGGTAACGACCTCAAATAATATTGCTGGCAACTGTCTTACTACAGAAGTGGTATTTGCAACAGTGGGAGTACAAAAGCTCCACTTTAGACTGAATGATGGCTTAAGCTACAAAAAAATTCTGCCAATTTTTTTCTGTTCTCTGCCTATAATGTTCCTTTCAGCCACCTATAAACTTAATTTTTTAAAACTTAGAAGTTTAAATCATTTTCAAAGCTGGAAGGTATTTTTAGACTTTTTTTTTTTTTTTTTTTTTTTTTTTTTAAGAGGAAGAGAATCCATGCATTGAGCAGCAACGCAGAAACAACGCTCTCAGGAAGGCTCTGAGGAAGCAGTATCTTGTGTGTTTAAGAAGTGACAATGAACACTGGCAGCAATGTTGAGGTCTAAGATACTAAAACTGCTGAAAGCAAACACAGTATTAACACAAGTGGAAACTTGCTAACTTCTGAAGTATGAACTTGTCTCATTATGTCTGCTCTACAATAATAGCTCTACTTTCTATTCTCTTCCCTGTGACAAATCCTTACAAAGCTCCCTAAATTATTTTCCAAGAACCTTGACTTCAAATGATAAGAACAGCAAGCTGATCTCTTTGTAACTAATACCATTGCCTGACTGACTGGCTGGCAAAAGGGCACTGGTGTACAAAGGTAGCCAAGTCTCTTCCTCCTAGGAGACAGAATGATCACCCAAATGCAATATATCATCTATGGTTCAACAAGACAAATTAGGGCACCCAGTTTTAGAATCTGAGTCAGAAGAACTCTCACATTCACGCTCCAATTATGAGTGCGTATCGGATATTTTCCCTCCTATTCTGGAGCACAGACAGAAAGCACAAATGATTCCAAAGCAGCATGTTCAGCTGTGAGACTGCAATAGTATGCCAGTTCTCAATAAACAAACTAGCACCCAGCCTTCAGCTTGGCCATCACATGTGCTTTACATCTAGTTACATTAATAGTTTATTTCAAAGAACATGACTGTTTCCCAAGACTAAAACTGAAAACATTGTTCTTGCTTTTGTCCAAAAGGTGAAGCTGAGGAAATTGGTTTTGCATATTTTTATCTGTCTGTGTAACAGGAGCACCACCTGGCGGACAAAAGGCTCACTGACAAGATCATTCTGCATAGGCAGCACTACTTCTTCTGTTTTAAGGATTGGCGAGGGGCCTGTCTCTCTAAATCTCCAAAGCAAAGCAAATATCTTCCTGACCCAAAGTAGACTGAATGGAAAACAAAGAAGAATTTAAATAAAAAACCCCAATTAAGGTCTTGTGCCTACAAAAATACATAATAATATATTCCCACACAGGGCCTGCACTACTCCAGTAAGCGAGGGGGAAAAGCCCCACAAGCAAGAGCTTAGGTCCTTTCAGGACCAGACCTAAATGATTATCCCAAATAGAAGATATTTGTAAAAATAAACTATGGTCATCATTAAAATATCTCAAGGGACACAAAGGTAGTCAAGTTACCGCAGCATCTCCCTACAAGTATGGAGAATTAGTTTGGATCTCAGATTGTGTTGTTCTTATATAGTAACTTTTGGAAAAGTTTGTTTTCTCCTCCAGTGATGCAGAAATTGATGCTTTAAACAATACCTTAAATATGACATGTATGGAAACTTTCACTAAAAAGAGTAAGAATAGCAAAGCTGCATGTCATGAACTAAAAGCAAAATGAGATGCACACCAGCTTCTACTTCACACCAATTAACTACCTACTGGCAGATAACAGACAGTGTCTCATTTATCTATTGATTCACTGACATGCCCTGTATGAAATCTTTTACATGATTATTCCAAATATGCCTGCCTTCAGACTGCCAATCAAATGGATTCTCCTGTATTATCTTTGTTAGCTGTCAGACTTCTATGCTGCACAAAATGGGTGGCAATTGCATTTTACCGTGAACAGCTTTTGTAATACATTGAAAAGTTTAGTTCTATCTCATTATGCTTGGCATTTCCAAGACCCATACTGCTGGTAACTGCCTTACTAAAAAGTGGTATATGCGACAGTGCCAATACAAAAGCTTCACTTCTGACTGAACAAGTGGCTCAAAGTGGTGTAAAAACTATGCAAAGAGGAGGAGTAGATGCTATCAATCTCAGCTTTAACGAAGCTCAAAATAAGTAAAAAGCATCATAGTACCGTTCAAACCAGAAGATCTAAAAATACTTTTAACTTGCAATTTACATAGGGATTCCAAACGGATACCAAACTGTTTTGTTCCACTCATCTGCCAAGTTCTCTCCCTGAAAATTTCCCTAATTCTCAACCATGCAAAATCTTGTGGCAAATTGTGGCTGGAATATTACTTAGATCAAAACAGACAATGTCACAATACCAGCAATACTATATATATCTCAAGGTAGATTTTCTTAAATTGCCACAATTTAAATCACCAATTTTTATAATATTTTAGATCGGACAAAAAGGAAACCTTGATTTAAAATAATTGATTTTAATAATGTTTTTCACTGTACTTTGTTTTCCTAAAGAAAGTTAGTTCTCATTGGTTAGTAACCATTGAAACACACTGATTTATAAATAAACATAGCTTTACACAAAGTGGGGTGTGCTTCTTTTTCCTGTCCAAAATCAACTCTTGTTAATATATTTTTAAGCCTTTAGATTCTTTATGTTAAAATTGAGAATGATCAATTTCTTATTTCTTAGATGATTTTTTTGTGTGTGATGTCTGGAATTTCAATTCAATTAAAACTCCACCAAAGCTAGATTGTATATATTATTATTAAAGCAGAATATCTGAAATGTGCTAAGTAGATTAGAAAGAAGTTGACAAAACAGATTTTACATTTAAAAGTGATGTAAGAAAGGAGATATCTGTAGTCAGGGCACTGCACTGATGGGTTCTGATGACTATATACCTCAAAATTTTAGGATTAGTAGATCTCATCCTCTCAGGCTTTTTTTTTTTTTAAATTAGCAATTGGAATAAGTGAAAAACCTTTTACTCTTTTACAAATCCCAGTAAGTTTCTTAACTTTAAATAAAATCGTTTTTGAACTGAACTAGTCATACAAACAAATTAAGATGATATTCTGCCTGACCTGCAGAAGGAGCTACTGCAGTCAACAAAAAAAATTCTGGTCCCCAGTCATTACCCATTAAACTCTGCCACTTCGTCTGCTTGACTTTATACTTGGCAGCAAAATTTACTGATTTTATTTCTGCAGTTAATCACAATAAATATTAATTGCTTAACGGCCTATTTATAATTAATGACAATCATTTAAATTAAATACAAAATAAATTACTGTGATTAAACACGCAAATAATCATGCTGTTAAACAATAAAGTATGTTTAAATTTTTTAGGATGCAGTAAACCCTCAAGTTACACAGGGATTGTGTTCTTGCAACCACAACCTAACTCGAATTTTCGTGCAAGGTCGGTGGGGAGAGGGAACCAGGCTACCACCTGGTTCTCAGCTCCCCTGGGCTTGCAGGAGTTGGGAAATGGGTCAGTTTCCTGGCTCCCAGAGTGGCGGAAAGCAAGGAACCAGGGGGCAGCTTGGTTCCTGTGTCCCCATGGCTTGCGGGACTCAGGAAGCTGACCAGCTCTTGGCTGGTCAGTTTCCCGGATCCGCCAGTGCAGGACAGCCAGCAACCAGGCTGTTGCTTAGCTCCCAGCTCCCCTCAAGTTTGTGGGACTAGGACACTGGCCAGCCCACCAGTCTGCTTCTCCCTGACAGCTGCACCACTGGGAGAAGGGAGGGAGAAGGTTTTTAGCTTGCCTAGCTGCCTACAGCATGCTAAAAGCCACTTCACCCAGGCACGCAGCTGTCAATTAATCATGATTAATATTACATTTAAGTTGTATTATATTACTTCATTAACTGTTTTAAATTGGGCAAATTTTGTCAAATAATTGTGGCAGTTCCAGCATGGCAGTAGGGTTCACAGGTTACTGGCTCCACAAAGGTGGTAGATCATTCTGCAGCTTTCCGTCCCCTACCCCCCATGGCAGAGACTCAGCAGCGAGGCTGCACCCAACTCTGACACAGTGCAAGTACTAAGACTGCCCCAGAAACACCCCAGGCCCCTGCATGTCCATGCCACGTGCATCTGGGCTGCTGGCTCATTGAAGCTCAAAGTGTGGAAGGACTTAGCGAGGGGTAGGGTAACTATCCACATCATTTTGGCCGCAACAGCCCCCTATTTTGGGAGCCAGGAAGGCATCCAGATTTATTTCAACAAAGCAACTAATTGCCCTGTATTCAGGCCCCCTGCTGAGCTGACCTTTGCCACCGAGGAGCACAGCAGGCTCAGTTGCTGGCTGGAAAGAAAGCCAACAGGGGGCCATGCCATAGGGGTATATTGGGATGTAGCTCCAGCTCAGTTCCCAGCACCCTTCAGCTCAAGTATAACTCCTGAGAGTGCCTGCTTGTTGCCGAGAGTTAATGGAACTATAAAATCAACTCTACAACTATCTCCCAACTATAAAAATCACCACTACCACCTCCCACACACAGTAAGTTATCTCCACTACATTTACAGAAGAAAGTTAATAGTATCTCCTACAAGTTAATCTCCTACAAGCAACTAACACCCAAACTAATTCTCAAGCTTTTCAACTTGCCAGACCTTTCCACTTTTACCTTTTCTCCAAAGTCTCCCGCTTTCCTTCAATTAATTCTGCAATTCAGTATCATCATACACTCCTGCAGTATCATGCAAACTCCAAAGGTAGGAACAGCATATGCTGAAAACACATTCCAGTAGATATTTATATTGAATTTAATATAAAATTACATAACAAGTATATTATACTGAGCATACTCTTTCCTATCTAACTGGCAAAGTGCTCTGATTTTTTTTCTAAACTAGTTCTAGGTAATTTCAATGCACCATAAAATTTAGATGGTAGGCCATTGTCCTGCACAATACATAGAATGGTCCTATAGTCACTCTGGCCTGTTTATGAATAGAAATAATTGATTATGAAGATAGTCCAACATAGTACTACAGTGAATTCAACACAGGACCCTCCAGAATGAAGTCTTCACAATGGAAAAATTAGGGCAGATGCTCAGCACTCCAACAGGCATATGGGAAATGTCATATTTAAATTCTTTTAATGATATAATAGCAAATCAGTCATTTGCTGGATCTTGACCTTTTTCTTTTTGTTTTTAATGAGCAGCAGAAATTCAGAGAGATTCCAGTTTTCTATGCTATTTAATCTTTCTATTCCTTTCCCCTTCATTTTTTCAAGGAATTACTTCCCCCCTTTTTAATTTCTATTTCTGTATACTGCTGATCCAATAAAATCCACATAGTTTATGGAGTGTGTCTTATTGTAGGTCTAAATGATCTCTTAAACCAGTGTGTTAGTTTTATTATGCCTGTATTCTCAACAGTAACTGGGAGGAGGGGAAGTGGCATAAAAACAATCCATGGATACTCTTACACTGCTCCCTAGTGCCACTTCCTAAATTACAAGGGGCTTTATTTTTTCCCCACACTTTTTGATTATTTATCCAAGAAGTTCTGCTGATAGAAAAACATTTTATATCCATATAAACAAAACTAGTTATGCAAATTACATTCACTTGGTGGTAGGTAGTTTCTTTCTTAATTGCTCCAGACTAACCTCAGTAAATAAATTATAACATAATCCAATCATTTGGGGATAAACTTTTACAAAAGCACCAAAGTGATTCAGGAACCTAAACATTTCTGACGGACTCTGGAATATTTAAAAATGCCACAATATATCACCAGGCCAGGAAAATGGAAAAGATGTCTCCTGAGAATGTTACTAAAGTCCTTCACACACAGTGTATTTTGAACACTTGCTTTAAAATCTCAGTAGGGGGATATACTGTAATTTGCTACAACTCCAGGAGTCATTCACTATATCTTATATTTAATTAGCAGAAATGTAGCACTTTGAAGACTAACAAAATGATAGATTTGCTCAGATCCAGAGGGACATCATAACCAAGGGACTGACAGTGAAAAACCCATTACAATCAACGTACTACACTTCCTGCTATTTTGTTTTGTTGGAGTACAGACTAAGGTGGCTACCTCTCTGTTACTTATATTTAAATATGTAAATAGGGAATGAAGAGGACAGAATACATGACACAAAAAGCAGTATTCAAAAAGCCTGTTCTCTAAATCAAGTTAACAAGAGAAGACAATGTTTTTACAACACCCAAACAAACCCATTCTCTATTTTCTATAAATGAAACCAAATATTAAATATTTTTCAATTAATCCTGCACAGAAACAAAGTAGTATTAAAAACAGCCTATCACCTAAAAAGGGTCAAATATTAGCTAGCTAATTCCCCTTCCATGTTGAGTTTTAACAAATATTTTATGGACTACCACATCAAAACCATGATATTTATCCTGTCATATTAGCTACATTCTTACCCTCCATTTAAGACTAAATTGAGATACAAAGCTCAAATGTTGTGCCATAACAATTAGCAACTCATGAATACTGGTCAAATAAACATTCCACATGCTTTATTTCCATGAAAATAAGAATGTTACACTAAAAAGTACCTTCACATGATGCAAACAGAAACTTTAACACAAATGGAAGACATGGGATTTTAGTACTCTGGGCTAGATGTGCACAAAAATAATTGGGTCACTCGTGTGTTTGTTAAGAAAAGGAAAAATACTAATATCTGTGACTAACTAGAGACTAAGGGTTAATGCCCAGTGTTGCTGGGCTGAGTATCAGCCAATTTAAACAGGCTGATACTGTCCACCGTTGACTAGCCTAGCTAATGGATAATCAAGGCTGCATGTCACTTCAGATGCTGTGCTGTAGCCATAAGCATTTTACCGAAAGGTCACAGCTGTACATTACAGAAATCGAAGTAATTACAGAAGCCAGAGGACCTGCTCCCTTGCTCTGCATAGCACTCTGGATCTGCATCGCTCCAGCATATGACTTCCAACCGAGGAACCCTTGGGGCCACAGAGTGAAGATTGCCTCTTCCTAAAATCTGTCAGTGTAAATAGGACTAAGACTTTATTCACTACCCATTAAGCTGATTAACATTTCTTAATGTAAATGCATCTGAAAAAATGTATTCTGTAAAACTGATAGTGAGTGACAGCCTCTCTTCGTAATTATATCTACTGCAGCAATACAAAATCAATGTAACTTTCAATTAGCTTTTCAAGATTTTAACAGCTCCCCTAGATTCCTTCAACCTGACACAGTAAGAGGGACTAACACATATGGTACAAATTATTAACTAGGGTCAATCTTCTCCTGATCCAGCTATGACTTTGTGTCTGTGTTCAAATAGCTCAGGATGTAGTGCATTCAAAGGCATAACCTCATCGCTTCATTAAGACTTTGGCAGTGAATATTAGCAGCAGTGGCTAATATGCAGTTAATTAGAAAAGTAAAAAGGTAAGAGTGAGAAGCAGCAAAACTAGTGTAAGAGGCCAGATCTTGTGCACAGTCATACAAGTATCCCAAAACTTATCCTACTAGATATATAACTCAACAAGCTTTAAAAAAAAGTCAAACACACCAAAGCCTTGTACCTTGGGATAATTAAATCACACTGAAAGACTTTATTCAAGTGATGTTTTATTTCCAGGCCCTGCTTGAATTTGTCTAACAGCACCTTAACAATTAGACAGTAAGTAACACTAAAAATTTCAGGAACATTTTACCTCTCAAGGCTCAATGCTAACATCTCTCTAAACATAAAAGCCAAGCTTGAAATAATGTGTATTACCACTCCCAAAACAAGCCTCTCATATTCTTGAAGCAATTCTTTTAAAAGAGATATACCCCAGAAATTCAGAACGTGAAAACCTGTAAACAATGTAAATGTGTTGCATAGATGTGTTTCATGTACACTATCAAGAATGCATTAGCAAGGAAGAGTAACCTTCCATAATGTTCATTTTTAAGCTGGTCTTAAAAATGTGTAACTATCTTCAATTTCACGCTACTAAGTACAAAACAAAAATTAACTCATTGCTAAATTACAGTATCAGACTGATGAATAAACTCAAATTATAAGCTCAGATTCACCACTTTACATCAGTTTGCACCTGATGCAAACTACCATTTTAACATTCTCTATTGATGTATATTGGGATAGGTATAGAGCTTAGGGTTAAATGGTTCAAAAAACAGAATATCTGAAGATAAGAAAAAGATATATAATTATGAATACATCATGAGAAAAATAAAAGCAATTCTTAAGCATTAATGGTACATCAAGCTAATTAAAGAAGGCTAAGGTAATTAGAGAGACATCCTGGGGCAGGCCACTGTACAATACTGTGCCGACAAGAAATATTAAAATAATCATTTTCAGTTTCACTGATAAAACAGTTTTGATGTGTGGCAAAAGAAAACTGCATCTTAATGAGGAGCTCTTAAAAGACATCGTGTAATTCTACAAAAAAAAAGTCATAATATTTTTGTCCCCCTTAAAAAAAAAAACCTAAACAGCTTATAGCCATTTTCTTTTCATATACAGCAGTAATTTACAGCCTGATTCTGCCACCTGGTTCATGCAAATAGAACCCTAAGCCACAGTCGCCCCATATAAGACATTGCAGAAGAGCAGCAAAACCAGGCTTTTATTTATCACATTTAAAAAAAGTCACAATTTCAACTTAATGAAGTCTGCATAATTAGTAAGAGATGATGACCAAACAAAAGAAACTTCCAATAAAAACACACAGGAGGAAGCATGAACATATACACCTTAGACAGACCTGATTTATGAATCCTAATTAAGAGAATTAGTCACAATA
The DNA here is from genome assembly GCF_033958435.1 of Carettochelys insculpta. Taxonomy (NCBI): domain Eukaryota; kingdom Metazoa; phylum Chordata; order Testudines; family Carettochelyidae; genus Carettochelys; species Carettochelys insculpta. The sequence continues at coordinate 3,624,706 of NC_134144.1, read as the reverse complement.
ATTACAGCACAAATAAACAATTCTGAAAAATCATGAAACATCACAAGAATACTGAAAACTAAGACTAAGGCTATCTCAAAAATTAAAACTTCTAAAATACAACTTTCAAAGAAAAAAAGTTTAATATTGAAAAGACTCATTAAGTACCCAGTCCTAGAAAAAAAATTATATATTGACGAAAAATTATAAAGAATAGATCGAGAGACAAATGTGATTTAAGAGCAAGACTGCCATTACTTGAACATGCAAGATGCAATATATTTGGATTTTCATAAAGCACAAGATACCATTTCACAAAATTTTACTTGAAAAGAAAATCAATTGGCTTATTGACAAGAACAGCGAAGTAAACTGAAAACTAGCAAAAAGATCATCTACACTTATGGATCAATAGCCAGTGATCGAGCGCGCTCTCTCTCTCTCTCTCTGTGTGTGGTTAAAGCAAAAATCAATATTGTGTCTAGTCTTACTCAACAATATTCGAATGAAGGAACAAATAGCTCTTCACTGAAGTTTGCAGATGAAATTTAATTAGAAGCATACATCAACATCAGTCAAAGCAAAAAATACACAAGACAATAAAGAGCTATTAGAAGTGTGCCTAAATAGTAAAATTAAATTCTAGATAGAAAACAATGAAGAAACCTGGGATTGTTATGGGATAGGAATTTAGAAATTCTGAACTTGTGGTCAAGTGCAGGTTACGTAATAAGAATTTATATTTGCCAAACTTCCTGGTAATGCAAATAATCTGTTAGGTAAGAGACTACATTCCACCACCTATATGCACAAATTTTTGTGGGTGTGAATTATAGGTCATTTTTGAAAATCCTACAGTAATTCTAATATGGGAGTTCCTAAATAATGCTATGCATCTATATTATCAATTCTATATTTCTACCATTTATATAACACTCATTACCATGTTCCATCACTGGAAAATCAGAAACCGAACTACAGGACAGCAATAATGACATGGAAGAAAAAGGGGAATAGGAAAATAGGTGACTGAACAGCACATTCTATGCAGTGCTGATCATAAAAAATATATTGATACAAACCAACCGTTGTGAAAGCTTACACATTTAATAACAAGCATTCCTGTTATTAGTCAATATTCTGAGAAAGTGGGTCTTATCCACGAAAGCTCATTACCTATTAAATTTGTTAGTTTTTAAGATGCTATAGGATTGGCCCTTATTTGTGAAGCTACTGGCTAACGCAGCTACCCCTCTGAGATAATCTCCAACAGAGAGTTACCTACCCTCTATCAGCCCAGCACAAGGTGATAAAAATCTGTATCTAAAACCCAAGAAGGAATATTTATCAAGCTGGCGTGTTACACAATTAATTTTGGAATAGGTAAACTTATCTTATTAACGGCTCCATTAACTAACTTCCTAACATATCTATTGATAACTTCACACATACCTGCATCATACTGCATAGAGTACTTTCTAACAAGTGCTTAATTGTTGAAGATTTTGCCAAGAGAGGACATGTTTTAAAGCCTGTTTGTTCCATAGAGACAGAGAAATTATTCTACTGAAGAGGAAATTTTTGTAGGAATTATCATACTTATTAGGTTATCACCACAAAAGTTAGGTACAACCACCACATCTTTCTTTAAAATTCCATTGTTCTATAGAGGCTGCAGGCATCAGCTCCAAAATATTTAATTAAATAAAGTTTTAAAATGGTAATTGAGCCATGAAATTGCATAGCTATCCTGGGTAAGAGCATATTATTGCCATTATATACCTTCACTCACCTCATCGTGTTTGATCTTCTTTTTTCTTTTAGTTTTTGTGTGTTTTTGTACGCTCTCATCATAGGAGGTCCCTAAAACTAGACTCCAGGCAAGGGATAACGTTTTCCCATTTTGTAAAGTGCCCTGAGCTGTAACTATTAATAAGTACTAATTATAATACTGAAAGCGATCTGGGTGAGGAATGGGAGGCCAGTACGTCCTTGGTTCTAATCCCTGATATGTCACTTAGTTGCCATGTTGTCTTGGGCAAAATACGACAAGTTAAAGTAGATCAGCAGATGCTTAATTTCAAGCATGGGAACAGTTGCTCTGGAGTCACTGGGATGCTTAAAGTTAGGTGGGTGTTTAGGTAACCTGCAGAATTGGGTCCTCAGACTCCTCAAATATAAAACGAGAACAGCCATTTTTACCTCCACCTATTTTCGTATCACCAGCAGGAAACACAAGAGAGGAGATGTAACATGAGTGCTTTGAACATACTAAACACTGTGTGAAAGCTACTAAAACATTAACACCGCATGTTCAAAACAGCTACAAGAAGCTTAAGCATCCCATGTGTGTCATCTTGCCACTGAAAATCTCACATTTCAGGCACCCTCAGAAAAACTGGTCAGAAGTGTACATGCCAAATTACACCGCCCCTAACACTACCAGAAATTAAAATAGGACACGGCATATTTTTAAAAAGGAGCTTTCAAAAATGGTCAATTTGCCCCATTAAATACGGCTTCACAGGAAACTTTTTGTTCTTCAGTCAAAATGTAAGAGGGTCTTGACAAAGACAAAAATAATTAGGTAATCTATTCCTCATTACACACATTGACTGGGTCTACACTTGCACTCAACTTCCAAGGGGCTTGGTAATCGGGGTGATGGGAGATTACTAATGAAGTGCTGCAGTGAATATGCAGCACTTTATTAGGCTAACTCTCCTCTGTGGCAACTTCGAGGAGTCAAAATTTGAAGTGCCCATGCTACTTCAAAGTGCCTTTACTCCCCAAAATCTCAGTTGTTACCTCTCCCTTCCTGTGCATCCTATTGTGATACAAAAATAGGTGCAGGTAAAAATGGCTATTCTCATTTTATATTTGAAGACTCTGAGGCCCCAATCCTGCAGGTTACCTAAACACCCACCTAATTTTAAGCATCCCATTGACTCAGGAACAACAGTTTACATGCTTCTGAGGAGTAAAGGCACTTTGAAGTAGCACAGGCACTTTGAAGTTGCCATGGGGGACTATTTGCCTAATGAAGTGCTGCATATTCACCGCAGCACTTCATCAGTGATCTCCCATCACCCTGATTACCATGTCCCCTTCGAAGGTGGGGGCAAGTGTAGACAAGCCCACTGATTTCCTCAGAGCACTACTGGGAGTTCTTCAGGCATACTCACATAAGAATAAAATCCTAAATTTAAGAAGACTGTCTCCCTGCCTTCTCCTCTTTAATCATCATTACATAAGGCTAAGCACTGATATAGTATCATAAAACCTTTTCACCTTCCAGGAACTGTAATTTTGTTTCTACACCATCTCTATCATTTCTTAGAGATTAAATTGAATCTAGTGTTTCCTACTGCTGTAAAATCATATTTAATCTTGGCAAGCATTTCCTGGAAGATGCGCCAAATCATTTTATCAGCTGGCCATCGACAAGGTCTTGTGTTACCTGACAAACATTTATCTTTTCGCACCAAAGATGTCTCTTCTTTTGTTGAACTCAAAGGCACAAAAGTCACTGACTTCAATGGGAACAGGAGATGCCCTATACCTAGAATCATAGAACACTGGAACTGAAAGGGACCTTGAGAAGGCATTGAGTCCAGTCCCCTGCCCTCACAGCAGGATCAAGCCCTGTCTAGAAAATCCCTGATAACCATCGACCTAACTTTCTCTTAAATTTCAGTGATGGAGATTCCACAACCTCCCTAAGCAATTTATTCCACCGTTTAACCTCTCGGACTGTTAGGAATTTTTTCCTAATATCCAACCTAAACCTCCCTTGTTGCCGTTTAAGTCCATTGCTTCTTGTCCTATCCTCCGAGGTCAGGAGAACAATTCTTCTCCCTCCTCCTTGTAACACTCTTTTAGGTACTTGTAAACTGCTATCATGTTCCCTCTCAATCTTTGCTTTTCTAAACTAAACACACTCAATTCTTTCAGTCTTCCATCATAGCTCATGTTCTCTAAACCTTTAATCATTCTTGTTGCTCTTCTCTGGATCTTCTCCAATTTCTCTATGTCTTTCTTGAGATGTAGTGCCACAGCTGGACACAGTACTACAACTGAGGCCCAATCAATACTGACTAGAGCAGAAGAATGATTTCTAAATGTCTTGCTCACGACACTCCTGTTGATGCACGCAAGAATCACGTTTGCTTCTCCCCCCGCCCCCAACAGCACCACACTGCTAGCTCATTCTACAGTCCTAGTCTGAAAAAACACTCCACTTTTTTTTTTTTAAACATATAAACAATTCTATACCACTCGGTATACTAAACATTTAAAATTTACCACCACTTCACATATTCTCACATTTCTCCCACAGTATATTTACACCCTGTATTCACTGCACAACATCACTGCCATTATAGAAGAAGGCCGAAATATGTAAAAACCAGTTCAACCACTACAGATATGCACAAGAAGCGGAGGAGTTGCATCACTGTATAATTCTGCAAGTTCCGTCTCCCAAGATTTCCCTGAAATATGAGAAGGCATGGAATCAGAAAAGCTGTACAGTCAATAAGGAACAACAATGTTGTCCAGGGTATATGCAATGAAAAATAAACTGCAGCTCTTCACAGACCTGGAAATTGAGCTGTTTTCTTTTTTCACATGCTAAACCTTAAAAATGCATCTTTAACGCAGATTATATGAAGAGAAAGCCAGGGATTTCCTCTCAAAACCCTCTCTAAAAACAATGCGAGAAAACAAATTGTATTAGCTGAAGTAAAACAAAAAAGGCAGCCTTGTACCACTTTAAAGAATAACAAAATGACTTATTAGGTGGAACAGATCTACTTCTTCAGCTGAAGCACTAAGAATAAATTGCACTGAGGCATTATTTTTAAACCAAGAGCCACTCACTTCAGTACTTGCACTTGCAGAGAGTCTGTTTGGTCTGTTTTTCCACACTTCTTTTGCACATGTACCACTTAACACTAGCCTCTGCTACACACCACTTCTAGTGGTATGCAGCATGCAGACCCACGTACCTGCCCTTGCACAGGTATAAATAGAGACTTGCTGAAGCACTGGCTTCCTGTATACATACTTATTTTTAGAGTGAAGTGCTGCTGCTGCCTCCCCACTATGGAGCCTTCCCCCATGGCAGAGGAAGGCTCTAGCACTGTGGAGGTTATGGAGAAAGACTCAGGCAGCTCTCAGGAAACACTTCTGCAAAGGGAAAAGGCTCTAGCAGCCCCCAGGAGTTAAGAGCCTTTCCCCTCCATTGAGAAAGTTTGCACTTTACATTTCCACCTTGCTGAATAGACCTTGTCAGCTCTGGCCCTCCCTTTTTCTGGGACCCCATTCTTTAAATACCCCTCTGAAACCACCACTCCTCACCCATGCATCTGATGAAGCACGTCTTTGCCCAGGAAAGCTTATGCTCCAAAATATCTGTTAGTCTCTAAGGTGCCACAAGACTACTTCTTGTTCTCGCTCTTCCAGAGAGGCAGCTGCCAGGCCCTTTCCCTGACACACACAGCAACACACCAAAGCATGTACTCAGCCTGCTTTTCACTGCAGCATGCACTAACATGTCACTGAAAGTTGCCTGTAGTGTAGATATTGTCTTAGACACTTATTTATGAGATGGGACCTCATGTAAGCACAGCAAGTGTGACTCAGAGGAAAAACCACTCAGACAGGAATGTGTCAGATCTGGAACCTGAGGAAATAGTTTTAACTAATTCATATATTTTCTTTAAAATTATAATAATTTCTTTAGTTGCCCATTTATGTCTATGCAATAAGGTAACATACTGAGTACTAAGAGAGTAAGCTGTGCTAGTCTATACACTATCAAAACAAAAAGCAGTCAAGTAGCACTTTAAAGACTAGCAAAATAGTTTATTAGGTGAGCTTTCGTCGGACAGACCCACTTCTTCAGACCATAGCCAGACCAGACCAGACTCAATATTTAAGACACAGAGAACCAAAAACAGTAAGCAAGGAGGACAAATCAGGAAAAGATAATCAAGGTGAGCAAATCAGAGACTGGAGGGGTAGGGGGGAAGATCAAGAATTAGATTGAGCGAAGTATGCAGACGAGCCCCTATAGTGACTCAGAAAGTTCCCATCACGATTTAAACCATGAGTTAATGTGCCGAATTTGAATATAAAAGTCAGCTCATCCACTTCTCTTTCTAAAATGGTGCGATAATTTCTCTTCAGTAACACACATACCTTGAGGTCATTGACAGGATGGAAACTAGAAGCGTGTAGATAAGTATATACCCTTCTTGTAGTACAGTACTAATCAAGGATGGCCTGACCAGTACCACACTGTACCAAAAACCTACTGATCGCTATACTTATCTACACGCTTCTAGTTTCCATCCTGCACACATGACTAGATCCATTGTTTACAGTTAAGCTCTTAGGTACAATCGCATTTGCTCTGATCCAACTGACAGAGACCAAAAACTACAAGAATTTTACCAAATATTCATAAACCTGAATTAACCACCAGGAGAAGTAAAAAAACAAATCGACAGGGCCAGACGCATACCCAGAGACCAGCTACTCCAAGATCGGCCCAAAAAAGCCAAGAACAGAACACCACTGGTCATCACCTACAGCCCCCAACTCAGACCACTGCAATGAATTATTAAAGACCTACAACCTATTCTTAATCAGGATGCTACACTCCAGAAGGCCCTGGGTGACATGCCTGTTCTCTCCTACAGACAACCTCCCAACCTCATGAGGATCCTTGCTAACAGCCACAGTCTATACCCCAGGAACACCAGTCCTGGAACCTTTCCCTGCAACAAAGCCCGCTGCCAGCTTTGTCCACATATCTTCTCTGGAAATACCATCACTGGACCTAACCAGGTTACTCACAGAATCACGGGCACTTTCTCATGCTCCTCTACTAACATCATATATGCCATCATGTGCCAACAATGCCCAGATGCTTTGTATATTGGACAGACTTCTAACTCCCTTAGACAAAGGGTCAACGGGCACAAAACAGACATCAAAACACTCCAGATCCACAAACCAGTTAGTCAACATTTTAATGGAATGGGGCATTCTGTCAATGACCTCAAGGTATGTGTGTTACTGAAGAGAAATTATCGCACCATTTTAGAAAGAGAAGTGGAATAGCTGACTTTTATATTCAAATTCGGCACATTAACTCATGGTTTAAATCGTGATGGGAACTTTCTGAGTCACTATAGGGGCTCGTCTGCATACTTCGCTCAATCTAATTCTTGATCTTCCCCCCTACCCCTCCAGTCTCTGATTTGCTCACCTTGATTATCTTTTCCTGATTTGTCCTCCTTGCTTACTGTTTTCGGTTCTCTGCGTCTTAAATATTGAGTCTGGTCTCCTGGCTATGGTCTGAAGAAGTGGGTCTGTCCCACGAAAGCTCACCTAATAAACTATTTTGCTAGTCTTTAAAGTGCTACTTGACTGCTTTTTGTTTTGATATTGAGTACTGTGGAAGACAGCAGATGACTCAAATACACACAGTATGTGGAACTACCACTAGAGGGAGCACAGTGACTTATTTCATACACAGAAGACATTTAGGAGTTACATAGGTCTCTCCTCTGCTTTTTTTTTTTTTTTTTTTTTTAAAATCATTGTTTTTCCCCTCCTCTTACACTGTGGAGCCTTTTTTCAAGAATAAGTGTCCAACTAAACAATTTCATTCAAGTTACATACTTAATGCTTTTTCTTCCATGCTGTAGCAGTGATTTGCAACATCTTTCTCAAAGTAGTCTATGAAGTCACTACTCCCTCTCTTTGAAATCCCTCCTTAAAACTTATTTCTTCTCTGACGACTTGGTGAAATTGCCAACAGTTAATGGTTATGTGGACGCCACGAAAGAATTTTAGTCATCGCCTTATGCATTTTATTAAATTCCTCAGATTTCCTATTCTACACTCTAACAGTTAAAAATTGTGCTCAATTATATCTTTCTTAGACAGCTCTATTAAATGAGGTTAATTGCACAAGAGTACCAGCAGTATCTCCATATTTCTCACATTATACCTACATGAAAACATTTTAAGTAAATATAAATACAACACAAAATTATTGTATTCATAATATATTATGGTTCTATGTATTATTTGTTTCCAACCATGACAGGACTGAACACAGCAGCTGGAGGTAAGTGGATAACTGTATAAAAGGCAGTATGTGTGTGCACAGTGTTGAACATGACAAGCAATTCACAAGAGGAATTCTAGTGAATTCTACCAAAATAAAAAAATTCCAGTCGGGATTAAATCTTCTGATACATACAGCAGGCACTGGTCATGAATCTGGAGAATATTAATTAGGTTAACATATGCTGTGAGATACTGAATAAAAATATATCAATCTTTACCATCTTGGAAGACTCTTTCCACGTTCAGCCCGTAAGTAGCACATGTTTCGTAGTAAGTGCATCTCTTCAAATCATTCGATAGCTTCCTTGCTCTGACATCATCAATAACACGTGGATTGTTAGAGCTTATAGCATCTGCAGTAGCAGCATAGAGAGGGGTGGAAAACAGCATTAACAGTGTAATTGTGATAATAAATCCTGTATTCATCAGCAGCATAAGTTAATATTTACAGAGCATCCCACGCCTACTGAGCCCATCACGTGCTTAAACATAATCTTAAAAACACATCCATAAAACAAACTTCATAAAGAGACAAAAGGTTGCAGTAAAAACACACATAATGTCAACTTAAGATTCTATGTACATCTTAAACTCTCTGTTTTTGTACATAATACACATCCAACACAAACTACTTTGTATGTATATTCTGCATCTTCAAAACATGTGCATTTCATGATTTTTCCACCGAATCCATGTTTCCTCTGGAGATATTTCACAAAAGAACTATTGTTCAGCACTGCATCTTGGACTCTTCTGAAGGAAATGAAGGTAAATAAAGCCCTATTATCAGCATTTTAATGATTTCTACTGTATTGCAGTTTAAATTGTGATATAACAAATTGTCTTAGTAAAGACAGGTATTATTTCACCAAAGAAAACTGGCTATACTTTCAAATACTGTTCAACTCTGTAATTAGTGAAAAATTTGTTTTTAAAGTTCTTAGTTCTATACTACAGATCTTCAAGCCACTGATTCAATGCTAACTAGAAAATAACTTTAAAGTTTACCTCCTCCCCTCCTGCCCCCAAGTCAGCACAAAAATGCATACAAGCCTACCAGGTGGAATGTACTTACTTGTATTAAATAGTAATAATATATTTAGGACAAGAGGTAAATGAAACAAAATGAATAGTGCTCTCATCCTTTAAGGAATCAAATTACGTTTAGACTTCGTATTAATGCCAGCACATTAATACTATAGTAAGTAAGATGTCAAAATGACTTTCATGGATGATCTGATAAGCAGAATAGTAAGATGTAGCACATAGGGGCAGGGAAGTGATAAAACATCTCTTACTGTAATACATAAGCACAGTTCTTCACTTGAGCATTTAACCACCAGTGTTAATGGGCTCTTCATATATTTTTATTGGACTCTGTCTTCTATTTTTAGAAAAAAATAGAAAAATTAAGACTTTGCTAACAACCAAATGCAACAAATTTCTTCTGGGTTTCAAAATTTATAGTTTGAGTATCGTAATCCAACTCTCTCACTACAGTCCCTGCAGATACTACAAGGTTCACAGGAACTATTTTTTTCCTTTTAGATTCTGTGGGAGCCTTGTCCCAGCCTCTACACATCGTAGAGACTAAGCATGAAGTTTAGTTTACATTTAGTTTCCTGAGTATAGATCTCCACCTGCCTACCTACTTAAAATTGGCATTTAGCAGGGAAGCCTCACTTGCACACTTCACAAGTCAGCCAGTTACTTTTTCTTGATCACTACACGTACAGCTGCCTTTTCTACAAACTCTGCAACTTGAAGTAGTCCTCAGAAGCCTTTGTGCAGATATGGGCATAGGATTTTTTACAGTAAACTAGTCTATCCAAGCGGCTATGCATACCATGCACGGCTCATGTTTCCTTAGATTCATATTAGGGCCTCACACAAGCCCATTCAAGTCAATAACTTTGTATTGCACTATTAAGGAACTTAAATCAAACCCTATTCTGATGCAATAAGACATGCAGTACACCTCAGTGAGGACTATAGTCCATGAAAGTCTCAATACTAAATTGCCAGGCATTTTAGCTCTAGGGCTGATCTGACTCGGTTGCAATAATTATTTTATTATGGAAAGATGACAACCTGCTTCCTTTTCCATGTGTTCAAAAAGACAAACATTTCTGCTCTAACTTTCAAATCTGCTTATGTTTGCGTAGAGAAAATAGGTGTCATGAAGGAAGGAATTTCACACTTGAGGCCCCAGTACATGACACACAGACTTAAAAGACAAGAGTGGCACTCCTAAGTAGAAGCTAGCTGTAGATACCACTGATGTTCTCCCAGGACTGAGACAGCAACAGACTTTTGCCATTAGCACCCCTGAATATAAACAGGGATTCACTGAGAGGATGAACTCTTGACTGCCCATAGCCATCATAGTACCAATGTTCAACCTTCAGCTTCAAGGATCAGAAACCAAACTGCTGCTATAATACAATCTTCATCATAAACCATCACCCATGTGTCAGGATTTCCCAATATTCTGAAGCGATCTGATAGTATTCACATTGTCACCTTGTTCAACTGACTAGGTAAATAGTTTCTCCTCCTGATAAAACTCCATTACTGAGGAGGGACTTACACTGCAGTTCTCACCTATACCACTTACAAATTGATATTGTGGGAAACAACATAGATTTTAAGAACCGCCTTTTCCTCATGAGCTTTAGGGCCCCAATTCAGGAAAGCACACGTTTAAGTCTTCTTAATTTCATTTACTTATTTATCTTTAAGAATATAAATAAGTAAATATAAATACATATTTAAAGTGTTTTGCTAAACGAGGGACTATACTTTCTACCTCCTATGAAAAAAGAATCCAGAACATTCTAAATCCCTTATAACCTAGATTTTTAGATATACATTAGTGCATTCTGCATAGTGACTTATCCCCTTCATGATGATCATTTCACTCATTTGATAATGGGAATATTCAGTTATCCCACAAAGATAATGAGAAGATATGAAGAGGAGATTTAGTGACTGCAGAATATTGAAATGCATGACTTGAAGGGGTTTTTAAGAGTTTATTCAGAGATCAAGCGAAAGATCAAGGAAACCTAGTCATAACCTTATATATTGTTTGAAACTGCAATCTATTTTCATTAGGATTGTGGCATTAACTTACCCTTTTATCTGGGAATTATAAAAAACTAGTTAATGTTGTAAAATACTTTGAAAACATACATCACTAAACTCCATTAACAACTCAGACCAACACACACAATAAAAAAATTTGCCTATTTCTCATGGCAGCTTATAGTAACAAGGCAAAGAACGGCCACATCACAAAAGTCATCAGAAAATGTACCTAAGTTTCCATTACAATTTATTTAGGAGAAAACAAGGAGGCTCCTGTGAGACAAAAATCTTCTCTGAACTTGAATATAATCTCCAATAACTACAGATCAATACTACACATGGCATTCTTGTCTCAAGTATATTCCTTGGAGTAAAGTTTTAACATTTTAAATCATGCATGTCACATGGTACCAAATGGAGCATATTTTTTTTATATTGCGATCTATTACTCGTTCACAGCTCAAAGGTGAAAAAAAATACATTTGCTTGGAAGAGAGTCTAGGGATTTTTCTTTGTAAAACCACCAGAGGGGGCTGAAGGAATGTGGACAATAAATACACCTAAAATTAGCAGTATCATTTAAATACCTTTTTTGGTTTGTTTCAAATGTTATTTGCGTGTGAAAATATGGTTTTGAATTTCACTAGAAGATGGGGGAAAATACCCTCCTCTATTTTCCATGCATTTTCCTACATAGGAGAAGATTCAACTTTGGCTGCAGGAGCAGAAAGGGGGGCAGACATCTCAGAGATCATTTCATAGCTGCCACTTTAAGAGCTCCAGTTAGCGGGATAAGTAGCAGAAATTAGATATAATCTGCTACCACAGCATTAAAAAGGACACTGTCACTTTGATGCATACCTAAGAGTGGTGCCATGTATTAGCTCAGCGCCCATCTCTTTACCTCCCAGCCCCACTATTGTTAAAATTCTCCACCCCTGCTCTGTAGCGTGCTGGGAAAGACCTATACAAAGCTTCCGATGCCAACCACATCACTATAAGGAAAAACACTGAAAATGACACATGCAGCAAAGGAATCCAGACCAAATATCCTTGCCCTCCAACCTCTCTCACGCAGTAACCTTAGGTGTTAAAAGACTGTGAAACATTTAGGTTGACAGTGTTCCTTTAAGAAATTCACTTCCATTTTTGACAGCAGTATCTTCTGCTCACCCTAGGATTTTTTATGTTGTCTACTTCCCCCTTTCATCCATCACCTGCTTCCGTCTTATGGCCTTGTTTCTATTCTGTCTGCTCCATGTTCCCTCTATTTCCTAAGCTTCACAATGAGCAGCTTTGATTTTAGAGTTTGCAATCAGGCATTGCGCTGTCAAACTGCTGCTGGTCCCCAGGCACTGTCTTAATTGGCAAAAAGACAAGGTGTGGAAGCAATGGAGCCCTACATCAGCATTAAACCATCCCCAACTTCTCACGCTGTTGCAGACTAGAAGAGAAGGGGAGTCTGAAGCCACAGCTGAAAATACTGAGGAAGGGAGGTACTTTGCTGCTACCTTTCATGAGATGATCTTCCAGAGCTTTCCAGCCCAGTGACAGCCTAAGGCTTTTGCTGCTCTAGCATTGTTGTTACAGGATAGGTTTTTCCCTAATGGGTGAAGTAGAATGGTGGGGTTTATTTTCAAGTGACATAACACACAAGTGACCATGCAGTAAATCTAAAAGAAGATTGGGGTCTGGCTTGCATATGGCAACCTTCATTTTTTCAATAAATATTTATAGCAGAATGATTGCCAAGTCTGATTTTTTTCTTGTTTTGTCTGTGATTCAAGGGAGATAAAGGACTGGTCTATTCTGTATGTTTTAAGCACCTGGAGTCCCATCGTAATTTACGTCATGATCCTACAAACGCTTATGGATGTACTCAACTCAGAAAACGAAGAGAGTCTTGTTGCCAGAGCAGACAGACGTGACTGGCCAGAGTCAGGAATACTTTAACCTCCGAAGTTCAGAACTGCAATTTTCTGTTAACAACTGGAATGTTCTACATTTTAGCAGACAAGTAAGTGCCTGGAAATATCAATTATTTTCTGAAAAGGTTGGTATGAAAGGAAATAGATCAAATTAAGTATGTTTGTCTTAGAAAAATGTTTTGGTATATAACTGTCACATTAAAGATACCTTCAGGTAGGTAATCAGCCAAAAGTAACAGAATACGAAGACAGCAACTAGATTAACAGTATATTTATGGAGATATTACAATCAAGAATGCACTTACCCTGGGTTCCAACTAGTACCATTGGGATTTCACTAGTGTTACGATAGTTAGCCATACGACTGTAGTAGTGGTAAACTGTTTGAAAACTAATTTCATCTTCCAAGCTGAAGACAAATATAACAGCATCAACCCACATGGCAAACTACAAGAAAAGAAGCGGGGAAGGGGAAAGAAGACGAGAGTCAGGGGGAAAGAAGTGAGCAGTGTCATAAACATAGCGCACTTATCCTGGTTTGAGGGGAGGGGAGAAAAAGCACTGCATTTGGGAAATCTAACTAGTAACTCTGAGGCTATGTCTACACTAGTCCCTTCCATTCAGAAAGGGCATAGTAATGAGCGAGTTGGGAAGATACTAATGAGGTGCTTCATGAATATGCAATGCATCATTAGCATAATAGCGGCTGCACATGATTCGAAAGTGGCACTTTCAATTCGTGCACTGCCCGTGTAGATGGTGGCCTTTCGAAAAGACACCCCCTGCTGGACTTCGAAAGCGCCTTCTTCCTATTTGATTTTAGGAAGAAGGGGCTTTTGAAGTCCAGGGGGTCCTTTCAAAAGGCCCCTGTCTACACGGACAGCACATGATTTGAAAGCAGCACTTTTGAATCATGCATGGACACCATTATGCTAATGAGGTGCCGCATATTCATGGCAGCACCTCATGAGCATCTTCCCAACTAGCTCATTACCATGCCCCTTCCAAAAGGGAAGGGGCTAGTGTAGACATAGCCCAAGAGCTTGCTTTTTAATTACACAGAAAATTTGGTCCATCTCAAATACCGTTTGTATTTCTTTTGAGTTCTAAAACTGAAAAATTAAGATATTTAAATTTGTCAATGCTCTAGTTATAAGAGTTTAAGTAAAATGACTTTGCCTTAGGTTTTATAGAGGGAAAGTAAACTGGTTTTCCCTGGTGTTGTTAATCCGCTGAAAGAGAGAAACATCTGTGCCCAGGTAAGGCTTAAAATAACTATTCCTGGGGGGAAAATTTCAGACCACTAGTTCATGTCAGATATATTACAATACATGGCAGCAAATTCTTCTTGTTTATAGCTGGCCAGAGGATTTCTTAAGCTAATAAAAAACATGTGTTTAAAATGTGTTCGTTCCAAGACTAAAATTTCCATCAGTAATACAAAGCTAACTAGCTACAACCTTATAAAAGACACATCATCTCTCCATAGCTTTTAGACATAACACTATCATGCATACAGAAACAATCAAAATCAGGGTCTCATTGTGCATATACACAGCAAGAGGCTGCTGCAAAGAGCCGAGAGACCAAATAAATAACGTCACCTTCTCCTTACCTAGCACTTTTCATCAGTAGAACGAGAAGTGATCTACAAAGCACGTCAACATCACTATTGGTGTTTTACAATTGGGCCACGTCTACACTAACCCTCCTTTCGGGAAGGGTATGTAAATGCAGTGGTTCAGAAATGCTAATGAAGTGATTGTATGAATATGCAGTGCCTCGTTTGCATAATGACAGCCACCCAGAGTGTCAAAAGTGCTGCTTTCAAATTGAAAATTAGCCATGGGGGGGGTTCCTTTGAAAGGAAAGCCCAATTTAGAAAGCACCCTTCCCAATTTTTTGGGTGGCTTCCATTATGCAAATGAGGCATTGAATATTCATATCAATGCCTCATTAGCATTTCCTAACCACTGCATTTACATACCCCTTCCAAAAGGGAGGGGTAGTGTTGAAGCAGCCTTGGAGAAATAGAGGAACAGAGACAAGTTGACTTGCCCAAGGTCATAAAGCAGCCCTGTATCTGAGTAAGAATAGTATGCAAATTTCCTAATCTCTCGTCCAACGCCCTGTCCTCTGGGCACAATGCGTCTGTTCTTCATAATTAATGTATTTTATGTTGACATATATAAAATGCATTATTCTTCTCCTATGGTTGTGCCCACTGTTACTTCAGTACTGCTAACTTGCCACAGTTCATAGTGCTTTAAGAGCACCAGTTCCTAGGATCAAGATTATCTGTTTAAATTTAAAAGTTTCATGGTTGTGCAAAATAAGCTGAAATCTTGAGCCCTGAAGGCTAAGTGCACAGTGACAAAATAGGAAACCAAAGAATATTTTTAGAGTACAAGTCTGATTATATCCCTTAAAACAATTTATACAAATGAAATGATTATGAACAGGCTGTTATGTACCATTAGAATACTTCCTCACACATGCATGCCTTTTCACTTAGGATCAAAGTGTAGGGGCTGTGCGGGCAGAGAGGTGATGGAGGAGGAGGAGAAATTTTTGCAGTCCTCAAGAGACACTTAATAAGCCAACCTCCTACACTGTATTTGCTACTGCTATATTGTACTACTACACAATATATGGCAGGAAATGTTCAACACTATCAATGCATGTGAGCTGAATTGTCAGAACTGGAAGCCTAATGAAAAGCATGACAGACAAAAACTATGGTGGAAATGTAGCTGGTGGATTTTAATGTATAATTAATCTCATACCATGGAATCAACCCTATTCTGACTTGAGTTCTTGCGTGCAGCAGGGATATTCCTAAAGAATAATGTATGAGACTAATGATTTTTGAAGAATGTATTAAAAATTCTTGAAACTGGTGTTCAATATGGAACAGTATTCCATCTAATAAAGTTTATGAAATACTGTACACTGAAGGAGACTATTTTTTTTCTGGTACACAGAGGGAGGAAGGGAGAGAAATAATTTAACACTTATTAAATTTAATGTTATAATGGTGCCATGTAACAGCACTGGAAACCAAAGCGCTTAAAAACAGCACAGACAATGACACATTTAAGCTCCCTTTTCACTGCGGCTCACAAATGTGCTTCAAATTGCACTGTGGCAGGGAACACCACTGACAGGACAGTTCAATTTCATACAGAGCCACTGGCTTGAATGGCACCACAGGCATCAATTTTTATTTAAGATGAACCTTTCTTCAAATGAGACCAAAAAAAGAAAAACATCACATCACACCAGTAACCTAGAAATGCAAGGTTCTGGATCCTAGAGCAACTATCATGAACCATCCAAATCCCTCAAAATTATGATGTGGTGTGTTTTATCATAGGAGACTTAACAGCTCTGAGGTAGGTCAGTAAGAACTAAAATCACAGCTGGTGAGCAATGAAAAATGTGATATGGTCACGACTGGTATGCTTTAAAAGATGAGGATGAAAAGAGACTACCACCAACACACCAACAAAATATGTTCCACTCTGATTTTAATTCTTAAAATGAGCTATTCTTAAAAATATTTTTATATTAACTGGTCACAAAAAATGCAAAGCAAAAGCCATTGATTGTCTTTTACTGCACCTTATCATGGATTCTCCCACTTTTGTTCAGTCTAAAATTTTCAGGGCATAAGAAATTATCAATATTAATCTATCTAAAAATAGCAGTTTATTTGGTGAATTACCTATATGAAAATACTTCCAAAATAAGAGCTCTAAAAATTACATGACCAAATTACAATTCAAATCATTTGAGAGAAATTACTTACGCATACATATATTTTGTTCCTAAAAAATACCCAATGGGAAACAGGAAGAAAATATACATGTATGAAGTATTTTGTTAGAAACATAAGTTCTGATCATTTCAGTCTAATATTTTGTATTTATCTGCCAAAGAATAGCTTTGTAGCAGCACTGTATACAATGGAAACACTGCCCAGGGTACTGCCTAGGGTACTATGTCTTAAATTCTGTATCTATAATCAATGTGTGTAGACTCATATTGCCTGAACATGCTATACAAAAGTGGTTTTGGAAGATTAGTAAGTTGACCACATACATATATTGATGTAACACATTTCAATAAATTTTTTATATACACATGTAGGTTGTTGTGAATATGTTTCTCAGCCAAGTTATTTACACTGAGTGTTAAGTAATTCATTTTCTCACCTCAGCACAGGTAGGTTTACCTGACAAGATCCAAGTTGTATTAAGTCAGCTGCACTTTTGTTTGCAACTTCCTTTAAGAGTTTCTTCATTCCTCTGCCTAACCTCTTCTTTTCTCCCTTGTCTGCATTTCTTCCACAGAGCTTTAGTCCACTAACAGTCAAGAGTGGGGCGCTGAAACAGAAGCTACGGATGCTGCCAGCAACACTCTATTCAGCAGCTTGGAAACAAAGCAGCTCTAGATTTCCTGCTGCTGATTCTCAGAAGCTGCTCCATCACTCAATAGCTGAGGGGAGCGAGCCCAGTGCATTCTATGCAGCAACCCTGCTAATAACCAAGTAAGGGAAGGTAAAGGGTGATCTGTCCTTGCTGTTCTGGACACTTTGACTGTAGCCCAAGTTTCACCACATGCACTGATGCCTATACAAGCATACGCTAACAAAACAATAACAATTTCAATTCGTATCATCCCAGAGTATGGTAACCAGAAAAAAATAACCTGCCTCCTCTCTGCAGCTATCAAAAACCTGCGTGCAGGGGAACAGCAGCTTTCTACAGCAGAAAAGAGGGTAAATAAACATTTTATACCCAAATAGGAAACACATAAGAATATGATAGTGTCTTATTGAAGCTGGAGAGCTAGAGTCTCATAGCACTATAAGGAAGAAATTTAGGTGGAAGCAGTAGAGATGAGGTAGAATGAAAAAGGACAAAGATTTAAAAGCTGACACTTGTAATACATTTCAGTGCAAGTTCATCTGCTATAACATTACAAAAGGATCTAGTCACAAATTTCAATCATTTCCTTTGACATAAATTTTTAATAAAAATGTAATGTAGTGTAACTACCTGACCAGTGAAGTAGCTTTGTAGCCCTGAATTGCACATTTGATGGCAGATAACTCCATATATTCTACATTCCTCCAGTTTATTAGAGTGAAATTTTCAACTTAACCATTTTATAAGTACAAAAGAACCATTTTTCATCAGACGTTTATTTTTCCCCAGAAACCATCACTACTAATTAATAAAATATAATTTTAAAAACACACACATTTACACATTCAAGTGCATAGAAATTCTCCCCCCATCTCAAAAGGTGGATGTAAATAACATCTCCATTTTCATCATACTATTGGAAAAAGTGGGGCAATTGGGCAGGTTTGCTTTCAGGATAGGTCATTTGAGCAGACTGTGACATACCAGGTTCACATCAGGAGTAACAGGAAGGCAGTCAGTGCATTCTGTTTTGAGTTACATATGCAAATTTTAATCCATCACATTTATAAAGACATTTAACAAAAACCTCTTAGGAAAACATCACATTTTCTCATCCTAATGGCTTTCTTCTATTTTTTTCTTATATCAAGGGAGATCATTTTGTTAGTGTTACTTGTCTTCACAATCTATAGTCTAGTCCAGGGGTGAGCAAACTTGTTACATCAAGCCCCTATTTTTATCCCTGCAATTAGCAGGAACCCCCCAACCTGCTAATGTAATCCAAACCAACAAAAAATTTGGTTAGGTTCATATAAAAAAAAATTTTTGGCATGTCTAAGAAAATTAGTATGTACAATGTAAAAACTTTATTAACTGGTATATAAATGTGAATAAACATACATAAAATAGTAACATTTCAATATTTTTGATTAGGTGGATGAGCCTGAGACCCAGCAGCTGATCATGCTGTACCCCACTTACAAAATTTCTTGCCCCCCCTCCCACCCACCCAAGGGGATCCACTCCTCTCACTTTGCAAACCCCTGGTCTAGCCTAATAAAGCTCTAAATACAATGCTTACCTGTGCCTCTGGAGGGCCCCCTTCATCTCTAATCAGCAGCAGATAGCTTTGTCCATCAACTACTATCTCTTTCTTGAATCTCCCACCTGTCACACAAAGTAATTCATTACACAAAAGAAACAGTAAAGCACAAACAAAGGCTTCACTTGTGGAAAATATTATTTCTAAGATCTCTCACATGATTGTGTTATGTATTAATTAAATATGTAGCTCAGATCTATAAAGTTTTGTTGATGCAAGATTTATTTAGGAAAACTAACTCAATTACATATTTTAAAGGAATGATTGAGTCTGATTGAGAACTACATTTCAAAGGTTCTATTACATAAGTTGCTTAAGAAAATCCTGCATTAGAGATCATTAAAAGCTTTGGCAAATACAAGTTGTGAATTAGTCTTACTGGCCGTGTCTACACTAGCCCCAAACTTCAAAATGGCCACGCAAACGGCCATTTCAAAGTTTACTAATGAAGTGCTGAAATGCATATTCAGCGCTTCATTAGCATGCGGGCAGCCACGGCACTTCTAAATTGCCGTGCCTCGTCCTGACGGGGCTCCTTTTCGAAAGGACCCCGCCTACTTTGAAGTTCCCTTATTCTCATCAGCTCATGGAAATAAGGGGACTTCGAAATAGGCGGGGTCCTTTCGAAAAGGAGCCCCATCAGGACGAGCCGTGCAGCAGCGAGGCGAGTCAATTTCGAAGTGCTGCAGCCACCCACATGCTAATGAAGCGCTGAATATGCATTTCAGCACTTCATTAGCAAACTTCGAAATGGCCATTTGCGTGGCCATTTCGAAGTTTGGGGCTAGTGTAGACGTAGCCATTTTGTCCACAATCCAGATGTGCTTTAAAGCAGTAATTGTGTGAAATTCAAGTGCGTAGAAAATGGCATTTAATTGACATTACATACACTACTGAATTCTCACATTACCACATACCAAAACTAAAATAATTAAGCTACATACGCCCTTTATTTTCCCTCAAGAGAAGCCAGGTTCTTAAAAGGCAACACTTAACATTGTGAAAATGGTATTTCTCTATTCACGAGTCACAGTTAGGGAAAGGGTGCTGAAACACTAAACATGTTAGACAGGAGAGCTACAATGATAGCACCTCTGAGATGTACTAATCAAGGAGAGAAGTGCTGTACCATATACTAATAAAATGAATTAGAGACTTGCTGTGGGTTAGAGATAAAATGATAGACACTACAAAACAGTATCTGATGCAAGAACTACTTCTGGGTTTCAAACACATTTTTTTGAAACAACCCACAGTATTTAGTGCTTGTCAAGACTGGGGAATTGGCACTACAGAAACTGATCTCTGACAGTCACGGATTCAATGAGACATGAAGCTGCACTGAAAGTTTCCTCCTCACTTCCCTGGGCAAGGACTTCAAGTCTGACCTGCTGGTGAGATGGGGATTACCCTTCCCTGGAGTGAATGGTATTTCAGGCACCATGCTGTTTCTCATGACAGAGTCCAGATAAAAGCAGATTACATTTAGGGTTTTGGAGCCTGACCCAAGATTAGCAAACCTGGTCCACTTAAGGCCTTAGGATGGATTTATACTCTGCTCCTAGAAGTGAAAGCTTACTTATCTTACTGACTAAGCCACACAAGCTCTCAGCCTCTATGCATAATGCCTTCCAATTAACCCATATCTGAGTTCAACAAGCACAGATATGCTAACAGTGTGGTGTTACTGGTTTAAGGCTGTTTAGTTCTTCCTCCTGTTGTATTAAAACTTAGGCTAGCTCCAATTAGAACTTTACCTTATCTTGTTTTTAACTTAATTTCTCAATTACACTTTTTTCTCCATAAATGTGTCAGAGTAGTACAACTGAAAAACTTTAGAAAAATATTTCATGTGAAAGTAAACTACTGACATAAGTGTTCTTATGGAAGAGAATTCTACTCAATTTTTTTTAATGGATCATTCTTAAATCAACAGAGAGAGGCCAGAAGGAGCAGGCAAACATTTCAAAGGATCATTGTTGAAAAGAACTATGTTTGGAATTCAGGGAAATGATACAAAATTAAACACTGGCTATTTCAGATACACCTTCCCCCACGCACCTCTTGATTGCTACAACTCTGTATCAATAGAGAACTGCTTGATTTGCTGAGATTACTCAACCATTCAACAAGGTGCAATGGATTCCATTTTTAAGACAGCTACAGATCACTGAGCAAAAATGGCTTGAACGTAGCTTTTTCTTTGTATTCCTCATTGCACATAAAGTCACTGCACATAGTAAAAGCATGGGAAATGATAATTTGTCTGGTCATCACACTGTACAAACTTGGGATCAACTGCAACTCAGAACTTATTTTGGTTTGCAAGATTGAGCCTTAGGCTCCCAAAATCAAGTCCCAAACAAAACTCCTTTGAAGTCCATCACTAACAGAATTCCAAAAATAAGATTAAACGGATCAAGCAAAGACCATCTTACATCACTAAGTCTGAACGTCCATTAATCTCACTATTTTCCTTCAAAAATAAAAGTTTACCAAAAAAATGGATCTTACCAACTTTGTACATAATTAATAAAACTCAACATTGTAAATACTCCATATACACTTCTCACTGGACCTGTACATTTTTAAGGTCTAACTGAATGATGGTATAATGTAGTTTGATGTAAAATGGAAAATTCTGAGCAAGCAGCTTTGTTTTCATTCTTCTGAGCTCTCAATAGTAAATACTGGAACTCTGAACAGACGAACGAAGATAGTTACTGAACCACCATTTTAGGAAAGAAAAGGATGTCTATCCTACTCATGACTCAAAATTATTCATTCTTGGGGAGCAGCCGGGGGGAGGGAGGGCAGAAGAGAGATGGGAAGACCTGTATGGTTCACATACACATCAGAGGCTAAGCACAAAGGAGACAACTATAGGTGCAAGCAGAGAATTACAACTCAGTACATGTGTACAGCAAGGACATAGTAAGGAGCAAGTCACAGCAACCACCCACTTCTCCGGGAGAAACTAATACCCTTCAAGGTATTTGCTATGTCCAAGATTCATTTGGGGAGGGACCCACACATTGGAAACCAATGTCTGACACAGGTATGTAGGAGATGCCCAAACTTACTGATCCTCCAAGCTGCATACAAGTGTCTCCAGCAGTTTGAGAGCCAGCAAACCCTTGGGCTCCAGGGCTTAAGCCTGCACTCTGTCGAGCATCTCGCATCTCCTGCGGGGCTGACGTTGCAAGATGCAACTCCCCACTGGGCAGAACCCATAAGTGATGCAATCCAACCAACCACCAGTCATTAATGAAGATGCTGAACAAAACTTGCCCAGGACTGACCTTCATGGCATTCTACTTTATACCGGCTGCCAACTGGACATAACTATTGATCACTAAGATGGACAATATAGCCAGTTTTCTAGACACCTTACAGCCTAGTCGTCCAACCCATACTACTTTAACCTGCTGGCAACAATTCTGTGGGTGATCATTATAAAAGTTCTGCTAAAGTCATGGTATATCATGTCTACTGCTTTCTCTGTATCTGCAGAGTTCATTTTCTGATCACAGAAGGCAGTCACATTGGTCAGGCATGACTTGCCCTTGGTGAATCCATGCTGACTCTTCCAGATCATCTTTCTATCCTCCAATTGCTTCAAAATGGAGATCTTGACTCCATGCTTTTCTACGCACAGGGTTTTCTCTGGACTCAGGTGAGGATGACTGGTCCATAGTTGCCTAGATTCCCTTTCTTTCCCTTTTCAAAGATGGGCATTATATTTACCTTTTTCCAACTGCCTGAGACCATGCCCACTTACCACAAGTTTTCAAAGATAATGACCAATGACTCTGCAGTCATGGACCCCATGGATTTATGCATGAACATTAACTCAAAAATTGTTTGTAGTCTTCGTGTAGCTGTGTTGGTCCCAAGATATACAAAAGACAAGGCAGGGGAGTGATACCTATTACTGAACCCTGTTCTGTTGGTGAAAGAGATATGCTTTAAAGCTACACAGACCACTTCTTTGGGATCTGAACAATCTTCACTTTACACAAAACTGTATTGCATTGTCATTCAATCACCCGCAGGATCTGAAGAACTCTGTTAACTCGAAAGCTTGTCTCACCAACAGAAATGGATACAAGAAAAGAGATTACTTCCAGCACCCTTGTCTCAGAAACCAAAAAAGACAGATAAACAATTTTGGTTCTCTGAATGCATTCCTACCTTACACAACATTATCATCAATTTCATTACGTAAATCATGCTAGCATGAATGGATCTACAGTGGATAAATCTAAAACTCCAACACAATGAGTCCAATTCCTTGCCTTTACATTTGAGTATGTTGTTTTCTTGGGAATTTTTAAACTTTCATTCCTTACACTTACATGCTAGTACAAAAATGCCACTTCCTATATTCCTGGGAAGTACAGCAACAACAAATCTCAAAATCAAAAGAAGTTAGTGAAGTAATTCTTAGATTTCTTCTAATTTATTCACAACTTACATAGCTTTTTAAGGCCTGTATAGTAATTTATGAGACTATGACAGCCTGGGTTTACATGTGGAAAGATGTACAAAGGATTTACCTAATTTGTAACTAACTTCCAGAAGTTACCTTGAATGACTTTCACTCTGGGAGATTCTAATGCTGAGTGTGAGATAGGAAGACCTGCCTGAGTATTTTAAGGGTTTCTGGCCTGCAAAGCTTAGAAGACAATATAGACCTTTGAGTATGTCTCATGAACCTATTAGCATAGCCAACTATTGTACCAGAAGCTTGCAGTCACTTTCTGATTGGGAAACAAGAGACCCTTCAAAAATGAAGCCAATTGCAAAATAAATTTGGCTGAAAAGTGAGAAACTCTAACCCTAAAAGGATTTAAGGATGGTGGAGGTTGGGGAGGGAGGAACATTAGCCTAGAAAAACTGACACACCTGAAGTAAATGTTCCTTCCATAACAATTGTTTGTACAGGATTCTAATTTCAGAACATATGGGCCACTTCTACACTAGCAGGTTCTTTTGGAAAATAAGGCCCTTTTTTGAAAGAACAGGTGGGGCGTCCACACACAAAATGCGCTCCTTCAGTCAGAAATTGAAAGAACGTGGCTCTTCTTCAAGAAGCCATCTTCTGCTCCTGGATCAGGAAGGGCACCTCCTTTCGAAAGTTTCTTTCCAAAAAGGTGTAAATGATCTGAAGGCCCTTTTTTCCCACCCAATATCACTCCTTATGGTGCTGGGTTTTTCAATCCCTGGCACGTTCTTTCAGTCTTCCGGAAGACCTCTTTTAAAAAAACTTCTTTTGAAAGAGTGCATCCACACACAAAAAAGTGGATTTGAAAGTTTGATCTGCTCTTTCAAAAGAAGTTTTTTTAAAAGAGGTCTGCCGGAAGAACTTATTTCAAAGGATCACTAGTGTAGACAGAGCCATATAGTTTGAGGTGTTAACACACTCAGGAACGTTTAACAAAAAATATATTGGTATTGGTCTCATTCAAAATACTCCTGTTGGCTGTCTAAGTTATAAAGGACAGATAGGATTCCTTCCAAGACTCTGCCTAATCAATTTAAAATGCTGAATGATGCAGCCAGGAAAAAAACACCTTAAAGTTTGACTAGACCTTAGATATCCTAAGCAGCAACAGCCACCTAAGTGTATAATATAGTCTGAACTCTCCTCTTTCAGACACAGGAAACTCCTCCCTAAACAACAAATCCAAACAATTAGTGCATTGTAAATACATGGAGCCAGGGCTCCATGGCTTTCAACCTCTTCTGCAATGTCCATTAGAAAGATGGCTGTAGAAAGTCCTTTTAAGCATACCGATGAATTCGTAGAGAAATAATCTTTCCGATCGGGTAACCCAATGTAATTAGAAAAAAGATATTACCCATGCACTGTCTTCAAAAGAAGTCACATCAACTTTGTTTTAAAAGGAGTGGAACAGGGTTGAGCCCTGGTGGCCCCCTTCACTGGCCACAGACAAAACCAACAATCCTGGTGGTGGGTGATGTATAAGCACTCAAACCCCTTCATGGAACTAAGTACTTTTTGTCTGCGCTCTTGAAAGTGGGTGGGATGGATGATGGGATTTGCCAGATGGGTCTGGCAATGTTCAGGACCACCTTATGTACCAGGAGTGTAATACAGAAAGGAGTGAATTCTGAGTGCAGATTAAACAATTTGTTGTCCATCTACTCCTCCATCTCTTTTCCATTAAGGTCCAATTTCAAAGCTACCTTGTGGAGCAGTGCCTGAAGTTCCCTGAAATCATCCAGTGGGATAGGGCCCGGGCTGAAGAGATCAGGGCAGGTGTTTTAACCTAATTTCTATTTTTGTCCTATTTCTAGCACTTTGTTTTGAGAATCAACAGGAGGAAATCTGTGTCACTTAGTAAAATAGTTAGTTGAATATGCATATTTTAAATACTAAACATAATTCTGTGCAGTGGCACTGCAGATTAGGGGATCCTTTTTTATCGTCCAGTTGAGCCTGAAAGGCAGTATTTAATCAAATTTGAAAGAGTATCAAATCACTCAGTTTCTTTTGATAATGGCTATTTGTTTCATTGGCTAACTGCTCACTGAAGCCATCACTAATTGCCCCTAGGGTCTACTGCACCCACCATCCTTTTTTACTGCTAATTGCCACTGGGATCAAATTATATGGCACTGGGATATAACCAATAAACATAGGAGAAAGATAAGACGTGGAAGATTATCTAAAGGCTATGTTTGTATACTTCTACATGTTTTATCCCAAAAGTAGCTGAGTTTCCATCCCTTTAGTTCATTGTTAAAATCCTAACAATTCTGCTCCTTCAAACATAACTAGCAAACTTATGCTAGAAACTACAACTAGCATCACACTGTCTCTGATTTTGTTGGTGTGTGTTAAAAAAAAAAACACAGATGTTTTATTTTTAAGAATAACTAATTGCTAACTTGTTTCTGAAAACTTACTTTTTAAAAGTGTGACATTTTAATCAGGTTATGTTTAAAATATTGAGATTAACACCTTGATCATTACTCTTTTTAGGTAATTACACATGGTACTTGTATTGATGTCTGCATTAATATGATATTTTTAGCTAATTCATATCTGCTTTTTCCAGTTTTGAAACTAACTTAAGTACATTCACTTAAAATGCCAAGTATTCCAACAAACAGATTTAAAACAAAAATGGTCAAAAGTTGTCTGAACTGTGTTCACAGCAGCACAATGAGTATCTAAGCAAGAGACTCAAGCAGTGTCAATATTCTTGCAGAACAACTACAAGAATCAGCTCACTTTTGCCAGATACCATTTCCATTATGTTACTGGAAATATTTTATCTTCTGTTTGTGTGCAATTAAACTGACATTTACCAATAAAATTCTAATCCT
This sequence comes from Carettochelys insculpta, assembly GCF_033958435.1. Lineage (NCBI taxonomy): Eukaryota > Metazoa > Chordata > Testudines > Carettochelyidae > Carettochelys > Carettochelys insculpta. The sequence goes on along the minus strand of NC_134144.1, from coordinate 3,598,166 downwards.
TCCAAGCCTAATTAGTTAATCACAGCATGCTGGTCATTTCATATTTGTCTGAATTTCCACTACAGACGACTCAAAAAAGTTGTGTTACTGCTTAAGAAAAAATCAAAATGTTTCTGAACAAATGAAACCTCATCTTTCACTTCAGAATGTATTGATTTGCTAAACAGATTACAGCTGTGTCTACACGTGCACGCTACTTCGAAGTAGCGGCACTAACTTCGAAATAGCGCCCATCGCGGCTACATGCGTCGGGCGCTATTTCGAAGTTAACTTCAACGTTAGGCGGCAAGACGTCGAAGTCGCTAACCTCATGAGGGGATCGGAATAGCGCCCTACTTCGACGTTCAACGTCGAAGTAGGGACCATGCAGACGATCCACGTCCCGCAACGTCGAAATTGCTGGGTCCTCCATGGCGGCCATCAGCTGGGGGGTTGAGAGATGCTCTCTCTCCAGCCCCTGCGGGGCTCTATGCTCACCGTGGGCAGCAGCCCTTAGCCCAGGGCTTCTGGCTGCTGCTGCGGCAGCTGGGGATCCATGCTGCAGGCACAGGGTCTGCAACCAGTTGTAGGATCTGTGTATCTTGTGTTGTATAGTGCAACTGTGTCTGGGAGGGGCCCTTTAAGGGAGCGGCTTGCTGTTGAGTCCGCCCTGTGACCCTGTCTGCAGCTGTGCCTGGCACCCTTATTTCGATGTGTGCTACTGTGGCGTGTAGACGTTCCCTCGCAGCGCCTATTTCGATGTGGTGCCGCGCAACGTCGAAGTTGAACATTGACATTGCCAGCCCTGGAGGACGTGTAGACGTTATTCATCGAAATAGCCTATTTCGATGTTGCTACATCGAAATAAGCTATTTCGATGTAGGCTTCACGTGTAGACGTAGCCTACATCAATTAACAGCAAATGTGTTAAACTCTAGGAAAGTCTGCTGATACTTACCAATGTCCTTTCTTCCAGTAAGACAGGGAATAGTCCTACAATAGATCTTAAGCTTGCCTGCATTTTAAGGATCACGATCAGGCCACAACTTGCACTCAGAGGTATTCAAAGAAATGGTCAGTGAGCATTCTGAACTTTTAAGGTTGATTTTTAATAAATCTTGCAATACTTGAGATGCTTCTGAAGACTGGAGAACAGTTAATGTTGTGCTGATATCTAAAATGCGTAATGGGAGTTACCCTGACATCAATATTAGATAATATCAAGCTAAGAGTAACATGAGATGAAATCCATTGAGAACTGCAATTATGTGTACACATGCATCTCCCACCAAGCTAATCTGATCTATTTTGTGATAAAGTGCAAGTTTTGCTGCTAAAAGTAACTGGTGTTTGTATCATATTCTTGGACTTCCCCTCAGGCATTTGACTTGATCCTATATGAAACTCTGTTAAAGATAGGACCGCACAGCAATCAGCATAGTCCATTTAAATGGATTAAAACTGGTTTAATGTGATCTCAAAAGAGTAACTGTAAAATTGTTATGCCAGGTCTGTTTCTACTGGGGTCCCAGAATGTTCTTGGCTCAAAGTTATTCAATATCTTCACTTATTATCTGGAAGTGAATAGGAAATCACTGCTGGTATATATTTAGATGGCAAAAAAAACTGATGGAACACAAAACTACAGGGACAGATCATATATTCAGACTGGCCTGCATAGCTTGGTCAACTAAATTGAACGTACATGTTCACACACACACACACACACACACACACCCCACACACGTATTGTCATATGTCTTGAAACAAACAATGTAAGTCACATGTGAGAAAGTTATTCTTGAATTAAGTGACACTGAAAAGTTCTTAGAAGCTCATCACAGATAATCAATTGAACGTGAATGAGCTCCCAGTGTAGGACTGTAGCTAAGAAGGCAAACATGATCTTAAGATGTATGAGCAAGAGAATATAAAATATGAACGGAGAGGAAGTAATTAGGGAGACCATTACTAGAATACTGTATCCAGTTCTGGGATCCATGCTTCAAAAAGAACATGAGACAAATTGGAAAGGCATGCAGGAAAGAAGTGACCAAAAATATTCTCTTTTGGAAAACATATTTATCAATTTAGCTTCTTTAATCTCACTCTTTAAATTACCTTGATCACAATCTACAAATACCTACAAGGAAAAAATTTCAGACAGCATATGGTTTCTTAGCTAGCAGGAGATAGCTTAACATGATCCTATGACAGGAAGAACACTAGAAACAATCAGCAAATTTAACAGCAAAGGCAATTAACCATTGAACAGATTATATCAAGTGCTTTCCCTGTCACGCGATGTGAAGTAAGCTCTCGGTATCTTTGGGCTTGTGTACACTAGCTCCCTGCTTCGAAGGGAGCATGGTAAGGAGGGTGTTGGGAGTTTATTAATGAAGTGCTGCACTGCACATGCAGCACATCATTAAACTAATTCTCCCCTGCAGCACTTCGATGTACCGGTGAGTTAGCCGCAGCTACACACAAGCCAGCACTTCAAAGTTTAAAACTTCGGAGTTGCCGCAGGGGAGAATTAGCTTAATGAAGTGCTGCATGTGCAGCGCAGCACTTAATTAACAAACTCCCAAAACCCTACTTACCATGCTCCCTTCGAAGTAGGGAGCTAGTGAAGACAAGCCATTTGTCAAAGATACGCTATCACTCATAAGTTATGAGCATGCATAGTGGGGCACATACAACTCCCACAGCCAATGAGTGAAGGCCTTCTGGGGGGAACCAATCACAAAGCAGAGTTCTGGATCAGCCTAGTACATAAGGAGCTGCTCCAGCAGTGCTGGGTCAGTTAGGTCCTAGCTAGGGAAGATGCAGTCCCAGCTCCCAGGCAGAGCAGCACCTCAGTGCAGCAGGGTTGGGCAGGCTAAGGAGGGGGTAGGGACAGGCTAGCCCTGATGCCTGCCAAACTGCTGACCCTGAAATAGAGGCCCAAGTGGTGCAAAGGGGGCCACAGGAGAAGTGGCCCATGGAGCAAGATAGCAAAGGGGAGAGGAGGGCAGAACAAGGCTGCCACCAGAGGGTCCCTGGCCCAGGACTCAGATTAGTAAGCAGGCCTGAGTCCCTCCCCTTCTCCTTTGTACTGCACCTAGCCACACACCAGGGCGGTCCCAATAAACTATAGTCTGCCCTGTCATGAGGGGCTAGACCAATTCTGCAGTGGGCAACAGTGGCAGGTGCCCTGGACTGAACCCGGACTACTGAATCCCCTAGAAGAGGGGCAAGGTACTACTAGAGCAGTCACTGCTGGTGGGCAGTGTCCTGAAGAGTCACACAGGTCCAAAACTGATCGTGCAAAGGAAGAGGTGGCAGACAACCAACCAGCCAGAAGGGGATGCCCTGCTGAGATCAAGCTAATTTCCAGATCAGCCAGCAGGCAGCACTGTAGCAGTGAGTTGACCCCATACAGTGTGATGTAGATAATACTGTGAAGCTTCTTCGGCCTGTACTAGACAGGTGCTCATACTCCCATCTGACATTAACATCTGCTTACATTCTTACATGAGGCAGAATCCTCTCTCTTTGCAGGATATCATCAGTGGTCTCAAAGTTCTCTCACATAGTCACCACTCAGCTGAACACAGACCCTTTCCATTTGTGCAATGTAAGATTACGAAAAAGCTAACTTCAGTCTGTAGATTTAGAGCATCTGACCATATCTAACCTTAAGCCCTAGCCCCTCTGATGGATGTGATGGCCTCAGACAGGGTAACTACTGCACTGTTCCCTGTGTCCTATGGAACAAGAAGTTGAGCTTGGAGAAAAGTTCCACAATGTTTGTCTTCAGTAGGACAAACCATGCTGTTTGGCATTTTAGAACTATATTCCTTCTGCTAAAGGAGAGCCCATCTTTAATTCTAGGACAGATATGATTCAGTCTCATGTTGCTGGAGACAACCCATATTCTTTACAACAGTAGCTTAACCTTGTCCAAATTTTGACTCATTTACATCAGTTGTGTTATCCTCCTGGAGAAAAATCTGGAGTCCTGTATGCAAACAGATGAATATCCAAGTTGTTTAATCTATTTGCAAAGGAGAAGAAAGGGAGCTGCAGATTCCACTCAGCGCCCATTATTACCTACTAATTCCATATGTGAGGATACCAAAATTTCCCTTTTATATGGTATAATGGTTATTGGTATTTTCTCTTGCTCAAACTCTAAAACTCATCGCCTGCTGTAGGTTAGGAGAATCACTTTTCCTTTACCTATTCAGATATGCTACAGCTCTCATGTTATCTACCATAGCTAAAACCTGGAGGGATTCCATTTTTATCAGTAACTACTGATAAACGTCGATCTAACATGCAAACCAATGGGAAAATATTCCACTGACTCAGACAAAAAAAAGTAAACAGGCAACAACAAATGCTGCTTCAGAACATATTACAGCTTGATTTAAGGTTATGTACTTTGTGTATTTTGACATGACAATTTTTGTTTAAACAGTTCTAAAGCAGCAACTTCTTGAACCACAACATCTCATTAAATAAATGCCACCCCCATCGCCTGGTCCCCACAAGTAATTTTCCACAACTGTGAACTTTAATATTGGAAAAAAAAAGTTTTAAAATTAACATTGATAATAGACACCTAAATTAAGTAAAAATAATACCCACCAAATTCTGCTAATCACAGTGTGGATATCCCTCATGATAACAACTGCTTCAAGACCCTTCTACTCTTAACTCGTAGGCTACATCTACAGTAGCATTCCTCTTTTGAAAGAGGCATGCTAATGAGGAAAATCAAAAATGCAAATGAGATGCAGATTTACATATCTGCTGCCTCATTTGCATATTCTTTCAAAAGAAGAAAAGTTCTTAGGAAAGTAAACCCCATTTTCAAAAGAACCCTTATTCCTAAAAAAGGAAGGATTCTTTCGAAAATGGGGTTTACTTTCAAAAGAGCACCGTCTACACTGCTTTTCTTCTTTCAAAAAAAGCTCTTTTGAAAGAATATGCAAATTAGGCACCAGATATGTAAATATGCATCTCATGTGCATTTTAATTTCCCTCAATTGCATGCCTCTTTCAAAAGGGGAATGCTAGTGTAGACAGAGCGTTACTGGTTGATACTATGACTGTTCTTCCCTTGATGAAGCACTTTGCCCTGTTTCCACCAACAGACGCACTAAGATCCAGTCTAGCTAAACTACCATGTGAGCTTTCAGGAACCTACTGTCCCTTGTCCCACTGGTGCTGAATTTGCGATACCTTTTGCCACAAATGTTCATGTTTGGTGGCTCCTCTGCAACAGAAACCAAAGCCCCAGTTAAAACTTTGCTTGCACAGGAATGGACAATTCTTGTCTCATGCGTTTCTAGCAAAGGTGTTTAAACATGTGCTGTACTGCTGATGCATTCAGTATCACCAAAGCCATTTCAAAGTTTCTCTTCAATGTGGAATCTTACCAAGAGTCCCAGTATAGAATAGGCTTTGGTCTTGGCTACAGTAGACTTGGCTAAAATTTTCCCACTGGTGAAGCAGCTGAATAGATATGCTGTCTGGAGTAGCACTCCCACAATAACTAGCACTGGTGGAGTGGAACTGGTGGTTGTGCCAGTGAGAAATTTGACAAAAAGCCTAATTTATGTATCACTTCTTACTCTCCAAAGCAATCATATAAATCAGGCATTACAAACGTTACAGCACCAAGCACAAGCTTGTATTACTCCTGCCATAGATGTACAGGCTAAGAGCTGAACGGACATCTAGAAGGAACGAATGCCAAATATAACAGGTCACAAGAGATTTCTGGACAACAAAAGGTGTAAACCAGTGTAGTCCCACTGATACCAATATAGTAAAACCTTCTTAGATCCTCTGATAACATGGCCCCATAGTCACTTAAATTTAAAAATATCTACAACTGTCCATGATCTGTTCAATGATGTTTAATCTCCCTACTTAATAGCTGACAAACACACACTAAGCTACACAAAGGTACCTGATACTGTTCTCTAGCTGCTTCTGCTGTGATGGATCAAAAAACGAAGCATTAACTGGTATCTTCCTGATCTCACTTCTATTCTCCCGTGAACCTTATTGTTTAGCCCTAACAAAGAGAAAAGGTGTTCATATTTAGAATATTAAATGTATATTTAACATATCTAAAATACAATTTCTATGTCATTTAAACAGATTTCAGCTTTACAAAATTACAGTCGCTCTCTCTCCAAGCATGACACAAAAGAAGCCTGTGACAGGGCTATCTAACTAGTGAACACAGGTTTGAGATTTTCAGTTCTCTTCAGGGTACAACCTTGCATGATAGCATAATTTTTACCAGTTTCTCATGGGGTATTAATTACAAGGCAGTAAAGTCACCTGAGTACTGTGTACACTAGGGAGTACACCTGTGCAACTGGATAATTGAAAGAATATGGGTAACTATTCTAGTACAGAGAGTGCTTGAACAAGTCTAAAATACTAAACTAGCACTGTGAATTAACACATTTCCTTTGGGCAAGCATTTTCAGTTTTGCACATAATTTAAAATGCAGGGGAAACACTTCTTGATTTATGTAAGAAGCATATACCCCAAATCCTGGAAACTACTGAAACAATTATGAAAAAGCCCTGCCAGATCCTGGACAAAACAGTCAATTCTTAATACATTTGGGACCCACTATATAATGAATGCACTTATGAGTTATTATGAGATCATATGTAGCATTTCTAGAAGGAGTATGAGGCATGCTAATGTAATTTCTCTGGTACTGAACCATTTTGAAAGAACCTTGTGGTATGTCAATCCAGATTCCCCAAGTTGGACATATAACTGGTTTTAAAGAGGAGCAGGGCTTTTCTGACCCAGCAAACAGACAAGTACTCCATTCCACAGAGCATCCAATCCTTAGGGAAGGGTTGGAAAGACTGACACCAACTAGAGCCCTTCGGGAGACTGCAAGGAGGGGCAGATGTTCTCTAGGCTTATTCATAGGAGAAGGTTCATTAGTAGTTCTCTCTGTAGCACCTTTACCTTATGCTTGCTTAGAAAAACACAAGTGGATCTTTTGGAAATTAAGTGTATAGGTATAGAGAATAACAATGAAGGCAGAAATTGTTCAACTTGTTCAGGAGGGAGAGGGGCACAGCTATCCACACAAGAAAGACAAAGGCTGGGAGACAGACAGAGCAGCTGTCCTGAACTGTGGCATCTATATTCGGTCTCTACGTGCTTTAAACAAGAGTAAAGGTTTGCTTAATGATTCATGTAATGCCTTTTAACATGAAAAAAGGCTGAACCTCCATCACTGTTTTTTGTTGTTTCTTTAACAAAAAAATAGCTAACTGAACTTCCAGGTGCTTCGACCTTGAGGCTCTTGTAAGTCTCCCACCTTCACAGCACTGTCATAACTCATGGAAACGAAGCACTGACATTTTAACAATGACATCTGCAAAGTACTACGACAGGATGAGAAAAGTGCCCGCAAACATTCTTCATTGACACATCTCACATTGAAAGTGCTGGAGGAACTGCAATGATGGGTGATTTGATAGCAGTCTTCAACTTCCTGAAAGAGGGCTCTGAAGATGATGGAGAGAGACTGTTCTCAATGGCGACAGATGGCAGACCCAGGAGCAATGGTCTGAAGTTACAGAGAGAGAGGTGTAGGTTGGATATTAGGAAAAACTGTTTCACTAGGAGGGTGATGAAGGACTGGAATGCATTGCCAAGAGAGGTGGTGTAATCTCCATCCCTCAAGGTTTTTAAGCCCCAGTTTGACATAGTCATGACTGTGATGATTTAGTTGGCGTTGATCCTGCTTTAGGCAGGGGTCTGGACTAGATGACCTCCTGAGGTCCCTTCTACCCCTAGAATTCTAAGATTCTATGACACATTCAGAGAAAACCCAGTGCAGAAGCAGCCCCATTCAACTCTATACTATACTCAGATGCATTCAGGATGCATGTAAAACTCAGTTAACAGTTAAAATAAAAAAGTGGCTATCAAGCACACCAAGGCAGCTTCCACTCAAAGAATCTTCCAGACTTGCTTTCAACAACCTACATTTCAGGGGACTATATGTTCCTGATCCCAGTTTCCCTCCTCTCATTTTCTTGTATTACTGAAAGCTTATATGAAAATACTGAATCCTGAAACTGACATTTAGGTTGAAGCAGTTTAAAGACATTCTTCCTGTACTGATGTTTTACTTTTGTTCCTGATTTTCAGTACCCTTTACTAGTATCATTTCCTCTTAGTTTTATTTAATTCAGATTGAGCAATACCATGACATTTGTTCAAGCTTCTTTGAACTAGAATTTTGCTTTGATTAACAGGCTAATAAAGCTGTCTGAGGCTAACAAGTAAATCACTATTTTCCTCTGAGCTAAAGCAGGTTAAGTGACACAATAATTGTTTAATGAGATCTTCGAAAAGCTGTTAAAATGTTTAACAACAATTATTCTATTAAGAGTTTAAATATATTCCATAAACATAGTCCATCTTCCCCCACTCCACCTGACTCATGCTGCACAATCAACAACAAACTCCGAATTCAAACTGTTCTCATATAAAAATTTTGAGTACAGCTTAAGATAAAGAATATAAACATTCAAAATGGTTTCTCCACTTGTGTTCACAATTTCTAAATCCTATTCCTCTCCTTGCATGTATTGTTCCTTTCCCAACTCCCATCTAGTACAGCTACACGGTATCTAAATTAACACACTAAGGAATTTTTCCTCGTATTTCCCCCATAATTAGCAGCTACCCAAGCTATTCAAATTGTTCAACCTGTTTTATAACAAGACAATCAGTACGTAGCCACACCTCTCATTATTATATGTTTTTATACATAAAACATGTCAACAATCTGTTTCTACACACATTTTAGTTATTTTCTAGGAGCCAGTACCATGTGAAGGCCTAGATATTACAGATTATGTGATAATCTATTGTTTCAGTACTGGTGCACACAGCTTCCATTCTTTATTGTATTTATTTGTGATGAAACACACTCAAGCTACATCTACACTGGCCCCTCCCTTTCAAGAGTGGCATGCAAATGTGGTGGATCAGAATGCAACTATGATAATTTGCATATTCAGTACCTTATTTGCATAATGACAGCCACTCACCATTCTGAAAGAGCTGCTTTCGAAATGCAAAACAGGTGTGTAGATAGGGTTCCTTCTAAAGAAAGCCCCTAACTCCTGGAATGACCCTTGACTAGTCAGTCATCCAGGTATGCAAACAGTTGCATCTGTTGCCTGCGCAGGTGCACTGCTACAACCACCATGCATTTGGTGAAGACCCTTTGGGCTGCAGACAGACCAAAAGACAGGATTGTAAACTGATAATGGTTCCCATCTTCCATGAAGCTGAGAAACATTCTGTGAGGAGGGTAGCTTGAAATATGTGTCCTGTAAGTCAAGAGCTGCGAACCGATCTCCCTGCTCCAGCATCGGAAGTATGAGACCCAAGGATATCATATGAAATTTTACCTATTTCATGAACTCATTGAGACCTCTTAGGGCCAGTATGGGTCTCAAGCTCCCTCTTTGGTTTTGGAATTAGGAAATACTGTGTATAAAATCCCTGCCCCTGAACCTGGGAGGAACTTCTTGTACGGCCCCAGAGCCCAGGAGGGATTGCAATTCCCACCGTAACAGAATCTCATGAAAGGGGTCCCTGAAGAGGGACAGGGAAGGAGGCTGGGAAAGGGGGGTACGAAGATAACTGAATAGCGTATCCCCTCTCTAGATGAAGCTGCCAGGTCCCCCTCTGTCTATGGAGGACAGGCGGCATAGCACTGAAATGGAGCGATCGAGGCTCATGGATGTGACAGCGGCATCAGCCCCAGGGAGACTCTAGAGGCTTCAGAGCTGCTTCCATTAAGAGGACTTTAAGGCATTGGGCCCTACCTTTTGAAGTTCTGGGCTTAAAGTCCTTACAAATTGGACAGCAATCACGCAAGTGCCCTTTCCCCAAGCAAATCAAACAGGCTGAATGGGGGTCACTTTGAGGCATAGTTTGCCACATTTTGAGCAAGTCTTAAAGCCTGGTAAACCAGGCATTCCCCAGAGCCAAGGCAGCCAGAAAGCCCCATCTCAGCTATTAGTTAAAACACTAACTATCAAGTACTAAAACTATTTACACTTCTTTAAGAACTATTTACACTACAATGGGCTGCTAGCTGAAGATTTGAGCAGAGAAAGCAAGAGCTCCAACCACCGGCAGTATGGCGAAAAGGAATGCGGATGGGGGGGCGGCTCTTGGGAGGTACATATATTGGTTGCCATATTGGCGCCAAGCCAGGGGGCATCGCACCAACCCAATGGCTACTGGAGCGGGCAAAAAGCTTCTGGCTACTGAGCGCGTGTCCACGCACACGCGACTTGGAATTGACATGAGCAATCACTCAAAGAAGAGCCAAGAGTATTTTAAAATGTGTAATTGTGACAGAGCAAGCTACCACACAACTGAAAGTGAGAAACTATACACAGAGTGTTCACCTTTATTTTATATATCCACTAAACACTTTCTATCATATGATATGAAAGATACTTCTAGAAAGGTCAGGTTGTGGTTCCTAAAACAAGTCCAAAAGCCAAATATACAAAACAAAGTGAAGAGGAGCTGCCTTTTCCATCTACAGTTTATCAGGTGAGCCCACCAGTTCATCAAGACTCACCAAGTCAGTCAGTGCATTGTGGGCAGGATATATATTTACCACCAGCAACAGATTTACTTGCAATTGTAGGTATTAATCAGAGTTGACAGTAACTGTCATCTTTGTTGGAAACCTCAAAGGAGTCTGTGATATTTGAGCATCCAAATTGCACTAAGATTAAGTGAGATTCAGCTGTTGAACTCCCTCCCAAACACATCAAACTCATAATAAAGTGGATGATTTTGACTGGATGTATTTCTGGAGATATCACATAATCTTTAATTAAAGATTCATCTTTAATTGCTGGAGATTCCAGACCCCATTTCCCTCTACGCTGTGCAGCTGCCTGTTAAGCCCCATACAGGGGCTCAGGGCCATAGCAGGGAGAAATGCCTCCTCAGAACTTACCTAGCATGGTCAATGGAGAAAGGCATCTCTCCCATCCAACCCAGACACTGCTGTTAAGGGCGGGGAGGGGAAGGACAGGGAGAGGGAAGGCAAGAGAGAGATGTGGCGAGTCCTCTCCCCCCACCATAGCCTTCAGACAGCCTGTACTCCAATCTGCTGGCCCCACCCTTAGAGCCTGATGATTCCACAAACCTACCCTCTGACCCAGCCCTGAGCCCCTCCATTCCACATTCTAAACTGCCTCAGTCCCACCAACCACATAATTTTTTTTTCAGTGCACCCATCACCTCCATATTGGTGCACATTGTGTGGGGAACAATTAGAGAGAACACTGCTCCAGGCAAATCTCAGAGGACTGGCTACCCTATGCCATCATTTTATTTTATTTTATTTTATTTTTGCCTCATGCATACCAGCAAAGTAGTAAATACCTTTCAGGAAACAGATTCTTCAGAAACTTCTCCCCAGTAGCAAAACAAGCAACTATTTCTGCTTTACAATTAACACAACAAACCACAAAGGAACATCTTTTTATTTGTGGGATGCTTATTGCTCCGGGTTTTGGTTGCATTTAGCAAATTCCCTCTGAACTGTCAGTCTCATGAGAGAGTGAGAAAGGGAAGAGTCAAAACAACAGATGAGGTTTTAATTAACCCTTGCAAGGCTATTGTAGACTCTGTGTGTGTGTGTGTGTGTGTAAAAATCATGCAATAAAGTGAGAATTACCAGTCCATATTTGGGCGGCAACAGCAAAAAAAAAATTATCCGCTTGAATCAACATCTCTAAACTGAAGGCAATGCTAAGTGTCTTCAAAAGAGATAATGTAATTCAAACATTAAATCTCAAGACAGCCACAATAATCCATGATACAAGGAGCATTACCAAACTGGAGGCATATATCTAGCGGAGACAAAAAGGCACCAGTCCAGGATCTAGTACTAATTAGTATTTTCCTGAATGACTTGGATAATGGAGTGGAGAATATGCTTAGAATTTTTTTAGATGACACCAAGCTGAGAGGAGTGGCAAGAACTTTGGAGGACAGCATTAGAACTCAAAGCAACCTAGACATATTGGAAAACTGGATGGAAAAAAAAATCAACAAGATGAAATTCAGTAACGACAAGTGCAAGGAATTACACTTAGGCAAAAAAATCAAATGCACAACCACCAAATGGAATATTAACTGGCAAGGTTGTAGTAATGCTGAAAAAGATCTGGGAGCTATAGTGGATCACAAATAGATAGGAATCAACAATATGATGATGTAGGGAAGAGAGCTAATACTCTAGGATGTATTAACATGCATGTTGTGTCCAAGACATGGGCACTAACTGTTCCACTGTGACCACTGGGGAGGACTCAAGTGGAGGACCGCGTCAAAATCTAGCTGTCGTACTGTTTAGGAGAGATGTGGACAAACTGGAGATAGTCTAAAGGAGAGCAACAAAAATGATAAAAGATTAGAGAACACATCTAAAGAAGAAAAAAACAAAACCTGGACATGTTTAATCTTCAGAAGAGATGATTTATGGGGCAGCACTCAACAACTACCCTCAGATTTCTTAAGGGCTAACATAAAGAAGATGGTGATCAGTTCTTCTCAGCTCTGCAGCAAAGCACAGGTAGGTAAGATACTAGGAAAAACTATCCAACAACAAGGACAGTTAAGCACTGAAATGGACTTCCAAGGAAGTTTGGGCAAACTCTGCCATTGGAGGTTTTTAACACATTAGACAAACACCTGAAAGGGACAGTCCAGATATTACTTATAGACCTGCCTCAGCTCAGGGAGCCAGACTAGATGACTTTTCTAGGCCCCTTTGAGCCCTACACTTCTATGACTCTGAGATATTCCACTGCAGAGAAGTATATGTGGATCCTGCACCTCAGCCGCTCCTTCCTTTTTCCTTCTGCTGACGTGCAAAATGTAGAAAGAACAATTTCATGCAACTCAACTTAGCTTAACTCTAGATCTATTTATAAGACCTTTTCAGTTTCCTGCCGACAAAATCCCTATCCCCACATACAGCCTCAGATCACCAGCTGGGCACCCTGCAAAGCTAGAGGAAGTTTTCCAGTTCACTTTAATTAACTTTGGCTTCTTGCAGCTGTTCGAGTTTTATTTTAGTAGGTAGTCTATTCTGTACATGCTGAAGGGATACAGGTCAATTTAATTTTAGTATTTCTACATTAATATACAGCTAGACACTCTCCTTATCACTCACTTATCACTGAAGGTTTGGAAGACTGTTTTAAGTACTAGTGTGACAGCAAATATTGAGAGCATGGTCCACAGACCTGTCCTTAACAACTTCCCAGAAAAGCCAGGGAGGATATGCAAACTTCATAACTGAAGAAAATTTAAAAAATCTTGAGTTTTTTGTAAATCAAAACACATCAGTGCTAGGTATCTATGAAGTAGGAGAACAGGGATGACAAAAGTGCACTGTACGCAAGAAGAGAATCACTGTTTTCTATACAACTGGCTCTTGCTGGCAAATGGAAGGGTCAGACAGTGTGACCCAAAATTGGCTTTGTTTTTAAAGCAAAATATTGAAATAATTTCAACTTTCTTCATATGGATACTACATCTATTACCTTTCTGAAGTACTTCAACTGCCATTTCTACAACATTGATATCAATTCTCCCGAGAACTCTTCCTCACTCCCCAACTTTTCACACTGAATAAACCCATGCAAATCCTAAACAATTTCAGTGGTGCGCAATGGTATCATGAAATATACTATGTGTGAGACAGCTTCAGCCCACTCAAAAGGGACATGGGAAACAGTCAAGAATAAAGCCCTAATAGCGGGTGGACCTCCCTGGCCCAGCACCTCTAGGACCTGACCAGACCCAAAAGGGCAGTTTGCTAGACCCTGGGAGGTCAGGCCGCCAGGCTCTCCAGGGGCTGCCAGTCTACTGGCTGGGCTCCCTGGCCTCAGCCTACCACATGGGCTCCAGTCCCAGCCAGGCTCTGACAACTTCTACCACTGGGGCATTCTGGATGTCAGAAGTTCAGTCCGTACTTAAGTACTTATCTTGGTGCAATCCAAGGTTTTCCTTTTTTTCATTTGTCTAATCAGATCACATAACACCACGTTTCAGCAAGAAAGTCTAGCATTTTAACTTTTTGAATTTTTTTTTCATTTTTCTAGGTACTGCACAGGTGAGCTTATATTATTTAGCATTTATTTTACTCAAATGTTGAAGATTTACTTGCACTGTATAGTACACACAAAAAAATTAACCTTTAGTGATGGCTTCTCCCTTCAACTCAAATATAAAGCTGGTCAGTCTGTAACTGAAATCAAAGATTACATTGCAGATCTCCACAGGAAGTGCCTTACATTAGCCTGTCTGTAATGGATGGAATAGCAAGATCTAGCCCTCATCATCTAAATGTTATACAATCATTTCTTCATTATTTAACAAAACTTATTGCTAGAACGTTGCAAATCTCCAAAGACTTAAAGAACTAGCCATGATTCAAGTTTACCACAGGTCGAAATCTATGCATTTTGCCAAGTCCGGAGACACCTTAAGGAAAGGGACATCTTGCCTAGAAAGGTGCCTGAAACCAAAGCTAATACACTAAGATGAACCACTTCAGTGACCTGTAAAAGGAAACAACAGTGGGGACACAATATCATTAGGAAGCTCAGTAATCTGACCTCACATGCCCTGCCTAGCTGTGGAAACACAAGTGAAAAATCATGCCCCACTCTAAAAGTTTCAAAATAGCCTGCCATTTCTCTTCCATGGAGATTTAAGCAGGAGTAGAAGTATAAGGGGAGGGGGTGAAAGTTGTGCCACAATATTAAGTATGTACCACTTTCTGACTCACGCTGAAGTCCTAGTCCTGCAAACTGTTCCTCATATGGACACTTCTGTGCTCATAAAGAGCCCTGCTGACCTCATTAGGTACTTGTCTAAATGAATCAGTCACAGGAATGGGAGCCACATTTGTTTACTTGATGATTTTTATTGCTCTTGTGGAATTTTTTTCAATCTTTAAAAACATTTGAAATGCTCCTTCCCTTAAGTACCAGAGTGCTGCCACCCCAAATTCTGTATTACTACAGCTGTATATAACTTTATACAATCAAAGTAGAGCAGGAGCTGTTTGAGGGTATCTGATTTTTGTAATGCCTGGTTTTTATGGGTAATTTCAACATCAGCACATATTATAAGAATTTAATATCTGCTCCAGAAGCTGAAGAAGTGGGTCTTACCCACAAAAGCTCATTACTTAATAAATAAAATTGTTAGCTTTTAAAGATGCTACAGCTCTGTTTGCTTCCTTTGTTTTTTGTGAAGCTACAGACTAACATGGCTACCCCCAAGACATGTTTTATATATGTATGTGTATCTTTAAACAAACAATAGCTTTTGAAGTTGTTACTGTGCTTGTGTTTGAATACTATATCCTACTGTACAGCTGACAATCGCCCTTCTATTTGAGGACATTGAAATGCTTTGCACACTTAGATGACTTAAGCTTTGAAACATTGGTGTGTTCATATACTTTTGGTAGCCAGTTAGAAGCCTTGTGCTATCCTCTATCCTGCCCCTAATCCACCCAACGGAAGACATGCTTCCCTCTCAGTGACAGCTCCTGTTTTTTTTTTGGTGTCCCAAGAAATGGAACCAGTTAAAAATTCTCTTTTCTTCCTTCTTTACATCTAGAAAATGCCCTGGGAAGACAGAGCATCTCACATTCCTTGTTTACTTTCTCTCAGCTGCATGGGCAATGGGAGAAACTGCTGTTTGGGGAGGCAAGCTTCCCAGCCTGTGGCCCTGCCCATACTCCAGCCTACTCTGCCCCAGGCCCTATTCCCACCACACTGTCTCCCTCTTCTTTACTCACCCCATTCCAGCCAAATCCCTGAGGCAGCAAATGACATTTGGAAAAAAAAAATCTACAGTTTCGTTCAAAAGAAAATGGTGCATGGTTTTACACTGCATGCTGGATTGTGAAGACTGTACCTGTAGAAGATACCTAATCAAAAGCACTAAAACTGGGAATAAATATATCTGTCACAGGCTTTTTGATATACTATGAAGTTTGTCAGAGATTTATTTGCAAAAACTTGGTAAGAAAGCGCAAATCAGGTGTCCTGCCGAATACAACATTAAACACTATGGAATATATGATGCAGCTCTTCTGTTTTTCATTTTCCTAATCTGTATTTATAAACTGATTTTACATTTTAAATGTACTCATAAGCCTTCATAAAGTAATCATTCCAGATCACTACATATTTAAACTGACTGTAAGAGAGACATTATTTTAAATTAATCAGTCAGAGGTTTAGTGTATTCATAACAAAGTTCATTGCTTTTAGAAAAAAAGGAGTACTAATTTATTTTCTGTGATCTCCATAACAGCCAGGTTCATGAAATTTCACCACAGGCTTATGTTAAAAATAGGTTTCCAAAGATTTTAGACATAACAAAGGATTTTATATCTTATTAAAGTACTGATTTTGATGGAGTGTTCTCTTAAAATTAGTTCATCTGATAGTCAGAAAAAAGGGAAAATCATCTGTGCAGATGTTTGGAAGAAAAGGGGTGTTGTTCCTTTCAGGACTCTCTTGAGCAGGGGGATGAATGGAAAAAAAAAAGATTACAGATTGCAGCAGGGATGGACAAAGGACAGAAATACTTTGGATAAAAGTGTTTTGTACTACAGTATTAAAATTAAATTTGACATAGGGAGGGTCTTCTGAAGAATTTATTTAAAAGACTATTATCTGAAGATACAAGCTCTTAAGCCTAAAGATGAGTTCTCAGCCTGCGCATCTAAAAAAACAAAATCAATTACAGAATTTTTTTGAGTTGTGATTTTACAATCATCAGCAACTAACTAACGAAATACTTAAGGCAAATTTCAAACTAAGGTCCTGTACACATATTACAGCAATGCACAACTATATTTGTCATTAAATTTGGAAACTGATACCACACACACACACCCCTCCAGGTTGGCACTTGATGGCTCTTTCCAGTTCAATGTTATGCTAATAGGTGGAAGACTTTTCACTTTTCCTATGAAGGGTAGTAACTTAAGGGTCACCAGGCAGCAACAACCTGCAGAAATGTTCAGAATAGGGACAGGAAGAGGCAAGAAGTTGGGCACTGAGATTGAAGGAAAGGAATGCCTTCCCTGGTCTCTCATATCTGGCACCTACGCTCAGCCACCTGCTTTACCCTCCTACACTGCAGCAATTAACTGTGTGTACTTGGTTCCTCCCCATGATGCCTCCTGGATGGGAGAAGCATTTTATCATGCTTTTCATTGACTTGTTTGAAGCTTCAAAAGGAGGCTGAAATAGATAAAACCTCTCTAAACTGCCATGACAAGTAAGGGGATTGGATTTTATTCTTGCATGTGACACCTTGGTTAAGTCAAGTTATCTGTCTACTCTGTGCTTCATTTCCCTTTCTATAAAATGGTAATAGTACATGCCTCATTGGTATTTCAAAGCTTAAGTCATTCATGTGTGTGAAACATTTCAGTATTCTCAAATGGAAGGAGACCTTCAGTCACGGGTTTTAAACAGAAGTGTAGACATAGCCACAGATAACATTCAGAGGACAAAGTGTGGTGACAGAGACAGTGTCCAGGTCACCCCTCTCAAGAAGCCAGAATTACTCTTTAAACATAGGTGTGAAGAGAGTCAGTGTGATGTATTCACAGCTTAACTACATGCCTTGCACTCTGAGCGGTGGCTGTTTTTCTAACCACTCCTGTTTTCCTAGGAGAAGACAGACAATTTCACTAGGTCTCCTGTATTTTATCATCTCCCTGTTTCTACTTCAACAGAATGTAAATACATGTCTTTCAGACTACTCTGGCTTTAAGGTTGTTTCAGATATCTATTTTCTCTTAAAAACAAAAAAGCAGTCAAGTTTGTTTTGACAGTATATAGACTAGCACAGCTCCCTCTCTATTACTATTTTCTCTTAAGTTACACACCAAAATGCCTCCCTCCTGAAAGTGTTTGTCCCACCGAGTACGTGTACATGCACAGAGAGAGGATGGTATAATGAATTCAAGCCTGCTATACCTTAATTATTTCTTTGATTGTTACTGAAGGAACTAAATCAGGTTTCAATTTATAATTTTCATTTAGGATTAGAAATGTAAAGCACTGCCAGGTAAGTGATGGGGAAAGGGGTGATGTAGTTCAAGTTTATTTTTTAAGTGGAAGATCCACTTTCTTGGAGCCAAAGTGCAAAGAAAAATTCTCATACTGGTGCTTAAATTTCACTCCTTTGCCCACGAAAGCTTATGCTCCAAAATATCTGTTAGTCTCTAAGGTGCCACAGGACGACTTCTTGTTTTTGAAGATACAGACTAACACGGCCCCCT
Organism: Carettochelys insculpta; assembly: GCF_033958435.1. Classification (NCBI taxonomy): domain Eukaryota; kingdom Metazoa; phylum Chordata; order Testudines; family Carettochelyidae; genus Carettochelys; species Carettochelys insculpta. The sequence continues at coordinate 3,579,756 of NC_134144.1, read as the reverse complement.
CCCTGATCATTTCACTAAAGGTGGCTCCTGGCACAGTAAGAAACATTCAAAAACCACAGAGCAGGTCTGGCACTTAGCTAATCCATGCCTGCAGGTGAGGTTCACTGTGGTGAGAGCAGGCTGGTATGCAAATGCTGAATGGCACAAAATTAGAGTGAGGAAAATAATGCCATACACATCCCAAGCACATTATGGTTTAATACTGGTAACAGAGCTACCAAGTAAGCTAACATGCCAACCAACAAACAACACTGACATGAGAACCTCTCTTATCTGGAGAAATAGCATAGGTTGCACTCTCTCAGATATGTTCCACTCTGTCCAATTTACACAACACAATCTCACAGTCATCAGCAACGGCCAAAGGCAACATCTCACATTAGCATCTAATCTGAACGTTACTGCTAACAGTTCAGCTAATCTCTTATATTATTATGCATAGCACTTGACTCTAAATCCCAATGTGGAGCTTGGAGCAACAAGCTTCTATCCTTGCCTAGACTCAGTTGAACTATCATTACAGGCCCAGATTGACAGGGTATATTTTCACATTAGAACACATGAAGGAGATTAAACTATTATGGTCACAAATTAGCTGGGGCTACAGCGGTTCAACTCTTTCCAGAAATGATGTTTGTTAACAACAGATTGTCAGAGTTAATTAAATTCCTCAGATTTCATTAGACAGCCTAAACCTATCTTTTACAAGGTGAATTACAGCTTTTAATTGTTCCAGTCTTACCTGTTAATGAAAATGCATGATGCCATTAGTAAGGCCTGTCAGCTACATTTATGTGCAAAGAAATGATCGGACTCTGCTTTGCAGATCTAATCCTGTCCATGAAAACAGGCTGAATGTCACTTTCAGACACAGTAAATAATGCCCAAAAAACAAAAGGGACAGGTGGGAATACATTTAGAACAGAGATACAAAGAACCAGGAAACAAACTAAATATTCAATGTCTAGGAGAAACAGTGCCATTAAAATTTTACAGAAAAGAAAAAAGTTTCTCCAGAAAGAATTAATCAAATATTTATCATCATCTGCTTAGGAGAGTAAAAATAAAGGAATAAATAACAGTGGAGATACTGATTATGTACCTCTCGCCATTATGAGACTCTCTCAGTTTCAAGATGTATCCACCACTTCTCTATTTGTTTCTTATTACTGGTATCTATGTGGAACGACAGTACAAGGTATTGACTTTCTGAAACCTTTTCCAACATTCCATGAGAGGATTTCTGAGCATCAAATGTACAAATCAACTGCTCCTCTGTTTGTAATGGTCCTTAAATTTACCAACACTAGAGAAGCAACCTAAAACCCTTTCATGTGCAGTAATAAAATCTAGAAAATGTTTGCATCACAACACACAGAAGCCTTCCACTGACTTTAGCGACAAAAACTAGATAAAACCTCAAGAATACTAAGCTCTAACACTAAACTGTATAACTTCCTATAACAAGCATTAATTTGAAACAGATGTTACAGTAGACACATGAAGCTACACGACTACTGCTAAGAAGACATCTAGAGTAAGAGACAAGACAGAGTGTGATGTGCTTAAAATTTAAGAAAATCAAAAGAAAAACAAATTAAGATGATACACAGAACAAGGGGAAAATGCTACAATACAAAAGCTGTGCCTCCTCCCTCTTCAAAACAAAACACGCACTGCCACGAAGAGAAGATATAGTTACCTGCATCCATATCTGCAAAGAATGGAACAGCCAGTAAGGAAAAGAAGGAACCAGAAATTCAGTGTCTCAGAGTTGGATTTAAAGTGCATAAGGAGAATAAATAAAAATCAAGAAAATATTTTAGTGAAAAATATACCTCAGTTATGTGCTACGATGACATACATGATCTCAAACTATAAAACTGACTAAGCTGAAATTAATACAAATACAACAAATGTTTTGCAGTACAAATTAAACTATAGCATAACAAGCTAGAATTAAAAAAAATGTTCTTCTCCAGCCCCCAAAGTTAGTCCTTAAAAATAATGGAGCAATTTCATGCCATAAGTTGCATTTGAAAATCTTTACTGTCTCTGGTATGACAAGGGCCCAATTCTCTACATATCCAGTACCAAGAGGAGTAGTTATTGCCTTCAGCAGCCAAACTGGAAGTAACTGAAGTATTCATAGCACGAAGTGTTATATTGGGTAGTGAGTATTTGCATTTATGAAACTCAGAACATTTTCCATGTGGCAAATGCTTTACAGGGCAGCATTTAAAAATGCTAACTTATTACTAAAATCATTACAATTGTATTCCTTGACTCTATTATCTACTCTATGACAAAAGTTAAAGAGAAGCACTCTATTTTTACCAACATTGCAGAATGACCAATGAAGATGTTCTTTTACTGTGCTCTTTCTATACAATATAAAAAGAGTGGTTAATGGTGCATTGCATGACAGCAAAAGAACTAAAATCAGCATGCTTTTGATCATCCATATAGCCACTTACCTTCAGGTGATTCCTCCTGGACATATGTGCCTGTCAGATACCGGTGCACAAGTGCAGACTTGCCACTGGCTAAATTCCCCACAATTCCCTGGAATGAAAAGATGAAACAAGTTGAGCCGTAATCAAATTGTCTGATATTTTAAAAATATAACCAATAGTAAGATTTGCATATTTTTAAACAAAAAAGCCTCAATTCCCAAAAAGTTTGAATGTTAACATGTATGTTTCAGAAATACCATTTATAAGAAACAAAGCAAGTTATCTCAGAACACACAAATTACTAAACCTCCCCAAAATTTCAATGAGAGATCAATAAGGCTGCTGCACACAGCATGCAGAGAAAAAAAGGAATGCCAGGAGATATGAAGCTATTTATAGTCCTTTCTATCTACTTCTCCACCCTCAGGCACACATTAGCCCACTATTATACACTATATACAATATTACACAGCCACCTTTAGCTCTGCCCCCGTACCTCCCACCCTGGAGGATTCCAGAACACTCTTCATTCAACTACACAACAAGACTGGCTGAAAGATGAAGGAACATTTATTCTATGCTTTATGCCTTTAAAAAAAAAAATCAACGTATCTGAAGCTTCCACACCACATCGAACTAATTAATGATTATGGACAAAATAGTTTAAAGTAACAATTCGGATGTAACTGCTGCTGCAAACTCAGCAGAACACACACTACTGTTGCATGACACAAAAAGTTAATCTTTAAAACAAAACTGCAAGAAAGTGGTAGCTACAATTGCTCCATTCATTTAATCAAATTCTTGCTCTATACCACCCATGGTAGGCCATTTACTTTGCCTTCTGTTATGCTCCCCTCTGAACTTGGAAGAAGCATCTTCTAGCACACGTTGGTCATTCCCTTGTACAGTAAACCCTCGCTTTACGCATCTTCAGTTTGCATGAAACTCGCAGCAGCGGGCAACTAGGCGGGCTAAGAGCACCCTCCCCCTGCCTTCTGAGAGCAGTGCGAGGCATTGCCCTGGGATGGTAGGGAAAAGTCCTTTAGCTCACTTAGCTGTTTGCTGCTGTGGGCAGCCAGGTGGGCTAAAACCCCCCCTCCCAGAGCAGCAGGAAGGATCATCCCCCCCTGCCCCCTCAGCTCAGTCCCAGGCCCCAGCGCACTACAGCCCCACACAGGACTCAGGCTCCAGCCCCCAGCCCACCACCCCTGCAGATCCCATTCCAACCTTCACAGACCTGGCTCCAACCCTGCATGGCCCAGCTCAACTACTACCTCCCATACCCCCGAAGCCCTAACCCATCACGGGTTTAACCCCTCAGCCCCAACCCACCACCCCAGCCCCCACAACTTACCCAAAATTCAGGATATGCAAGGGTTGCATGGAATGTAACTCTCGCGTGTCCCGAGGGACTACTGTATTCAAACTCCTTAAAATACAATTCTGAAAGACTCCTTAAAACACAGTTCTGAAAGCCTATTAAAAAAGGTGTATTACTGCATGTGATTTCAGGACCACACTTCTTCCTGGTTGTCTGCAGTAAGTCTCCACTGTTTTATCATCCATCTAGTTCAGTACATGAGCTCCTACATCAGGTCAGTGACTGGGTCCCACTGTGCACTTCTGATCTTTGAACACAACTGAGGTGTTCAGTGAAAAAATACTACGTTCTACTCATTTCATGGGATCCAACCTTACTGGCATGCTGTACTAAGACAGCCTTTCTATTCAAGTTTGTTCAAAACAGTAGATCAGGAGCCAAACAATCCCAAAGTTACAGTCTGTGGAGCAGTGGTCTTGGAGAAAGAACAATGATCCTGGATCTGTCCCCGCTCCCACCCCTGCTGCAAGAATATGCCAGTAAAGAGTAAGGGAGGACAGCATGTTGAAAGTTGCTCACTCTCCCTCCATACTCCAAAGGAAGCTAATAATACAGCTGTGGAACTATTTAAAAGACATAATATTCAAGCTCATGGAGCCAGTCCTCGCTCAATAGGCCCTATAAGCCTTCACGTGCAAGGGGAGAGGTAGAATACAAGGGGAGTGGGAGGAATCTGTTTTGAAAAATGGTGCCCAGAACTGGACACAATATTACGGCCTAATCAGCACAAAGTAGAGCAGAAGAACTATTTCTCATACCTTGGTTATGACACTCCTGTTAATGCATGCCAGAATGATGCTTGGTTCCCCTCCCAGCAACAGTGGCACACTGTTGATGCATATGTAACTTGTGATTCACGTGCATGACTAGTTTAAGACACTGGAGACTGACTGTGCAAAAGTGCTGAGCACTTTCAGCTGCAATAGACTTCCAGAGGAAAAGCTCACTGCTATACACCATTTTTAAACACTCAAAGGCTTCTGAAATTTCTACTCTAAAATTTCAAGTGTCAAATTGGACACCCAAAATTACTGAACACTCCTCCTTACCTCAGTTCCCATAAGTTAAAAGGAGGTCTTAATATTTCCTTACTTTATAAGGGTGTTGTGAAAATAACCGCATGTTTTAAAACAGCCTACATACTGATGAACGCCATGAACTAGCCTACATACGCAGAGCAATGTTTGAACAAAGTGCAGGTCACATTGAACAATGAGGATAAAACAAAACACTGAACTACTGCTCATTAACTGCAGACTGTCCACCTGGTGCCTAAATGATGCAAGCATCCTGTAAAAAAGATAGTAGGTATAGCACAAGGATGGGCAAAAAGTTTTGATGAGGACCACTCCAAGAATTTGACAAGCACTCAAGGGCCACACTTTCCATGATACTGAGGAGGAGCCGGTTGTGGGATGGAGACTGGGTGTGGAAAAGAGCTTGGGGTAAGGGACTGAGGTGCAGAAGGGGTTTGTGGGACTTGGGCAGGAGCTTGGGTGAAAGAGGGTGTTGCGATTCTCTAATGGGCTATCATGAAGATGGGGGATACCTGACCCTGACATACAACACAAGCAGCCCCAGCAATTCAGAGCAGGCATCCCCTAGTGGCTTGTCCAATGTGGACTTGAAAGAAGGGGTTTCTATTTATAGCCACCCTGGATTTCTGTAAATGGATACAGCCTGATCTGACAAGTGCTCTTTAACCAGGAGCTCTTCTTTCGAACTAGACCTGTGATGTAGATTAGTTTAATTTGGTTAGGTAGGGGAGGGATGAGTTCTGCAATACACTGGGTCTTGACTAAGAGAGGTGGGGTAAGAAGGGAAGGAGAAGAGGGTCAAACTGTTTGAACAGCACAACCAGCAGGACAGAGACTCCCTGTACCCAGAACTTCCCCAGAATCTACAAAACAGAGAAGAGGTGGGGAGGCTGAGCTTCAGTCTACGCTCTGCCCCATCCCGCCCCCAAAGCAGAGGGTGAAAGTCACAGAAGGCAAACAGAAGAGAACAGGCCTCCCAACAAATGGCTACGATCTCACTTCTGCTAACACAGTGGCTGGGTCTGCTCTCCCATAGCAAGGTAGCCTGTGGCTGAGAACATGAACAAGTGCATGCTGATTGTAAGCTTGGCTGTGCTGGCTGTTCAAAACATAGGAGTCAGTCAGAGGACGCAACTCCCTGGAACAATCAAAAAAGCGTGAGCTCAGCTTAGAGACTGACAAAACACAGCTACGAAGAAGAGAAGGTTGGTTTTTTTTGTTTTTTTTTTTAAATTTAATTTACCCAAAGACTAAGTCTTTGAAAAGACACTTTGTTATTTCTCAGTCTTCGCCTCCATTCTCCACTGGATGTATCCACGGGCTTGTCTGGATTTCCATTATTATTTTCCACTGCTTGCACATCTCTGCTGAGGGCCTCACAGTAGGCACAAAGATAAGGTACTTGCCCTGCAAAGCTTACAACCTAATTGAGAGATTATGCTACAACTTGGTGGCAAAGAAAGCAATGAAGCAGCAGGGAAGGACTAGGCAGAAAGGATTGAAGTGTCAAGATTAAGTCGTCATTTTAATGACGTGCAATAACACACACATCAATTCCATCGCCATTTGATGCATACAGTTGACCAAGGGAGGAAAGCATACAGAACGCAGTATCTTTCAGAAGGGTCCCAGTGAAGATATTGAATTATGCTCCAACAGTTCAATAACTGTGGTATATGTTTCCCCACTATATGTTTCAAGTTCCTGAGGGTTGTGGATCAAAAGCATTACACTTCACCAATACCATTCATTGCTATTCATACTGTTAACGTACAATATTTGCCCATTCTTAAAATGTAAAGGAGTACCCACGTGCGTTTATCACAAAGGTCTTCATGGTCCCAACATTGCAATCCACTGGCTAAAAAAAATGGCATTTTGAGTGTAACACATTTGACACCTCAAGTGCATTAACCCAGAACATTTTATCCAACGAGCTAATGATAGTGCATTAAATCACTTTTGTGTTACTGAATATTGACTTGGGGTCATTCGTCCTATGGCAACATTTATTAAACCCAGGAAGCCTTCAAAAACAGTGAAGCTGGTTTCTATCAAGTCTAACAGCTGTAACAGTTCACTTCTTTAGTCTCTGCCATGGACATACTAGCTTTATTGATTTAGACAGCATCCTTTGGCTCTTAGTCACACCCTCCACTCAACTTCAAGGAGAGATCAGATTCCAAAAAATCTCTGCACCTCAGGTGCCTCTCCCCCTTGGTGAAATGTGAGGACATGGCTAGTTGTGTTTCCATGTTCACAGATAAGAAAATAGAAATCAATTTTGCTACCCTCCTCCCTGGGTCAGTACAGTGCTCATTTTTCCACACAACTCAGGGCCACTGCCCAACATTAATCACTGACAACTGATGGCAACAGACAACGCTAGGGAAATCTGATGTCCACAACCAAGGAATTAATCCACTAATCAAGATTACCAATTATGAGGGAGCCACATGGAATCACAAATACATAGCCCAATTTTACCATGTAGTTGTCTCCTTGATGCATTTTTACATCTAAATTTTTGAACCCATAAGGCAGATACTGATGCTGAGAACTAGCATGCACAAACACCACAAAATATGTCTCCCTCCACGTGTATGTACATGTTCTGCAACCTGAGGTGCCTTCATTAACCGGTGCCTATCATGTTTAGGAGAAGCATGCAAATGAGTTTAAAGTGGTTTTGTTTGCAGTGTTCCAGATGGGCTAAACTATAATAAGGATATATCCTAAATTTTAAAAGAGTATGGAACAACTAGGCATTGTTGCTGGGTAACAGATGAGTACAATTTACTATTCAGGCTGATTAAACTCGATTCAAGATACTACATGGATGTAATCCAGTTTAGCAGATAAGTACCGCAGTTCTACAGAACAAAGATGAAATAAACTCCTGACAAAGACAAAGGTTGGGTATTTATTTATTCCTTAACATACTACAGCCTAGAGAGCTTTCCAACAACAAAGATCCTGTTTGCAATTGACTACAGTCTAATTGCTATCCACTGTTCAAGCTGCACCAGGCAGAAGAGAGGTAACTTTCTCAGCAAAAACTATGCCCATATTGGACAAAATGAAAGCCTTATAAGTAAACAAATGCTGTCACAATATACATACAAACCCATCCAAGTAAACCTGCTGGCTGGCTACAATTTTAATATTTGTATCAATGAGGAGTCCTGTGGCACCTTATAGACTGACAGATATTTCGGAGCACAAGCTTTCATGGGTAGAGACCCGCTTCATCAGATGCACCATCTGATGAAGCGGGTCTTTGCCCCTGAAAGCTTATGCTCCAAAATATCTGTTGGTATAAGGTGCCACAGGACTTCTTCTTGTTTTTGAAGATACAGACTAACATGGCTACCTCTCTAATATTTGTAGCAGTTAACTGGACCTGACTGTGATGATTCAAAGGGAACAGCAGTACTGCAGAGTATATTGCATGGGAAGACACTGTTCTGGAGAAAACAATATTACTTGTAAAAGTCTTTTTCCATCCCAGTAAGAACTTAAACACAGCTACTGTGACTTAAGAAAATGATTGTTCCTCCATACAAGAATACTAAAACAGATTGGACTACAGTGGAAATCTCAGCACTATTTTAACTACTTCTCAGGAGACTAGTATCAGTTGCAAAGAAAAACAGATCACAAGTGTGTTCAATTATCAGAAATAGATGTAATTGTGAAAATCTGAAACAAAAAATAGTCAGCAACTCCATAGGAAGAATTTCCCTTTTCAGAAAGCAAGCAATAAAATAATGCCTTTACATTTACAAGTTGATGTGCCAGAAATGCACAAGGAAAACTTACTAGGAGGAAAACTCTCCCATTGAAGAACTTGATAAAAATGAAGCCAGAATTTTACCTATGGTGGTAACCCACAAGCAGGACTCAAATTTTACTGAGCCATGCCAAAAGAGTCATCTCTCATTTTTGAGGGTACTCTGCCAGATATTGCAACCTAATGCAAGAACTTTGGGGACCATGGTATTAAATTTATTAATGTCTTATCTACAATTGTGTTGTACTCTAGAGGAGGGTGGAGCGGAGACAGCTTACAATAGTTCCTCCAGGACTTGAAAGGAGAGGGGAATGACTTAAGACAAATCTATATTAAAGAGCTGCAAAAAGTTGCAGAAGCAAACCCCCAAATTGCAAGTTATAGGTACTGACTAACCTGCATGAACTACTTAGCAACCTAAGGTATCAAGCATATGGTATATACCACAGTAAACATTGCCTCCTGTCTGCTCCATTTATCTTAGCCTGCCAATGTGCTAGTTTGTGACAGGACCAAATGCTCTATGCTGTTAATATTTCTATGACATCCCTAAAACAAAAGAGCCATAAGCAGAAGCACACAATCCAAATTGCTCAAAGTAGGAATGTACATGCTGATAGTTCTATGGCACAAGAGAGATAGGCATAGCGGTAAACACGGCCCTTCACTTCCTCAGGCATATTAGTTGATCATTAGTCTGGTACGTGGCCTATTATAGGGTGATGACAAGTCCCCTCATGATAGCAGATTAATATTTAAGCACGTAGACTTAAGGTGGCCAACCTCCCTGCTGGAGCAAAGTGACACAGGCACAGCTGGTGCTGCTCTTTTCAACAACACTTCAGTAGTATGATCAAATTTGTTTTTATTAAATAATAAAATTGAGCTTTGTCTTTAGCAGGGGTTTCACAAAAATGAAACCAGCAAAAGGACATCCTCAGAAGACCTGTGCTGCCTGACAACCTGAATTTCATTCTCTGTAGCAGCTGCACATCAAAAATGTCCGCCTCAACCTCTTGCAAGACCGCCCCTAAGACTACAGAAACAGAAGGAAAAGAACCATGGTGAAATGGGCTCTCATGTTCAGCCAAGATATGATCACTTGGCAACGCAAGCCTTCCAAAAAGTGTGGTACGTGAAGCAGACAGACAGCAAGGAGACAAGGAAGGGAAAGAGGAGATGTATCGTGTGTGGCTCTAACCACAGTTTAAGCAAAATAATTTATCTGTCAAAGCAAAACAAACTGTACAGCAATACTTCATACACCAGAACTCTCCTAGTATTATCTGAGTTCACAATTAACTTATCTTTGTGTAGTTTTAAACTAAATCTAAGTGTTAGTGAAAGTCAATCTGTTGTGATCACACCAGCACGTCATTCATATCATTCTGCTCTTGGTCTCACTGTCCGTATCACCCTCCATTTAGCATGTACACTTGTGAAATAGGTGGATTTTATAAGTACAAATCTACCACTGTTGCCTCTTGCATACTGGGATAATATAAGAGCTGATGGATCACCAGAGACACTTCAGTATCAGTGTGCGCTGGTCAAGAAACATGCACGACACAAACATCATTAAGAGCACAGGACTATTCAGAAAGCTGCCCAGAGGAATTTTTTTCCACAACCAGAGGCTTACTACTAGCAATGCTGAAATGTCACCAGCAATTGTGGGACACCCAGCCACCCTTTGCTCCCATGGTTCAGGAAGCAGCACACAACTTATCTTGACAGCACCAAGGAGTGCTCAACTACAGGCTGAGTGGGTGCAGAAAGACAGCTGAATGTGTCTTGGGCATTTTAACAGTTACTGACACCGCCTGACTCATGAAAGTGCAACTCAGGGAAAAATATCCCAATGGTTATAGTTGCTGGCTGTGTCCCGATTGCTATCCATGATGCAAAGGGGAAGATTTCACTAGGCTGAAAGTGGAGCTGATTGAGCACACAAATGTCAAGGATATAAGAAGAGCTCCATATGGAGCTATATAGCAACGGCTGGCTATGAAACATCATTTTAACAGTGCGACAGAGTAGAGAGCGGTAGTACAGTTTGCTCCACTTGTCCTTACTCTACAGCAGCCCTGTGGGACCCATTTAGTGTGTAAAGCATCAAACCTTGCCAATGCACTTATTACTACTGTTTGTGAATGTCAGCACCACTTAGCATATGTTGTGAACTAATAAAGAGACATACCGTGTTGAAAAAACACACTTCTTATTCCATAATGATGCAAGCAGCAAACAACATGCTTAACAATTAAGTTTAACAAATGCAGGGAAAAACTTGTAGCCAGCATGGTCAGCTGGACAAGTTGCTTGGTGTGCTCTACAAGCCAGCCAACTAGGTGTCAGGGATTTTTATCCCTTGGGCATTATCGTCCCCGTGGGCCACGGGAAACAAGCCTTTGGCCATTAAACATCAATGCAAGTACAGGTAGAATCTAAAGTTACATAGGCTGCCATTTAGCAGCCCCCTGCAACGGTCACTCTGTCAGTCGGTTTCCCCAGTAACCTGAACTCATGAATAATTCATGATCCAGGTTCAAAATCCAGGCCTCTGATTGGGCACAGGTGGGGGGTTTCTAGTAACTTCCACGGCCCTGAGGACCTGGTTGAGAACTGCAGGTACAGAACTCTCATATGATAATCATGTCATACATATCATAAGACTGCTCTATAAATTCAGGAGCCACCCACCATGCTGGGGCCCTGGGAGTTAGCTATCATAATAGCTGCTGCCGTATAGGGGAGCACTGGTTGCTTTGGCAACGTCCACTGACCCTTAGGCCAGCTTGAGAACAGAGCGAAGAGCTAAAATCACAGCGGCATCTGCCTTTTAGGGGGCGCCGCCCAGAGCTGAAAAATCACTGCGGCACCTGCCCTCAGGCGCCGCCCAGAGCTGAAACCACTACAGCACGCCTGCCCTTTAGGCGGTGCTAACTGGGAGCTGAGGGACACCGGAGCTCCAGGTCACCTCAGGAGCCTATCATGGCAGAAGCGGCGCCAACGCCCCAGCGCGCCCAAGCTGCGCATTGCGTCGGGGAGCGGCAAGCGGGCCCCTCGGCCAAGTCACCGGGTGGCAAACTGGCCCCCACTTTTGTGGGGGTACTGCGTACCCAGTGACACAACTAAGGGCCCGCCACCACTACCATCAGCGCTCCCCGGCGTCGGTGCCTGAATCTACATACACACCAGACATGACTACTACCGGACTGGACAACCTTCAGGACACGTAACTTACCTATAGGCCTGTGGCACAGCCCAGGACCTTTTGACATTTCACTCTAAACTTTTTATTTTAAGACAGACACTTGGGTACTGGGTCCCCTACACCAGGGGGGTTCGGGGTCGCAATCTGGGCCACGCCCTTCCAGGGCCAGGGAAGGGTTACACCCAGGGGCTCAACCCTAAGTCCAGGCCCAATTGCCCATATATAAACACTAACCCAAAAAAGGGAAATAAACAAAAGGCTGTACGCTTGTATTAATGGTTCAGTTTAAATCAGTTACAGTTTAACTTAGTTATTACAGTCAGCCATTAGTATATACTTAATAGTTATATTCGTTAATTTATTGTGCAGGTGGGTCGAAACGGTGGAGGCCCAGCCTCTCGCTTCCCCGAGTCTACCCTGCACTTATCCTATCCCCTCTTTCCTATCCTGATTCTCCAAGCCCCAGCTGGGGAGGCCAAAGATACTCACTCAGCTGGGAGGAGGCCTTAGAAGGCACAGCCCTAAGGTCTCCAATAGGTCAGCTTAGCAACCCGGCCGGAGCGTATAGGTGGAGGAGCAGTGCCCTCCCCCAGCTCGGAGCTAAAATATCAAAGCTCCTTATACCTCTTTCCTAACAGTTTTCCTTTAACCTCACTCTTTTGCATTCCGGTTCAATAAAGACAAAGTTACAGGTCTGACTTCATGGATTTATTAGTAACCACTGTAAGTGTTTAAACAACATATCACTACTATAAACTGTTTCAAGTCTTGTTGTTCTTTGCCAGCTTGTTGCTGACCTTCTCAATAAATAGTTTTATTGAGTTCACACTTAAAGCCTCCCTCTTTTGCCTCGACTTTGCCCTAGTAGCCAGCCACTGCCTGCCAGGGGAAAGTTCCACCATACAGTGGCAAGGGTACGTGCACAACCCCGGGTCTCCCTGCTGGAGGTGGGTGGGGGCAGTCTGACGTCGCCGGGTCTCTGCCATCCCTCCTTACCATCTCAGGCCTAGGCCCTTGAGGATTCGGACAGCTGGTGTCTGGGAGCCTCGCCCCCAGCTGCGCTAGCTGGGGCTGCCCAGAGCGGGTAGAGAGGTTAGCAATTCCCCCTTTTAACACCGACACTAGGAAATGAAATTTCAAAAATGTACAGAGTTTTAAAGGGGAGTGGCAGTTCCCTAACTCTCTGGCTACTGGACAGAGGATGTCACACCTGTGGCCAGAGTGGTGAGGGTGGGGCATTGTGGGATACCTCCTAGAGACAATTAAAGCTTGACGTAAGTTATACCTTGTCTACTCTGGCACTGCAGCAACCTACCTACGTCAACTTTGATTTTACTCCAAGGGAAGGGATTTTATTAAGTTAGCAAAATAAGGCAGTTATGTATGCAGGAGAGAAATTTAAGTGTATACACATACAAAGCTATGTCAACAAAAGCTACCTTAAGTCAAATTAAAGAGTAGGCCAGGCCTAAATCTTTGCACAAACTTACAAAATCATTTGTTGTCTTAGTTTCCAGTTTAAAAGGTAGCTGGAGAGACAGGCTCTGATCTAATCCCACAAGAAAAATATGAAGTTGCAGAAGGATACCTCCACATCCTCAGATGGTGAAGGCAAAAGAAATTAAGACTACCCACCTCACACCTACACACCCCACCAAGCTGACAAAAAATGGGATTGAGAGAAGATAAATTGTCTTCACTGGGGAATAACTAACCCACATTAGTTATCCTGTTGCAAAGGCTTAGTCAAGACAAGGCTCTGGAGTTTTTACTGTGATGTAAACAGGTGAGATCAGCCACAAACAACAGTACAGCATTAACCAGGACATTTCACCCTCTAGTTATAACTACCTCGGTTCCCTGTCTCCACTAAGATTGTACAGAAACGTGAACCTGTTGTGGCTTGTCTTTGAGCGGGAATTATTTGGAGGTCATCTCCAGTAGGGTCCATGGAGTTCATGCTTTGTATCAGTATCTCTGATAACTCCGAAATCTTCCTGGTTACAGCTGAATGTTGGAAGGAAGTTTTTCATCCATCTTCAATGCAAAAGCTCCCTCACTGCTGTGAAGGGGAATGTCTCAGCTATTCTGTCAACCTCATTATTATTCAGAGCCCTCCAGTTCCTGTCTAGTGCTGTTCTTTGCTTTCAAAACAGCAGCTCTGTGAAATTCCCTCATCTGTGCCATGTATTTTTGTCTCCAGATAATCTTTTCATTGACGGCATCTCCCACCTACACACACTTCAAGTTTAGCTAAAGTAATGCAAAAACCAAACAATTTCTAAAATGCTGTTTTCATTCCCATTCTTCTGGAACTGACATTAAGACAACTTGGTATCTTGCTTCCCACTAACACCAGCTCTTCGAGTAAGTCAAATGGAGTCCTGACAAAAAGCATCGCACCTACACAATTCATTTTCAAATTTTTTTTTAAACAAACAAGCAAGCAACAAAAAGGGAGTATAAAGGACTGATCCTACACAGAGACCCTGCAGGAATCTGATAGACACATTCCATTTAAAACTGATCAATTTCAAGCAGTGTGCTAAAACTTGTTCAGGTCTACATATGCTTCCTGCTCTACCTGCCCATTTTTGCATATTAGAATATTTTTTATTTTAATTTCAAATGCTTTTTTCCTCCTCATATACACCTCCCACCCTCTTTAACACAAGAATGCTATAATCCAAAGAAACAGAGCAAATTACATTGGGAACAAAGTTGGGAGCTGGGGGAACTGAGGAAAAAAACATTGTCCCCAATCTCAGTAATAATCTTAGATATTAAAAGTAACAGTAGTCAGTTAAAAGTTTAGACAGCCTTAAACTTACGTCCCATTAATATTTATATTCAAAATTTAAAATCCTCTAATTGCTTTCACACAGGGAAAAATTGGCAGACTTTAAAACAGACCCTTTCAAATGTTCCACTACAGTATAATGCAGTGAGAATGTAATGAAGTAAAGAAAATATATGTAAATATAAAACATTACTTACCACTTTCAGCTCTGGTACAGAACGACTTAGTGTCCACTCCTGGCTATTTACAAAAGCATCTATAAAAAAAAAAAAATCTGTATGTAATTTAGAAAGGTACACTTATATCAAAAAAAGCTGTATCTATTTCATTCCTGTTGCAGCATCCCCAAAAAAGTGCATCTCTTCCAATAAAGGAAAAACCAGAAGCCACATTCAAAGCTCAGTAAAAGACGAGCACGTCAATAAATTTTCAAAAAAAAAAACCAAACAGTAACTTAAAGACTTAGGCCACAACTACACTAGTAATTTTTTTTGAAAAAGCTGGGACTCTTGAAAAATCTCATGGAACACCTACACACACAGAGTGTTCTTTCGATATTAAACTGGAAGAACACAGCACTTTTGCCAGTGGACCTCTTCCTCTCTGAGATGAGGAAAAGTAAGTGTATAGACACCCCAATGAGCCTTTTTTTTTTTTTTTTTTTTTTTTTGAAAGCAGTCCTCATGGTACTGTATTTTTTTGATCCCTGGGCTGTTCTTTCAAAGGAGTTGGGGGCTGTTTGGACGCTTTCTAGCGAAAGAAGTTTTTTCAGAAGACACCTTCTGGAAGAACTTTTTCCAAGGGATCGCTGTAGTGTAGATGTAACCTTACTGTACAAAGCAAGAAAAATAAATGTCTACTGACAATGCAGAGGGCACAGCCACAGCTCATTTCCTTCTGCAAGGCCAACTGACACTTACAGAGCAGTCAAAGTTTCAATTAAATCCACTGTTTACACTAGGTCATGCAAAAAACCCAAAACAAAACCAAAACACCTGTTCTCTCACCCCAAGCTGAACACAGATCATCTGGTTACATGGGATGTATAATGCAATTTCTCTTCCGTACCAAGACGCTCATTAACTGCATTGTTTAGTTGAACATCAAGGACTGAAGTTCTTTGCATCAGTGAGTAAAAATGCTCAAGTTACTAACAGGTCTCCTTCCCAGAGACTTCCTGCACCAGCCTGATAGCTCAATATTTTAACAGTGTTTGAGCTTGTTCTGTAATAATGGAAAAATTCTATTATGTAACCTAATCACTGGGATAGACTACATGTCTCTGAGCACTGGTGCAATGTTTATTATATGCCTATAAAGCCTGAATTAAATGGAGACTTTTAGCTTTCAGTACATGGCTGTGCCGCCACAGCACATCACTAGGGTTACATCGACACTACAGCAATCTGTCAACTAAAAAGTTACTGTTGGAACAAATCTTCCAACAAAACTTCTGTCAAGAGATTGCTGCCACACACAAAAGTGGATCGCTCTGTCACCAGAGCGGCTAGACTGCCCAGCCGCTGCTGCTGACAGATTGTGTCAAGAAAGGCCTTCTGCCTCCTGGGGAAATGGCAGAATACTACCAACAAAAGTGCCATATTCTGCTGATTTACTGTCAAAAGAATGCCTTGGAAATGTGGACACTCCACAAGTTTTGTCAACAAAACTCTCTAGTGCAGAGGTAGCCTAAGTCAAGCAGCATAAATGCCTTCTTAACACTTTGGCCAACAAAAAACTTCCACCTTCTATGAGTGGTGTTTGCTTTATCGGCAGGAATACAGTAGCACAGTTTACACTGGTACCTGCCGCAACAAAACTATTGTCTCTGTCCTGTCGGGAGGGCGGAGGGCACCTGTCACAGTTACTAAGTTTAAATGTAAACAGTGTTTTCTATGTAAATATTAGGGCTTAAATAAAATAAATTAATTTCTCACCAACAGACAGCATCAGCAAGTTTGGGCTCTACAGAACAATTCAGATCAACCTTTTTTTTAAAAACAAAAAAAAATAAAATACCCCCGTCCTCTTCATTGACAAATCTGCATGCCTAAAATCTAGAGACATACAGGTTTTTTTCACAGAAAACTTGAGAAATGTAACAATATGCCCTAAACTCAGTGTACACTAAATCAGCTTTTCACACCCAGAGTCTCTAGTCTTTTCTGTAAGTGGCAGAAATAAAGCTCTAGTTCTGTGATGGTGACAAAATGTGCCAATTCCTACATTTAAGTAAATACTCTGTATCAGCTTTCTTCTCTCCATAGAATTTGTTTAGCATGCTCTAAAAAGAACCCTGTCTCAGGCAGTGAAGTGCAAGTAGCAGTGACCAAAATTACTGCACCATAAAATACAACTACTTTGTAGTGTAATACAATACAAAAAATGCTTTACAGTCCCCATCTACGTTCCCAGCAAGCTAAGCACAAACTACATGCAAGCTTCTTTAGTGACTTATGAATGGTGGGAAGAATCCCACAGCATTCCCTCTATCTTAATATTTCATTACACTATGTACATTTCCCCCTCAGCAGCCCTCAGAGAGAACTACAGTCATTTTAATACACAACTGAGCATCAACAACTACAGGGAAATCAAATCTGGTTACAATTTGCAGGAGATAATGCTGCCTGCTTCTGGTTTACAGTGTCACCTGAAAGTGAAAGCAATGAAGAGTCCCATGACACTTCAAAAATTAACAGACTTATTTGGGCATAAGCTTTCATGGGTAAAACCCACTTTAGCAGATGCATTTGAGTTACCCACTGGATTCCTCATTGTTTTTGCAGATACAGACTAACACAGCTACTCCCTCTGAGACTTGCCACCTGAAAGTGAGAACAGGCATTTGGATGGCACTGGTGTAGCTGGCACTGCAAGATATTTAGTGCTAGATGCACGACAGATTCATGTGTCTCTCCATGCTTCAGCCGCCATTCCAGAGGACATGCATTCATGCTGATAAGATGGCTTGAGAACTATCCAAAGCAATGTAGACTGACACATGGTCATTTTCATCAGCTGCAGCAGGTTGATTTTTTTTTTTTTTGTGGTTCAGGTTCTATACTTTCCATGTTGTAGTGTTGCTCTTTTAGCCTTCTGAAAGCATGCTCCACACCTTATTCCCTCAGGTTTGGAAAGCACTTCAGATTCTGAATTCTTGGGTTGAGTGCTATAACTATTTTAAAAATTTCATATTGATATCTACTTTGCAGGTTTTTTCCCCCAAATGCTCTGTAAAAGCAATCTGAAAACCAACACTGGCTGCCTCATCATCCAAGACTGAAACAACATCAAATACGTCCCAGACTCTGAATAAAACAGAGCAGCAGACATATGATCCTCCCCCAGTGAGTTCAGTCACAAATGTAATTAATGAATTACTTTAACAAGCATCAGCAGCATGGAAGCATGTCCACTGGAATGGTGGCCAAAACATGAAGGGGCATATGAATGTTTAGCACATCAGGCAGTAAATACCTTGCAACAGCAATTATAGAAGTGCCATGAAAACATCTGTTCTCACTTGCTGATCACATTGTAAATAAGAAGCAGGCAGTAGTATCAACATAAAAAATTATTTGCCTTAGCAATTGGCTGAACAAGAAGTAAGACTGGGTGGACCTCTATCAGCTAAAATTTTACATTATTTTGTTTTGAGTGCACTGATACTACAAAATAAAAGCCCCACATTTGTTAGTAACACTGAGAACAAAGAAATTGTTCTACAGAATTTGTATGAGTAAACAAATACTATTTCTTGGCATCATTTTCACAGTGTATGTATTTGTAACCAAAAATATAAGTGAGTGCTGTACACCTTATATTTCTGCGTTGTAACTGAAAACAATATTGAAAATGTAGAAAAGCAATATGTAATCAATATCAGTTGGTAAGCTACTGTTTAACCATGTAATTAGTTACAATTAATTTTCATCATTATTTTGAGTTAATCATATGAGTTAAATGTGTTTAATCAACAGCCCTAAATAAAGCAAAATGCACAGCTATTTATGTCATCCTATATAAATTAAAGGTTTCTAAGAACGAATAATTCTGATTTAATCTACTCAGCAATTACAGCTATAGGTTTCATCCACTGTATTAACAACATCAAAAGCTAAACACTGAAAGGTCATTACTATGTTTTGTCTAGAAGATTCCTGTACAGCCAGTGTAAACCCTGGAGAATCTCCTACCTTTACAAAACCCAAGATATAGGGTCTAGTTTACAGCCATCAAAGGATGGCTAGATCCAAGTCCTTCAATAAACCAGAAGGATGTCTATTACCAATTCAATGCAAGTATCCTCAAAATTCAAGCAGTGTGTCATACAAGACAAGGCAGTGAAAATATTAAACTACTAAGTGAGCTCAGGTATTCTGTGCAGCCAAGTAACTATTTTCTACTCCAGTGATATTCTCAAAGCAGGCAATCACCACAGAATAAAACACAAGAAAGATTAATTCTCCCTTTCCCTCCCACCTCCATCCCACAATCATGCCAGATTTTGAGCAGATGTCATTCAATCATTTCACAAGGGTGGCAAGTCCACCATCACTACCCGCCAGGCAGCCAAGCTCATCAATAAACTGAAGATTTGAGATTGTTTGCCTCCTAGTCCTGACCACATATATATCATCTCTTAAGGCATCAGTCAGCAAGCACTCCAACTATATGTTGAACAGTGTGGGCAAAAGGCGACAACTTTGTCAGACTCCAAGACTGGTGGAAAACCGTTCTCCTACTCTGTCACTGATGAGAACTACACCGCTGGTCTTGGCATAGTTATTTAATGGTAAGAAAAAGCATAGGACCAACACTGTTGACCAATGTTGGCTGCAAAAGTGGCATGTAGGATGTATACACTAAGATGTATTAAAACAAAAAAGAAGTCAAGCAGCACTTTAAAGACTAACAAAAGTAATTTATTAGGTGAGCTTTTGTGGGACAGAATTATTTTGTTAGTCTTTAAAGTGCTACTTGACTGCTTTTTTGTTTTGATAGTATATAGACTGACAGCTTTCTCTCTGTTACTAATTAAGATGTATTAGGACTTCAACACCTCATGATAGACTGGAAAAGAAAATGCAGTAAGGGAAGCTGAGCATACCAGGACTTCAATTTTTCTTGACAGCTCAGTTCTCCACAGTTTTGAAAACACTGGAGGGAGGGATTTGAAGTGAGCAGTATAAGGTTTTTTTTCCCCCAGTTTTGCCACCAACTTGTTTATGATCCCTTGAGAAAGTCACTTCAGTCCTTTGGGTACAATATGTCACATGGGTACTTCTGAAAAATTCCCCCTTCAGCTGGAAAGTTTAGATAATATTTACCTTTTTTTTTCTCTCCAAAAACTGGCTACCAATCTTAGGAAAATGCTGCATAAGTGCCACGTATTGTTAAAAGCATTGGTTTCAACAGCAGCACGCACAAATACTTTAATATCTTTGTTTAGGCACACACATGAATTTAGATTTTGAATGCTTACCCAAGTCAAATAACTCTTGTGAGAAAATATCACACTTGAAACTTATGTTCCTGGTAACCAATTCAACAAGTAATCAAATGGGGAAACAGAATATGTTCCACACCTGGGACAATATCAGTGAAACAATGACCCACTCAAAGTACCACAAGACCACTCTATCAAGTGGTGTGAAAAATGGTTATTTCAGACTACAATGGCATTAATATTTTAAACTTTAAAATTAGCCTTCCAAATGTCCTAATCTACACTTTGCTAAGAACAGATGATAAAATTCAGCTAAGTAATTTGGCAAGGAGTTAACCTTTCAGACACAGGCAGCTACAATCTAAACAACCTTTTTTTTTTTTTTCTGGTCAGACCAAAAGGTTACATACAGTAAAAGGATCCAAGCTCAGTGACACATTGTTATATGACAAAAATTCTAGTGCCATGTGACACACTCATTGTTGGAGTCCTATTCTTGGGCTCTTGAGTACTAAGATGACTGGAACAGAAGCATGAGGACAGAATTAAATACAGTGCACTCAGGGGACTTTCAATGCCAAGGGCCAAATGAACTAGGAGCAGACAAGATATGGCCCACTTGTCAAAACCAGCCCACCAAGCCTTTTAATCAGCCCCCAGCTGTCCCTATGTGGGGGGAGGCTTTGTGTGTTGTCCCCACCTGCAGTAAAATCTCTCTGTACATATTAGCTGGAAACAGGCCAATGAGAAGTGACTCGCTGCCAGATTCTGCCGTGTTCCTATACCCCTCCTGGATCCTGCACCAGGTCGCTACTCAGACCTTCTGCACCCTACTCACAACTTCCTTCTCATACGTTGGCACCTGCTCCAACATCCCTCCCCAAGGTCAGAATCCTCTGCTATACCCCCTTCCTGGACTCTGCCCCCCATACTCAGTCCCGGTCACAACCCCCTCCTTCAACCAAACTCCCTTCTCAGGCCCCCAACTCCCCTACCCCAAGCTTCCTTCTGCATCCACCTCCATGCCAGCCCCCACACCTCCTCCACAGAAAAGTGCAGCCTTTGACCACTTATCAAAATGTTGGAGTGACACAACCCCACCCCCATCCCAGCAGAAGTTATCCCTCTTTCCCCCACACCCCAGTTGTATAAACAGTTGTGCCTGTTTAAATGATTGTGTAAATAGTGTATTCATTTAGAAATGTTTAGAACAAACTCTGTTATGCTTAAGTAGAAAGTAGTTCACTCCATGCCTGGTACATCCCAAGAGTGTATAAATGCACACCATGGAGATAAGGTTTTCGTTTCAACTGGGGAATATTTTTGGTTTTTGTTTGTATGGCATACCACAACAAATCTAATGTCTAAATATTTTTCTCCACTCCCGTCTCCAATCTTGAAGACCCTAGACATTATATTTAAAAAGCTACCACCTACTAAAAGAGTAATGTTACTTTAGGTCAGAAAATTAAGTCTTTGCAAAATTCAAGTTATCGCCATTACACAAAAAATTGTTTTTATTGTTTTGTCTTTTTAACCTAATAGTGTTTTTGATGGAATACTTCCCCACACCCTACTATAAATTAATACAATATTTTAGAGGGCAATTATGAACTAGAATAAAACACACAATATTTCATGAAGCACCATCTGTTCACTGCTCCCTATGACATCAAGTGCATCTAATAATTTCAGCAGAAATGACATATGCAAGAAAAGATGAATAAATTGCTACATAAGTGGAAGTCAAAAGAAAAAATTCACAGCTTATCAATTAGTAATGTAACTCAAACCTTGGAATAACAAATGATTGATTCTGAGTTAACTGTCTGGCATTTGAGAACATAGGTGAGAAAGATCAAAAACTTGCAGGTAAAACAGGACTGGTAAGATTTTTAACGTTCTTTTCCATACAAAGAAAATACTCCCTGAGTTAATGGATGTAATATCACAAATTAGACAGATGAATGTACAATTTTTTTTTTGGTTTTCTACATTTTATTGCACATAGAGGGAAAGTAGGGTTAATACACAATGCAATAAAAGCTAAACCATTAAGTGTGGATTTAAATGTTGTGGAACAAATCTGCATATGAAAAAGAATAATTTATGAAATCTGAACTGTGAAACTTAGGTTTACTTTGACTTTGGAATTCAACTGAATGCAATATACAGTGTTCAAGAAAGGAATGAAATTCAAAAACAACAGTTAGGTATCTTGTTAATTTGGGTTTTACACTGATTAAAAATTTCAATATGCATATTGCCAATCCTTGATTTTTAAAAGGTGAAGTAAAGGACAAGTACTACTATATTCCAACAAGACATTTCCTTATTTGTGTTACTCACAATACATTAAGTGAATCGGGTATATAAACTTTTTCCTTGTTGTCTATTTCCACTTTCATTAACCTTGAAAACAAACACAATTATTTATAGCTTCACTTTCCAGTTCTACACATAAGAATATTGCAGTAGGATAGCTGCAACCTCTGGAAGAGAACTGAAACCCTATATAAGATTATCTTTCAAAAAATGATTAAATGCGATATTAAGTTGGTCCTCCATGCGTTAACAAAACTTAGGGTTTTGATCTAAACTATCAGCACTAACTTCTGTACTGTCGACGAACTGGAAAAATTTACATGTGCCTACCTGAGGATTTCCTTTCTCCAGTAATGATCTCTACAGATCCATAACAATGAATGCTTTTGACTACATCAGGGGTTTCCAACCAGTGTAGTTTCCAATACACACTGGTGCGCCATAGGAACTGTTCAAGTACACCATGAAACTCTGTCAATTTCCCCTCCCTGAAGAGCACAATGGGGGAAACCAATGACCTTGTGCCAGGTGGAGCTCAAGTAGCAAGGCTGCCTGAGTCCCAGCTGTCACGGGGCTCATCAATTTCCTCACGCAGCGGCTAGTGCTGACCCCACAGGACCTTGTTCACACCAGGAGGCAGCTGAATGCAGCTTCCTGACCTGAACAAGCTGGCAGAGAGTATTCCCCCACTCCCTTCTGTGGCAAGGGGGAGAGATGGCGGGACCCTGTTGGACCTGGGATGTGGTTTAAATGCCGCATTCTGGCTCCAATGGGCTGGAGGGAAGGGTAGCTGCTACCAGTGGTTACTCATTTAATTAACATAATTTTGAATTTTAGGATGTCTGTGCTTACTGTGTAAGGCAGTGTATAATGTGGTGGATTTGAAACATTAACGTACTTGATACTTGTTTAGCTTGTTGCGTGCATTACTATGTTGCAAACTTCTCTAGTAAGACTGTAACCATAGGAAATGTATGTAAATCTGATGTTTATAAGCAATCAACTCAGCTGAAAAAGTGGGTGTGCCCTGGCATTGCTTGTCCATTGAAGTGTGCCATGTTAATGAAAAGGTTGGGAACCACCAGTCTACTTAAAATAGAACCAGACACTCGCAGTAGGGAAAGCTGAAGTTTCTTCTGGCAAAGCCAACTTCTGCAGCCAGAATAATTCAGTTCTACATTTCTAAATTAAGAATGGCACTGATCATACTTTGAAGATAAAGCATAATTATTTCTCCAAAGGATTATGTGACATTCTCTTTAACAAAACTAATTTAAATCCATGGATATAAATGTCTACCTCTATTTTGGTAGATCCACTTGGCTCCAAGGCGGGGCTTATTTATGTATTGCAAGAGACAGAGAGAGAGAAAGAAATTTTCAGATAAGCACATGCATTTTCTTATTCTTTCTGCTGTGGTCCAGAAGTCCCACAATGGTGAGTGGGAAGCAAAATCATGCAAAACCACACACGGTGCATAACCTTCCTCTTCCCTGGCAATATATTCAGACTACTAATTATGGGAATGGCTGAACGTATATATTGATAGCTGGGCAGCTGATCAAGAGAGCTAACACTAAAGTTAAAGAGCAGGAAGTTTGTTTTTTAATTTTGTGGCAACCAGAAAAATATTTATTGAGTTTAATCAAGGAATGAATGCACTGACAATTGTGAAGTCTACCCATCCATACAGAAAGAACAATACTGACTCCCATCAGAGAAAACTCATAACGTGACCATTCATCAGACTGGAGTGATTAAAAGGTCTACTTTAACCAACAGGAAGTAGGATGACCTCTAAAGGGAGTCAATCTTGAAAAAAATTTGTTTTGTTTTGTTTTGAATAAACAAACTTACATTCCAGACCTCCTGGAAGAACTCGAGACTGTATTTGAACAGTGTAGCATGACAAGGCAGGCAAAGCATAATCTTTCACTTACTGGAGTAACTTCTGTTCATCAGAAACACAAGAAAAGACTCTTCTTACCAAAAGAAGTTGATCCATTAAAAGATTCTATTTCACCCACTGCTTTGCTCTCATATCCTGGGACTAACATGGCTACAACACTATACACTAGTACGGCAAGGCAGTTCCATTATGAAAATTTGCACAAATTAGTACAATAAGTTTTACTTATGGACTTCTGAGGGTCTATGAGAGCAACAACTATTTTATCTACTATACCTCATCTGATCCCCCAGGGAGGACAGGTCTTGCAACGTTAAACCTCTGAGACAAAGAGAAATCCAAAAATCCAGCATTACATTAATCAAGCCTGAGAACTATAGTTTCTTCAGCAGGAAAGCTTAGCAAGCCACAACGGAAGCTGGGAACAAACAACCTGGGCTTCAGGAGACATGAGCAATCTTCCATCTGGTGTGCTGCCCTTTGCGCTTTGCACCCCTCATGAAGACAGGAAAGGAAGGACTGCCTGCCCCAGAACCAGTGGTATAGGCCAGGGTTAGGATGGGTAAATGCAGTTTACACACTTCGTATTTGGGAAACATGTAATTTAGATTAGACACTACCACCAGAACTAGCTCTTTTCAAACCTGACTCCTTCCCTCCCCCACCTTAGCTCAGGGAAGGGTAGGGAGACCATAATGCTACACACAGTGCCAGCGGAGCTCAAAATTATAACCCACAACTATCAACCCAAGCTATTACGATACATGTAGCATTTATTCACTCATTTCTTATCTGTCAGTTGACTTAATACCCAGGCATTTTATCAAACCTGGATAGCTAGTATACAACCTACACGCAACAGCACATACCCTAAAAATTATTGACAATGTCATTCTGGTTGCTTGACAAGAACACTGTACCATCACAAAAAATTAAACACTAGACAAAATACCAAAGTGTAATTTGAGCACATACAGCCATGACAAACTGGTGCCAAATCAGACAACCATCTATTAAGAAAACACTGCCATCCATCTTAAGTCCACCTTCAGGTACTAATGGCAAAAATAATACAGCTAACCTTAACAGCATAGTTACAGGACAATCAGTCGTCTTCCTAGCCCCAGGACCAACACAATCTGACATGCTTAAAATGCCTTAACTAATTTACTCTGAGGAACATGAGCTACATGGAAGTTCCAATCAAATGGTTTCCTTCCACAGAGCCTTATTAACAAGGCAGCTAGTCAGTCATGCTATTGAGTCAATAGTTGTAGCTGAAAATTCTCAGATATTTCCCCTTCCACCTTTTGTCTCCCTTGCTTAAAAAGCTCAAATCAACCAAACTCTCAGTCTGTATCTTGTCATGCTTTTGACAATGGTAGACAGCTTCCACTGAGGAGACCTGATCAAACTGCCTTTATGCCTTGATTCTATATGCAATCAATTGTCAAACTGACAAAGTTAATATATCTATCTGCTGCTGCACTCACGCCTGTACAGTAAATCAGATGGACTAATCTCTTGCTTCACATATGTCCATTTTCCCTTGTATCACTGCACTATTTGGCCTCAACTATTAATTTAAACTGAACCCCAGGAATTTTACAGATACATTTTAGACATAAACATGGTAAATGCCCCTCCAGGGAGGGAAGAGAAGAAAGGCTTTTCAAGAGACATAAAAGGCTTGAATCTTTAATGATTCTTAGAAAGCCTCTTAAAAGCTTGCCTCTAGGTAACTCAAGGTCCCTTTCCTGTTCTTTTATAGGACAAGGCACTACAAAGAAGGCAGAAGGTTTATTTCAGGGATCTTTTCCCTGCATAACAACGATGGTACCCAAATCGTAAGACAAGAAAAATTCAGGAAGTTGTATGGCACAACAACATTTCCTATGACAGGGATTTGCATGAAAAAAAGCACTTGGAACTACTTTGATTACAAATTATTCAGTTGTCATTATGCACCTCCTGAGGAGATGGGACCAGCACACAAAGTATGTACAATATATGTACAAATTATTACACACAACACAAAAATTCCTTTGATTTTTGGAGATAAGGCATATTTTCAAACAGTTTCTCAACAGTATATTTGCTGTGACTACTTATTTGCACATTCATTGAAAGGCTGAATAAGTAGTATTAGAGATTCACACGAATCAGTGATTTTTGTCTAACCGTTACACGACTATTAGGAGTTTCTGTTTTGAGGCATGTTTATAAATAAAACTAAGATGAAATGCCCCAGTTTTTTCAGAACCCGAGAAGCATTTTTTCAGGACACATTCCCTCTAACCCACGTTCCACGTAATTTGGTGTAGCACTTCAGTATGGTTTTGTACAAGAGCAAAAATTTAACGTAGTATTGAATTACAACATTCGGGTTCAGGACCACAAATCTTTCAGTTCTTACCCTCCTGGCAGAGACACAGGGTGCAGATATCACAAATCTTTTTGAGGTTAGACATACCTGAGAAGTTTGCTTAATTTCTCTCTTGAATGCAGAATACATTTATAGCGAAAAACAATTTAAATCTAAACTAGGCATAATTAGATAAGAAATATTGATGGCATTATTGGTTTTTTTTCCAGTCTGTCTCAGAAACACCACCCTTTACTCTGTGTATTTATAAAGTCATTAAAAGACAGCCAAGAAATAACCTATACAGTTAGAATAAAGAATCACACTGTTGTATTCTCTCTGGATCAGAGCATGTAACCCCCTTAACTCTTTTCTACAGGATCTTTCTTCTGCATAAAACTCAAGTTTCTGCTAGGTCTTCTAGAGCAGTGTTTCTTAATTTTTTTTTTGTGACCACAGAACACCAAACAATAGTATTTTTATGCAGAACACCTCTGAGAATTTTCTTCAAAAAAGCCAGTTGTCAGACCAAAACCAAAATGAAATGATTTAATCAGGTATCATAGCAATGAAGAAATAACTTTGCATCTGGTTTTAATAAGACAAAATACAGACCGGCAGTGAGTGGTATCAAAGTGTCAGACGCTCGCGGCACAACTGAGTTATTCGCGGAACATAGTTTACAAAACACTGGTCTGGAGTTGTCTGACTGGCACCTCTTCTTACCTCTCCCTGCCACTCCAAGCTGTACCTAATTTGCAGCCCCTAGTGTTGCCTTTCACTCATCCGCTACTGTCATCTTATGCCTTTTATACTTGGAATTACCTCCTTTACTCACACCCCTAAAGACATCTCCTGTCTTCCTCCCCAGATCTCCTTAATGCTTACCACTTTCCAATTATGTTCCAATGCTGATCCTCTCTCACTGCCATCTCCTCCCATTCACACTCTAAATATTAAGTCATTTATATTATACTTTTTTAGAGACAGCCTGAGCATATGAATGTACACATCTTGTCTCCTTTGGGCTGTTACTCTCCATATGAATCAATGAAGAAGGTGACAAACAAACAATATGAATAAATATAAGAAATACAATATCCGATAACATTTATACCCAATTATTCGATTTTATTTGGGGAGCAGGAAGGATAGGGATTCACACCACTGTCCTAGTTTTCCTTTTGTTTTCCACAGTACTTGCGTCAATAGTCACTGTATCACTGGTACTGGAAGGAAGGAAGGAAGTTGTGCTACTACAGTGTTGTTCAAATACACTTGTTTTGGTTCTCTCTCCAAGGCACTATAAAATCAGCTCTACTCATTAAACATGTATCCAAAAAAGCCAGAAACCCAAGCCATTCAACTGAGAATTCCTTGGAATACATATTAAATGTTCTTCAGAATGCTAGAACATTCATGGACTGCCTTCTAGTGAACCCCAATATTCTTCAGTCTAATACAAACTCAAAGTACAGGTTGAACCTCCCTAGTCCAGCACCCTCAGGACATGACTGTGCTGAATGAAAGAATTTGCCAGACCATCGGCAGAAGGTCTGGCAGCATTACCAACACTTCCACTGCCTACTGGGTTCTTAGAAGACATTCAAGGGTAAGTAAGAGGTAAATAACCGGAGAGAACACTGAAAGCCAGGACTGGTGGCTATAAACAAATATTATGGGACCATAGGAAACTTGGTCACACCCACAATAAGTGTTATCTGGCTAACTAAAATCATGCCAGGTTATGAATGTGGCCTAAAGAGAGAGGTTCAACCTGTAATTTTTTTCAAGTATGGAAGTGACCACTTACACTGCTAACAATATTTTTACACTTCACTGACAAATTTAGACACAAAATATTGTTAAAAGGAACAGTGAAATGTATTAGCTCTAAGAGAATTGAATTTATAAAATTTTGCGCTAAGTGAACTGAATTTATAAAAAATTGGCTGTAATATGACAACATGTATAGAAGTCATGGAGTTTAGCCTTCTTATACCACACACAAGTATTTTATAGTGCCTAAAAAGGTCCATTTACATTTTCCTCCTCAAAAAGAAAGCACACCTCTTTTAGAAAAAACCTTAATTCCTGTTTGTTTTGCTCTCTTACTTTTGGAAACTGTAATGGAAAATTGAATAAGTGATGAGCTGACAATGTTTATCTGCAACCCAATTAAATTCTAAAAATACAAAACACAAACAGATTTTTATACAGAATGCCAGTTTTCAGTTTTAGGCACATATCTTTTCTGTCAAAATGAAAATGCAGAAACCATAGCTCTAAACACCAAAACTATTTTTAAAAAGCAGAAATAAGTAAATTATGCCATTGTTTTTAGCAATGATATATTTATTTAATCTAATGGTTTCTTTATTCATAACAGTACATTTGTTGTTAGTACAGATTGTTTTACAAATTTATTTTCCACAGTGGAGCAACAAATGAAAAAACTTAACAGCACATATGGTTTTAATTTAAACATTTTTGATTTGTCACATAAGCACTACCCACCCACAAGCCATGTCAGAAAAATGTATAAAAAGAGACAGAAGGTTCTCAATACTTAGTGCTTGTACAAAGCTATATAATTAGCTTAAGTTTAACATGACTGAGGGTCTAAGTCTCTAATTTAGAGAATTTTAAAGGGATAAACCCTCTTTTCTGACATCTATAAAGATGCATAAATGAACACTGAAGTATTTTCCAATAGCCATTCATTGACTTACCTACACAACTGTGCAAGTACTGTACTAATGAGCTAGCAGACTTCTTTCCAAAACTGTTTTATTAATATTTCTATCATTCATAAAACAAGCAAAACAAAGCCCTGCTTATGTTAGTGAATTGGCCAAGGAAACAAAAGGCAATAGCGAACACAGCAAGGCTAAATTTTGCTCTGATATAATAAACATTGGACCTAAATATTTGAAATAATTTCTTTACCAGCATATCAGTTTCTTTTTAAACTTGACATGGACTTCTCTATCAGAAATGTTGGTAAAATGCCATGTATTTTTTTCTACCTGCTATAGCTGTGGTAATTCTGATCTATACAAATAATCTAATCCTATGCTAAATTTTAATAAATTGTCTACCTGAAGAGAATAGAATCTTTGTGAAAAGCCCTAGAGGCATTGCCTCAAAGCCAAAACAAAAGAGCATTTTTCTATTGTTTTTACACTGGTCCTAAAAACCTTTTCTTTAATTCTAGAGAGAGTGTTTTAAAAACAAAATGTAGTAACATATTCCCTTGTACTTCTGCATTACTGCCAGCAGACCGATGAACCAACCCAACTAATTTCGTTTAGGGAAAGGATGATGGCAATATCATAAGGGCTCAAGGGATATAAAATAAGCAAAAGCAATGAGAGAAAGGAAAAGGAGAATTTTCAACAAGCACATAATTAGCCCCCTTTCTTCAATATAAAAGTGGAAAAATTCAAGTAAATTTACTTTGAACAAAGCACTTCATAAAAGAATTTGTCAAAAGTTGCTGTACACAATTTCTGCAACTTGTCACTAGCTTGTCCAAGACATCGCCAATTCTGCCTCATTAAGCAACAATGAAGCAGAAAGAAAAAGGCTAAGATGCTAAAGGGCATCACCCACTTCAAACTTCATCTTCACTAAGCTAAACGTGACACCTATCTTCCCACTTTTTTCTGTCTCCACATAGGGAAACTGACCCCTTATTTGTTGTCATAAATTATCAGCCAGATGCACAGTACGAAGCCCCAATTATACCTGGTTTATGGAGACTTGTAGCTCCGTTAATCTTTCCAGTCCATACTGTCTGGATAGAGAGGCTACAAAGTGTGTTGTACATCCAAATCTGCAGGGAGATTTCAAGTCATCAAAAAAGATCGCACCTCAGTAGCAATAACAGTTTCTTCTTACAAAATTCTTGAAAGGGTATTTTAAGTTGAAGCTAATATTTTTGAACTGTTCCATAAAGATTCTAATATGACAACATTTACAAAATGTAATTTGTAAATATACAAAAATATTAGGCTTTGACAGGCTAATACAATTAGAAGCAGAATTCAGGTTTTTCTACAGAGTTTTAGTAAAGAGCGAAGACGCAACCACAAAAATGTGTTAAGTTTTTAAAGAATAAGATTAACATTTGAAAGACATATAAAGCAGAGGTGTTTTTTAGAGTAGGTTTTTGTTTGTTTGTTTTTTTAAATCAAGACAAAAATCACAAGACACTGTGGTCAGAAAATGTTGGAGGGTAAAATATTAACATATGATTGGACTCCCCATCTAAGGATTTCAGAAAAATTATGACATTTCAGCATTGGCAGAAACTGTTAATTATCAGTGATGCAGAACGCAAATAAAAAGAATAATGTAACGAAATACGGAGTCTACGTAAAGTTAAGAGCCAGACAATACATGAGGCACACAGAATCACTGAAAAGTAAAGCAAAACACTGAACTTAGTTATTGCTCTCCCTAATGAATGCGGGCAGGAATATAGGAAAAATGAGAAGAAAAAGTGATTCTTGGAAACAGAAAATTACTTTTTGCCATTGAAACTACTGGAAAATTTTTTAGACAGGCATACTGTAACTGAATAGAACAAGTGTTATGGGTGAAAAAGGAACATCTTTCTGAACTGAATTTCTTTGCTCTGGCTAACAAAACCTTCTTAAGGAGTTTTTATGTTCATTATAAATTATGCTGTGTTTCTCATTTAAATTAGATTTCATACAATGCCTGTTCAAGGAATAGTAATGTCCAAGGAGAAAAAGACAGTTCCAGACAGCTGTCTTGATTCCTGATACTCAAACTCTTAAGTGAAGCTGGTCATTTATCAAAATAAGAAGCTTTTCAAATCACAGTGTGTGCCTGAGATTATACTGCTGCAATGGATTTGCTGCTGTTTAGCATTAGCCCAATGCAGTTCTTGACTGATACATCAATAAAATACTATATTATCTCACGTGGACATGACTTTAGCACTAAATCCTTTTTTTCTACAAACACCCATCACAGTAAACAGCTTGGGACTTTTCTTGTCATACTACACTTATACTAAAAGGCAAAGGGAGAGTCTTAAAGAATGATGCTATTCAAAGTCAGTTATTTATGTTACTAACCAGTCGATCCGCTCAGCCATTTCCACATCTTCATCAACATCATCATCTTCTCCCAGTAAGAAATTTTCCTTATGTTTCATTTTTGCAACTAAACCCTGGCATCTCCTCCTTGCATTGCTTACACTTGCCACCTTTTCCTTTTTCACCCAGGGAATGAATTTCCTCAAACTATTCCCAGACACAGTCTTTCTTACCAGAAGCCATGGCAATTTTCTGTGGCAAAAGTGAGGGTGAATATAGGAAGCTAGGTGTGCTGAATAATGTCTTTTTTTTTTTTTTTATTTCCAGTCCATTCAACTGGTCTTTTCTATACTTTCTCTGTCCTTTCCCAGCTTCTCTGCCATGTTTGGCCAATGTCCACCAACACATAAGCACAGAAAAAAAAAAAAAAAAGAATCCTATCCAACTTGTGTCTTTCCTTGCGCACCTTATTTTGTGGTCTGCTGAGAAACTAACTGAAAGCCCAGAACTTGGAAGCAGCAAGAGCTGGACAAACTAGAGCCATTTACAGTCTCATTAATTTGAATGTGTAGCATGTTTGTGGTGAAATTTAATTATAACTTATTTTTAAATAAGAAATTTCATATTTTATTGATGATCTAAAAAAATAGAAGCTGATTAAATATTTTTTAAATCATCGATTTTTATCCACTCTGTTTCTACCTACGTGGCCAAACAGGAAGGCTGTATCGTAAAGCTGTTGCACAGAAATTAATTTAGCCATGTTGAGACAGTCAGGATATAAGGACCAAAAGAAGTCTGCATCTGTGAGATGACACCCTAATTATAGACCTGGATCACAGGCAGGGCTACTGATGGTGTCCACACTGATCAAGAAAGGAAGGGAGTTTCAGAGATCTGTTTTAGCCATGTTGCACTTGAAGCACCAGATTGACATCCATAAAATATCAGACATACAAGCCAAGACTTTAACTTGGACAGAAGACAGGTTTGGAACAGAAAAGCAGATCTCTGAGTCATCATCAGCTGTTGAATTTGTGGAGGAAGTTACTCAAATTAGAATTAAGGGAGAAAAATGGGAAAAAGACAGAGCTTCATAGAAATCCACCACAGGTACATAGGAGTGTCTGAGGAGGATCCATCAAAGGACATGTTGAAGTAGTAAATCAAGAGATAGGAGAACAAGAAGACAGAATTACAGAGCCCCAGGGAAGACAAGATTTCAACAAGAGCATGACTAACATGCTGAAAGCATGAGGAATGAAAAGACAATTCTAAAATTTGTTGAGGAGGATGTCAAAAACTATGGTAAGACCAGTTTTAGTGGCCTGCATAGGACAGAAGCATGAACACAGACAGAGAAGACACAAGGGAAAGGGAGCAGTAGCTGCAGACCTCCATGGAGCCAAAGGTGGTAGAGACCGTGATAGTACTATGATGGGAAAGCTAAAAAAGAGTAAGAGGTTAAGGAGAAGAGCAAGGGAGGGGATGAGAATGGGCACAATGGAGATGGGATGGGGTCATTGGAATAAAAGGATAAGTAACCAGAGGAGAAGCAGACCAGAAACTTCTGCATCTGTGACTAGGAGGAGGAGATAGGGGAAAGACAAAATGACAGGTGAATGAAGTCACATCAGATTTTATCTTGGGGAAAAAATGTGAGATCCTGTGCAGAGAGAGAAGGCAGGAAGAGGGGAGGGTTTTGAGAAGCAAGTCAAAGAAGATAAAGGTGGCTGAGACTGTGGGCATGCCATTGAGTTAAGCTGGAGAAGTAGAGTTGTTTAGCAAATAAGAGGGTAGAAGTAAAAGGTGGGGAAAAATAGTGGAGGAAGTCAGGCTGATTTCAAGATTTCTGCCAGGTCAGGAATGCATGGACACAGGAGCAGACGTAGTAGATGCTTGCTGCTCCACTCAAAGGTAGAGTGTAATGAAGCAGGGAGAGAGTTAGAAGTATCAGAGGAAGAGGGAAAAAAACACAGAGGGGAGAGCAATGTTCAGTGACGATGAACTGGCTATCACAGAAAGGCAAAGCATGGGAGTGGGGGACACCTGGGGCTGAAAGAGACCAGGTGTTGGTTGAAGAGAGGAAACTCAGCAACAGAAGAGCAAAAAAGCCAAGCTCAATGAAGTCAACAATCCACATGGTGAGTGGGAGCATCAGACTCAGCAGAATGCAAAGTCACCAAGGAAGGTTTATGCAGAATAAAAACCTCCTTTCATTCTTTACTTTTAATAACAGTAAGAGTGATTCAGTGGAATTGGCCATCACATTCCACTTCAGGAGATGACTGTATTTTAACAGTGGATTTCATTAATATAGATACAGCCAAATTCTGCCTTCAGTTACACCCATGTACCATACAGTCAGTGATTATATGGGTGTGACGGAATCATCTCTCTTACCAGCCAAAGATTTTCTACACAGGCAGTATGAAGACATACTCCCTAATATGGCCTATTTGTGAATGGAATGAAAGGACAGAAGTGTTTGATGAGTTTGCTTTCATCCGTAGCAGCTAGCCTACCACAGCTGGAAACTGATGCAAGCTGATTTTAAAATACAGTTCTTAAACAAAAACAGTCCTGTAGCACCTTATTCATTACGTGATGAGATTTCTTGGGTAGGACCCACTTCTTCAGATCTGGAGAACACAGATAGCTGAGAGGAAGAGAATTTTTAAAAAGTTAGGAAAAAAATGAAAGAAAAAATGATGAATCAGCTACATAGGGCAGAAGGAAGCAGAAGTTAGGTCCACTGATGGTGTCTCCAGTGTAAATTTGTGGACATTTTTTGCTATGGCACATCTGGTGGCTGAGCTATGTAACTTTGTCCTCGCCCATAACTAATACTGATTTAAAGTAAGGTAGGGGTAACGGGATGGGAACTAGAGGAAAAGTTCTATATCAGCCATAAAAATGTTAGCATACTGTGGGGCCATGAGGGTGGCCATAGCAGTGCCCCTGATCTGGAGATATAAATTGTCCCCAAATGTGGGAGATATTGGAGACACCATCACTGGACCTAAGCATGTCATTTACACAATCGGGGCTCATATTCCTGCACTTCCACAAATGTGATATTTGCCATTGTGTGCCAGCAACGTCCCTCTGTCTTGTACATTGGCCAAACTAGACCATCACTTTGCCAAAGAATGAAGGGACACAAATCACACATTAGAAATCTGAATACACAAACTGGTAAGCGAACATCTCAATTTAGCAGGACACAGTATTCAACACTTAATGGCATGCATTTTAAAACAAAGATTTTAACACCACATTACAAAGGGAGACATCTGAATTGGGATTTATTTTCAAATTTGATACCTATCACTATGGACTTAATACAGGTATCAATCATTTTATGCACTACAAGGACAATTTCCCCATCTTTGATATTTGCAGTGACTGCAGCCATCACACGTAAACAGATGATTTTCCTCCTCCCTTTCCTCCTGCCCTATTTAGCTGATTTGTTGGGTTTTTTTCCACTCTTTAAATTTTCTTTTTTCCCCTCTTTTTATAAACTCTCTTCCTCTCAGTTATCACTGTTCTCCAGATCTGAAGAAGTCCCATGAAAGCTCATCACCTAATAAACAATATTTAGTCTTTAAGGTGCTACCAGACTCCTTTTTTTGTTTTGTGAAGATACAGACTAACCCAGCTACCTCTGAGAGGATTCTTAAACAAGCCTGCAAAACAGCACACACTCAACACAAGCAGCCTAAGGACTCTGCAAAATGTAAAAAATATATACACTTTTTAAAATTACTACTACACATTATTTTGTTAAAAGTCACCATTCTTAAAACTCTGCAGTTTATGGACACAAGGTGATGAATCAATGAATTCATTTTAACTCTATAATTCCTTGATCAATTGTGTTTATTTTAATGCTATTTAAATTTGGATTTTTATTAGTAAGTTAAGTTAGCTTTTATGAGCTTTAAACCATAGCAACAAGAATGAGTCCAACACATTAGCATAATAGCACTCATATAAAAACATTCATTTTCTCTACAAGGGAAATGATGACTGGTTTGCAGAAATCTGTTGTATAAACATTTTTTTATTATTCAAGTCATGTCGCAGATACTGCAGTCCTGGTTGTCAAAACAGATTGTCTTTTTTCCTGCTCATCCCATATGTAACAGTAAGCCAGATTTCTCTAAAATTGATATAATTCATGCAATGATTTGGAGACCATTCCTGGAAGACATACAAATGAGAACAGAGAGCAAGCACAGCAGGAAGAATCTTATTCTCTTCTTGCATTTATTGGCCTAACACACAGCTGACTTGTTTAAAAAAAGGCTTTCATCAAATGTCAAAAAATGATAATGCAATCCAAGGCACTCTCTCAAAGAGAATTAATACTGGGTTGGAACAAGTGTGTTGCACTTTATTGTAGCAAAAGACAATTCAAGAAGGGTAAAGGCAGCAATCTGAACAATAAAAGTAGGGAACCAAAATCAGGAGATGCGGGCTCTACTTAAGACTGACAACAGGTGCCAATTTAGGGCAACTGCTAGCCTCCAAGTACATTACATTTTTCTTTTGTAAAATCAGTACCAATTTGCCCAGAGTTCTTAGAGCCTTGGATGACAGACAGTGCATACATTCCAAACACTTTTATAGTCCTAGCATTACACTTTGCATTTGAGTGGAAAGCAGGATCCCAAAGCAGCTGCCCTACTTGCTGAGATGGTGAAAGAGATGCTCAGGAAACTATTGTGTCATGTCGTGCAACTACTTGCAATAATTCAGTGAATCTTGGGATTTGACTGGAGAACTCTGCCAGGAACTGGCTGTAAAAAAGGGAGGTTTGCCTGCATTTCTTTCATCTTTTCATTTGAAGCACAAGCTTGTGGACTTTCTGAAAACATCTTAGAAAAAAAAACAACTATTTACACAAAAATAAAACATCTTAGAAATAACAAAAAGCATTTGTGAGATAAAAGTGCTTCAACAGCTCAATGAGACCATGTAGGCCACGCATTGTATGAAATCATAGAACACTGGAACTAGAAGGGACCTCGAGAGGTCAAGTCCAGTCCTCTGCTCCCATAGCAGGATCATGCACTGTCTAAGACCACCCCCGACAGATATGTATCTAACCTGCTCTTAAGTATTTCCAGTGATAGAGATTCCACAACCTCCCTTGGCAATGTATTCCTGTGTTTAAACTGAATGAAATGCAGCACAATTTGTTTTTATTGCACTTGTTTTCCATATGGACTGATGTAGGCATCCTTCTGTTCTCCTTTGGAAAAAAGAGAAATTTAGAAATTGAACAAATTTAGGAAATTTAAGCTAGGATAGGCAACAGCTACTTAGCTCTAAAACCCTTATTTTACACTTCTCAGCCCCTGTCCCTCAAATCTCATCACTATTTGCACTTGAGGAGGCTGTCACACTGAGTATTCTAGTAGCAAGTATGTCCAAATCTCAAAGACTACTCATTTCCAGCCACTGTGGGCCATGCGAAGCATGAAAACAAACATGCTCCTCTCTCCAGGTTCTGTGAGGTCACATTAGATTGAGGGCAGCAATGGGCGGGAGGAGGAATTAAAGCGCTGAGCAGTCTTACCATTGTTATCCCAGCCTTTCTGGCAATTGGTTTAAGGTGCGAGGGCTGGTTCAGACCTCTTGCCCCCCTTCCTTTTCTCCTCATCCTCTCCTACTTTCATGCTTCAATTCCCTGCCTTGTCAGTGTTCCCCCATCAGTTGTAATGTACTGACTCAGCTGATTTGATCCTTTATTATTGTTAAAATGTTTTTTGTAGATGCACATTGACACTACCCTGCATGTAAAAGTGGTCATGGCAAAATTAGAGTTCTGTTTTGAAATTTCTTTTCTTTTTGGATTTTCTGTGTATTAAAACATCACAATTAACTAAAAAAACAAATTCTACTTTACAAGACCAATGGAATTCACTTCGTCCTAACCAACCCACACCTACAATTTGTCCAGTATGTATGCCCTATTAAAACAACTATTACAAATAAATATGACAAAAATACACATTGCTCATATCTTACTTTAAACTGAATTCCTACTACTTTTCCATTTGAAAGAGGAATTCTGTCTGACTCGTGCTGATCTTTTTTGAAATAGGAAATTTTTCTTTAACACTGAACCACTTTTCCTTGAGCAGAAAACACAAATATGCTTGGAACAAACAGTGCAACAAATAAAAGTACTACCCAACTAACTTTTTCCTTTCCATTTCATGGCTTAATACAATTAAGTACAATGTCAACAGAATTTCATCAAAACACCTACACAAACAATACTTACAACACGGTTCTTAATAAACTGACAGCTAATAAAGTAACTGTGGAATTGGACATCAGAGCTCACCTTTAGCTAAATACATGATTTTTTTTTTTTTTTTTTTTTTTTTTTTTTTACCACCAATGAGTTTCAGATATAGTTAACCTTTTTAGTGAAGACTGCCCCTTGTTAGGAAAATTAAAAAATAAAGGTGTCACTCGTACATTTTTCTTGCCCTCCCTGTTGTCTTAAGTGGATCTCACACGACTACGCAACAAGCCAAAATGTACAATAAACTGATTCCTTTCTAAAAAGACTCCATGCAAACACAGCAGAGATGTAACTGTCTTCCAATTCTGTTTCTTGTTAAAGCCATAGCTACTCTCTTTCCTCTCCTTCCTTTTCTTGTCCCCAAGAGATAAGCTAACAGGGCAGCTATGTTCTACTATATGCTAAACACACTAATGTATCAACAACATTGTGAAAAAATGCTACCAATGATCTGAGAGATCATATTTCAGCAAATATACATACATTTAATTTGAGGCACGAAAAATGATATTTTTTTCTTATGATACATTTTCAGCTTGAACTCCTTTGCAGACAAGTGAACCTGAACACATCTGGTTATTCTTAGAACTAAAATAAACCCCCCAAAATATTTTGTTAGAAATACAATGGACAAAACAAAACAAAACAAATCAGTTCACCAACTGTAGCAGCAGGCAGCTGTGGAGACTTAGTCTACTATATATCCAATGAACACACAGGTGGGAAGCAACCCTGCAACCTGCACCACTGTAACTCATAACAGTTCTAACATATTTTGAAATGGAGGGACCACCCCAGCACTTACTCAGTGTTAAGTTACCCTGAATAGTTCTTGGATAGACTTAGAAAATCCGAGACACACAACAGTTTAATGAACACTATGGTATCTCTGGGTTGTGGTCCATGAGGTGGGACTGCAATTCATCGTCTCCTGACTCCCAGCCCATTGCAGTTTTTCCTAGGCCAAAGCCTGTAACTTAAAAAGTATCCTCAGCAACCATCAGAGAGGTAGCCATGTTAGTCTGTAGCTTCAAGAACAACAAGAAGTCTTGTAGCATCTTATAGACTAACAGATACTTTGGAACATAAGCTTTCATGGGCAAAGACCCACTTCATCAAACACATGAGTGGGGTGGGGTGTTTCAGAGTGGTATTTAAAGAGTGGGGTCCCAGTAAGAGGGAGGGCCAGGGCTAACAAGGTCTATTCAGCAAGGTGGAAATGGCCCAGTATCAACAGCACTTATCAAAAGAGGAAAAAAACAAGTCAGATCAGACAGGGGAATGTGAGCATTTATCAGAGTCTAATGGGGAGATATTAGCACCCAGAGCAGAGAAACTGCCTTTGTAAGCTGCCAGCCACTTCCAGTCTCTGTTTAATCCATGGTTAATGGAATCAAATTTGAAAATAAACTGTAGCTCAGAGATTTCTCTCTCCATTTGATTTTTGAAATTATTTTTTGTTTCAGAACTGTCACCCTTAAATCTGCTATTGAGTGTCCAGGGAGACTGAAGTGTTCCCCCCCACAGGCTTCTGTACATTACCGTTCCTGATGTCTGATTTATGTCCATTTATTCTTTCATGGGAAGACTGTCCAGTTTGGCCAATGTAAATTCCAGTGGAGCATTGCTGGCACATGATGGCATATATTATATTAGTAGATGTGCAGGTAAAGGAGCCCCTGATGGTATGGTTGATGTTAGGTCCTGTGATGATGTCACTGGTGTAGATATGTGAACAGAGTTGGCACCGAGGACTGTAGCAGGGGCTGGTTCCAGGCCTAGAGTAACTGGTTTGTGATTTGTAGTGGCTGGTGAGGATTTGTTTGAGGTTGGCAGGCTGTCTGTAGGCGAGGACAGGCCTGCCTCCCAAGGTCTGTCAGAGTGAAAGATCATTGTTCAGGATAGGTTGCAGATCACTGATGATGCGCTGGAGAGGCCTTAGGTGGGGGCTGTATGTGATGGTCAGTGGTGTTCTCTTGTTTTCTTTGAGAGGCCTGTCTTGAAAAGGTTAGACAAGATCATTTCAGTCCCAACCCACTTCCTTAATCACAGCCCCACTTCTTCTTCTTCTTACTCATTCAGTGGTCTGGGAGAAGAATGAGTCTGTAGGCTGAAAAAAACTAAAAGCAACTCCCAAGAAATCCCCAATAAGTTCGAGGTCCCTTACTTGCAGGAGAGAGACTAGATTTAGCATTATTTAAGACATCTGGAAGATCATGTTTGGATAGAGTTAAAAGAATGTCAGCTCACACCCAAAACCACTGAGCTACGAATGGCAGAAACTTCCAATACAAAAATTTTCATCATGCACATTATGCGATCATTGCTAAAACACAGAACTTCCAAAATCAGCTCCCAAGCAGTCAATTCTGCTGTGATGTATTTGTTTAAAGAAAGAGACCACGGCCATTTTATCCTCAAAAAAACCACACCTATGGGAAGACGGTGAGGAAACTACTTTGGATTTTAATTCAGTAGAAATACTTGATTCTAAATAAACTCCTTTGTATACAAGCAAACTGAAAATTAAAAGGTATCCAGTAATCATTGTAACAAAAACGTCCCCCTCCTAAGTGCAAAATATAAGAACTACCTCCAACAGAAACTGCACTGACCATAAACGTAGTGCCAAAAGCCTCATCATCTTCTGTTTTAAGTCACATCACATTTGGCAGCTCTTCCACTACCAAATTCACAGTTCCTTTTAGCCAATCTTATGATCATATAATATTTGAAATGGTCACTTTCCCTATTTCAGATATTTAAATACGAAATGTCATGGTTTTGTAACTAAGTTTTCTGGCCCAAAATGGTGTATATGTGAGGTCTGGCGGGGTGGGGTGGGGTGGTGGTGGAAGAGTCACAATATTACTAGACCCACAGAGCTTCCTGAAGCCCAAGGAGGTTCCTTGAGTTAGGTATAAGCTGGTCCCAGGAATGGACCTTGGCAGGCATTGGGGGTGAGGAAGTTCCACGCCGCTCTAGCTCATTCAAACCAGCACGTGGAGCCCACGAAGCAGTAAGAGCCCCCAACTCTGACCGTTGCCTACACTAGCCAGAATTCCCAAGGGATATCACATTTCGTGAGCCACGAGGCATTTTTCTCAGCCATGAATTTGGTAATGGTCTAG
Source organism: Carettochelys insculpta (assembly GCF_033958435.1). Classification (NCBI taxonomy): domain Eukaryota; kingdom Metazoa; phylum Chordata; order Testudines; family Carettochelyidae; genus Carettochelys; species Carettochelys insculpta. The sequence goes on along the minus strand of NC_134144.1, from coordinate 3,538,487 downwards.
CTATAAAAATGTGTTCTTTGGAAGGGCAAGGAGACCACACTCGGGACAGCAAATTATTCTATCAACTGTGCACAATGCAACAGCAGCTGAAATAATTTTAGCTTCTCTCAGCATGGCTGTGTCAATATTTAACTACAATACAGGAGCGTTAGCATCCAAAACGAAAACAAACCAAACCAAAAATAGGGTTCTCAGTCTCCCTAATTACAGGGACGCGGCTGTTCAGGAAGGAACAATAAACCATTATTGTAGGAGCTGAGAAATATTTTTAGCACTTTCAGCTGTATCAAAGAGGTTTTGCTGGCAGTTTAAATAGCCAGACCATGCCTTCCTGTGCAGCGTCAAAGAAAACACACAGGGAAGCAGCTCTTCATGAAAATTCATTGGCAATCCCACAGGCCAATTTCTCTGGCCCTTGCTCACTTACACACAAATACACAGCCTTGTAAATGGGGCTTTTTCTTTTCAGCCAGCGAAGTCTTCATCCTTTGTTTTATCACAGTCAGCAGGTTTTGATTGTGATGCCCTTTTCTAGCAAATTCTGGTTTACAGCAGGCTTGCAATTTAATCCGACCAGATCAAATACTGACACCTCATTAGCCTGTTAAGCACAAATGGATTTTACAACTACCCAAAACCAAATACTTTAAATACATGTGTGTCTTGAATGAGCTAATGCCTTGTGTTTTTAAGGTATTTTGTAATCAGGCATTTAGCACTCAGCTAATTAACATTCACTTCATTGTATGCAGCATATAGCAGTGGGAAGAATTTTAAATACCAGTTATATAAACACCCCTAGCTTCCTCCACATCTGAATTATACAGATCATCTTAAATTTACAGAGAGAAAGCCATGCTAGTACTTGTTCCATGAATGGTTTATATTTGCTATTTTTATCACTCACAGATCTATCAAAAGGAGCGTCTATTCAAGTTGCTATTTTTAAAAAATGGAACTTGAATATAAACCAGTAAAAAAATCCTCATTCCTCACTTGCTGTCGGCATAGTTTACTCCAGTAACCTGCATACATACTAGATTTAACTATGCATTAACTTAATAATTATCTGAACTACACATAATTTTAACAATCTGAATTTAAAATGGTGTATAGGGTTGAAATGAGGCTTTTTGTTTTGTTTTGTTTTTAAAGGGTAAGGACAAGACTTACTTGCTAAGGACCAAAAAAAACTATGTGGAGAATATCTGCATTCTTCAAAAATTAATCTACCAGCACGTCTCTTGTCTCTTAAAATTTTGCTTGTTTTTTTTTGGGGGAGGGGGGAAGCACAAAGGCGGTGTCTACACTACACTCTTCGAATGGGGCATGGTAATCAGTCTGATGGGGGAATAATAATGAGGTGCTGCGATGAATATGCAGCAGCTCATTAAGCTGATTCTTGTTACAGCAACTACCAAGTTGCAAACTTCAAAGCCCCGGCATGCTATCTAGCCACAGGCACTTCCAAGTGCGGTATTTCGAAGTGCCTGTGGCTACATGGCATGCTAGCACTTGTTGCTGCAGCAAGAATTAGCTTAATGAGGTGCTGCATATTCATCGCAGCACCTCACTATTGCTACCTGCTTGGGCTGATTACCATGCCCCGGGGGCTAGTGTAGACACAGCCAAAGAGCATACGTGTTACAGGAGCTTCTAGCAGCAATTGCTATGCCTAGGTGGTTTCACAATTCCCATTACGCAAGATTCTTGCAATATTTTCCAGAAGTACTATAAAAAAAATCTGTTTGCAGCAGACATTTAAAATGGAAGGGACGAAGTCCATGGGCTACAAAAGTGCCTCTTTGTCCCATGAAATTCTTCTTTGAATGGGCTGAGATAGGAACTCTTAGAAACATACTAGAAGTTGAACATCTCTAATCCAGAACACTCTCCTCCAGCAACATCCGTGATCCAGCATGATGTTAGTTAGCCAGATGACAACTTACCATGGGCACAGTCAAATTTCCCATGGTCTCAAAGTTTGTTTCCAGCCACCAGTCCTGGTTCTCAGTGTTCTGTGCTGTTGTTTAGCTCTAATTTACCCCAAATGTCTTCTAAGAGCTGACAATGTTGACCTGTGGTTCAGCAAATTCTCTAGTTCAGCACTGGTCACATCCCAAAGATGCCGGACCAGAGAGATTCAACTTGTATTTAAATAAAACTTTCACATCATTTCAAAGCTAATTGTAACTGAAATGTAACGTGAAAAGGCTTATTAGCTTTGTGTATCACTACTCATAATACAAAATTAGAGTTGAAGAGCTGCTCTTTGGCAGACTTCCCAATTGTTCTTAAAAAGATGTGGGTACCCCTTGTGCAGGGTTCATTGATTCAAATTAAGTCCATTTAAAGGCCAGGTAGAAAGCCTTAATTGAAAGGACCAACTTTCACTATCTTTTCCATTTGTAGTTCATACAGAAAGGTGCCACCAAATTGACTGAGATAACCTTTAAACATGCTGACTTCCAACTAAATGGAACCTTCACACTAGATTTGGTACATCTTTTTGCTTCCTTGAAGGGTATACTAAAACTATGTATTTAAGTAATTATACAGCTTACTGTTTTCAGAGACTTATTAATTGCACATTTTAGCATCTTTGAAAATGGTAAATGATATATTGCTTATTTTTAGGTCATTAGCTTTTTGCTCATGATTTTTGCCAAGCTGCAGTAGGATGGTAACCAGAATTTAATAAAATGTATAAAACACATACACTTTATTTTTATTTTCACAAAACCTCATGACTTTGATACATATTTTTCTCTTACTAAAACATATTTCACATTTCAAACTAAATAAGAAAAAAGCTTAACATATTTTGCATTAAATTCAGATTTAATTTTAAAGCAACTTTGAAAAATAATTTAACAATCAAATCCAATTTAAAAAAAACAGGTGTGTTTTTTTGTTTTTTGTTTGTTTGTTTGTTTTAAGTAAGTGATTTTTATCCACTGTTCCTTGGTGTTGTAGAAACACTAGGAAGGCTCTCATATATAATGTCAGATGGAGGATTAACTCCTACATAGGCAACGCCAATGGTAGCGTGAGTAATCTCAGGCCTGTTCTCCGAGACAATGTGTGGATATGCTGATTTTTGTGAGCAGTTCCATTATGGTGCGTACTCAAAAGAATGGACTTATCCTGTCTGCTGCTGAACTACATTTCTAGATGTGATAATGACTGCCAAGAAAAAAGAATGTTAAACCTTATCATGCTTAACTGGTCAAAAACCTGTAGTACTCTATACTGCACATAGGCTTCTTGGGAGACAGCCCAGGATAGCCAGTCTCCAGGTGGAGAGTGGGGATAAATGCCAGTTTTTGCATTTAGTGGGCACCTGCAACTCCCATAGTAAATTTCGCAAGTGTTGCAAAGAGACTAAAGTGTTCTCAGATATGCGCACACAGCCAGCATATGGGCTGATGTGAGCCTTATGTGAATCTTGACCAATATCTGTGACAGCATACTAAAGATGACAAATACACACATCCTGGATATTGACTAGTGCCTCCTCTCCCCGCCCACAGTATCACCAACTAACAGCCACAGCATGATATGGATTTTTACTACAAAGCTGTTGAGTCATTTTAGGCCAATATAGGTCAGTTTCTCTTTTGATCTATTAGGGACCACAAAAAGAAACAATTTACAAATGTGTACTGCTGCCCTTATGGGTAAAATGTGATATGGAAAACTAATTCCCCTCCAAGGTAGAACAGAGACTGATGAAACAGTATCATTAGGAGTACCACTACAAGTATCCATGCTGGTATGAGGCATGAATCCCATGTTTTCTGGGAAAAAAAAAAAAGACAGCATCTCCCAGAGCCACAGAAACACAGCTAGACAGTTTGGGACAAAACAGGCCAGTCTACATGAGAAAGTTTAAACGGTTTAATGCACTGTTTTTAAAGCAAGTTATTGAAGTCTAAGTAGTGACTACTCAAGGATTTGCATCAGTTTATGGTCAGTTTATTTTAGCATTACTCATACAGATTCCTAAAGGGATTTAAACTAAACCATTAGATGCCTGGTGTAAAACTGAAAGCATGTAACATTTTGCACCGTTAATTAAAATTAGTTTGAAAGTCACCCTTTTAAAAATGTGTCCAACCTCCTCATGCAGAGAAAGCTTTAAGTAGTCATCTGTTGACACAAACACTCTACTGCTCTGACTTCCTATATGCCACACGATCTCTTGGACAGCTGGAGTAAGACCAATAGTTTACAGCAACGAAGGGTCCTGTGGCACCTTATAGACTAACAGAAAAGTTTTGAGCATGAGCTTTCGTGAGCACAGACTCACTTCATCAGATGGTGGTCTTGGAAATCTGCAGGGCCAGGTATAAATAAGACAGAGCAAGGGTGGGGATAACACCTGGCTTATTTACACCTGGCCCTGCAGATGTCCAAGACCACCATCTGATGAAGTGAGTCTGTGCTCACGAAAGCTCATACTCAAAACTTTTCCGTTAGTCTATAAGGTGCCACAGGACCCTTCATTGCTGTTACAGATCCAGACTAACATGGTTACCCCTCCACTACTTTACACCAATAGTTTAATCACTTCTGGAAGCCGGTATACTGAACAACAATGTTTTTTAGCTCTAGCATCTCTCAAGTGACTATCTTCCAACACCAAATCAGAAGTAAAATGGGAAAAAAGCTAGATAGCAATTAAACTATGATTAGAATAAGATCTCAATGAAAAATTTCAATGCAATTGAGGGTTTTTTTAATTCAGCTGCAAGAGTCGAAAATTTTGGTGATTTTGGATTCACCTATGGTCCCTTTTTCTTCCAGTGTTTGTGCAACAACTATCAAAATTGAAAATAGCAAGGTCTGGGTCTCAAAACTACACAATGTTCACTCCAGTTCCTCCAGGAGAGGACAACCAAAACTGCCTTGTAGCTACCACAGTCCTGCTGCCCCAGTCTTCAATATCTATAGCTGACTAAACAGCAATAAGCTCACTTTACTTACCTTTAGGTATTTAGTCATATTAGAAATAGGCAAACAAAACACTGGACAAAAGAAACCACAAAATGAGAAGCCAAAGAGCAGGCAGGAGTGGGGGGTGGAGGAAATCAGTGGAAGGACTCCTTCTGCTCCTTCGACTCCTGTGCAGAAGACAAGTAATGATGCTCTTCCATATGGTACACGGAGGTTATGTCTACACTAGCCCCCCTTTTGAAAGGGGGATGCTAATGAGACGCTGCAATGAATATGCAGCACCTCATTGGCATAATGGAGGCTGCGGCACTTCGAAAGTGCCGCTTTCGATCATGCATGGCTCATCTACATGGCATCCTTTTCTAAAGACCCTGCACACTTTAAAATCCCCTTATTCCTATAACCAAATAGGAATAAGGGGATTTTGAAGTGCACAGGGTCCTTTCAAAAAGGACCCCGTATAGACGAGCGACGCGTGATCAAAAGCGGCACTTTCAAAGTGCTGTGGCAGCTATTACACTAATGAGGTGCTGCATGTTCACTGCAGTGCCTCATTAGCATATCCCGAAGTGTCTCATTAGTATCCCCCTTTTGAAAGTGGGGAGGTGCTAGTGTACACATAACCAGAGTACATGGAAATCAATTGACACTAAAATAACAGGGGAAGAATATTGCTATTTCCTGTGTCATGTTACCAGACAAGACACAGCTAAGCCCAGAGAAAGTCTCTTGTACCGTTGACAGGTGGAACCATTAATATTTGCATGAAATAATTAAAAATACCTTACCTTTTCTGATTGACTTGTGTACCAACAGTTTTTGTTAAATGCCATTGGGAGGGAGGAAAGAAAAAAAATCTCTTCCTCCCTGACCTCTAAATCTCTGAGATATGAGATTTTTACAAAAAGGCATTAATTTGGTTTTATGTTAAAAAATATTCACAGTTCCACACTTTTCAAAAACAATACTGCTTCTAAATCTAAGTACTACATACTAAAGTAATATAAGCGGTAAGCAGATCATGAATATGGTCAGTGATGTCTAAATTTCACCAAAACTTAAATCAAATGTGCATAGCTGCTCTGGGAATTCTAGGCAGAGCTGCATAAAGTGACCAGAAGGGATATGAAGTGTCAAATATTCTGTAACTGCATGTGCCCTTTATGTCTGAAAGCAAATACTGTTATGTTTACCTCTTAGCTCCTATTCAGCATAGAATACTGAATGCATCTGAAATTCAAACACTTAAGTTTTCAACCAATCACTTCACAAGTAATCACTGGCTCAATCACCAAAGCGAGAAGTTCACCTGTCCTCCCACTGCAACTGCTGTATATTATCACTCGTACAAGCCAAACACAGCTACAATACTGTAGCTTAATGTAATACTTGCCTCTTACACAGCCCCAACAAACCCAAGCAGAGGTGCAATTCAAAGCTTCAACATGCTGAAACTAACCCCTATTGAAGAACATAATTAAAACATAAAATAATTATCTCCCTCTCAGTGAACACGTTCCAATGTCCAAACCTACAGCTGAGTTACTGCTGAGGATATAATTACTGTCACCTTGCATAGTACCCAGCCCACTCTCATAGGGACTCTCCAAAACAATGTCTTTCTGCCTTGCAGTACCAATCACCATTGTCAATCATTGACTTCTGAAACATAATTCATTACTTGAACCACAACTGGGAACACACTGAGACAAAGCCACAACAGAAAATTGCATGGCATTTAATGTTATCTTGAATAGAGTTAAATTAAAATGTGTTTCATAGAACTTATTTTCACAACACTTCTTAGTATGGATGTACGCTCAAACCTACAGTATCTGTAGATACACTTCAAATAGTAGCCAGAGTGCATTAGGGTAGCACAGTGTTACATGCTTCTGGAAGATACTTGTGACATAGTACTGAAAAGGCTTCATTCCACCCTCTGAAGAGCTATGAATAAAGATGACATCATACAACACCACCCTCTTTTTTCATTTTATGAGGGTGGTAAACTCCTAAAATACTGGATCAGTAAGAGGCAGAACAATAGCTTTTACAGTTGGATCCCTCCATTAAATGCATTAGTGCTTGCCTAGAGTGTCTTAAATCCCCATTGCATTGTACACAATGGGAAGTCAAACAGTGAATTAGATACACTTCAGTAGTTATTGGATATGAAGGCTGGAGATTTGTGAAGTGTAAATAAATGGATCACCTGATCTCAAGCACTGCTCACCCCAGTTTTTTAAAAAAGCTTATTGCAATTAACAAAGTGTCTCGCCCATGAAGAGCACAGAAGCAGGTGGCAAGATATAAAATCAAATACTTCATTATAATATATAAGCAACCCCCTGTGGAAAATACTAATACAAGTTCTGGGTTAGCAAAATAGTTTATTAGGTGAGCTTTCGTGGGACAGACCCACTTCTTCAGACCATAGCCAGACCAGAACAGACTCAATATTTAAGACACAGAGAACCAAAAACAGTAAGCAAGGAGGACAAATCAGAAAAAGATAATCAAGGTGAGCAAATCAGAGAGTGGAGGGGTTGGGGGGGAAGGTCAAGAATTAGATTGAGCCAAGTATGCAGACGAGCCCCTATAGCGACTCAGAAAGTTCCCATCACGATTTAAACCACGTGTTGATGTGCTGAATTTGAATATCAAATTTGAATATGAAATATCAAATTTGGCACATTAACACATGGTTTAAATCGCGATGGGAACTTTGAGTCGCTATAGGGGCTCGTCTGCATACTTGGCTCAATCTAATTCTTGACCTTCCCCCACACCCCTCCACTCTCTGATTTGCTCACCTTGATTATCTTTTTCTGATTTGTCCCCCTTGCGTAGTGTTGTTGGTTCTCTGTGTCTTAAATATTGAGTCTGTTCTGGTCTGGCTATGGTCTGAAGAAGTGGGTCTGTCCCACGAAAGCTCACCTAATAAATTATTTTGCTAGTCTTTAAAGTGCTACTTGACTGCTTTTTTGTTTTGATAGTGTATAGACTAGCACAGCTTCCTCTCTGTTACTAAGTTCTGGTTTGTTTTGTTAGAATACAGACTAACAATGTTACCTCTGTTACTGTAGAAAATAGGAACACATCTTATATTACTTCTACTTTTACTAGTACCAAATAACATACTTTCAAATACAGATTTACTTTGAGGGGAGACTATTATTTTGTGCAATATTCCTAAAATCTGAGACCTGCAAAGACACTAGAAGACTTCTGAAATTGAGGTATTATCTTACCTGATGCCTACACTTAGGAAAAACTTTGAAATGGCCATGTTAATGGCCAAATCGAAGAATACCAATGAGGCACTGAAATGAATATTCAGTGCCTCATTAGCATGCTGCTGGCCACCACGCTTCAAAAGTGCAGCTTTTCGCTCACATACAGCTTGCCTACCGGGGGGGGGCGGGGGGGTCCTTTTCGAAACTGCTGATAGGAATAAGGGGATTTTGATGTTTGCAGGCTCCTTCTGAAAAGGACCCCTGTGTAGAAGAGCCATGCATGAGGGAAACATGGCACTTTCGAAGTGCTATGGCTGGCAGCATGCTAACGAGGTGCTGAATATTCATTTTAGCACCTCATTAGTATTCTTCAATTTGGCCATTAACATGACCATTTCGAAGTTTTTCCTAAGTGTAGACGTAACCGCAGTCAAATATAACCCTCATGCTTTTATTGCTGCAGCACTTGATTTTATTGTAATCTAAATAAAGCAATGGTGATGAGGCACGGAATGGATTGGTTTGAATGCAAGTATGTACAAATTCACTGAAAGTAGCAGGAAAGCACCCAGGCACATCCAGGAAATGGCTATCCTGAATATGTGACAATATGTAACGGAGCTTTGTCTTAATTACTTTAAAAAACAGCTCTAATAAAATATTAACACACTACATTATACACTGAATATTAACCTGATTGTTAATCAGGAAAGAACCTACCTAATGATTCTGGTTTGCTGGCTGGGAAACCCACTTCGATTGAAGCCACAGAAAGTTGCTACTACTCACAGGCAGCTCTTCAGCCTGTACCCATCCTCAGCCTTACAGCTGAGCCACTAAGCACTGGGGATGGGGAACTGAGGAGCTACTGAGAACAGCTCTTTTAAAATAATGTCCTAAAATACAGTCTTTTAAAATAATCACAGCTGAGGTAGGGGTGCCAAAGGCATTGGGGTCAGCTGGGTTGCACGCAGAAGCAGCAGTGGGCTGGGGGAAGGCAACATCCCCAACCAGGCAAATTCCCTCATTTGGGACAGGTAGGTTAAGAGGGTGCCAAACCAGGGAAATCCAATCTGTACAACATTACAACATGCAGAAAGACATTTCAATTCTTTTAATGTGTACATAACAGGCTTTCTTACAGCAGATGGTTTTGAATATTGTTTTAGTAAGCTAATTTTAGTTAGTACGTGATTAAAACATGAAGCGGGTCTTTGCCCATGAAAGCTTAAGCTCCAAAATGTCTGTTAGTCTATAAAGGTGCCGTGGGTCATCTTGTTGCTTCTCAAGATGAATACTGTTTGCCACAGGAACCTTCTGTCATCTTCTCTACACAGGCTAACCTTTTCATTCTCATGTGTATTATATCGACAACTGAATCTTCAGTAATAATTTCAGTTCTTCACTAAGCACAGTTTTCTTCAGCAGAAGAAAAACATGAGTTTTATTTGTAATTACTTTAGCAAAAAAAAAAAAAAGATGGAGAGAGAAACGGAGAGGTGTTCATCGTGCTGACCTTTTTTCTATGAGGTTCCAGTGGATTTTGTTGGTTGCTTTGTATGATTGTTTTTTAAATATGAATCTTTCTAAAGCTCTGCCAGCACGCAGGTTGGTTCAACAATGGTACAGCAAGTGCAAATAAACAAGGAACAGCAAGTGCAAATAAACAAATCTAGCATTCTGTGGACTGAAGACAATGGCAAACTCCTAGAAGTATTCTGCCAAAAAGACGTTAAGCTAGTGAATGAAAGAACGAATTTCTTACAAGTAGTCTGTTTCATTTAAATATTGGGACACTGGGGTGGTTGTGAGCTAGAAACCGAGGCATAATTCCACCTATGCCTGAATGTATCTGTTTGCTCACACCTTTATTATCACAAAGGTAAAACACTTCAGCTGAGGAACAGGCAAGCAGGGAACCTCTCTGGAAGGGCTAGATATGATTGCATCCTTCCATTCAGGACAAGGAGGTAACAATTACATGCTCGTTTATTCAGGGATAGCTGAATCAATGGGAATCCAGCACTCTGGGACTAGACCACATGCCAGTGTGTATTGTAGATGGGCCATGCAGTCCAAGGGGTTTCCTGGGAGGTCTTAGAAGAAGGGTATTGATTTGATTGCAGCTGTGTGTGTGTGAGCAAGAAGCAGCCAGAGAATTAACAAAATCACAGGTGCACACACAGAAAGCAGTAAGGAAGAAGCAAAGCCATCAAGAAAGAAATATTGATAGTGCGACCCTGAGACCATGACTACACTGGGAGTCCTCTATGGCTATAGGAATGCTAGTATGCTGGCGAAGATGCACTTGTTACTTCTAGAACAAACCATTTGCCCAAGCCCGGATTTGCCATTACTTCTATATCTATGCTAGAGACTTCTGCCTGAACAACTGGGGGTGCACAAATGGCTGGATAACTGTACTAAGAGAGTAGTTATTAATGGTTTTCAATCCTGCTGGAAAAGTACAACAAATGGGGTTCCGCAGGGGTCTGTATTGGGACTGGTTCTGTTCAATATCTTCATCAACGATTTAGATATTGGCATAGAAAGTAAGCTTATTTAAGTTTGCAGTTGATACCAAGCTAGGAGGGGTTGCAATTGCTTTGGAGGATGGGATCAAAATTCAAAATGATCTGGATAAATTGGAGAAATGGTCCGAGGTAAACAGGATGAAGTTTAATAAGGACAAATGCAAAGTGCTCCACTTAGGAGGGAATAATCAGTTTCACACACACAGAATGGGAAGCGACTGCCTAGGAAGGAGTATGGCAGAAAGGGATCTAGGGGTTATAGTGGACCACAAGTTAAATATGAGTCAACAGTGTGACGCTGTTGCAAAAAAACCAAACATGATTCTGGGATGCATTAACAGGTGTGTTGCGAACAAGACACGAGAAGTCATACTTCTGCTCTACTCCGCGCTGGTTAGGCCTCAGTGGGAGTATTGTGTCCAGTTCTGGGCGCCGCATTTCAAGAAAGATGTGGAGAAATTGGAAAGGGTCTAGAAAAGAGCAACAAGAATGATCAAACATCTAGAGAACATGACCCGTGAAGAAACGCTGAAACACTTGGGCTCGTTTAGTTTGGAAAAAAGAAGATTGGGGGGGGAGGGGAGACATGATAGTGGTTTTCAAGTGTCTAAAAGGGTGTCATAAGGAGGAGGGAGAAAACTTGTTCTTCTTGGTCTCTGAGGATAGAACAAGAAGCAATGGGCTGAAACTGCAGCAAGGGAGGTTTAGGATGGACATTAGGAAAAAGTTCCTAACTGTCAGGGTGGTCAAACACTGGAATAAATTGCCTAGGGAGGTTGTCGAAGCTCCATCTCTGGAGATATTTAAGAACAGGTTAGATGAATGTCTATCACGGATGGTCTAGACAGTACGTAGTCCTGCCATGAGGGCAGGGGGCTGGACTCGATGACCTCGCAAGGTCCCTTCCAGTCCTAGCATTCTATGATAACTGTCAGTCAGGTATCACACCTCTTTATATCCCTGGCTGAAACAGGTGTGCAGGCACAAATCTGAAGCATAATAGTGTGGACCTTAAAAAAGCTGTTAGCACTTCTGGGCACATTGCTGGCTGGAAAGAGACATGGAATTGAGCAAGGAAACTACCTCCAACTCTATGATTCCTACTGAGTTCTGGCAACAGGAGTGCGTGTACATTAACTGTAATGGAACAGGAGTGCAAACACCTGACTCCATCATCAATGCCTCCCCCTATGGGAAGCTGCTGACAGGGCCTCAAATTTTTATTAACCACTCAGGCCAAAAAGAGTAAGTTTCCCCAAAACAAATACTTTGGGATACATATCTCATAGAACTGGAAGGGACCTTGAAAGGTCATTGAGCCCAGTCCCCTGCACTCCATGCAGGACCTATCACCATCCCTGCCAGATTACTACTTTAAATCTTACCTACCCCAGATCCTTGAAAGGCCCCCTCAAGTACTGATCTCTCAACCCTAGGTCTACAAGGCCAATGTTCTAACCAATGAGCCATCCCTATATGGCTGGAGGCAGTTATCTCTACTAGCCTTTGGGGGCAGTTTCCTGTGCTTGACATTTGAATGGCACCTGCAGGAGAAGGTGTCTGGTGACTAAAAGCACCTTCCCTTGACTTTGCTTGGTCTGTCCCAGACAGACAGCCTTTCTAGCCAAGAACCATGATCACATTATGGGGCTGCAGGGATTCAGAGGTAGATGCCTGAGTGTAATCTTTCAGTATGTTCAAATAAATCATTCAAACTATTTGAAGACTGAAAAGTGTGCATGCTTAGTTACGCTCTCTTGATTTCAACAGGAAAGGGGGCTGTATAAACCACGGGAGGAAAGCAATGATTAGTCTAACCTCTTAAACATGATTATTTCATCCAAAGTTTGAAACTGTACTTTAATATGCCAATTTAGACATACAGGGTGTTGACAAATTCCTGGAGGTCTCTTCCCTTCTTGGCCAGAGCCCCGTGTTCTCCCCATTCTCAGCCAGATTCCAGAAAAATCCTACTTTCTCCTGCTGGGAAAAGTGAAGCTTAAAACAACTTGCAGAAGAGTCTGGAAGCTCTCAGGAGCAGGGACCGCCTTTTTGTTCTGTGTTTGTACAGGCCTAATGTAAAGGGCTTCAGCAGTAAAAGCAACGAACAGTGGTGACCCACCTCACTGTGGGGGGGCAGGAGGACATGGTAACTTCCAGGCTCTGAGACACTGCTTCAAGAAGATCTGTTGGTGGTTATGGTGGGGTTCCTCCATTACGATAGACCTAGCCATAATTCAGGACTGAGGGAGCTTTGTCTAAAAGACATTTATCTCTCACTTCTTTTTAATCAACAACAGCTTTAGAGAGCTCAGAACAAACTTGATTTCTGAAAGGGGACTAGAATCCCTACCACAATCACCTGCGCACTAAAAGTGGTGTGAAGAATGGGCGGAGGACCATGAAGCAAACTGGTCCTCTTGATCTACCCAGTTCAGTGCTGAATTGATCAATAAAGTAAATCTTCCAGGGAGTTCCAGTGAAGGTGAGAGGAAATGGAGCAGTAACTATGGGAGAGGTCAGAGGCATCACAGATCCCAGGAGATCAGCTGTCCACCACCACAAGTTAATTAACACTTTAAAATATGAATTGCCAAGCACACTAAAGATACTTCACTATAAAAACCCAGGACTACATGCAAAAAGGGCAAGTATTTCACAACATGTAAAAATGAACCCTCTGGTACACCCTCCAGATCATATGTTTAGGGTAAAATGCAAGAGGTCTGTTGTCCCAGACCTCCTATATATCAAAATAACATCATAGAGGAAAAAAATGTTATGCTTTCCAACTGAATGAGTTATCCTATCAAACTTAAAATTTTAACTCCTTAAACACTGAACTGGTTTTCTAGTATATTTTGTTATCTTAAAAGTAACTTATTTTTTGGTTTGAACTTACAGGACCCTTGTTCAACGTCTACTGCAGAAATGTTCCTATGTCAATGGCAAAGATGTAAATATTGTAATGTGTTGTGTCTTTGATTGTTTCAGGTTTACTGGTCTCTGAGGGAAAATGAATGACTCAGTTACAGGCACTAAGCGTCTGCAATGCAGTATAATTAGCCCTACATGGGAGATGGACCTTCTGTTCATCTGCCCTACCCCGCACCCCAGTCAAGTCACTTCCTTGCTTCAGCTTAACAACTGAATTGATGAAAGTGTGCTGGCAGCCAACTGCATTAACAGGTTAGTCGAGAGCCAAACTTTCACAGACCACACATGTATGTCTGCTGCTGGATTTCTACATTAACAACCTTACACAGATTTGAAGTATTTAAGTACAAAGGAGGAAACAATTAAACACTGAAATGCTATAGTACGAGCATATTTAAGTTTGAGTGTCCCAATCAAACAATCAATCAATCCCTACTAGATTCTTCTTCAGGAACCACCATCAAATATACGGTCATCTGTCCATAAGACTACATGAGAGAAGAAAACAAGTGAAGAACCCTGAATGGTCAAACATGCAGTCTGGCCTTCAGGAGAGCTAAAGCAGTTTTGAGCTCACAAAAGTACAGACAAAACTAATGCTACTTAAATATTCAAACACCTAACCCAATCTCCAGATCAGATGCTCCAGCATTTAAAAGTGACCTTTATTGTGCCAAAACCTGCAGACACACAGATGCAGCCTAGGGTTCTCAGTAGTTGATCATTCTATTGTCATTTCAGGATACATATTCAAGGTCCAGGTTGCTTCTGTATATCTTTAGTTTTCTCATTTAGCCATTTTAATAGTCCATTCCCCTTTTTGCAGCGTCTACCTCCCTGTTCAGTGGCAGTCTGTGTTTTGACACAAACACAGCAGGATGCATTGATATTAAAACAGCTCCTTCAAGCAGCAGTAGCACTGCTGAGGACAAAAGGCTTAATAAATTTCCCTTCATTCACCTCCCAGAATGGGGTGAAGCAAAGCAGCACAACCAGGAAAGTGAAAACAAGATGGTGTGGGTTGGAAAAGGCCACTAACTGCTAGATAGTTTTGAGCACTATATTTACAAAACACATTCTTCAGAACAAGACTCGTTTAACTTTATCATCTGTGTCTGGCATTGAGCACACAGCCCTAACTTACGTGACTATGCATGGATACAAATTGCTGTCATACTGTGCTATGTAGTCAACTCCTTCATACCAGATTACTAACTTAAAATAGGCTCTCAGGTGGGAGGAAGCAGACAGAGAAGTCCTTTCAGAAATCTTGCACCACGGGGTTTGGGGAAAAAAAATCTCCTTTGGCTAGGTGCATGAAATAATGGATAGTGTATTGCCAAGGGCATGCTCAGTACTCTAAGATGTCTTGGATGGAAGCTCCATGGGCCAAGGAAAGCATGGAAATCTTTTCCACTTTGCCCAGGAGGCTGTCCTAGTGGGAGATTTCTGGCTCTAAAGTAGGACCTGTTGAACAGACTCTAAATGCTTTTTCCTCTTCATTCAGCCAAGCTGCAGCCCTGCCATAAGGTGTTGGAAACTGACTATTGGATTCAGCGTGCCCCTGCAGTCCAGCACAAGGAGGTTAGCAAGGTCGGGAAATACCAGGAGAGGCTAATTGACAGCAAGGAGTTCTAAGAACTGGGCTCTTGCATGGCTCTGGAACAGTCCCTGGGAGGACCTCTTCAAGATGTTAGCCTCCTTAAGTCACACGCTTTCAGTGGAGCAAATCCCTGGGCTTCAGCACTTCCTGATCCCAATCTCTGAGCCTTCAGCAGGCCTGCCTCACTCTTGGGCACCAATCAGCCCTGTGGGGGACACACTCAAAATTCATCATTAGAGACATTAAGCCATAGTCAACCAATTGGGAAAGTCATACTTGGACAGGAAAAGTTGCTGATTTGTGATCCTCCTCCATTATGAGGAGACTGCATATATTGTTCTGTTCTGTTCTTGCTAAACTTGAACCTGCCCTGCTGGGCTCTGCCATTCATCATTCTAACCACCAGGGAGCTCAAGCTGGATGAGAAAACAACCTCTTGTATTCCTGCACAGGAACAAAAACATCACTTCTCTAAGCACTAACTGCTTGTGATACTGTGGCTGGTGTACCCCAAAGGGTTTTCACATGCTTGAAAATGCTCCTCATTAATGGGGAGGGCCACTCTACCACGGACACAGGGTTGGAGAATGTCCCTAAGTTTATGAGTACCCTCCTGTAAGAATTCCACTGGAAAACTGAAGGATATGACCATCCAATGTAAAAAAGGTCCCAGTATGCCTTGTACTCTTCCAAAATTGAGGAGGATGAACCAGGCAGCAATGCATCATCCAGGAATGAAGGCAAGGCTGTTGGCTGAGTGACAGATGTGTCCTGCTACTGAGATAGTGTATCTGGATGGAGAAGTACCAAGAAGGAGAACTGGGGAATCTCAGTTGCAGCTGGGTCCACATCCACCAAAATGACACACAAGCAGGCAATTGACCTTTGATATGTACAACAAGCAAAACCTCTGCATATGAGTAGGTTCCCAATGAGCCAAAGGGGACCGCGTGTTTAGGAAAGGAATTGATGGCCTGCAGACACGAGAACTAGGGCTTCCATCTCATCCTCAGTTCACATAGCATACTTGAAAGCCATACTGGCCTACAGTGACCATCAGATCTCCTCTGTCAAAGCAGAGCAGGAAGACAGGCATCCCAACTTTGAAACTGAGGAGTCTCTAGACCTCAGTGTGGGAGAAGGGGAGGGAACAACAGGCAATCTGACTCATCCATGGTCTAGAAAGAGATTAGAACTGGCGGTGTCAACAGTCAGCATCACCAGTGCCAAGTATGAGAGTCCCACAGGTAAGGTCAGTTCCAGTACCAAGAACAGGATCCAAGTGACTGTGTGGCAACATGAAGGATGGTAACAACCACCCTGGAAGCATCTGCAGCATGGACTATGTCGGTGCCCAGAAAGGACGCAATGCCAAAAATGCCCACTCTGGTACTGTGTCCATACCTAATCACCAAAAAGTGTGCCTCTTGGTACAGTATCAAAAAAGCCTGAGACTTCAGCAGCACACTCCAACATGTGGCAGGGGAGCATCACAGACACTGCCTCACAAAGTCCTGGATCAGCAGCAAAAGCAAATCAAAAGAGAGAGTACCACCACCACAGCATAGTACACCAATGTCAGACACCATTGGTGTCAATACCAGAATCAATGGATGCCCGTAACCAAAGTCAAAGATACCAAGACTGATAATCCTTAACAAGCATTATCAACATCTGTAAATTATCAGAACTTCTAAAAGCTAAAACAAAAGTGTACTAACCTGTATTCCCAGAGTTTCAAAATCACTTTCATATTGGTCATCAGCTACAACTATACTATGTATGCCTGCTTTTCTCACCAAAATGTTCATGTAACAATGCAATTTTTGTCTTACAAAACTTTCACAGCTCATACCTCATCTGCAAAAGGTGGAATACCTGCAGCTCCTCTTGAAATTAAAGGGACTTAGACTGCTTAACTCTCACATGAAAAATTAGATCCTATATGCATGCTTCCCATGATCCAGATATTTTATTCACGGCTACACAAAGCTCCAATAAAATAATAATGAGAAATTCTTGCATACAAATTAATATACCAAGTCACAGTACTAGGTTTGAAAAGAAATTAAGTAAGTGACAATATGAAAGCTAGGGTACACACCATGTGTTATCACAATAACCTTAACTTTGCTGGATAATTTGCTACAAGAAACATTTGGGAGTTATTTTGTACACACTGTGGAATTATTTTGACAACAAACTTGGTAATTGTCCCTGCATTTGAAATATCAAAACAGAGTCAGGTCAATAGTTTATTTTAAGGTTCCTTCAAGTCAGCTTTGTGTTCAAGATTTTCTAAAAAAGAATGGATATGTCTGTTTTCAAGTCAGATTTTAATGCATTTCTTGTAGTTGCACACATTAAAAAAGGGAGAGTCCATTCTGAAGTTTTTGGCATACTGTATGTTTATTGTAGTTGCCTAGAGAAAATCCTACCAGTATTGTAAATAGCAAGACTGATATATTACTCATCTATGAGAGTAAGAACTTTAATACTGATTATTACCCAAGTACCATTACCTAAAAAATTGGGACTGCAAACAAATTACATAAAACAATGATCAGAGTGTTGGTCTCCAACAATGAATGTGAAATGTCCATTAACTACAGAACTGTAGCAATTAAATGGTTTTGAACAACTCCACTTGAAAGGGGGCGGAGGGAGTGAACCAGTTGTCAGTAATGGATCACTTTCCTAATATCAACAAACCTTGAATTCTTTTAAAACTGCAGTAGCCTGCACCACACACATTAAGTTCTCTATTAGCAGTAGCTTTCAACCTTTTAGAACCCTACTGTCTTGCATAAGGAAACAAGGCCAGAGCTGCCCAACCATACCTCTGAAAACCAATACCCTGCTACGGACTTTGAAACCTGCTATAGCTAGGACCCAAGCTGCTGAATTCTAACTCTCCAGTCTCCATTTGTGACCTGAGCACCTCAAGATCAGGGCAAAATGGTCTGGGGATGAGCGAAGAAGTCTTCCAAGAAGTACATCCCACTTAGCTAGAGATGTGCCTAGTTTTACAACAGTCTACATAAAAAGGACTCGTAAAGTTGGTATAAATTAAAATTTTATACAAATACTGATTTGGTTTTAATGCTCTAGATACTATACATTGAAATGAAAGAACATTTATTTTATGGTAAACGTGAGAAGGTATGCAATTTCTTCAATAATAACATACTGTGAGATTTGTATTTTTGTGTGTGATATTGTAAGCAAATAGTTTTTAACTTAAGTGTAACTTGGGGGTACACAGACAGAGACTCCTGAAAGGATTACAGTAGTCTAGAAAGGCTGTGAGCAAATGATTTAGATAAGCTTCAAAATTCTCTTGATCTCCTAAATATTACAATGGGCATGTACATGAGCCAAGACGACGCCTGATTTCAGACAAAAGGTGTACTGATTTAGCTAATAGTGCTTGGCTTGAGGGGGACAGAAGACTGCCAATAAGCAAACATGCAGAATTACCTGCCAGATCTATTACTGCAGTATTCAGTGGTCAGCCAAGACTGCATCCCTGAGTGAAGGTTATACAGCTGATAATGCCATTAATTTAGCTACTGATTTCAGTCAAGTTAGTGTACAGTAACCTTACAAATTAAAAGTTGATTTCTGTCTAAACTGAAAATGCCAAAGCCACTGTTGTTGGTGTCTGGCATATACGTGAATAATGCACAAACATTAATCTTCCCTTTGCTCTCTAATGCAGTCAGTGACCTTAATACCAGTTCAGTTTTTAATCATCTGGCTGTAACAGTACAGCTGGCATCCACTCTGCCTGACACACAACCTCCCCAATAAATAAAAAACAAAACCCCTTAACCATCTCATGACGATGCTTAAGATGATTAAAATCCCTTAGCTCTTGGATTTTATTTCACCATGACAGTGACTGGACAAAGCCCACTCTCGAATTCAAACACAAAGCTAATCCTTACAGACTAGAAAATCACTATGCAAAAAACATTCTTCAAGCATGATCTTTCAGACACTGGCCTAAACAACTGATATGTAAGTACCCCTAACACAAAGCAAGGTTCATTCAACATGAGCTTCTTTGAAAGGAGATTTCTGGGTCGGAGCATGAAAGCAAAAAATTAAGGGTGTAAGCTATGAAGTGCTCTGAAATTCTCCAAGGTCTCTGATTTAAAGAGACATTTCAGGTGAGAGCATATAAGGATAATCAGATCTTGGTATGAAACTGTCATTTGCTTTATCATCAGCTCCAGTACAAAAATCTCTTTGGCCCCACTAAGGCCTTCATGGCTGCTTCTTTAATTCTTGAATCCAATGGTTTTGCTTTAGAACTCAAATATACTAACTTGCTTTAAAACACCCACCCACCCACCCACCCACCCCCAGGAGTGAGGTAATGAAAAGCTCAACATGAAAAACAAGCCATCCCAAAACTTGGGGCACATACCCACCTCCTCAGGGAAGATACAAACAACTATCTAAGTGTCAAGTGTTTAAAATTAAGTTGACATATTTTCTTTTCCAAAAGCACTGATGTGATTTATGAGCCTAAGTCTTAACGCAGAATGGGACTTAGGTGCTTTTGAAAGTGTTATGCTTTAGCTCTATAGCTAAAACAGCTGAAGTGAGAACTTCACCATCCACTTAAAGGGTGCAAATTCTGATGCTGTTGATACTATGAATGCTAACGTTAACTAATTCAGGTTCCTCAAAGCACATAAGACGGGAGCAAAAGTCTCAAATCATGCATTTCCCAAAGCTGGTGGAGGTGGGGAAGAGGACAAGGAAAAGGAATCACCTGGCATGGATGTGGAACCTTCACCATCGCACGGTGGGCTGCAACAAACACAGGTAGCTCTTCTCCTAAAGGAGGCTCAGCGTTTTAAAGTTGGGAGAACACTGATGAAAACTATCATTACTTAAATTTTAGAAAGCAATTTTGCTAAAGAAATTTGATACTGCCAGCCAAACACATTACCTGTAAAAAAAGCAGCCAATTTCAAAACAAAAGCCAAACAAATAAATCATTCAATAAACACTGAAGGATAGGTAACAATTTCCCTGCCACTGATGTGGCAGCTATTTTATTAATCATACACACCTTAGGCATTCCTTGTTTTGGTTCATGTAAAGAAAATATGAACTACAAAAATCTCTGTGTCTACCAAAATTTGAAATAACCCCACAGAGCAAATAAGAATCAGAGAGTTAAAGTAGATACTGACGCTGCTTTAATAGCTTAGGTCCCATCTACAAAAAAGAAAATGAGATGGAAACATTCTTTTCTGCATACGCTGCTTCTCATGATGTTTGTTTCCTGTCATTACTTTAACCTCTGGTTCCCATAACACCTTGATGAATAAAAATATTATTTGGTGTCTAGTAAAAACTGAAAGCAACAAAATGCAAAGGTTACATTAAGGGTCAGAGTTGAACTATGGAGTCAAAGCCAGCAGAGTCAAGGACTGCCACTACCCTCTTATCTTGACAGTCTATTTATATACAGGAAATTATTTCACTTGTCAGCTCCAAAGCACAACCCCCTCCCCAAAAAACCCACTAGGGTGAATAAAGAAGAGCAAATGGAGATAAATTTGAATGTCTTGGCATTATAACAAAGAGCAACAGCCCAAACTGAAGACTAAATTCAAAATGTCTTCTTGGAAAAAAAATATTTTCCTGAGAGTATCAGTAACCCAAAAAAAAATAAAATAAAATAAAAAACCCACCCTAAACCAACAACAACAAACAGTTCTGAAACCAAATACACTTTTCTGGAAGAGAAGAATGAGTTACTGCTGTAGGAGAAACCAAAACATTGTTCCAAATTTAAAAACAAACACACGCATCCGCACCCCCTTGAGAGCTAAATGCAGGCACTCCAACCTACAAAAATGAGACTTACATACTAAGCATTGTTTTTTTAATATATGTTTTCTATATACATAATACAGTAATACTTTTTAACTAGGGTAAGGTTTAACCCATGTTAAGTTTTGCAAATAGTTTAAAAATTTGTGCTAAAAAACTTTACAATACTTGCATTGGGAGAAATCACACTGGATTTTTTTTTATAGGCCTACCCAACACTGCACATGGATGAAAATATCTGTTTCTCCTTACATATTTACCCCCAGTGTAAGAATGCTGTACTATCTCTGCATTTTTCTAACAGCACAAAATATATTCTAAGTATTTTGGCAGAAAGCAAATACCAAAAGCTGTTTAAAAGAAGCTAGTTTCCTTTCTGTGGTTACTTCAAACTTTATGAAGGTCAGACCACAAATTGTAGTAGCATTTGCTGCAATCCCACATGGATGTATTTAATATTTTATTAATGTAGCATTTGTATGTATGAAATAATTAGTTGCACACTGACAACTTTACTACAATGATATTTACAACATAAAGAATGCATTATTTACACCTGACCTGTGCCGGTCCTGGATCTGCAACATTTTGCTAACAATGAAAAGCTACAGTACTGTTCCTTCAAAATAAACACACCTGTTTACACACAGATAACACTGTCTATCTCACGTTAAAAACAAACCAACCTAAAAATCCTGTCAGTGAATGTACTGTAGTTGTATTTTACTATTTATAACTTTTTAACCATTATGAAATATGTTTAGTCTACAGACTGATGCAACCAATATTGTCAAATTAAATTGTATTACCTATTAAAGTTCCAGAAAATGGCATTACTGGAAAGTGCAAAAATATAATTTTTCCACACCAAAGCACCATAACTTACTATCAGGTTGACTTTTAAAGTTCCTCTTTTTGATTACACATCTTACTCCATGCCAGAATTAAAATGACGGTCTTACACACTGCTCTCAGTATGGGTAACAGGCCCCAATTCTATTTATTTTCAAATAATATAATTTTAAAGGTAGTTTATTTTTGTATACCAAAAAAGATTAACAACCCCAGTAGCTGTCCCTGTTATTTTCTAGGTAAGTTTCAACAACTGCTGCAAACTTTACCTTACATGGAATGTGTAAAAGCATTATTTAACATTGCTAATACAGGTTGAACCTCTCTAGTTTGGCACTCTCATTTTGCAGCATCCATAATCTGGCATGATTTGAGTTAGCTGAATATCTATTTATCATGGGTGTAGCCAAATTTCCCATGGTCCCACAAATCTGTTTACAGCCACAATCCTAGCTCTTGGTGTTTTGTGTTATTAGCTCTAATTTAATCTCATGGTCCAGCAAATTCTCTCATTAAGCACCAGTCAAGTCCCCAGGGTGCCAGACTAGAGAGGTTCAACCTGTACTTGCATGTGTTTTTAGCTTCACCAGCCATCTGACAACTGCAGATACTTTGACTATCCTCACTATCAAACTGTTAAAGTAGAGGG
Organism: Carettochelys insculpta; assembly: GCF_033958435.1. Lineage (NCBI taxonomy): Eukaryota > Metazoa > Chordata > Testudines > Carettochelyidae > Carettochelys > Carettochelys insculpta. The sequence goes on along the minus strand of NC_134144.1, from coordinate 3,515,855 downwards.
AGGGATACTGGACATATTCTAGACCAGATTTAATATGACTTCTCCAATGCTCTGCCTGGTAAAAGGCTTGTCCAGTACAGTACCATCTCAGAGCACTGAGTGACCTAGTGACCTACATAAAAAGCAACACACGCTGGCTCTATCCCCCTCTGCAATGAAGAAGCTGCACTTGTGTCACGTTCATCTACCCTGGCAGTGCCCAAAGCTCCAGGAGGGGAAGCCTGGCTCCGCAGTCAATCAGCGTCCCACTCCTGCACGTGAGGAGTGCTCTCTTGGTCTGCAGCTTCAGGGAAGCCGAACCCGAGAGGCCCCACGAGCTGTAGGAAGCGGGGCCTTAACCCCCAGAGCGCATCACCTGCCAAACAAGCGCGCTGGGCTGCCAGCTGCTCCTGCACTGCCTGCTCGCTTGTCACCGGAGCCCGGGGACACGCCAGCAGAGTGACCAGAGAAGGAGCGCGCCTCGGCACCGCGGTCAAAGGAGCAGCAGGACCTGTAGGGGCCTCCCGCTCCGGAGCCGGAGAGCCGCGATCCCCGCTCCGCTCCCCGTCCCCCAGCCCCCGACCCAGCCGCAGGGCCGCGGTCCCCGCTCCGCTCCCCGTCCCCCAGCCCCCGACCCAGCCGCAGGGCCGCGGTCCCCGCTCAGCTCCCCGGGCACCTTTGCGGGGCGAGCCAGCGATGCTCTCGCTGCTGGACAGCAGGTCCGCCGGGGCTCTGCGCAGGCTGCCGAAGTAGCCCCTGGGCCGGGGGGAGCGGCTGCCACCGGGGGCGGGGGCCCTGCGGGTGAAGATGCCGCTGAAGAAGCGGAGCAGCCGGGGCTCGTGGGCGGAGGCGGCGCCGGCCCGGCCCAGGCGCTCGGAGAACCGCTGCAGGTCACTGTTATCCAGGGTGCGGGTCTTGCCCGGGCCGCGCTCCCAGCGCTGCCGCGGCCCCGCCTGGCTCAGCCCCTCGCCCGCGGCCGGCGGGGCCAGGCAGCCCGAGCTGCGGTGCCGCTTGGCCCGCGCCCGCAGCAGCTCCCCGCCGCTCCAGTGCCGGAAGCTGAAGCTCCGCCGCAGCCGGCCCGGCTCCTCCGGCCCTGGGGGTAAGCGGCGCCCAGCCACCTGCAGCCGGCTCAGCTCCAGCTGCCCGGTGCTGAGGGTCCGGAAGGTGCGGCCGGCGGCCGGCGGCTCCTCGCCCTGCTCATCCTCCGGCAGCAGCCCGGCCCGCGGCGGCTCCAGCGGCTCCCTCTTCACCATAGTCACAGAGATGCGGTAGATGGTCCTGCGCGGCGGGCCGGCGCGCTGCAGCCTCTCGGGGGGCGGCTCGCTGCTGGCCAGGAGGTACATGGCTCCCGCCGCCGCCGCCGCCGCGCCGGATTCAGCTCGCGGGGCCGCTGCTCCGCGCCGCAGCTCGCTCCTCCATGCCGGGCAGCCGCCCCCTAGGCGCGCCGCGAGCCGCGCGGCAGCATCCCCCTGCCGGCCGTCAGCGCCAGCTCATTGTTTACAAGGCGCCGCGCGCTCGGCTCGGGCACGGCTCTCACAGGGCCACGCCCGCCGCCGCCGCCGGGGGCTGAGGGGCCGCGCAGCCCGAGCCCCGGCCAAACATCCCCGCCGAGCGCGAGCTGCGCCCGAGCCCCAGGCAGGCCAGCGTTCGCCGGGCGCCGAGCCGCCAGCCCCAGCGGCGGGACCGAAGCGCCGGACTGGATCGCTGCTCTCCCGCGGACCGATCAGCAGGCTAAACGCAAACACGCCGGTCCTCTCCCTTCGGGCACAGCACTGCTCCCACGTGAAGTTACTCAGCCAAGTGCCCTCCAAACTCTCAGCCCACCTCCGCTCCGGGACAGCAGCAGCGGCAGCCCTGGGCTCAGCCCCTCCTGGTGTCCCATGCCTCCCGCGCGAGCTCCTGCCATCTTTCCCTGTCCAGCACCCACGGGCTGAGTTTCTGGAGCGGTTGATATCAATTCCTTCCCACGTGTAAAGAAAACTGGACTCCACCGTTGCATATGAAGTTTTTCACCTCCTGGTCTCCAGCCCAGTTCTAAAGCACTCAGTCTTAGTGGTAATACACCGTTGTTATCCAAAACCAGCTGACTTTGGAACCTTACTCTCAGCAAGCCGTCAAGAGCACCAGATATCTAGAATGAGCTTTATTCCCATCCTGGTAGATGCTTCCAAGTTAAGGTGGAAAACCATTGGCAGGTCAAAAATTGGGAGAGCTTCAAGCAGCTCTATTCATGGCCTATCTAGTTCATAGATAGTGAATTAATTTTCCAGCACTGTTAAATCTGATATCCTTCACAGGTAACAAATACGGGGTGGCGGGGGAGAAGAGAAGCTAAGGATATGTTATTGCCATCAAAAAAGCAAGCCAAAGCTTTGCAAATGATAGCCCCTATTGTGCCTTCTTTAAGGCAAAAAAAAAAATCAAAGCCTGCTACTTCTGTTTAAGTGCCGGTCACCTTATGCTGGGCAAACCCTCCCTCATCTGCTCAAGTGCCCGTGCACGCACACGCACACACACACTTCAGCTTCGAACAAAGGAATGCTGAATCACACCACTACCTGCGTTGTCAGTGTTCCCATATGCTGTTAGCATCAAATAGTTGGAACCCACTGAAATACTTTCACATGACATGGTGAATTAAGGTCAACCATCCTTGCTTCTCCATTTAACCTTTTTGTAACATTATGATTCACTATGTTTTATGGGTCATTTGGCTGCCAGGATACACTGTTTATACACTTCAGGCATATCAATGCACTATTAAAAATCCAAATATTCACAATTTCTACAATGTCTTCTGCATGGATGTTTCCACCTCTATTACCAGAGTAAGATAAAGTTTCAAAATGCGTATGATGTCTTTCAGGCTATTGAAAATGCCGTTTCATCCCCTAAATGGCCATTTGTTGTCAGTGCAAAAGTTACAACACATTTATCCATTTCACTACATTAACTGCTATTATAAAAACTTCAGTAGCTCCAGACACCAATATTTCTAGTTTTTTTCCCCAAGGCTAATGTAGTCCTGAATCATACAGTATTTACGAAAGCACGCAATACCTTCACTAGACAATACAGTATCACAAAATACTAACCTAAGACTAAGAGACAAGGTGGCAAAGGCAGTAGTATCTTTTACCAAGCAAACTTCTATTGGAAAGAGAGAAAGAGAAGCTTTCAAATTTACACGGCTGAAATATTTCACCCACCTTGTGTCGCTAATGTTTTGGGACCAACAAGGGTACAGCATCACTGCATAAAACTTAACACCAAGACATTGTAACAGAGACAAAGCCGGGCTAGTCTATATACTATTAAAACAAAAAAGCAGTAAAGTAGCACTTCAAAGACCAACACAATAATTTATTAGGTGAGCTTTCGTGGGACAGACCCACTTCAGACCATAGCCATACCAGAAAACTTGCATACTTGCCTTAATCTAATTCTTGACTCCCCAGGCACACACCCCTCTGCTCTCTGATCTGCTCACCTTGATAATTTTTTTTCTGATTTGTCAACCTTGATTACTGTTTTTGTTTCTCTGTGCCTTAAATATTGAGTCTGTTCTGGTATGGCTATGGTCTGAAGATGTGGCTCTGCCCCATGAAAGTTCATCACCTAATAAATAATTTTGTTAGTCTTTAAAGTGCTTCTTCACTGCTTTTTTGTTTTGACAAGACATCATAGAGTTCAGTATCATTGGCTATTGTAAATTCTTCCAAAAAACTCCATGCCACAATTTCAACTGTGCTGTATCATGGAAGTAGGCTTCTTACTACAGAGTGGAACAATTCATTTTTTCTGCTTTAGATCAAGCACAGTATACAAGTGTCCTTTCAACCTCTTTAAACACACTATTCTTTTCAACTAGAACAGTTGTTACATCGCTTGCTGAGTCTATATTCCATCACCTATTCACAAGTCCCACTCCTTCTCCCCACCAGAAAAAAAACAGTAGGTCCCAACACAAATGATGGCACAGGTGAAAAACAACGCAAACATTAATTACACTTGGAAACCTGCAGACAGGTTTTGAATTTTGTTACAATAGAATTTACCCTACTTCACTCAAATACGCTTCATTCTCTCAAAACAAAAAGCAGTCAAGTAGCACTTTAAAGACTAGCAAAATAGTTTATTAGGTGAGCTTTCGTGGGACAGACCCACTTCTTCAGACCATAGCCAGACCAGAACAGACTCAATATTTAAGGCACAGAGAACCAAAAACAGTAAGCAAGGAGGACAAATCAGAAAAAGATAATCAAGGTGAGCAAATCAGAGAGTGGAGGGGCTGCGGGGAAGGTCAAGAATTAGATTGAGCCAAGTATGCAGACAAGCCCATATAGTGACTCAAAGTTCCCATCACGATTTAAACCATGTGTTAATGTGCCAAATTTGAATATAAAAGCCAGCTCGGCTGTTTCCCTTTCCAAAACGGTGCGATAATTCCTTTTCAGTAACACATACCTTCAGGTCACTGACAGAATGCCCCATTCCATTAAAATGTTGACTAACTGGTTTGTGGATCTGGAGTGTTTTGATGTCTGTTTTGTGCCCACTGACCCTTTGTCTAAGGGAGTTAGAAGTCTGTCCAATATACAAAGCATCTGGGCATTGTTGGCACGATGCGAAAGCTCACCTAATAAACCATTTTGCTAGTCTTTAAAGTGCTACTTGACTGCTTTTTGTTTTGATAGTGTATAGACTAGCACGGCTTCCTCTGTTACGCTTCATTCTCTGGGTTTGTTACAACCTGCATCACTTGGGTGGGCAATTCAGATACCCTTCTACACAAACAAACACAACCCCTATTAAAGAGGCCACCAGTGATGGATGGATCATCTGCTTGTCAGACTGACTAGTCTTGCATTATTTACCATTCTGCAGTTAAAATAAGACTTCCTTTAGTGCAACAGAGTTTACTGATATCCAAATATGTGCCATCTGTGTGCTGTCATCACTCCCCACTATACTGAAAAAAAGTCTTCTTCCATATCATTACCCAATTTTCTGGAGCATTTTTGAATATATAGACATTTCACTCTACAATGTACTGTAAGATTATCAAGTTGAGTTCCTGATAATGGTAAATTTCACATTTAGTTGTAGAATACACACAATTAAAAAAAACTTCTGTAGTGTCACTCAACCAAAAAGTAAGATGTTGACTATCCTGTATGTACTAAAAGCAAGAAATACCAGGAAAACACTGTTTGCTAAAGGAGTTATTTTTCCTTGAGGGAATTCTTTCAAATCAAGTAACACTATAAAACAAGGTAACTGTTTCATAAATACTTGTATCTAATAAAAAAAGCATCCCTTCTTTTGGCCTGTTGGCCAAGTTCAAGGGCAGTCCATGAAGAGGCTTCTACAACCTTCAACAATTTAGTGACAGAGCACAACAGAAATGCTTCAAAATTTATCTCCCTATGGGTCAGGAAAGTTTATTCTTATTACACAGGTGGGGAACTACGTCAGAGACTGTTTGTCCAAAGTCACAGAGGAAACCTGGGGCATTGTCCAAGAACTGAAAAACTATCCAAATCCCAGTTTGCTGGCTTCTTCGCATATCTTTGACTCCTCTATCAGAATTATGCTAGATACATGCTTATGATAAAGCAGGCAATCTTTATCTTATACCTGAAGGTGTGCAGACTCAGTGATCCAACAGGTCTCCTTTAGCTTCTCTTCAAGGACAAACAGCTACTAACATTTACTGCAAAGTAAGCTGCAATGATACCTTAAAACATTGCTGCACAATTAGTCACAATACAAACTGTTAAGTGTGTCACAGGAGGCTATTAATGGGCTTTTATTAAATTAATTTACGAATCATTCATTCTATGTTACTGGTCAATTACTCCAATATTACATCTGTTTAAACAGCTATTAAAAAAGACTAACTGCACAATATTTTACTGGGCCTTTTGCCTTCCTCAAACCATGTTACCTTACATGCATCTGATCTTAAGTAAACTCATTACATCTGCCTGAATTCTAACGCACTCAGACCATACTGAACAGGAGAAGCTCAGAACCAGAATGCAGCAGAACAGCTTTTTCACAGTTTATCACACTTTCTGAACATTTAACATTAATATCCACATGAATAAAACACAAATTACTAGTATTGCTAGTGGCCACAAACTGTTTCTAGAGCCATGTTTAATTTCCTCAGCTTCCCACATCACCAAAGGTCAATATTTTAAAATTTTCCACTTTGCCATTAGTCTTTTCTATTTGAGCCTCTGGGGAGGATGTAAAATGCCCATAAAATTCTCTTAATAACAATTAAGACAACTTACTTGTTTAAAGGTTGCCAACGTATTTTTCTATTTAACAGCCCAGAAAGGAAAGAGCAAATATTAACAAATGTATTTCCAGACAGCAGCTGATTGACTGTAGCTTATTTAAGCCTTAATTCTGAAAAGCACTCTGGGAGGGCAGACTCCCACATGCACATGAAGCTCCTACCAGAGAATTTTTCTCTGCACTTGAGTTAAGTCTTAACACCTCTTCCAGAAACCAATCTGGCAAGCTGCAATCATTCTCAAATTCCCATTTGTAAAACACAAGCTAGTTATTGAGACTGTTTCTCAAGATTTGTCATTTGTTTCTGTACCCGTGCAAAAGCCCCACCCTTTCAGTAATACAGCATTATGAAAAATTAGGCTTGTAGCTGCTTTCAGACAAAGGCAAGCAGTCTGTCCTGTTAAACCCACAACTAGAAAGGCCCAGCTGATCTGACAAGATGCTCAAAAATTAGCACCAGTATGGGTTGCAAGTCCAAAACTATTAGGGATGAACACATGAGAGAAGAAAACAAAACTGCCGATGTGCAGCACTTGAGCACTTAATTTCAAATCAAATGAAAAATTACAAGGAAAAAGGTCAGTTGTACTTAAGCAGCTGTTAACTGCCAGACTAACATAACACACTGTTAACATCTCAGACTTTAAGGTCAGATGAAACCATCCCAATCATCCACCTCCTGCATACTGCATGCCTCAGAACTTCCCACACAACTCCTGGAAGAGACCCTAGACCTCTGGCTGAGTTACTCAGTCCTCAAATCATGGTTTAAAGATTTGAAGTTACAGAAAATCCACCATTTAAAACTAGTTTAAACCTGCAATTGACTTGTGTCCCATGCTGCAGCGAAAGGTGAAACACACCCAAGGCCACTGCCCATCTGTCACAAGAAAAAATATTCTTCCCAACACCAAATATGGTGATCAATTAGATTCTGAGCATGCGGGCACTCAATATACTTGGACTGGCAGAGATGCATTGGACGGGATCAGGAGAGATATGCAGTTGTGAAGTCATTGTGTCAGGAAATGAAATGAAACATGAAGCAAGAGTTGGATTCCTTCTTAGCAAAACAGCTAGAAGAGCATTATTAGGATAAGAACTGGTGAATGCAAGAATGACAGTAGCAAGATTCAAAGCAAAACCGCTCAGCATCTCAGTCATTCAGGTGTATGCACCCATGTTGGACAGTACGGAGGAAGAGATTGGGCTATTCTATAAAGATCTGACAAAGACAGTGGAGGAGATACCGAAGAAAGATGTGCTGATCATCAGAGGAGATTGGAATGCAAAGGTTGGAACAGATAACGAAGGTTTGGAGAGAGTCATGGGAAGGTTCGGATATGCAGAAACAAACAAACGAGGTGAGAAACTACTAGAGTTTGCTACAGAGTGTGAGATGGTGATCCGCAACACGAGATTCCAACAAAAGGACTGTAGGAAGTGGACATGGCGATCGAATGACGGGAAGTCCAAGAACATGATAGATACGATTTTGATAAGAAGATGGATAACATCAGTACAGCAGTGCCAAACTTTCCAAGGAGCAGATATAGACTCAGATCACAGTCTAGTGATCGCAAACATCAAGATAAAACTCAAAAGAAAAGGTAAGACACAGTTTAAGAAAAAAAAAGATGTGGCGAGGCTATGTGAGGAAGGAACAGGGAATGCATACAGAGCAGCACTTGGAGAAGATTAAGAATATCGCCACAGAAAAAGACCTAGGTAAGAGCGTCCCAGGGATAGCCATCGCTATAGAAGATGCAATTGAGCAGACTGTTCCAGAAGAAAAGATCAATAAGAAGTGGATTACCCAGGAGAGGAGACACTGAAGCTGTTTCAAGAGAAGAGAGCGTTGAAGATCAGAAGAGATGTCTCTGAGATGGCAGAACAGCAATATAGGTGAAATGCAATGAGGTAAGGAAAGCAGCCAGAAAGGATAAGGAGAAATGGTTAGAAGAGCAATATGGCAATATAGAGAGGTACTACAGCGAATGTAAAACCACAGGAGGTATAGAGAGACAATTAGGAATATTAATAGGAAATGGTGACTGAAGCAGATGGCGATCAAAGATGAAAACAAAGTAGTACTCATGAACAGGGAGAAGATTGTGCAGCGATGGACAAGATAATGCACCGACGTACACAAAGCACAATTGGACCCAAGCGTCTCAGAGAGATTGATTGAAGAACTGAAAGAGATATCTCCACTGAGCATCAAGATCAAGACTGATATTTTGAAGGAGGAGGTAGAAAAAGCAGTGAAGCGACTAAAGAACAAGCGCCCTGGAAAAGATCAAATACGGCAAAGAAAGCATGATTCAAGAAATACACCGACTATGTAATATAGCATGGAAAGAAGGGAAGGTGCCTAAAGAATGGACAAGATCTGTGCTAGTGACAATACCCAAGAAAGGAAGTACACTGGAGTGCAAGAACTACAGAACGATTGCCCTAATGAGTCATCTAGGCAAGGTGCTGATGGCGATTCTGACAGACACTAAGATCGCAGACAGAAGAACATACAGCAGACAAGCAAGCAGGGTTCAGAAAAGATAGAAGTACCATACAGCAGATATTGGCACTAAGACTGATAGTGGAGAAAGCTCGACGAAAGAAAAAACATACACTTGCTTTGTCGATTTTCAAAAGGCATTTGACGGTATAGATCAGAAAGTGACTTGGGCGGTGTTGCAGTCATACGGAGTGGATAGCAGACTGATATGGTTGTTGAAGGATATCGGTGACAATGCGGAGGCAGCAGTGAAAACGTGCGGGGAGTTGGTTTAAAACAAGTAGAGGTACAAGACAAGGAGATCCTATATTGCCAAGTATCTTCATTGCACATCTGGAGAGAGCGATGGACAAGATCAAGGAAGAGGTAGAAGGGGTATCCGTGCACGGGAAAAGAATTAACTTAAGGTTTGCGGATGATATAGTTACCATTGAGGAAGATGAGGAGAAGCTAGCAAAAAAGGTGCAGGTATTAAACGAAGAAGGGAAGCGGTACAGACTGATTATGAACATTGATAAAACAAAAACAATGGTATCTGGAGATAAGGAAATAGGAAGGAAGATTAGAGTCAATGGTATTGAACTAGAAAATGTAGAGAAGTTCACATATCTTGGGAGCAACATAATGTATGATCTAGACTGTAAGAAGGAAATAGCGACTAGAAGAGCGAAAGCAAGAGCAAGTTTGAAGGCGATGGACAAGATCTGGAAAAGAAAAGCAATTAGCTTAAGAACAAAGCTGAGCATCTTGAAAACGTGTGTATTCAGCAGCATGTTGTATGGATGTGAGACATGGGTGATAACGAAAGATTCGAAAAGAAGAAAATTGGCATTCGAAAGGAGCTGTTATAGAAAGATTTGAGAATAGGATGGATGCAGAAGAGCATCAATGAGGAATTATATAGAAAGATACAGCCAAAAGAGAACCTGCTGCAGAAGGTTATAAAACGGAAGCTACAACTATTTGGGCATATTTGCAGAAGGAACAACGAACGAAAAATCAAGACCCTGGTAACTGGCATAATGGATGGTTCGAATAGGAGAGGCAGACTCCACAGAGAACGGATAGATGATATAGTAGATTGGCACGGAGCTAGTCTACAGAAACTAAGCCACTGTGCACTGGACAGGGAAAGATGGAAGGAAATAGTGACAGGCATCAGACACCAACAGAAGCTGAGCCCACAGTTGATGATGATGATGATGATGTGGGCACTAGTGTCCCATCAGCAGCCATTGGAGATATTTGCTGCTTGCAGTTACAGATTGCCCACATGCCAATCTAGACAGTCTTATCCCATCCTTTCCATTAACTTATTAAGCTCAGTCATGAAGTCAGTTACAAGATTTTTGAATCCCATTGCTCCTTGTGGAAGTCTGTTCCAGAACTGTTCTCCTTCAATGGTTAGAGACCGTTGCCGACGCTGAAGCCTAAACTTGTTGGTGTAGACACAAGAACAAGTGGACAAACTGTACATTGGAGCTCCTCTCCATTCTTTTAAAAAAAGAAAAAAAAGAGAGTCATGTAGCACTTTAAACATTAACAAAATAATTTATTGGGTGATGAGCTTTCGTGGGACAGACCCACTTCTTCAGATCATAGCCTTACTAGAACAGACTCAATATATAAAGCACAGAAGTCCAAAAATTGTTAACAAGATTGACAGATCAGAAAAGTTGTTATCGAGGTTGGCAAATCAGAAGAGCAGAGCGACGGTGGGTGGGTTGGCTGAGGGGGTGGGGAAGATAAGAGCTAGCTAAAACACTGAATACATAAACAAGGCCTTATACTGGGTCAGGTAATTGCTGTCCCTGTTCAAACCATGTGTTAATGTGTTGAATTTGAGTATGACTGTTAGTTCCCAGCATTCCTTCTATAGAGGGTTGTTAAAGTCACTTTTCAGTAAAACACAAACTTCCAGGTCTTTAACAGAATGGCCCACTCTGGTGAAGTGCTAGCTGACAGGTTAGTGTACTTGGAGTTTGATGTCTGTTCTGTGTCCATTCATTCTTTGTTGAAGAGTGTTTGCATTCTGTCCTATATACATTGTGTGAGAGCACTGTTGGCATATATGATGTTAGTTGAGGAACAGGAGAATGTGCCCATGATTCTGTAATTAACATGCTTAGGTCCAGTGATAGTGTCTCCAGAATAGATATGTGGACAAAGTTGGGAACAGGGCTTGTTGCAAGGAAAAGTTCCAGGATTAGTATTATTGTGATATAGCCTGTGGTTGCTAGTGAGAATCCTCATAATGTTGGGAGGTTGTCTATAGGAAAGAACAGGCCTGGCACCTAGGACCCTCTGGAGTGTGGCATCATGATTTAGGATAGGTTGTAGGTCTTTACTGATGTACTGCAGTGGTTTGAGCTGGGGGCTGTGGGTAATAAGTGGTGTTCTGTGATTGGCTTTTGGGGCCTATGTTGGAATAGTTGGTTTCTGCGTATTCCTCTGGCCCTGTCACTGTTTTTTCACTTCTCCCAGTACGTAATTAAGATTTATGAATGTTTGGTAGAGATCTTGTAGCTTTCAGCCTCTGTCAGTAGGATGAGAGCAGATATGATTGTATCTCAGGGCTTGACTGTAAATGATGGATTGTGTTGTGTGTGCAGGATGGAAGCTAGAACTATGTAGGTAAGTGTAGCAGTCAGTGGGTTTCCAGTAGAGAGTGGTGTTTATCAGGCCATCAGTGATTTTTACTGTAATGTCCAGGAAATGTCTCTCATATGGGGTGATCAAAGCATAAGGTGCAGATTGTTAAAGTCTCTGTGGAATTCTTCTAGTCTCTTTACCATGGGTCCAAATGATAAAGATGTCATCAATGTATCATAAGTAAAGGAAGGGTAATAGGGGACGAGAGCCAAGGCATCGTTGTTCCAGGTCAGCCATAAATATATTAGCATACTGTGGGGCCATGCAGGTGCCCATAGCAGTGCCACTAATCTGGAGATATAAATTGTTCCCAAATGGGAAATAATTGTGGGTAAGAACAAAGTTACAGAGGTCAGACACCTGATTAGCTGTGGTAACATCAGGGATGGTATTCCTGATCACTTGTAGCCCATCTTCATTAATTGTTTCAAGTTAGTCCCTTTGAAATCAAGAACCCAAGTTTCAGATTTTTATCTTTCCTTTTAGTTTAAGCTGAATTACCTCATTGTCACTCAACCAAAGGTTGTCCTCTACAACCAGATAGTTTATGAAGTGCTCACTACTCAAGAATACCAAACCTAAAATGCCATCACCTCTTGTTGGTTCAGCAACTATATGGTGAAGGGTAACTCTGTATCTAATATTCCCTATAAATCTGTCTTTAATTCTTTTCTGAAAGCTATTAGCACTGAAAGCAGATCCAGACAAATGCACAGCAGGGCAACTGTCAAAGATACGTGCCTTTTATAAAATTTGGATGGTCATCCATGACTTTCCTTTCAATCTTTTGATTACACAGGATTATGGCGAAAAAGTAACTAAAAGTAGTATTTGTAATGATCATGTTCTATCCAGATTAAATTCAAGTAAACACACAGTAGAGCAGTGCATTGGGATATAGCTTTAAGTCCTTTGGCTAATAAGGTATCTTCATTTTTGTCATGATTATGGGATTTTAAAACTAACATTAATAGTATTGAAATTTTAAAATAATCATTGTAGAAATAGCCTATCACAACCTTCCATGATATCCATTTCAAAAGTAATGTAATATTCCATTCTTCCCTTCTTGGCATTTGAAACACTACAAAAAAAAAGCTATACACTGTCTAGTTTTTCCTCCATCGTTACAGTTTGGTTGCACTGTAATTTTAGATGGAAAGTTTTTTAGACAGTGAGTAAAAGTCTTGTACAAGTTGTACCTCAAATCTGGTACTTTCTTGACAGGCAAAATCAGTGATCCTATTCGGGATCAGAAAGTCCCAGAGCTGGGGCCACAGCCCTCTGCCTGCCCTGGGCGGGGCGGAGGGGAGGGGCATGATTGGAGCCCGGGCAGCCCTGAGAGCATGGAGCTGAAGCTGGGAAGGGTTGACAAGTATCAGAGAGGTAGCCATGTTAGTCTGTATCTTCGAGAACAAGAAGGCCTGTGTCACCTTACAGACTAACATATTTTGGAGCATAAGCTTTCGTGGGCAAAGACCCGCTTTACCATGCTGAAGCAGGTCTTTGCCTACGAAAGCTTATGCTCCAAAATATCTGTTAGTCTACAAGGTGCCACAGGACTTCTTGTTGTTCTCTGGGAAGGGCTGGATTCCCAGGGGAACCTGGGGATGCCTGGTAGCAGAAGCCCTGGACTGCCCTTGATCCATCAAATTCTCTTGCTCAGTAGCCATCAGGTCCTGACCGTGCTGGACCAGTGAAGTGCAACCTGTAGTGTACCTTTCTTTACGTGACTGTGCTTTCCTTTAGTGCCAGAAAATATGCAACCATTTTAATGCTCTACAATGAAATTCCTTTGATTTTGTTAGCACATCAGTCTTAATGTTGTATATATTTTGATGCCGTTACTATACTTACAGATTAAACATGAGAAGCAAAGTATCTCCTTTGTGGAATAAAGGGAAATTAGGCCACCAGAACTGTTCAGTTAAATAATGTGAAATGTGATTTTACTTTGTTTTGTTATCTAGAGATACAGAAAGATTGATTTGTAGCGACAAACAGTGGATGGAAAGCAATGTGTAATGAAAGAATAAGAGAATGCATCTGGATAAGACTAATATTTTGCTGGAGGGTAACAGCAATCCAGAATCTAACCCAAACCCTCTCAAGCCACAGGGTTTTGCATAAAGTCACTTATCTGCACTCTTGTGTAACTTATGCAATCATCCAATGACTAAGGCCCAAATTCACTGTAGGCAAATTTTCTTTTGTCAGCTGAAGATTAAATTAAATAAGCTCAACTAAGTTCTACATGCATAGTATAGAAGCTACCAATGAAAAACCATTATTTGCCATGTCACCTCATGAGTTATTTCCTATTGTCTTACATTACAAAGGTCAATTCTCCCCATCTTCACTCTCCTTAAATGCCTAAGAAAACAAATTATTCAGTGCTTTTCTACTACACTATCCATTTTTAAAAAATTTACAAAACGAAAATCTTTCTACAGTGGTACTGGAGTATTCATATATCCCCAGCAAGTCTACACAGCCATGTGATGGGATTTACTGAACCTTCTGAAACCCCCTGCTGGAGGCCTCATGGTCCTACTATACCCTGCCCAGAAAAAGCAGCAGTGAAGTCCTCCAAGACTGACTAGAAACACTGCAGGGAAGTAGCCAACCAGGGCACAGCAGACTTGGTTAAAAGGAGCTGCTGGGCCTGAGCAGTTCAGTAAGTGGCTGGAATCAGACAAATGAAGGACTAAGAGGCTATGGCAACTTCACAGGGAAAGAGATCACTCAAGCACAAAGAGGGCGGGAATATTCCTCCAGCACAGAGACCTAGCAGAGAGAACGCCGATTAAAAAGGAAGCAGACTATTACAAACTCTCCAGACAAAAAGACTTAAGGCAAGATCTTGAGACGTAGGGACAGAAACAGAGAGAGACCCTCTCTGGGAAAGGAGGCCTGGGAGATACCCTGCTCAGACAAACACAATTTAGTATAAGTGATGGGACAGAGGAGGAAGCAGCTCAGAAAATGCAGCAGCAGCAACTATTATAGAAAGCAGCACACGGCTTTGGGACCCAGAATAGGAGGCATGGAGCCCACACCCTGCTGTCACTGGTGAAGTGGCCAAAGCACTAGGAAAGGGCTAAAAGCACTATAAAGCCCAAGAAAGGGGCTGGAATTTAAACAGGCCCAGAGACAAGGCTGAGGTCCTTGCACAGGGTCAACCATTTATTGGATTTTGTTATCCCAGAAGAGTTTGTTCACCTATTAGACTGTGTGTGACTTATTTGGACAGCTGGGCCAATCAAGACCTGCCTAAGAAAGACCAACAGCTGACCGGGGCACTGAGCAAAGTGTGCACAAAGGTTCACAACCAACAGGAGTCACATGGGAGATAAGCATACCCCATGGCAAGGCAGTCATACCACAATGATGGGCACATTAGCACACCCCGAATATAATGCAGATCAAGCGTATTGCTTATCTAGGGCTGTCCAGTAGGGTCAAGACTAACTAATCCATTTCCCCGCCAGATCTATGAATTGTCAAAATTATGTCATGCATTAGCTTAGTTTTATTTTACAGCAGACCACAGCTCAATAGTATTCAAATGTGGATAGCCGAACTGCAAGAGAGACCTCTCACGTGGCATAAATATCAAACTATGTCCTTTTTCTGGACTAGTCTTGTATCAGTTTAAAATCACTATTCTCTCTGGAATGGGAGCACTGACTGATGCTGTAACCACCATACTATGTGAAAACACATCATTACTGTGATGACTTCAGTTTTTGATCACCTGGAAGGCCCCAAAGTTATACCTAAAGCTAAGCCTTCTAAAGTACATGATGGCAGAAAAAGCACTGCACTGATCCACCCTGCTCCAGCCCTAGTCCCTAAAACAACATTTTCCATTTAATTCCGTCAACACAGCAAATGGGATATTTAGCACCATTTTCTTATTTTTTAAAAAAATGATTGGAAAATTCACTTCCTTGCTTTTGCTGTTTTAGTTCCAAGGCTAAGCAATCCCAGCTGTCCAGGAAATACCATTGTAATGAACACATTTAACATGGAAGAATCAATCGGGACGTCTGTCAAAGGTTTCACATACTGTGAACAGGGCAGAAATAAAGCCTCACTCAACCTTCTTTTATGACTTCATCACATTCAAAACTGAAGCACAGAACTAGGTACTGTATGTAGATAAATGAATAAGAATAGGGAAACTGTCAAAGTGAATCAGGCTGTCTTCACAATGTGAGACACAGAAGATTAAAAAACAACCCTGGGTCACTGACTGTTTCCACACTGCTTTCGGTTTAGAACTGCTTATTTTAACCTGTTCTAAGTGGTGGTCAGGAAGAAGTATGGAAATAAGGCTAAGTCTACACAACAGCCCTATTTCGAAATAAGCTATTCTGGAACAGCTATTAAGGAACCGAACTGGAAAAACTGTTTCAGCAAAAAAGCCAGAACTTTAATGGCTGCAGAATTTATAACAACAACTTAAACAAAAAAAAAACCTAACTCCTAGTGGCATGGTTCCAGATTAAAACTGTTAAATACTTCACATAAAATTTATGTTACCAAATTCTAACAGATGTTAGAAACAGACAATATTAAATAAGTAAAATAAACTAACTGGAAAATTGTTTTTTCCAAATGAAAAACAAATTACCAAAATAAAATGCACAGCAAAATTAGTAATATTCCTTTGAGCTGGACATGCCTCCAAAATATTGCAGTTAGACTGCTTCACCCTGTTGCATCCCAAGTGTCTAGATGTTGATTCCCTGCACCTTTCTTGCTTGCCTGATGTTGCTTTAGTTAACAGCAGTCTCAACTGCATAAGAAAATCGCAGCTGCAGCTGCTACAAAGTGTTCATATATAATTCACTATGTTCATTAATTTCCTCAGGACTGCAATATTCCGTACCCAACATTTTAATCATTACAGCAGAGACACCAGAGAGAAAGCCCAGTAGCTTTGCATTCATACAGCCTAACGTAACTCAGCTTTTCTACTTGGGCATTGAGAGAAAGGTCGTATCTGTGGTCTATGCTTCCTCAACAATCCTCAGGTTAGACGTTAAAGTGCATGCTCAGCATTCTCCCCCATCCCTCCAAGCCTGGAGTTTTCAAGATATTTAGATGTTCTGGGGTTCGGTATTACAATTCCTAACTGATCAAGGAGTCTAAATCACATTGTGAAATACTTCAGCACTTAGGAGCCTACAATACTAACGAACAAGCCCTTGGACAAAATTCATGCAAGTCTGCAATTCAAGTGTTTAAATACATGCATTTGTAAGGCCCATGGAGGAAAAAAGACTCCATGTATGATCTTTGTATTTTAGCGAGGGATTAGACTGATGACCCTTGTGGTCCCCATTCTAAATTTACAATTCTATGACAACATTTCTGTTAAGGTTTCCTTTTTTTCCAATTGGTTAATTAGAGTAACTTAAAGCTCCCTTTTTTATTCTGTTTTCCTGTCTTCCACTTTGCTCCCTTAACGTCAAACACACTGAATTATCATTCCTTTCAAGTCAACAATGCCCAGATGCTTTGTATATTGGACAGACTTCCAACTCTTAGACAAAGAGTTAATAGGCACAAAACAAACATAAAAACACTCCTGATCCACAAACTGGTCAGCCAGCATTTTAATGGTGTGGGCCATTCTGTTAATGACTTAAGAGTCTGCGTCTTACTGAAGAGGAACTTTCACACTACTTTGGAAAGAGAGGCTGCTGAACTGTCTTTTATAGTCAAATTCGACACGTTAACACGTGGTTTGAAAGAGGATAGGAATTTTCTGGGTCATTATAGGAGCTCTTTTGCATACTTGGCTTAATCTAATTCTTGACACGCCCACCCCTCTACTCTCTGATTTGCTCACTTTGATCTTTTTTTTCTGATTTGTCAACCTTGATTACTATTTTTGGCTCTCTATGCCTTAAATATTGAGTCTGTTCTGGTATGGCTATGGTCTAAAGAAGTGGGTCTGTCCCATGAAAGCTCATGTAATAAATTATTTTGTTAGTCTTTAAAGTGCTACTTTACTGCTTTTTTGTTTTAATGGCTGCAGAATTTATACTAACAACTTAAAGAAAACCTAAGTCACAGTGGCATGCTTCCAGTTTAAATCTGTCAGATACTTCACATAAAATTTATGTTACCAAATTCTAACAGATGTTTTAAACAGACAACGATATTAATTAAATTAGTAGAGGCACTATAATGAGACCCTGATGTTGACATTTCATTCCAGAATACTCATGGCATCTGCAATTATTGTGTAATCTGATTAAAAACTCTTACAGAGCCACTCTATTTAAGGTAACTGAGCTTTTTTGTTTTGGAGGAATACCCAAACATTATCAGTAAGTATGCATGTAAGAAAACAAAGAATAAAGGAAAAATAGGAAGACATGAATGAGCTTTCTGCTTTCTCATCTCCCCATCCCCCCCACACTCCCCCCAGCAAAAACAAAAACAAAAAGCTTATGTGAGGTCTTGCATAAGACATCAGCAGAATTCTCCAACTATTAACTTGACCTGAACAATGGTATAGCCAACTATAGATTTTTGCTAACTTAAACTCACTAAGCCACCAACAACCCAAACTATGTTTTTAAAAGCAGAGGGTAGCAACAGCATTTTTATTTTTAAGGACAGGGGAATCAAGTGCTAAAGAACACACTTCTAACTTCCAAGCAAGGCAGATTTCTGAACTCTCTGAAATGAACTGTTTCTGGAAACTGACCGAAAAAGAATTTCTTTCAGAGGCGGTCAGAAGGCATCCAAAGCCCTACTGACAGAGCAGATGCGTAAGTCAGACAAACAGACAGGTAGCCATGTTAGTCTGTATCTTAACAAAACAAAAAAAAAGCAGTCATGTAGTACTTCAAAGCCTAACCAAATAATTAGGTGATGCGTTTTTGTGGGATAGACTCACTTCAGATCTGGAGATAGTGCTCTACTGGAAACAGATCAGTATTTCTAGTACAGCATTATCTCCAGATCTGAAGTGAGTTTGTCCCACCAAAGCTCATCACCTAATAAATTATTTTGTTAGGCTTTAAAGTGCTACAGAACTGCTTTTTTGTTTTGGTAAGTCAGACAAGTTAATGTTGTGAGAAAAAGGCAAGGCAAACTTTGTGACACGTCCCTTGGCTGAGGAACTCCAACAGCGCTGGAATTGTGTCATAGTATGCATTAACAGGCAAACAGTGTTCATAGTTCTAAACAGGGGTAAGTACTTGCAAATGTTTAGAATACGAACAGAAACTGGAATGGGAATAAAATGTGAATTCTGATGAGCAAAGAACAAGCCCTGGATACAATAAAAAGAAGAGAACAGACCATATAAATGGGGATTCATATGGCTGGCATGGGACAGTGGCTAAACACATCTGCTCCATTACTATAATAAGGCTGGGGAAATGGTGAGCTGAATTAGGAGACAAAACATGCACACACTCATGGGGTGGGGTGAGGCTTAAGTAACACAGATGTAGCACTAAATTATTCTCAGACTGTCCTAAGCGGAGGGCCAACAGGCTCAGATGAATCCCAACAGTTCACTTAGTTTCAACAGTAAATTTTAACTCAGATGCTGTTGAACACAGCAGCAACTCTAGAGTTGCCCTTTCAGAAGCAGTCCAGCAGAAGGCATCTGAACTCACCAAATCAAAGTTAAAAACTTATTTTGGCGTGCACACTTGCAGTTTTGTCAACTGTGTATTTTCAGATTTGTATGCAGAAGCTCATAGTCCAAGCATAGCAGATGTTCCCAAGATGGTTTATTAATTGACTCACTTACATCTGTGTAATATACATTAAGATTTAACGTTCAAGTTTATTCAGTTATACTTTCCCCTACAAATTCAGTTCTGCAACAGTTCCAACATACGGTAAATGAGAAAGTTGCATATGTTTTCCCATTACCTCATCCCCACGAGGCAATCAACAGCCATCTTACTTTGTCAAGTAGCTTTGGTTTGGTAGCCAACAGCAGTGGAACCTTCCTCCATTTACACAACACACCCAAAAACTTTGTCAGAAATGCCAGTGCAGACTTTCTCCACTTTTCTGCATAATGTCAATTAATCAATTAGACTGCAGATCTCAGGTGGTAAAACCAGTTACAAATCCTGCTTTGCATCTCCACTCCTACATTTAAGTTTACATAATTAATTATAAACCACAATTTGACATGGGATCTTAAAAATGTAATGAATTAGTTTTCTCCAAAGACTACTGGCAACAAAATTATGGTCCTGACTGATACCATTTCTTTGTACAAAATACTGCTTGCTCAGCTCATTTGCCCACTTCATGAAGCAGAGAAAGTTTCATTTTAACCCTCCATTTTTGCCACAAGTTTACTGTCAATAGAAAAGTTCCAAGCTATTTTATGTTTTTGCTGAAATACTAGTGACAGTAAGATGCTTTAGTGCAGACTAACCAAAGTCTGCTGAGTAACAGTAACTAAACCATTTCTTTTCCCTACCAAGGGAAGTTATCTACTCCAAAGGAGAGAGGGGAAAAAAAAAGTATACAAGAGCTGGTAATTCCTGTTGCCACATGCAGAACTCCCTGTTAAAGAATGCCATGCAGTCTGTCTCAAGTACTCATCTCTCCCCACTTCCTTGGACTCAAAAAAAAAAAAAAAAAAAAAAAAAAAAAGCCAAAGTGAACTGTTTTGGTTCCTTCTTTCCCAGAGTTCATCTCCTTGGCCTCTCTAGACCAAAGAGCAGGATCTGGTAAAGTGCAGTTAACAAAAAGATCCAGAAAAGGCAACCTCTGACTGTCAACAAAAGAATCAAGAGGTGTCAAGCTGTCATACTTTCCCAGGAAGGAGATTTACAGATTTCTGCTTTCTCTGATGAGGTTTTATGGGCTTGCACTGAGATCTTGTTTGAAGTTTCCAATGCTGAGCTGACCAATAAGCTTAGAAAGCATTAAACAAGTGACAATAAAAAGAAGCTCTTACCTTACTGATGCATGTCCTTTACCTAGAAACACTGTCACCCAAAATGAAGTAATGGTAGAGCCAGAATTCTTTTTTGGCTTCACACAGAAAGGGAGAAAATACTAAGCACCAAAGCATGCTCGGAACACTTTCTGAAGACAAAGCCCAATCCTCCCATGAGAGAGTTCAAGCAGTGCTTCCTGATAAAGGACACCATCTTTAACTATGAATAATGGCAGGGAAAATTGCCAAGGAGTCCTCAAAATCAAGAGCCATTGTGTAGAAAGTTTTTAATTAACACATGGACAGAGAAAGAACATTTGTAAAACATGCTTAACATTTGACACTTGCTAAAACCAGATGTTTTTGCTTGTGATGAGCTTTCACCTGCAAAGTTTCCCAGCTGTTCTTGTTTCTGCCCTCTACAGAAAACAGCTGCTCACATCCGTGTATTCCGCAAGTTTTGGCCCTTAATAGTAAAAAGCATTCATGGATTTGATACTTAGTGACTGTTTTCCAAGATTGAGAAAGAGAAAAAAATATACACATCTTCACACTTCCTCTCCAAGAGGTTAAGTATAGAAAGTAGGACTAACATCAACCAGTATCTAACAATAATCTATGTCAATCTCTTCTTAGGCACATTTCTCCCTGCTACTCACTGATGACACTTTGAAACTGGTGCTTTCTACATGCACCATTAGACAAACTGCCCTTCTAAATTCTGTGTGTATAAAATGAAATGCCCTTTCGGTTTATGAACATTTCTTTCAAAAGGCACAAATGTGAACAAGTTACTCATTTGTTTTCATAATTTAGCACATATAATGGTTAATGTTGTTCCACGGCAGTGACCTCATTTGAATGGAAGGTTCCTTTCTACATTTTGAAAATGATACATAGTATTTGTTTGATGCAAAATGCCTGACCAAAAGAAGAAAGCTGATGTAAGTTGACAACACTGGACCTGAGTCTGGGTCAGGCTCAGTTAAAGGAGGAGTATCTGGGCCCTGCTAGGTGCAAGAGACAAAAGCAAAGGCTGTTATTGAAGTTCGGGAACAACCGGCTACTTTTTTATATTAAGACCTCCCTTAATGGAGGAAAGAAATGTAACAATTTGTTGCTTGAGGCTTTTGTTCTTAGTGGGGGAAAATCTAAAAGGCTTTGGGCAAACAGGTTTGCCCCTTTATTTAAAAGAGGGGGAAAAAAAAACCAACTTTGTACATTATCTTGTCTACCTTCAAAGACCATGCACACTAAGTGACAGCCACAGTGGGGCCTAAGGGGCAAGGGAGGGCTCACCTCCACACCCCAAAAAGGGGCGGGGTCTAGGGCAGTCAGCCTTTAGCACTACTCAGACTGTGGTGCTGCCTCACCCCCGACCTCCCAGAACCACACAGAGTGGTGGGACAGCACTGCCAAGGGCAGTTCAAAGGTGCCCAAAGCTCCAGGTGCTGCTACTGTAACAGCCAGAACTCTGGGCCCCTGTGCACCTGATCCCTTCCCCCAACCCCCATCAGCAGGCCTTCGTAGGCACATGTCCATCCACTTTCAATGGGACTTGTGCTCCTGGGTGATTAAGGAGTACACGAAAATCCCATTCTAAAGAACTTGTGAAATAACAAAAGCAAGCAACAACTGGACAGCTGAGCAACCTGGTGGAAAGCACACAGATTAATCAGTTTTATTAATTCTTCACTAAAAAACAGATTTTTGATTCAACATATCTGTTTTTTAATTACAATGATAAATTCCAAAGACGTCCTCCATTAAAACTAGAATACCAGCTTGGCATTTCTGGTACTTCAGAAAAAGGCCTCTTCTTTAACAAAAGGTCAGGACCTTTTGGGGGGGGTAGCGAAGCAGGGCACGTATAAAGGGCACAAACCCAGTTTTGAAAACAATCCTTGGCAGGTCACCTTTAACTAGTAAACCTGAAGACAGTGTGCACTTGCCAAGAGCTCAGTGTACTCATATTTCAAAGAAACATATTAGCAAGCCCTCCCAAGAAATCCCACAAGTACCACCACAGTCTCAGTAAACCAAATAATTACAGTGAGGCTACGTCCAAACCAAATATGCAATGCAGGTCAGTCAGCCATAGCTACAACCTATTCCCTTTCCCTATTCCTCAGTTCACACTTTACCAAGCACCTCGACTACAGCAAACTCTCTGATATCTGGCATCCATGGGACAGGAGGTTGCCAGATAATCATATACTCTGGACAACAGAGCCAAGAAGCCTGCCCGCTGCACTCCACACAGCACGGAGGGGCGGGGTGTTGCTTGCGCTCTGTACACAGACCCCAGCTCCCTGTGCTTTTCTTCCTGGCTCTATGCTCAGTTCTCTGCTGAGACACTCCTACTACTTATGTACCCCTGAGCAAGAGTTTTATGACTCCTCTGTTCAGAATGTCTTTAGTTCCACATTAGTATAATCACTGAAATTAGATATCTTATTGGGTAAGGATAATTCCAGGTATAGAAAAAATGTAGAAAATGCCTTTTTAATACTGCAAACTTAGCTATTAATCAGCAGTTTAAATTATTTTAACAGTGTGAAAGTCAAGTTCACTTTTTATGCAAGTTACATTTTTCTCAATTTAGAAAATGAAAGGTAGCATGTAGCTACCCATAACATTTTCTTATATGATGATCCATTACTGGGTTACTTCACATCTTCTATACATGACTTTTTTTTTTCCCCCAACTAACCCCTCTACCTTCCTAATGTAATGATTGCAAACTGAACCGTTCCGAAAAGGGATTATCTTTGAGTATTTCTACACAGCATTGAAGCATTCAGAGGCTGGAATAGGTCAGCTGACTTGGTTCTGTAATGCAACTACAGTAAACCCTCGATTTAAAGGGCTTTGGAAATAACAGATACTGTTGGCCAACCCTATCACCACCAATGCCAGCGACTCCCCGGGGTCACCGCCGCTGCCAAGGCTGGAGAAGCTGTCGTCGCAGCTGGACCCACCACTCACTCCTCCCCCCAGGCGTGGGGCATACGTACCGGCAGGTGGCATGTGCTGTCACCCTCGTAGGTGGCCTACTGGCCAAGGGCGAAGGAGAGTGCTTAAGCTCCTCCCCGCAGGGTGGGTACCCAGACCAAAGAGCTGGCGGGCATCCTGACAGCCAGAGCCCTGGGCAGAGGCACACCCACTCCAGGGAAACAACTTCCACAGCACTGCTCAGCCTTGGATGGCTGATGAGCAGCTCGTAGCAGGCAAACACAGAGGCTCTGCTCTGTAAACAGCACGAAGAGCCCACTGCTGAGCTCCCTCCCTCAAGCCTGCTGCGTTTGCCCCCTGTCTCAGATGGAGCACTCCCTTGCAAGGTGCCTCCAGTCCTGCAGATTTGGATTTAACAGACTTGCAGCATTAACGGGTACCCCTTCCCCTCTTAGTCCATTAAATCGAGGGTTTACTATAAACAGAAATGTAGATTCCCCTCCCCGCCCTCACAGGATCCCAGGCTCCAGCCCAAGCTCAAAAATCTAGGTTGTGATTGGCAGTCTAGGTTAGTGAGTGGGCCGTACAAGTGGCCTCCATTTCAGAGGGCCACGAGGTAGAGAAAGGTACTGGGGGCAGCCCTTTGAAATTTGATTTTGACAAAGGAGAAGGACCTGGTTGAGAATTTGAAAGTGGAAGACAGCTTAAGTAAAAATTATCATGATTCTAAGGAATGGCAAGAAAAAGAAAACAGCAAAGTAGCAATAATGGATTTCAACTAGGCAGATTAATTTGGCAAAGATCCTATGGGAATAAAGTCTAAAGGGGAAAAACCATTCAAGAGAGCTGGCAGTTTTTCAAAGAGACATTATTAAGGGCACACGAGCAAACGATCTCACTGTGTAGGAAAAATGAGAAGTATAGCAAGAGACCACCATAGCTTAAGCAAGACATTTTCAATTATCTGACACTCAAAAAAATAGTACTACAAAAAGAGGCAACAAGGTTGAATATAAACTTATCTGTAGGGTCAAAATTAGAAAGACCAAGGCACAAAATAAGAGAAAGCAAGATACAAAAAAAGATAAAAAGAAAACATTCTGCAAATACACAGAAGCAAAAGGACAACCGATCACAGGGTAGGTCCATTATTAAATTAGGGTGGAAACAATAACATTAAATGTGGAAGTGGCAAAAGTGTAAAAATGACTTATTTCTGATTCAGTTTTCACCAAACAGGTTAGCAATAGTTGGCCATTTAACATACTAAATGCCAATGAAAAGAAGGTAGGATCAGAGACTGAAATAGGAAAACAAGTTAAAAATTACTTTAAAAAATTAGACATCCCTAAGCCTGATGAAATACACATTAAATGTGAGAGAAACTGAAGAGATATTTAAGCCATTAATCATGTAATACAGGAGATATTCCAGAGGACTGGAAAAGAGAAAATATAGTGCCTATAAATAGGAATATAAGGACAATCTGGGCAATTACAGACAAAATCACCTTAACTTCAGTGCCCAGAAAGATAATGGATCAAATAATTAAGCAATCCATTTGCAAACACCTAAAGGATAATAAGGTAAGTAACAGTCAACATGGATTTGTCAAGAAGAAATGGTAACAAAACAATCCAATACCTTTGACAGGCTAACTAGCCTTGTGGACAAGGGTGCGGGGGCAGGGAGGGAAGGAGTGGCAGATATATTGTCTCTTGCTTGACTTTAGTAGGGCTTTTAATGTAGTCTCACATGACAAACTAGGGAAATGCAACCTAGATAGAAGTACTTAAGGTGGGTGGAAAACTGGTTGGAAAACCATTTGCAAATACATAAAACATTGTTACAAGTAGAAAGGTAAAAATTATTCTCCTTAATTTCTGAAGATAGAAGATGCAACAGGATTGCTTTGTATCAAGAGAATTTTAACTCGGACATCCGGAGAAACTTCTGAACTATCAAGGAAGCTGAACTATAAGATCTCCCAAGGTCCTTTCCAGTTCTAAACTTATACGAGGCAACATTTATACTGCAAAACAAAAGGGCTTCAACCCTAGAGCCTGGATTGACTCAGGCTTGGATTCTCCAAACCAGTGAGGTCCTGGGACAGAGTCCAGAGCTACTGTGATTTGTGCAGAGAAAGAACTGGGGTTAGACCTGGGCCTAATTTTGAATCCCAATCTTACACTACAATGCAGACATACTCCAAGAATTCTCACTGTATGTAATTAAAGCTGTTCAGATGGTCAGAAATTGTACCCCAGAATTCTAGTGATAGTCACCCTAAGCAACTGCCTGTAACCAAAATAAAAGCCTAAGCTGTTGAAAAGCAGAGTTTTTTCAAGATTGCTTTCCTCAGTATTTTCATCAAGTCAAGGAAGTTATGCTCCAGAAAAGGGGAAGACGATAAGACAATATGTTCAGTTGCTTTTAGGCTGCTAATAACATTTTTGTTTCTCCAACAGCACCCACAATGTCAAAGTGCTTCCCAAACAGAAAACAGACCACTCCCTGAAAATCTAAGGAAGTCATAAAAGGTTTAGCTGAAGTCACAGCACTAGTTTCTAAGCTCAATCAAGAAAGTGCGTAAATAGCTCACACTAGTAAAATGTGAAGTTTTTTGTTCTACAAATTAAAATTTTAATACAAAATGAACCTCTATAATCTGGAACTCTCTCGTCCAGCAACATCCATGGTCCAGCTTAATTTTAGTTAGCCAGACAACCACTTATGGTATGGCCAAGTCTCCCGTGGTCCCATAAACTTTGTTAATAGCTACCAGCCCTGGCTCTCAGTGTTCTGTGTTCAGCACTGGCAGGTCCCAAGGGTGCCAGACGAGAGAGGTTCAACCTGTACAAAAATGTGCAGAATTTTAGATAAAAAAATTAAATTTTTAATCATGACTATTACCACCATTCATATTTTTCCAACTTAAGACCAATTGAAAAGCTTCTTTCCACTAGCACAAAATTTATATTCTTACATTAAGAGAATTATAATAATATAGCTAATATATTAGTGCCCAACATCCATTAGTTTGTCCCGAGACAGAGTGAAGTGGAGGAGACTTGTATGTGACCTATACCCCTCCCAGGGTAAAAGGCTTTAACTCAGATCAAGTCAATATCTACTATCCTGCTTAGCATCACACCAAATAACCTGAACTGGCACAGAGAAAATATTTTTCAGTACATGTGGGTCCTATCAAAGGCTGATTCAAAGAGAGAAGCTAACTTATTTTCAAGTTTTAATAGTTTGAAGGAAACCTAGATTGTTCTGACTGACCTCCCAAAAACCAGACAGCTTTTAATTTCAGTTTGTCATCAAAGGGCAAAATTACTCCTGTCAACATTAAAACATTTATAATGAGCAGTTTCTATTGCAACTGCTAAATTTGGGAAGTCTGAAAGTGACTCAAAAGGCCACAAGCTTGCAAACAGAGCAGGTCGGCTCTGAAAACAGAAGGCTGAGGGAAAGGAGGGAATTTACAAGACAATCATCTTCTCTGATTTCAACATCTCATTCCCACCTCTTTTAAGGGGATTTCCTGTTGGCCCCCAATCATTCATAAATAAAGTTTCAGGAGATTAGGCAAACAAGAGTTCCCACATGAGCAAAACTGGTGACTGATGCTTGGTTTCTAGTCCAGCTGGCTTTTGGACGAGCACGATAGGTCTACACTGCAAAATACACCCAGGGTTCTAACTCAGACTCAAGCCTAATCCCCTTGCCATCTACACACAAACACCACCAACCCAAGGATCAGACGCAGGATCCCAGGATGCAAGGGCAATGAAAAGGAGCAAGACTGAGTTGGGTCAGGATCCAAGGTGAAGCACTACCGTCCTGCAGTGTAAATGCAGCTTCACGAGACTTGCGCTCTGGGAGTCTGCCAAAGATATGCCATAACCCATAGTCTGACTTTCGTCAAGTTTTTCCACATTGCGCTATGAAAAAAAGAACATGACTGGGGAGGGCGTTAGTATGTCTGGGATATGGGTGGCTGGACTCAGCACCACATAATGCAGTACAGGGACAGCAGGTGCAAGCTGGAATGCAGGGTTCAACAGTTCCTAACCTGGTATTACATATGAGCGCAGACAGTCGTGCTCTAGTTCACCAAACCAATGTCTGTTAAGTTAAGTTCTAGTAACCCCAGGCTTATGTTCCGGTTGTAGAGCAGATGTACCCACTGTCCCTAGCCATAACCTAACATCTCCTAGAAGCAGACATCTTTGTACTCATGTTTGAATGAACGCACCAATTCCAGTGAGCAAAGATAAACGTGACCTAAAGGTGGTGGGAACAGCGGAGGTTAAAATGTACTTTTTGTCACAAGTAACTAAGACAGTACTTGCACAGTTACAGCTTTGACAATGCATGTTTAAAACTAAGGCAAGACTTCCATAATGAAGGCAAAAGTGTCACAAATAGTTGTTTGAAAATAAATCAAGGACATTTGAATTATTAAACAATCAAACTCAAAAACCACATTGCTTTAGGTAACATATGGGCAATAAGGCAGTCTGCAGCATGTCCAGGTTTGGAACTTTCATATGTGGCGGTTATATGTTGTATTTATAACGAACCACAAGGGTGGTTTCAGATCCTTGATTAATGATTACTTGAGAAATAGAAGATTTCTATTTAAAGAAACATTTTCTAACTTAGAGCACTGTTAGCATCACATGCAGCCCAATTTATAGTATGATTGAAAAACACATAGAATTATAATCTTCTATAACCTGGTTGGATAATACCCAAATTTACATTTTTGTTGGAAACATGCACAGAAAATCTACAGTTCAACTACATAGATGTAAGGCAGCCCCATTTTTCCTATGTATAATTTTCCCTATGTATAATTAAGAGTTAACTTTAAAACAAATATAATGTTAAAGGTTAATCTGGAGACAGAGAGAAACAGATGTTTAAGTCAAAAGGAAATTTTCTCAAGAGGAGATACCCAGGAAGTTTGTGTTTCCAGTCTGTTCCAGCCCACAAAATTTCCCACCAAACTGCTCTGCAAGGGGGAAAATTTAGAAGTCTGATTACTCCAGCTTTGTACCTTATGCGCATAACGATAAAATTAAAACTTAACTGCACTTCAGACTTACACTAGCCTTTGCAACTTACATCCAAGTTTTATTACCTCCTGTGACAGGTAACAGAGTATGGACCAATATACACAGTTTAACACAATGTATTACAAAACTGCTTTTTTAATTTAGAAGCTTCAAAACAGACAGCGTATAGATATTAAGTTTTTCAGAGAACTGGTTAGTTTGGCAAAAAATCACAATGAGTAGTGTACTAGATCTTATGAAGGGATGACGTATTTCAGAATAGCCTAAGATT
Source organism: Carettochelys insculpta (assembly GCF_033958435.1). Lineage (NCBI taxonomy): Eukaryota > Metazoa > Chordata > Testudines > Carettochelyidae > Carettochelys > Carettochelys insculpta. The sequence continues at coordinate 3,487,134 of NC_134144.1, read as the reverse complement.
GTTCCTTGGTATCCAATTAATTTAAGATGACCTGTCCAGACAAGGAAAAACAACTTCTTCAAATGGGGATGAGGGCTAGCTCTCCTGTCACCAAGTTGTGTGTTATTGGCATCTGAAAGAACGGAATAGCTGGATTTTTTTTCTTAGAAGCCAATTTATTCACAGCAGCCCTCCTACTGTTTTTGTTTAGGAAGGCAAAAGACACATTTGATGTTTCTCTAGGTACCCAGAATGGTAACTCACCTTTACTCCCCTGCCTCCATCGTGAGGGAGACTTGCTTGTGTTTCACTGGATGTCCACTCACTAACACCACCAGCAAGCAGCCCATTAGCCCATCCAAGTACTCTCCTCTCTGCCACGGCTGCCCTTCATCTTAAGTGGAGTGTTAAAAACAGGCATGCACCAGCCCCGGTGCCCCTTTGAAGCATTTCCCAATAGCGTTCAGACCCTAATCCACCGAACACACACAAATGCCAGGTTTGCTATCCGGAGGAACAGTGCACACACCAGCTTGTCTGAGTTCACTCCTACCCAAACATGACAAGATACATTTATACTGTGAAAACCAGTAAGCTTATTATCAAAAATTGGATATTCACATGATAGGGAGAGAATAACAGAAACAAAAGGTTACATATACAATGGAGTCATAACATTTTCTAGAGACTAAAACTTATCTTAGCAGGTGAACCCCCTGTACAAAGAAGTTAACCCCACCCCATAATGCCCTCTCCTAGGTTTTGGGAGTCCATTTTCCTGAACATAAAATGCAATGCTCATTTACTTTAGAGGGACATTTTGAGACCTTACATAGCTGGTGAACCAGAACATATAACATCAGGATTTTCTTGTAACCTCCTGGCCCGGGTCACATAAAAGGTCTCTTGGGTCAATGTGAAGTGCCCTTTATTGCTTGCAGCCATGAAGGTCATAAGAAGCAGTTTTTTTCTATCATGATGACCCAGACAAGCACAGCACCAATTCAACTTTAGCCCAACATAGGAAACAGATTTTAATCAGGATTTCTTCCATTCATAAATGTAGTAGAAATAAAAAGCATTTTCTTTCACACACAATTTACCAACAGAACTCTGTTTCTATTTCTGATTCAACATGAAGCATGGCTTAGCAAATACAGCATGGAATATTAAGTCATGACATAGGCCATAAACTGCTGAGAACAAGCAACAAAGATTATAAAGCATCATCAACCCACTTTTATTTTTATTAGGGCCAACTACAAGTTGCCGTGGATAAAAGTAATTCAAGTGATTGGTTAATATCCAACTACATTTTGTTTACTCAGATGATTACAGGTTACACAACGAATTATACATGAAGGTGAAACCAATTTGTCAAAGTATATGCATTTGTTTGCAATTACAAGTGCTGAAAGGATAAAGGTCTGAGTACATACATGATTTCAATTTCTCTCCATCTCTACTTCATAGCCCCCTAAACTACATACCACCAGAAGAGACTACAACATGATGTGTGTTGAGGTATGGTGTTTTGACAGCACAAAGCAAGGATGGAGCGCACAGCTAAGCACAGGGAGAAGAGATGGGGGGGCTACACAGAGTTCTCAGTGAAACTTGGCCCTTAACACAAATCATGAATCACAATTAGCCTCAAGAAAATACTGCTTCAGAAGGATGGAAGGCTAAAGCCACAGAATACTTAATGACACAGTCATGTTTTATACAGGAGTTTTTAAAGGACTAATTACCCATTCTATTCGTTTTAGCCACAGTATGGGTAGACAGAACACAATTTGAATTCTTAAATAGCCAATAAATAGGCAAAGGTAATTTGACAAGTAAAATTTTATATTCAATGCATTCTATATACAAGTGTACTCGAATGAATGGGAAACTGTAAAACGTAATTCAACGGGGAAGGCAGCAAACTTCTATTTTTATGATCAAAAGAAGTGTGCCTATCTGAGCCATTTCACATGAGTGAAAACAGAAGGAACAACCTATTGCTCTACTGATTGCATAAATAAGACAGGATGTAATAAAAGTATACAAACGGTATAGCAAAGGTAGATTTTTGGACTTCTATTCTCCAGGAGTCATGAGAGAGAAGGAGATATTCAGTGCAAAATTAAAAAGATGACATTCAAAACTGATAAAAAGAAAAATTCTAACATGTAGATTGCTGACCTAATTCCCACAGGAAGCTACGGCTATGAACTTTCAAGACAAGACTGCAGTTTTATAGTGACACGTATTCAAAGACGCAACAATACGTGGAAGTGATATTAACACAAATGTCAGGGCTTAAACTATCTCCACTGAAGACAAAGATGAGACATAAGATGGGACTATTACCCTCACATCTGCCTTGTGTGGGCTGTTTACACCCACGTATGAAGCCCGTATACTAATCATATAAGAGAAGCATTCAGTTAAAAAAAGGCAAAGACCATTTAAAACACAAACTATTCAATTGTCATTTAGTGAGTTTACTAGGACTATCAGTAGCGACAGCAATTACTATACCTGGATATACCTTTTCCTACAATGCTAGTAATAAATTAGAAAAAAAAATCATTTTACAAGTTGGTAGCACACTGCAGAAACAGCAGTTATGAAATCATCAACTCACATAAAAACTAGAAAGAAAACGAACATGTAATTTGGCTTCCCTTTTGTCTGGATACAGAACATTCACTTGCTGTTGAACCTGCATCTACCTGATATTTTTATGGGAATTTAACAATTTGTGAAAGGACTGAAAAAAAAGATGAATTTGCATAATAAAAAGTAGAGCAGGTACACATTCTGGTAATAAATAATTTAGTTTTTGTACACAACATGAGAAGTGTTCAAGTATGGAATATGAGCCACAAATATTGCACACACAATTCACATTACCAATGAAAAGCTGATGAAAGGAAAAGGCAGATGCACTATATATTTCTTGCCAACATGAAAGGCTGAAACAACAAAAGTAATTTTTTGGTATTAATTCACACATTAAATACTCCAGAAAAGAAAACCTTTGAATCTCTCGTAAATCATCGATCAAATTTGCTCCAAATTTTAACAAAAGCCCTTAAAAATTCTTTAGAAATTTATCAGAAAACCTCCAGGCCTGAACAGCCCTTACAGAAACCACTACTTTATAGAACATCAATGAAAAAGAGAATATTGCAAACATTAATACAGCTGGGTACTTCTAAAATATAACAAGGACAACAGTTCCTCAGCTTCAGCCAGCCTCAGATACAAATTATGTCTTTTAGTCCTTTTGTTGCACTGATTCCTTCCCTGGAGTCTGGGAGGTCACTAAAGTATCCCAAGTCTTATTACCCTGACCCATCAAGTTCCCCAGGATAAAGGACTGCAGCAACCATTTTTCCTCATGAAATGCTGTTTAACTCCTTCCCTCCAAATCAGGGAGCACTCAGACCAGGGAAATAAGTCAGGATTTTGCTGTCCAAAAGGGCAGCCAAAAGTGAAAATGCTGAGCACAGCCCACTGATGCAGAATTATAAGGAGCAACCAGCTACTGAACTTTGCTGTTGTATTCATTACTGATATCCCAACACCCTTAAGTAGCGTCATAGGGTTCTTATCTTGCTTTTTATTAGGAGACAATTAAGATCTGTTTTTCTTTAATTAAACGCTCAAACAGGTAGTATTGGATTCAAGAGGAAACCTATATTCCCAATAGCAACTCTCAGGTGAGAGTGATGTTTTTAATACTATTTATTGAGCATGTTAATTAAGTTGCCATTTAATCTGATGAGACTTTCTGAACCAGCACATATCTTGAACGCAGCTCAATATATCTAGTGAAAGAGAAGCGACCACGAAAAGATAGACATATTTTAGGATGCAGACTGGGCTTCAAGTAGCGAATTAATCAATTTATAAATGAGGAAAAAGTTAAATGTTATACACACTTCTGCTATGCAAAGATGTGTTGGGAAACAAACGTCTAGACACCATTTAATCAATACATGTACACGGCCCTGTGCACTTTTTCTGTTTCATGAACATGCAGTATTTCGAATCTGGACTGTCCATCCACAAATACTAATGAGCATGAGAATCACTTCCGCGGGAATGAAAGGAAAGAAGTAGTTAGCAAATGGAGATGGAAAAGTAGAAATATTATCATTGCTTTATTTAACCACAAAAAGTAAATATCTTAATTGATTAATAATCAAAATTATGCAGAAAGTCTAGCAATATTATGAAGTTCTAGATAGTTTAACTCTGGAAAAAAAGAATAAAAATAATGCCATCGTAATACTTCCATTGAAACAATACCGCTCACATCATGTTATATGTACGAAAAAGAAGTATACTGTAGTTTTCTAACTTCCATCATTTCAGTACTTAAGCTAAAATTCAAAATAAGTACTACAAAGCAGAAAAGAATTACAAGACTATATTGTCGAACTACTTAATGCTGCAATCAACACTGGTATTAATCAGCAGTGGCGGGCAGATAAAATTAACACAAGTCCTGGACAATTAGGAATTTCAATCAATGTGTATGGCCAAAGAAATAAGGAGCAGGCTGCTCCCAGAGTACAATTAACAGTATTTTGTATTGACCTGACCAAGAATGAGACAACATTTTTTTCTGAATATCCAGAATCATTAATACAGAGACTAAGGAACTGTCCTAAACTGCATTTTTAATATTTAGATTTACAGAAATATACGCTTATCCTTAGAGATGCAGGGGGAGGGAGCAGAGATATACCTCCAAGCTCTGTCACAAACTAAGCCTAGTCCATGTAAGATACTGGGACATCAGCTTCAGCAAGTTGTACAGGCTTTGAAAACATGCTTGTGCACTCTACTGTGCTTGGTGAGGTTCAGATGCCCAACTTGGCTATCATTCCATGTGACGTAGCTTGAACCTCTCTAGGCTGGCACTCTCGGGTCCAGTAATCTGTGGTCCAGCATGATTTTAGTTAGCCAGATGTCCACTTAGCATGGCTGTGGCCAAGTTTCCCATGGGCACATAAAGTTTGTTTCCAGCCACCAGCCCTGGCTCAGTGTTCTGTGCTGTTATTTAGTGGTAACTAACCCCTAAATGTCTCCTAAGAGTCCACTAAACAATGGAAGCATTGGTAATGCTGCTAGACAAAAATAACCCCACATGAGTCCGCAAATCCTGTCACTTGGCACCAGTGCGGTCCCAAGGATGCCAGAGTAGAGAGATTCAACCTGTACAAGCAACACAAATGGAATTCTTTACATAGGATGCTGGGCTTACAGACCTTGTAACACCTGGATCTCTCTCTTGCCAACTAAAACAAGTTGTGTTCTTTAGGGTACATCTACACTTACCAGGAGATCAACCTGATCAGGGTCGATTTCTGGGGTTCAATCTCACGTGACTAGGGAGGATGCACAAAACCAAACTAACAGTCAACCCCTTTACTCATCATCGCGAGGAGTAAGGGAGGTCAATAGGAGAGTTTCTCCAGATGACATGCATCAATGAGAACAGAAAGATAAATTGATCCCAGATACAAATGCATATATAGGATTGAATTTCAGGTCTAGTGTAGACTTGCCCTTAGTTTATCACATACATTCGGCCTAACCCTTGTCTTGGATTGAATCAGGAAAATTATTACACTACAGATTTTCTCTTACACAGGGCTCTGTTTAGCTTAATTCCCTCCTGACAGGAAGTTGGATGTCGATCTCAGTGAATAATTCAGATTATTATTTGATTGCTCTTTTCCTTTCTCTTACGTTTTGCTCAGAAAAAAAAAAAACTAGTTAAATAATTGTTAAGCTTTCATGTCAACACCTCAATACAATGAATGGGAAGGCTGCTGTTCCAGGATTTCTGCAGGATCAGAAACATATAATTTAACCAGCTTATTCACAGCTTCTATTTTGGAGTTCTCTTAATTATGAGATAATGGTGAAGTAAACCTTTGGGTCCCAAGCACATGACAGCAGGATACAGAAAAACATTCATGACACTAGCTTCTCATCCTCAGGGAAGGAATACACACTCAGACATTTCTACCTCATTCTAATTACCATGCACTGCAACATTTTATTGGTTAATCACAACATGGAAACAAAAATCTAGTTGGAAACTATGAGCATTAACAGACACACACACACACACATTTTATATACACACACACACACACTACAATTATGAAAAAAATACCATAATGATCTTCAATGATCTTAATCGAAAAGGTTTCTTGCTGTCAGACAAATCCGTTCCAGGGGCCAGCTCATCACCCTATGGGTTTCAGTCACATACACGAGAATGGCACAGGGCCTTGACTTAGTCAGAGCTGGTTTTTTTGCAATAGCCTGATTTATTGTTTGGACACATGGCATCATCCCAGACCTAACCACTGAAGCATAAATGACTTTGAATTAATTTGATGTCTGCCCTGCTTTGTTCTAGTCCCAACATATGCATAGATATGTAGCAATGTTCTCAACATAACCCCTGAATTTGTCACTTTCCTAAAAGACACCCTCAAGGCAGTTCGCTGATTGCCTGTAACTGGATTTTTCTTCCCACCAACAAATCAAATATAAAATACTCCATTTCCAAATCACCTACAAATCAGAGATTATTGCATGACACTGTTTACTCACCTGATAGTTATATTTCTGAACTGTGTGAAGTATTCAAAGCTCCAAACTGCCCTGTTTATTAATGGACTAAGTGACATGACAACACGCTTATGCCATCGCTAACTGAGCTGCATCTTGCCTAATTCCCAGCTGAAGGAGACTACTCCACACTTTGACCGAAAAATGGAATGCGCTATCTACCAAGCGTAAATATTTAGTTTAAGACAATGTTAGTACTGATGCAATGACTCTGAGTGCGACTATGTAGAGGAGGCTTTGATCTCAACAACTTTTAACTGAAATTTGGGAGAGCAAAAAAAATGACAAATTCACGAGCTGTCACCATTCTAGTCTACCAGAAAAACAGCTATGATCAGACCTCATTTTTTCCAATGTCAAAAAATCAGAAACAATTAAGATTTCACTACTGCTTTACGAAACCCTTTTTCTTAACCATTTGCAATACGCTTTCAAAACCTACTGCTTCACTTCAGTTTTCCTCTCATGCCCACACTTCTGTCAGTAGAAAACTACTAGGTGTTTATTCTTGTGCATTTTTGCACGCTGTACCGGACCTATTCTACAGGGAGCTCTTACAAAGCCAGTATAATTGGAGGCAAAAACAGTGAAGAAATCATGTCTGCTGCAGAAATGCTGCAATGGGTATAATTAGCTCAACTCCTCCCTGGAGACAATGACAAGGAAGAAGGTGTAATCCAAGATTAGTCCAATTAGTCTGTCTTCCCCAGAGAAGACTACCACAGATTTTCACATTTGTTTTCACTCCAACGGTGGTTGGCATGCCCTTTAAGAACATATTTACCACAGTATTACTGACCTGTTGGCACTTGAGGCCTTCTACATATTGAATCATAATGCAATTCTAGACTGTCTGACATTTAAGAAAATTGAACGTTAAAAATTGGGCACAAACCTATTTTCAAATTTGGATGCTCAAAATTCTTCTACGTGGACTCAGGTGGTAGGATTGAGGGAAATGCCAATTCCAGGCTGACTTGTCTTCATATTTCAGGATTTAGTATTGGAAGGTCAGTTATTTTAAGTCAAGCACAATTGTAGAGGTGTCTCAAGGGCACTAAAGATGCATTCAAGTTTAACTCTTTATTCCTGTATTATACACCTTAAATAGTATACCACACAGTATTTAAACAATACACTTTTAAAACAAAGCAAACAGCAAATAAGAGCACTCTCTACTGGGCAAAGATGTGCCTAAGAACCAACCTTTGCACCTCCCATGTACAGTTTGTGGGAAAGTCTGCTCAGGCAGTCCACTATAGAATTTTGCACCCCCTGATAAATATGCTGCTGATGGGGTTCCGCAAGGGGTGATGCAACAATTCTAATGCGTGACTAGAGAAATCTTGCTCAACCCTTGCCTGTTTACATAAAATACTACTGACATGTTGCCCAATAATATTCAGCCACATCAGGCTCAGATGACTGGGCAGAAGGCACCTGAAGGTTTGACAGACTGCACTGAGCAGCCTAATGCAAGAGGAAGGCATTTGTAATACTGATTATCTTAACAGTCAATGTGAAGAAAGGATCCCCAATCACTTCTTCTCTGGTTTTGTCCACCAGCTGGAACTCTCATAGTCTGAGGAGAATGGTCATTTATGTTGCCCTTCTCTGATGAGTACACCAAGAAAGAAGGCTTTTAAGCAGCAAAGATGAAACTTGGTGAACACTGAAAATTGACTAGGTGCACGAGGCCATATGACCAAGAAGGGAAAGAATTCAACTCATGGCCAGGGTTTAAGAGTAACCTCATATGAGACCACTCATGAAACCTTAAGAAACAGATGCTCTTGCATAAAATTCTGAACCTGGGGGGTGGGGGCAGCGAGAGGGGTCAGCGAGGATTTCTCATGACTCATTCAGATACCTAGGAATGACTACAAAGCTGAACACAATAATGGTTGCCTGCAGGAACTGAGGGTCTTAAGCAAGTTGTTGAGGTAAGGCAGAACTATAAAAATCCCTTTCTTCTCACCCAAGCTGCCATTAATGAAACCTTTTATAAAAGGCCCTGAACACTGAAGCTGGACAAAGGGAAGGACTCTGAATTGATAATGGTCTTTATTAAATGGGAACCTGAGAAACCACCTGAGGGCTGGACAAATATCTATGTGAAATGTGTTGCTTTCACAAAGTCACAAAACTATGTACCTCCCTGCAATGAGGAAATATGTCAGAAAGAATTGGCCTTTATCCCCCACACTTCTTGGGGAAATCAAGAATTAAGGAGGAGATACCTATACCTATCTCATAGAGCTGAAAGGGACCTTGACATACCATCAAGTCCAGTCCCTTGCATTCACAGCAGGACCTACATCACCACCCCGATGGATTTTTTTTTTATTTGCCCCAGACCCCTAAATGGCCCTCTCAAGGACTGAGCTCACAACCCTGGGTTTACAAGGCCAATACTCAAACCACTGAGCTATGCCTCCCCCACAAAAAAGATCCCTTCACTTTATTCCATGTCTCCCTGAAAATGGTGTCCTCCTCCTGTCATTAAATCTTCTCATAAGAATGGTCCCTCAAAAGGGATCAGAAAGGGTGGCAGTAGGTAGAACTTACCAAACAAACCACAATACGTTCTAATATCCATTTGTCTGTAGTTAAGGCCTTCCAAATTTTGGCAAGTTTGGAAAAGTGGTCTGAATGTCAGAGGACAGGAATGAAGTGGGATCAATAAAGGGATGCAGGTTTCAACCGTCCCATCAAGAAGAACTATTTGCTTGGAAGTTGAGTACCAGAGTGGCTGTGTTCTGGGGACTATAAATACTCCAAATAGTGGCTCCTGAGGACATTAGTAGTAAAAGGAGCAAGGAGATAGTCTTACCCTATACTAGGGTACAGTAAACTTTCATGTCCAGCATTCTATCATCCAGAACTCTCAAATAACTGGCATTTAAACCATAAATAAATTTTAGTTACATTTTCCATAAGTACAGTACAGTGAAAGTAAATAAATACAGCAAATACAGTATATGTTTACAGTGTACAATACTGCTATTTTTGGTAAATAAAATACTCTGTATACATTTGTTTGTTTCATAACAGCTAATCTTGTTTTCTTTAATATTTTGCATTGCTAGATATATCTCTCTGTTATCCAGAATATTTGAATATCTGTCAACCTCCAGGTACCAGGGCTGCCAGATATGAAAGAGTTTACTGGATGATACTTTTCTCTTACGGCTTGTCTATACTTACTCACAATCAATGCGCTGGAGTCGATCTTCCAGTGTTTTTGTGGATTTGGTGAAGACGCGGCAAAATTGACCTCTCTGGGGTCAGCCCCTCTACTCCACGTTATCGCGCTGAGTAAGGGACATTGACACAAGACTTCACTAGGGAAGTAAGTCGATTCTAAATATGCAAATGCCATAGCTAGAACTGTGTATCTCAAATCAACGTACTTCCTAGTATAGACTCAGGTTAGGGTCATGCGTACAGAGCAAGACCACCCTGCCAAGTGAGGAAAGCATTGTCCTTGAGTCTTTGACAGGAGTGGAGAGATTCATTCATTTTCTCTTGGAATAGGTTTATAGTAACAAAATACATACCTTGGTGATGCTCTGAAAATCTCTAGGGAAACCCAGGGACTGCAACCACAAGTGTTTCCCCTGAACATCCATAGCCTTCCTCCTAGATTAAGCATCTACCATTTCACCACAAGTAGGAAAGAAATTTTGGCCACCAATCTGTTCTCATCCACATCTACTAACACGTGGGATTGGAGGAAAAAAAATCTGCATCATTAGGATAGTCTTTTCCTCTGGTGTCACAGCATTCAATAGTCCTGATGAATACAGGTAAGGAAAGTAAAGATGGTGCAGGTCTCAGATTGCTCTGGAGTATGAGGAGAGTCCACTGTAAGAGTAAAGGAACCAGAGCTTCCCAGCCCAACTGTCAGTCAGCTCCCTCTAGGGGCACGTTGCTACCAGTACAGAAACAGGCCTACAAATGAACAGGAGCAGCAGGAGCTCTTTAAACCAAGCCTTCAGAGCCAATGCAGGAACTATGTGATCTATAATGCTGCTCATCTTCCTCTGTCAAGAAGATTCACTCAAGCATAGGTCTTTAGCACCTGTAGGTGCCAGCTCTCTCAACTCTGAAGGGAAGGAATCATCACTTGAGAGAAGTCTTAGAAGATGGTTTTTCCCTAGGTCCATGAGGGTACCCCTTGTATTCATATGAGCCTCTCTTTTTAGGCTTAGGAGCCTCTGCCACTAATCTCAAACCCCTGCTCAGAAGGGCACTGTCCACCAGGAGTGACTGCTGTCTGCATGGATCAGACTGGATCATCATTTCCTTCATCACAAGATGTTTTCAGAGCCTCAGTCCAGGCTTTCACAAGTTCTGGGAGTAAGAGAGAGGCAGCTGCTGCAACTATCTAGTGATATTCTGCTATACTATACTGGAATAACTATTAATACTACAAAAAACTACATACAGTAGGTACCCGACTTACACGGATGTTGCATTCCTGAGCAACCCCTGCATAAGCCAAATTTCGTGTTACTCGGTGGAGCCAGGAAACTGACCAGTGCAGCAGCACTGGACGGTTTTCTGCCTCCTATGAGCATCAGGGAGCTGGGAGCCAGGCTCCAGCTCCCTGCCACTCACAGGAGAGGGGAAACTGACCAGGGCAGCAGTTTTCCTGCTCCTGTCAGTGGCGGAAGCCAGAGCCTGACTCGCTGCTGCCACCAATGACGGAAGTGGCTGCCACCCAACACAAGTGGGGAAACTGCTCCTGTCAGGAACAGCAGCCTGACTGTTGCTGTCCCAGACAGGAGAAGGTTTCCCCACTCCTGTCAGGGATGACGAGAGAGTCAGAGTGCCACTCCTGATAGGAGGTGTGAAACTGCTCCTGTCAGGGGGTGGCAGCCTAACTATCACCCCCTGACAGGAGCATGGAAACCTCTCCTGTCAGGAATAGCAAGAGTAAGGCTGCTGCTCCTGACAAGAGCAGTTTTCCAGCTTCTGTCAGGGGCAGCAGCCGAGCATTAGGCTCTGGCTGCTGCCACTGACAGAAGCAGGGAAACTGACCAGTGCTGCAGCTCTGGTCAGTTTCCTGCTCCAGTGAGTAGTGGGGAGCTGGTGTCTGGCTCCCAGCTGCCTGCCACTCAGGGGAGCCAGAAAACTGACCAGTGCAGCAGTCCTGGTCAGATTCCCTGCTCCCGTGATTGGCAGGGAGCTGATGCCTGGCTGGCAGCCCACCACTCACAAGATCCGGGAAGCTGAGTAGTGCTGCTGTGCTGGTCAGTTTTCCAGCTCCCCGGAGCGGAAGGCAGCCCGGAGCCAGGCTCCAGCTCCCCACAGCTCAGAGTCATGTTAACCTGAGATTCGTGCAACTTCAAAGTGCATATCTCAGGGTTCCACTGTACACTTGCTTACCACAATGATGCAGTAATAAAAAAAGAGCTGAGGAGACTGAAGAGTCCAACTCGGACTATGCAGTGGTAAGAATGAATTGAAAAGACATCAGTCCATGCGACTTTTCATGTCTTCAGTTCTGAGCACATGTGGGCCAACAGATACTGCTTGCAAAAATGCCCGGGTTGGGCATATGCATATCCACATGTGTGGAATACATGTAAACAGCATCCCATGACAAAGATTTCCCGTCATCTTGGTGTGACATCTATCACTTAGTGGAAACGCCAAAATATTTAATGTCATCTAGAGAAACTCAAGTATACCAACACAGTTGACAGAAAAAAAAAGTGCTTGAGATAATAAATTAATGCAGACTCACAGTATATATAATGACAGTTAGCTGAAGATTAGTACCAGTGTTTGGGCAACAGCAGATCAGAAATGCAATATTTTCAACATATTTAATGCAGGATTAATGGATATTCGTAGCACTGCCATTCTTGTTAGTTTGATTGTTTACCAGTTCTCTACTGCTAATGCTATTTACTTATATTTAGGACAAACCACAGGCCCCATGATATGGGTTTTTGGCATTTTGTTAAAAAATGTTAGTTACATCAAATAACTTAACAGAAAGCACACTAGCAATGCTTTAGCAATCTGGCCATCAGTCACTGATTTCCCTTTGTTTGGTCACACTGCTGCTGCTTGTCATTTTTGAGTCATACATAATGCAGCCCCGTCTCAGAACTGGAACAAATACACATGCTTCATTGCAAATAATTAAAGCAACATCTAATGGAGATAGTGGTGTTGGGAGGAGCTGTTGCCATAACAGCACCAACGAAAGGAGGCCTTATACTGATGGAAGAGAAATGTCCTTTCAATGGCTGTGTCATAAGTTGAAAGACGTAGGTGACAGGAAACTTAAAAATCACCATAAAGTGGAAAAATTAAAGAATACTTCACATTACAGTCCTCTGAGCTGCCACTATGTTCTCTGTTTATCAAGCACTGTTAATTGAAATAAAACAATTTGATGTAATATTAGAACAACTGACTTTCTGAGCTTAAAGAAAAATAGATAAAATTGACTGAAAATGAGGAGTCCTTTAATAAAAACCTTTCAGATAAGTTTTTTTTATGAGGAAGTAATTGTCAAAAGTCTCTCAGTGATGTTTTTTTCTGCTTACAATCATAACAAATTTACTGAGGGGATTATTTCTTACTTGAAAATGTAATTTCTTAGAACATCTTGTAATATGCTAAATAGACATTATCTACATGCTGAGCTTACTTCAATACTCTTGAAATATACACAAATCAGCTTTTATGTATACCAACCATGAGCCATGGCAAGTGGAGCTACCATTAAACAACAAAAGGACCACTTACTCTATGGGTCATCATCCTTACACTGCTGAGGGAGCTCTCTTACAGTAACTAAAGCCAAGAGACCCCACCATTGCATGTTTAGCAAAGCTCCACTCAAATAATACCCTCCATTCAAAATAGTTCCTCTTCAATTTGGCATTAAGTCCTTAAAAAATAGCCCTCTAATCAGTTTTTATGTACTGTATGCTGTAACTTTTACACCCTCAGAAGTTTATATTTTCACATTATATATCATTTCACAAAATGATTACCCTTCCAAGCTATCCTCACGAGTTTTGGAACAAATGGCCCGATTTAAGCATTAAACCTCATTGGGAAAGAGTCATGTGTGAGACCATTCCTGGAGGTATCCAAGGCTGAAAGCATGATTATTAATAACTTATTGTGAGGACACCCAGAGTTGTCATCAGCAAAGAAGGCAGAACCTAGGATGACAAGCCCCTCAAATCACTAAAAGACTCAGCTCTGCACCTTGAATTGGAAGAGGCATGAAAAACTGAGTGCAAACTTTCCATTATAATTGGCACAGTGTCCAAAACAGTAAAGAAGTTACTACAACTAAACATTCCTGAACTAGAAACTTGCCAGGAACAGGTGGGCAAGGCAAGTTTCATGCTGCTCAAACCACTGGCATGGAAACAATTGGTGTCAATACTGACTATCAGTTCTAGACAAAGAAGAGGCTACCGGAGTCGGTGGTGGTCTTCACTTGCTCTTAATCTAATTTTCAGCACAGATACAATTTCTTAAATATTATCCAGACATGCATTTACAGTGATGAGAGCTCTGTCCACCAATAAAATGCAATCCCTTCTGGGGTTAAGAACAGCAGATGTTAAGCAGAATACAAAGCAAAGCAGAATGTGTCTAATTGACAGATTCTGTGAGTTAACTTAGGTTAAAAAATATTACTGAAGCCAAGATTTGGCAAGGTCATCAGGGTTAACACTAAGCTTTTGAAAAAGGCACCATGCCTTCAGCACTACCTGCTATTAGCCAGGAAATGGTTTGCACAGAAATCACAAAGGGCACAATCTGAAGTTAATGAGGTACTGCAGATATGGTTTCAGATACAACTTAATCTGTGACAGTAAAAACATTTATGTGCAAGCAAAAGTGGTATTGGAATCAGACAGAAAATATGGAACAAAATCTCATATGAAAGTGTTTAAGTACTTAAACAAAAGCACTCACAAAATAATAAGCAAATGACTGTAGTAATTTTAAAGTCAGCTAGAGGAGTATAAATTTTAAGCAAAAAACGAGTATTATGTTGTAACATCCCCAAATAAAAGCTCAGCAGAAGCTAAATTCAGTCAAAATCTCAAGAAATCATCATTTTCAACAGCAGAAAATGAAGTTATTTTGAATGACCTCTTCCATTAACTCCAAATTATAACTGAATTGATTTAATGTAGTTTTATTCTCCATTCTTACTACATCCATTTTGTATTTAATATCCCATTAACTTTTCTAAAATTGTTTTTACTCGAGTTATTGGTACAGAAATTTCCACATATGTTCAGCTATTTGCAAGAAGGTTGGCAAAATTCAAGTAACGCAAAAAAGTTCTTGCATGTTATCAGACATGGAAACAGATGTTCTTTTTTCAAACCCTTTCTCTGGAGAGGGGAAAGCAGGGTAATTATTGATCACTTTGATAAATTCAAATACTCTGTATTGGACCAAATCATTGAAGATAAGTGCTGGCTTACCTACATAGAAAAGTAAGTACAAGCCATGAAAAGAGACTGCAAAGAAAATGTTGATAAACTAATGAAACATTTACACACTTCCTCAGGAGTAGTCCCATGAATATAAATCTCAAGAGAGTCTATATATCTATACAAAATAGCATTAAATCTTGAATTATGCTAAGTACTCACACAATCAATACCCAAAGCAAGGGAGCATTAATTTCAACTACAGTTAAGGTTTGTTCTCCTCATCCCAAAATACTAAGATCTGCATTATATTGCATATCTAGTGGCTTTTTCACTTATCTTTATATAGAACTAAATGCTTAAGGCAAAAAACAAGTGCTTGAATCTTGAGTAGTAGTAGTTATGGAAACGGTTTTCACCTCAGTCAGCCATACACATCTAATTATTAAATTATCCCTAAGTCCAGTACATTTTAAGTTAAAGAGAAAGTTACACAAAGGCACCGACTGGCTTTTTTGTCCATAAGCACCAAGAAAGGGAGAGAAGAACCAGTCATCCACAATAGCATTTTGAACATACTTCAATCCCACATTACCCTGTTCTGACTTACTCTCAGGAAAATATTGTCGGAACAAGCTCTTTTGCATCCCCAGATATTCAATCTCAAAGATTAAACACCACTAAGAGGCATAAATGCCAAAAAGTAAAAATCAAGGCACTGATTTTATTTTTCTGAAGTGTTTCTGCTTCCTCACAGTCATCACACACAAGCCTCTTTTTTTGTCACAAGTGACATGGCTGACCCCCTTTACTATGTTTGCAGGCAAGAACCTTAATTTAGATACATGCTTGCAGAAATACTAAGCAAAAACAAAAACCTTGTGAAAACCACAAATGCTCACAGAGGAATCTGAGGGTCTAGTAACCAAAATTAAGAAAAGAAAGGACTATGGAACCACCACTGAGGTTCAACTGGATGCCAAAGATGAAGTGTTCTCAAAGATGAAGTGGAAGCACCACAAATATGAAATTGGATATCCCTAAAGAATATTTCAAATATGCCCTTAAGAGTAGGAATCTGACTATGGAACACAAAAATTTCTCATTGGGTGGAACAACAACAAAAGATCAGAAAGACTGTTCCCATTCTTTTGGGGTGGGAGTACAAGGGATTTTTTTTTCACCTCACTGTTCAAATTTTAGTAATGATTTGATCTGGATTCAGAAATACTTAAAAACTGCCAGGTGAATAACGTGATATGGTAAGTACCACAGTCTACCAAAAGATAATTATTCTAAGACTACCATGCCTCTTCCTGAAGATTGTGTAATTAAATATCGTGGTCTTCTGTTCACCCAACACAAAAGTGCTATAGGTTGAACCTCTCTAATCCAGAAACATCCATAGTGTGGGATTATTTTAGTTAGCTAGGTGACCATTTATCATGGGTGTGGTAAAGTTTCCCATGGTCCCTTAAAGTTTGGTTACAGCCACCAGTCCTGGCTCTCAGTGTTCTGTGCTGTTGTCCCCAAATGTCTTCTAAGAACCCAATAAGCAGAAGAAGTATTGGTAATGCTGCTAGACAATTAACCTCCCATGGTCTGGCAAATTTTCTCATTCAACACCAGTGGGGTCCCAAGGGCACTGGACAACAAAAGTTTAACTTATCAAAGTGCATCCTGATTTGACTCAGTCATCCAACATCCAATCTCATGCATATACATTTATAAAGTTACAAAACAAACTACTAAGGTTATTGCCGGTCATTGCTAATTTGAAGAACTACTTTTAAAGTCTGTTAAAGTCAATATACAAAGTTTTAAAAAAACCTCAGCAGTCACTGAGCTAACTAAAAAGCAAAAGGGGATTTTTTTTTCTAGAAAAGAAAGGAAGCAAGCAAGCAAGCAAGCAAGCAAGCATCTAGTTGTACATGCTCTAATGCCCCTGTTAATAGCACCATTAAAACACATCAAGTTAAAAAAGAAAAACCTGAATGGTAAAAAAAGACTCATGGAGTGGTTATACAGAGACACCAGAGGCTAGAAAAGAAATCCTCTGATACGTGAGCAGGGGTTAACTAGAAGAAAGGGGAAGATGTAGGTCTATATGGCAGCCAATCCTACATTTTCAGGGCCACTGTAGTAAACACTGTGTACCATCTGTTCATTGCAAAAGCATTGTTGGAATATATGAACTGGCAGGTTACATGGAGGATTCAGATAGGGCTCACAAAGTTGTACGTAGGCCAAATCTCAGAAAACAAACCAAAATGCCATAATGATGAAGTAAGTAGCTGTCAATGAAATATCAGCAACTAAGCAAGTATATAGTTTATAATTTAACTGAAGACACATGCAATAAAGGCCAAAGATAGCAATAAATCAACTATTTTTTAAAATTTGTTTGATTTATAGTCCAGTTCCTCAGGTAAACCATTTTACTGCTAGGTAACCTTCATACTGGAAACAGAATCAAAGACATAGTGTAAACTATGCTAGATGACAACACTAAAGCTTGTTTAAACTTTTTTACTTGCTATACATTCTGCTATAATATCCTAATTAGTTGAAAAATCATATTTTTACATACATATAAAATTAAAAGGTTTCTTTTTAATGCAAAATGTCTACGTACTGGGATGCCTCTCAGTATAGCTGAAAGCAAGACAAATGTTAGGGAAAAGGAGGTCACTTCCTGCTGTTTGAAAATTATCTGCAGCCCAAAAACATGGTACAGTCAATACGTCATAGAATTGTAGAACACTCGACCTGCAAGGGACCTCGAGAGGTCATTGACTCCAGTTCCCAGCCCCCAAGCCAGAACCAAGGCACGATCTAGACTATCCCCAACAGACGTCTATCTAACCTGCTCTTAAATATCTCCAGTGATGGAGACTCTACAACAACGTTAGGCAATTTATTCCAGTGTTTAACCACTGTGACAGTTACGAAGTTTTTCCTAATGTCTAATCTAAACCGCCCTTGCTGTAGTTTAAGCCCACTGCTCCTTGCCCTATCGTCAGAGGCCACAGAGAACAGTTTTTCCTCCCTCTTCCTTGTAACCCTCTTTTAGGTACTTGAAAATCAACATTATGTCCACTCCCAACCTTCTCTTTCCTAAGCTAAACAAGCCCAGTTATTTCAGACTTCCCTCATAGCTCATGATCATTCTTGTTGCTCTTCTTCGGACCTTCTCCAATTTCTCCACATCTTTCTTGAAATGTGGTGCCCAGAACTGGACATAATAGTCCAACTGAGGCCTCATCAGCACTGAGTAGAGTGGAAGAACGACTTTGTGCATCTGATGAAGTGAGTCTGTGCTCACGAAAGCTCATGCTCAAAACTTTCCTGTTAGTCTATAAGGTGCCACAGGACCCTTCGTTTGTGTGTCTTGTTCTCAACACTTCTGTTAATGTATCCCAGAATCATGTTTGTTTTTTTCTTTTTGCAACAGCCTCACACTGTTGACTCATATTTAGCTTGTGGTCTACTATGACTCCTAAATCCCTTTCCGCGGCACTCCTTCTTAGACTTTCACTCTCTATTCTGTATGTATGAAGCTGACTGTTCCTTCCCAAGGAATACACTGCTTTCGTCCTTATTAAATTTCTATCATTTTAGATAGAACTGCTGAAATTGTGTATTTGAACTATAAGAGAGAGACTAAAACAAAACAGAGCTATGTTAGAGAAGAGAGCAGACAGAAAAATTTCAATTGGGAAGCTATAACAACTTCATTAAAAATCTTGGTTTAGAATCAAAACTGCTGGATTTCCTTTACAATTAAAATAGACTACTTATGTAGAAGTATCATTCAGTTAGTACTAAATTTAGACATACCATTAAAAAAGTGCCTGTATAGAATTTTTCAACTCACTAAATGACTTAGGAGCCTAAAGTCCATTTTCCTAAACGATTTGAGCGTCAGATCTCATTGGCTTTAAGTGGGACATGGTTTTCAAGCCAGTTTTAAAAATATTAACCAAAGTTTTTCTTTAATTTTCTTGGAAGGGTAGAAAGAGGATCTGCTTCACTATAACTAAGGCATGGTTAAAATGAGACCAAGACCAATTACGCAAAGCTATCATGTGGATAAGTTTGCAAAATGCCTACCTACCAGGCCTTATTGTGCAAACCTATCCACACAATAGCTTTGCTTCCTCGGTCTACATTGCCTCTACTGGATTCACTAAAAGGGCATTAGTAGGGTGAAGGCCCCACACCTGATGGCCCAGGATTGCTTTCTGCATCCCAGGTAAAATAATTCAACATGTTAAACTGAATTTCTATACAAACTCAAAACTAGCTGGCAATTTTTTCCACATATGCAAGGTTTTAGAATATACCTAAGTTTTGCACAGCAAAATAGTCTTGATTTTTCATTAAGTTCCGTCAAAGCCAATAATAATAGGAGAACACGCTTGTTTATATTTCTGAATCAACAAGTAGAGGTCATTGTGCAGAAACCACAGAAATCTCAGATGTTTCAGTTAGCTGGCAAAGTGTGCAGCTGTGTTAATAAAACTACTCATGACTATTGGTACGACAGAAGCACAGACCTCAGTGGTTGATCCTGTAATATACTGGCAAAAACAAGAAAGAAAGATAGATAGATATAACAAATACCATTTGTTTGGAATAAGATGTACATTTTGGCTTAGGTATAACCTTTCAAATGTATACAGACCCTACACCATTGTTACCCTTGACACAGTGCAGTGTAGTGTGTAAATAATACCTGTTGCAGAACACAAGACAGATTTATGACTGATGCCTTCCTGAGATTAACCAAAGCAGTTTAAAAGCATGGATTTTCCATAGAGTAAAGAAAATCAAATCATGTGAAAATTAGTCCAACAGAAATCAATGCAAAGAGCCAAATACAATTGTCTGGAGTTACTAAGAATTTATTTCTAAACTAGTCTTCTTGTGAAAAAGCTCTTCACACTTAGGTAGACAATTCACCACACGCTCAAATCAATGGCATTCTGCCTATTTATATCAGTTATGAATTTGACTTCAATTGAGACCCACTCCTCCTTCCCTCTTAATTTACTGGTCCTCTTTTTCCTGCAACTCAGGATTAAGAACAAGGATTTTCTTTATATCAGTTTTCCGATTTACTCAAATATTTATGTTATGCTACTGTAACATACAAGGTGAACTAGTCACAGAAGAAATGGGATTAGAATGTTGACTCTCACTGTCAAAGTAATGCACCTGAATGTTAGTCACTCACGTTCCCAGCCTCAGCTGTCCACGGTCTCCTACTTCTCAGATAGTATTCTAGAATTCTATGCAGGAACATGGTAACACCCGTGTGTGTAATATTAATCTGCATATGTATGCACATATTCAGTAAATTTTTACAAGAAAAGCCTATTAAGTTAACTGAGCAATTAGGAATTGGTCACCAAAAATATATGAAAACTGAATTGTAAACACTGCTTGAGAGCCTAGGAAAAAGTGCAAAGGAAGTGACCCCTGACTCTCACAAAGCTTTCATAAATCTATATTTGGTATGAACACAACTTTTCTGAACTGGACTTGATCCAGGCAATGTTATCTTGCACCTGCCAAACACACTACATTTAAATTTTGGTGCTTAAATTCCAGTTTTATTTCTAATCACTTTCATGTTATATTTCTTGCCCAAGACAGAAAGGAAGGACTGAAAAATCTATTATGGTTTTGCCAACAAAAGAGGCAAACTGGGCTGTCATGGATTGCCTGCAAAGAACTTGAGCATCTGTAGCCTGGCTTTCTGTGTTTTTCTGTTCAACTTGCTGACCGAGATTCATGAAACACACACAGGTGGGAAGGAGGGGTAAATAGAGTGAAAATGTAATGTCACCATCCTGTCAGACTCACTAGAGTAAGGAATAACCTGAGTAGCCACTTGGTTACACTTTTTTTTTTTTTTAAAATAAGAGCAAACTGACTTATTGCTTCCTTGTGTGACAGTTTATTTTTCTGCCTTCTGAGGTGAAAAAGTTATACAAATCAAAACCAGTAACCCTCTTCACTCAATGATTAAGGCAAAGGTATGTCCTATATGCCTACTTTTAAGTCTTTCACCCTAATTTTGGATACTTTGCCTTCCTAGACATTGTTTACCTGTTATTCAGCAAGATTAGTTTAATCCATATACAGAAACCTCCACACGCACGCACAAGTATCAAACGATACTTTTACCTGGAAACAATACCCCTCTGACAGATATCCAACGATAAAAAAAGAATCCAGGTGACAAAGACGTTGGCTTTCTCCCAAGACACATCTGAAATAACTTAAGTCTACGCTTACAGGAAGATCAACCAACGGGCTGGTATTCGATCTTCCCAGGTTCAATTTAATGAACCTAATGGGGATGTGCTAAATCGAACTGCCAAGGTGCTGTCGTCCATCGCAGTACTCCTGGCAGTCATGAGTACAGAGTAGTAAGAGGAGAGTTTCTGCTGTCGACATCCTGATGTTGAGACAGTGGCAAAAATCGATTTTAGGTAAGATGATGCTAGCTATGCAATCCTCATAGCTAGATTGCATCTCTAAAAAATCTATCTTTCACTCCTACTGCAAACCAGGCCCCAATACATGGTGCAATGGCTTTTGGTACAGAAGCCTAAAATAAAGGTTCGTTTCCTGACCAAGCCTGCTGTTCATGCCCTGACATAGCACTCTTTTCCTGTTGGCAATGGTGTTCAATTACCTCTCACCAGCAAAACGAAAAAGCAGCCCTGTAGCATTTTACAAACTAACAGAGACTAACACGCAGGCTGGGTCTACACGTGCCCCTTCCTTTCAAAAGGGGCATGTTAATGAGCACTTATGAAATATGCTAAGGCACTGCAATGAATATGCAGCACCTCATTAGCATAATGGCGGCCATGGCGATTCGAAATTGCAGCTGTTCGAATCACGCGCTGCCCGTGGAGACGGGACCTTCTGAAAGGACACCCCCCCCCCCCCAAGGACCCTCCCCCCCAAGTTTTCGAAAGCCGTTCTTCCAATCACAAGATAGGAAGAAGGGTTTTCAAAAACTGGCGGGGGGGTCCGTTCAGAAGGTCCCGTCTCCACGGGCAGCACGCGATTCAAAAAGCCGCACTTTCGAATCGTTGCAGCCACCATTATGCTAATGAGGCGCTGCATACTCATTGCAGTGCCTCCTTAGCATATTTCGAATCTGCTCATTAACATGCCCCTTTCGAAAGAAAAGGGCACGTGTGGACCCAGCCGTAGAACTGCATTTTTGTTTTGTTAGGATACAGACTAACGTAGCTACTACTTCTCTGTTACTGTCACCAGCAAGTGAAACTGATGCCTGCCAAAAACTGAAGGGCACTATCCACAGTCCACTGCTTCTTTCTTCCCATGCAGATTATATCAGCAAGTCTCTTAACTGAAGGTCAAGAAAGACTGGCATCATCTACCTTTCAATACAATGGAGGATAGACATTGTACATAACTGTAGCAGTTTACTTACTGTCTCCCATATCATCCTACCAATGCTAAGACAGCTATGGGAACCAACAGCAAGGCAGCTGAACTATCAAGAGTATAAAGAGTCCTCTACAAAAAAAATTGTAGTACACGAGCACTTTATGCCTATCACATGCTTTACAACCACAACAACACCTCACACAGCTCTGCAATGCAAGTATTCCTATTTTACAGGTGGGAAATCTGAATCGAAGTATTAGGTAACCCTGAATCGCTGGACCTTGTTACCCTCTTCCCCCATGCTTTGAATCTCTCTAGCTGAACATATGGAGAATAAAAATTCAGTTTGAGTTATGTGAATAGCCTAACCCTCTTTGTTGACTTAAGTTTGGATGCTAGGTGAAGTACAAATCCCACCATATATGAAAGGTCTACTCTCCACAGTACTTACTTACCTACATGATCTCTAAGAGAGTTTAGTACTATTGTATCCTTAGCTCATCAGATTTGGCCTAGTATTGCAGCACATATGGTATGCAAGAACAGACAATATTCTGAGATCATTCCAGTAGCTAAAGACAACAGGATGACAGAAGGATAACATTGGAAGCTTTAATTCAGCATTTTATTGCTTTTAACAGACTAAATTATACTTGATATTTTAACATTTTTTCTTTTTTGTTCACTCATGCAGTGGTCTCACCGTTTTACTTTAAAAAATAGCAAAAACATCAATAAGAAGATTTTGAACATGCTACCACCAGTTAGCCAAGATCAGGTAGCCAAGAAACATGGTTTTCCCCTGGGTTTCAAAATTAATATGGTTAACAAAATACAGAGCCGTACCCAACCCCTAAAGACCTAAAAAAGTTTGTGTTCATATAATTACATTCCAATGTTAAATATAGAACTCCTGGACAGTCAGTGAAGTTTAGAATTAAACCTGTATATTGTTCAATGAATGCTTCAGCATGGCTGAAATAGATATATGAAATCGTCCAGCCTTAGTTAAACTGTCTCAAGACTTGGACTTACTTAGAATGACATATTTTTAGTACTGTTTTAATCATGTTTGCTTCGAGGTGTCCATCTACATTTTCAAATTATGCAAATTTTTAGACAGTGAAAATGTGACTAATGGGGATTTTTTTGAAGATGGGATTCACTTATGTTGAAATAAAAATATTTGGCACGTTTTGCTTGAAAAGCGGGTCTGATTTCTCTCCTCAAGGGCTACAGTCAAAAAGAAAAAATGCATTTGACCATTTCTTCAAAAACACAGAGAACCATTACATGCGAAGCTCCAAGGAAAAAACTAAATACATGCTTATTCTGTGCATAAAGTCTCTGCAGAACAGCTGAATTGACTGTTGTGTTACATTTGACACTAAATCTGCCATACATGCTCTCATAAGAAATTAAAGTGTGACACTTCTCTCAAATATTAAAAAAAGCCATTTTAATTTGAGGTACACAGATAGCTTTTCCTTCCAGTCGGTCTTGACTAGGAATCCAATATATCTTTTTCTGTGAACAAGAAAAACTTTATCAACTTCCTTCCCACAAGGGTCATTTTGCTGAAAGAGCAATAAACTTTTTCAATTTGTGAGTATTGAATACTTCAGCTTCTTCTTTTCTACTTCAGGCTTGAAAGTTCAAGTCAGAACAGCAAACTGATTTAACAAATGGAGACCAAAGACAGTGTTTGAGTGTTAATTTAGCAACATCCCTATGGCTAGGAGCTTTGTGTGGGTGGTATTATATCAAGTGACCATGTAATTATTTGTTATTTCTAATTTAGTAGTATTTATAAAATACTGATGCCCAAACACAGGAAGAAATTTAAGTAAAATATAAGTAACACTGTACCACAGACCTAAACGCTCAACTAATAACCCATTCAAAGTAGCATTTTGTACTCTCAGCACCTGTTATTCAAACGAACAAGTGGCAAAAAAGCGTAAGTTATTTCTTTTTTAAAGTTCATCCTCTGTCTCCTCCACCAGACAAATTGCCAACATCATGATATTCCCCACCACCCCACTACTCCCAAACACATCTAATTACTCCCTCAGCAAATCTGGGAACACCAGCAGCAGTGAACAATAACTGGCCAGAAAAACCCAGCTTGGCTTGTATCTACACTGCAGCTGGGAGTCTTGCTCTGCTAGAGCTACCATGTTAAAAAGAATAGTGTGGACAAGGCAGGCCAGGCTAGCCATGTGAGTTCAAACACAATGAGAAGACCAGCTTGGACTCAAGCAGCTACCTGTACAACATGCACACTACTACTCTTAGCTCAAGTAAAGCTAGCACAAGTCCGCCTATCTGACCTTGATGGGATGCGCTCTCAGCTGCCATGTAGACAGATATTCTCTCCGCCCAAGATTAGAGCGAAGACAGACAACTACAGTTTATGGTAACAGAGAGGAAGCCGTGCTAGTCTATACACTATCAAAACAAAAAGCAGTCAAGTAGCACTTTAAAGACTAGCAAAATAGTTTATTAGGTGAGCTTTCGTGGGACAGACCCACTTCTTCAGACCATAGCCAGACCAGAACAGACTCAATATTTAAGGCACAGAGAACCAAAAACAGTAAGCAAGGAGGACAAATCAGAAAAAGATAATCAAGGTGAGCAAATCGGAGAGTGGAGGGGTGGGGGGGAGGAGGTCAAGAATTAGATTAAGCCTTAATTGGCTCTAATTCTTGACCTCCTCCCCCCCCACCCCTCCACTCTCCGATTTGCTCACCTTGATTATCTTTTTCTGATTTGTCCTCCTTGCTTACTGTTTTTGGTTCTCTGTGCCTTAAATATTGAGTCTGTTCTGGTCTGGCTATGGTCTGAAGAAGTGGGTCTGTCCCACGAAAGCTCACCTAATAAACTATTTTGCTAGTCTTTAAAGCGCTACTTGACTGCTTTTTGTTTTGATAGCTAGTTTATATGCAAGTCAGTTAAATTCACTGAACAGCATTGTAGAGGTGAGTCTTCCTAGAAGACACAAGCGTAGTGAAAATGCACAAACAGATGCATTCAGGGAGGTTGTGCTTAGTGGACAGGGATAGACTGAGCAGAATGAGGCAAAGAATGATTTTACAAGCTGATGTGGTTAGGAACAATGCCAAGCAGAGGAGATGTTTAGAGTCACACCAAGAGAAGGATCTAGTAGCCCACTTCACATCCCCACACCATCCATTAGGGCAGCATGGTACAGGACTTCTCCTCCCACAGGGGCTGGGTTGTTCTGGAATACAAATCTAAACACAATCAAGCATCCACAGGTGGGGTGCTTTTAAACATACTTTGAAAGGCAGGCAAAGAGAAAACATTTACAGCATAACTTACTGATCTGGTGAGCACTGAAAGCCAGGTGTCATGAAGAACAGATGGGCTGAGATACAGTATAAACCACAAAGCATAACCATATGCTAATTTACTATTAATTACCGAGCTTTTCAGGACTGCTACAGTACTACACGCTAGGGAAGTCTGAACCAATTAAATTCATTCACAAAGGAATATTTTAGGGTAATTAATTTATTAATAACTTCATATTTCTTTTTATTCACAATTACAGCTAAATAAAGTAGCCTGCTTAAAATTAGATTGAAACTACAGTTGTGTGCTAATTCAACCTTTTTCATACAAGATTTTGTTAACACCAAATAGCTGAAAATGACATTTTGAGGTTCTTCAGGACACACACAAGAACAGAATCCTTATTGCACAGAAAGTTCACCCAAAGTGAAAGATGTTCCTAATTACAGTAGCTCACTTCCATAAGCTTCATAATTCTAATTAGGAGACTCCCCTGAAACTGAAAGATTTTAACCACAGGACTTTAAGGCCTCTATTTTAAATAAAAAAAAACCCTTACATTAGGCAAAGTCACGTTTCTTAACACTTCTCTCCTACATAATTCAGTAGATGGGGAGGAAACTGCAAGTCAAGAGATGAAAATACAAGCTTATTCTACACTACTGTCAGAGGTAGAAAATACAAGCAAGCAGTTTCAGCTCAAAAACAAATGAATTTATCTTTTCAGAAAACCAGCCTTGTTTGAAATTAGCAATCTCCTCAACAGTTTAACTCGGATATACTTGAAACAAATAAAGCTAAGACCAGAACACTTATTTCTTCGAAGCACCCTCAACCTGACCACATGGACATACGCTTTCTATACATTGATTTTCCAAACAATACCCATTCATACAGGATTGCAGCTCCTTCCTTTTGAGGGTGCGCACATGCAAACATTATGTCACGTGCCAAAAAACGGCCAACATTGGAACAAACCCTTAATCTTCTGTGACAATTTGAATTTAAGTCAGTGGCAGTGGATTGTTGTGCTACAAAACACCCCATATTTTTCACCCACATTTATTTCCCTTCACATCTCATCCTTAAAGAGACAAAGAGGAATGAAAGTAGGCTAGAATGAACTACTAAGGAATTTCCTTTCCCTGTAACACACAAATCCCATTAGTTAACTAAGTATTTGTCAGTTTGAATAACCATAATAGCAAAGCCCGCTTCATAGATGATCTGCAAGGAGCCAAGCGCTGGAGGCTTTGCCCCTGAGAGCTCATTACCAGAACCAAGTGCCCCAGCTGACATGAATTATTTACTGCAATCCTGTGCTTATGATTACGCACATGCATTATACACTGATGGCGCATCTGTGCCCCACTTTAACATCCATGTGGAATCAAAGCCCGGCAATTGAGTAAAAATAAACTTCATACCACAGCAAGGGTAATGTTAGATAGCTAAATGCTCTAGAATTCACCAGAGGGAAGATAAACAGTGAGTTCACACTCAGACTTTATTTCTGCTCTAGTACACACTAATCCTTCCAGTAAAACCGAGAAAGGACAAGGTGAAAGCAAACAGTTAATAAAATAACCATTTCAGAATGTATTGATGCTCGTCATCTGATTTGTCAGAGTTCACTGACAATAAGGCAGTGCTATCCAATTCAAAGGCTGTCACATATTCATCATCAAATGCACACAAATCACCAATGGAAAAAAATAAGGATTCTTACATGGGCATGTGTCTGGACAAGAACACTGTCCTCCAGACAGAATGTTCACATGCACTAACATGCTTATTGGTGTCAGCCTGACCTTCCCCTGAACAATTAAAAAAGAAAATTTAGATATAAAAATATATAGCGCACACTGTGACCCACTGACAAACATTTCACTTTAAAACACCCAGTTTTGATGCAATGTTATTGGAAACCTTGAAACCTTCATTTAATGTGTTCTTGAGGAATTCCACAGTAAAGCCCCCTCGAGACCCACCTCTGGAATTGCTAAATAGAACCTCAGAGCATTTGATTTTAGTATTAAAATCATGTCTCCCTATGATAACATCTACGCTGCATAACAGAGATTTTTTTGTAAGAGCAAGGAAAGAGTTCGTTTGATTCATCCTGACTGCTGTTTCAGCATACCAAGGACAGACATTCCGTAAACGCACTGAATAATCAGCAGCTATGATTGCCATGTGAGTAAATAGGGAGACTAACACCTAATGTTTCAGAAGGACGCTCCAGCACATTCTCTGGATGGCAATTTGCAAAAATTTTCAAAATGCACCCAGTTATTTCTACGTCAACATAAATTCAGACCCATCACTTACAGCATTAACATTAATGGGAGTTGTAATTACCTATTGGTTTTCTTGATAAATGAAAACAAAGATACGTCTTATTCTTAGAGCTTCCAGAGTGTCATCTTAATGCTTCTAGGCCAATAATGTTTTAGCCTCATCAGAATATTTTTTGTCCTAGTCTCCTAATAGCTCATCGTTTCTAGGGAAGACAGAAAATATTTAAGCTTAAGGTCTTTTCTTAAACACATTTACTTCTTCCATGAACTTTGGTCTTTGGGGGAGGATTTTATTACTTATTGGAAGGCACTGAACTAAGCTTGAGAGAAGTCACGTATCTGCAATTCAAATGAAATATGACAAGCAATTTTACAGGTCTTCCTCACACTTCAGTGTTGCCTCACAATGACTCACTCTAAGACCGAGAGGATAGTTTTGACTCCACACCGTACCAAATAAAGGTACTATGAAAAGAAACTTCATCCTTACATGAAACAGGTCAACATAAGCAGCAGTTGTATGTTGCATCAGTTCTCCTCCTCCAAAAATTAGTCAGAAATACTTCACACCACAATACCCAAGGGACCAATTACTAAATAGTCAAGGGATAGAGATCTAAGCTATAGTGGTGGGTAACCTTTCCTTTCCTGCTAAATGGAGTAAACCACAGTAGACCTCGCAGGTGGAATTTTCAAAAGCAAGTTAAGCATCCAATAGTAACTCCCTGAGGCATTTCTGTAAAGCCCATCCCTTCACTCTGAACAGAAGAAAAATTCCTGTTGAATGAGGCACAGCGCCATAAGACAGGCACATGAAAACAGTCTTTACCTCCATGCCTGTGGTATTTTAATGTCTAGGTTAAATAACTTTAGCAGTCATGTCAGTACCTTATACACAATATAAGGAATGTATTAGGGATGGGCACGCACAAACAGCGGATGGGCCGCACAAATGGCCCTCCTTCACCTCTGTAGACTGAAGCCACCTAGGCTCCACCTGCAACCTCCATGGCTACCCTGCTTGCCTCCGCACCAACCTGCCTCTCACGCATCTGAGCACCAGAGCCCTGCTCATCCCCCTCCATCCCAGCACTTTCAGAGACCACATATCCAGTTTTGTGCTCAGTCCCTGCTCTTCCCCCGCCACACGAGAGCTGAATGCCGTGAACAGCTGATTCATGGTGTTCTAGATGTGGACAGGAGGGAGAGGAGTGGGGATGGAGCATAAATCAAGCAATTTGCAACTCCCCTGAAAGTACTGGTCAGGAGGTGTAGGAAGTGCAGGGCTCTGGTGCACTAGTGCACAAGAGGTGCCTGAGAGAGGAGGGCAGCCAAGGGGTCCATGGGCCACAGGTTCCCTACCACTGGAATATATGCATATGTCCATTAAATAAAGCAAGCCCATACATGCAAACACTAGTATTTTAATGTTTTAACATAAATGCAATACCCAGTATTTGTTTACAAAGTAGCATGCCACCAGGTTCTACCACAAAATACATTTCCAAGGGTTTTTAGAGGATTTG
This sequence comes from Carettochelys insculpta, assembly GCF_033958435.1. Lineage (NCBI taxonomy): Eukaryota > Metazoa > Chordata > Testudines > Carettochelyidae > Carettochelys > Carettochelys insculpta. The sequence goes on along the minus strand of NC_134144.1, from coordinate 3,457,482 downwards.
CAACCAGGGCCAGCAAACCACTGTTCCCTAAAACAGAATTCCTCCAAAAACCTGGCTTCATCCAGTTCCATTCTCACCATTAACTCCTCTACATCAATGCACACTGCCTTTTTTTAGGATATTTTTCCCCATGATACTTATTTGAAAGCCCTCAGAATAGTCAATATCTGCAGAGCATATAATCGCCAACAGCTATTTTATCTCTCCTGATTAAACCACAATTTTAAGGGTGAGTAATCAGTCTCAAGAAGGCCAGCCTAAGGAACTCCAAGTTCATTCATGAACTGCATTAACTCACTCTCTGCTGTGCATCAGAAATGGTAATGAAAGTTTCTGGACCACTACATTTACCTTTAACAGAAAAATATGATCTCTAATATTGGGCAAAATTAATGTGTGTTATTCTATCCATAAGCAATCAACTTCCACAAGTTGAGTGATTTTGCAGACTAAGAAAAAAATGCAACATAATCACAATGACTAGAAAAAAAGTTGTTTTTTTTTAAAACATAAAGCTGTCATTCTTGAAGCCTTGCTAAGGAAAAAAAGATCTGAAATAGCCAAACAATAGATTATGGATTGTTCTGATTACATCATACTGGTCCCTGAAAATCCCCACCCAACAGGGATTTAGAACCTTGCAATCCTCTTAGCTTCATTCAAGTCCTAAAAATAACTCAGAAATACACAGAATCATGCCAAAAAGTGATGAGAAATGTACTCTGAGTATACATTTAGAAATATAATGCCAGTAATTAAAGTGTGAGCTTGAATGTGTGGTAATTTTATGAATACCCTAAACAATAGGGTGAAAAGTCCGTAAGAGCCAAAACAGGTTAAAATTAGAAGACAAAAAAAAATTAGACTTCCTTTGTCTGTGTAATTTCTCATTGAGAACAAATCTTAGAACTACTTAAAAAAATCACTTTCTTCCAAAAACCACACCTCATATCACTTAAATATACAACTACTAAAAACAGAGAGGGACAACAAAATATCATCTAGAACCAGCCTCACGAACTGAGACAGGCCAAAGTAGACCATCTCTGGCAGATACTTATCAATGCTCTTCTTAAAAACTTCCCAAGACAAGGATTCTACTACCTACCTCAGAAAATCATTCCCAAACTTAACTGTCCTTATAATTAGAAAGCTTTTTGTAGTACACTTGACTCTCCTGACATGGGGTGCCCCAATCAAAAAACTGCCGTCTTATGCAGCCTGGCAGGGGGAGGAAGAAGCCACTCTGTATGTTGCTGCTTCCACTCCTCTCCTACTGAGTGAATGGCAATATAACAATTTGCTTCTCCTTGAGGTTTTTCCACCACCACTCCCATACTGATGCAGGGGGGCAGTGCCTGGGAGCAGTGGGAGGTGTGGAGCTATGCATTTGCCTGGAAGTAGGGTGCCAGGTAAACACCTCACTCCCATTCCCCTCATGCCCTGACCCCACAGCATCCTCCCTGGCCTGGAAAACTTTTTAATTGGCCACACTGTTTCCCAGGGCTGTCAGATTAAATAGGTTGAAGTGATCTCACCTGCATCTCCCTGGCTAGATACATGAGGCATGTCCACACTGCAATATTACATCAACCTATGCTACCATAATAATTATTGTGTGGCCACTTGGCTAGGGAAACAAACAAAGCAGAAATCTGGCTGGAAAGCTGGGCTTTCCTGTCAATTACACAGCTTCAGCTGAGCCATAAAACTGATCAGACAGCTAAAAGCCAATGTAATATACTGTACTACCCCAACCACGCCAACATAAACATCTTGTAGAGGTGGAGTGTATTATCAGTGCACTAGGGCATTTACATTGACATAACAAGTCTGTAATGTGCAAACTGACATAATGAGATTGACATAAGTTGCCATGTATCAACCTACCTATGACATGCTGACCAGGCCTAAATGAATTGGAGTGAAACTCTAGCCTTTAGAAAATTATACTTGACAGACTGGGAGTGATAGAAAAGGCACTGAAATCATCTGATCTAACATAGGATGCTTCTATGTGTAATTTAAATTAGAAGACAATGAAACAAGAGAAAGAGGGCAGGTCACGGTTAAGGCACTACAATGTTCCCAGATTGCATCTTTTTCCAATTCTGTGCCTATGGCTCTCTTCAAAAGTTCTGGGATTCAAAACCTTCCAGGGACTTTTGTTTCTTCTCTTAGCTCTTCTTTCTCCTTGCTTTTGCTAATGTAATTACCATCCAGTGGAGTGATGGTGCACCTGCCTGAAGTTCTCTGTCAGGTCTTTGTTGTCACAGCAAAGGAGAAGAAGCAAAACAGCCTGAAGCTCTTCTGAGACGAAACACCACTACTGCCAACTCATGAAAATACGGCAATAGAAACCAATTAAATTTAATTTTATGCGAGAGAAAGGTAAACTGGAAGTTCTGTTGCATCAGATACAAAGAAATTGAGCTCCCTTATTTTTGGAAGTACAGGCCCAATAATCACACCTACAAAATACATAAAATAGAAAGGTATAACTAAGGACATAGTTTACAGGTAAACACGATGTTAAAATCATCATATAGCTTCTTTGGAAACACCAGAAGAATAAGCTATAATGGAAGGGAGGAGAAACAAAGATAATTATTACATCTAGCAAGCAGAAAACTTAAGCCAAGCTGCTAGTTGGATTCGTTAGTTTTTCATCTGCCTTCTTAGAGCTCTCTGTCATTCCATTTCTTTTTTAGCATTTTAGCTGCAGAAGTGTTCAGGAAGAGGGAGAAGAAAGTGACAAAAGATTTCCTTTAACATTATGTACCCTTTCAACCCTTTCCTTGTTTTCTCAGATTCTATTGCCTCATTCCCTTCTTTTTAAATCCTCTTCACTTGCACAGTTCAAATTTATTTATCCTCCACTGATCAAGACAGAACAGAGAGCAGCAATTTCAATATTCTGTTTTCCAAAGACTTTCTTGAATCACTGCATATGCATCATAGGGTGAAGCAATTCCAAGTACAATATAGTAAACAAGAACTCTAAGACAAATACTCCAAGGACCTCTTATATGAAGTATTCTACATGAGAAGAACATTCCCCAAATGGCTATCCAACCCTTGTGACTAACATCTACAAAGCAAGTTTGGGAAAGAGACATTCCCAGGAACTTATTGTAGTTGCTTTAGAGAATTATCATCAGAAGGAGGTTTCAAATACATATTTTCACTATCAAAAACACTGACAGTATCACTCAATATAAGTGGACTAAACCCAGAAATACAATAATTAAGCATAGGCTTTTTTTGTTCCTAAACCACCATTTTTGTTTACTGTGATAAATATGGCCTTGTTACACATGAATGTCAAATCAGAAATGTATACTTTATGAAAAAGTGTGCTCTAGGAATTATGTTGGAGAAGTTCTCTGTCTAGTGTTACACAGGAGGTCAGATTAGATGATCACAATGACCCCCTTCCAATATTGGAATCTAAAAAACTATTTTTCCAAAGACTTTTATCAGTCAAACCCCAGGAATATCTTACGCCTAACAACCACAAAGTTTCAGAAAATATCCAGTTCTGATTTTGGGGATTTTATTTTAAATACAAATTTATAAATACTTACTGATCACTAGGATATAAATATAAATTGAATTAGCTTTTAGTATACGTCTTTCTGCTCCTCAAATTTCACTTGTGACCAAGCTCAAGACGACACATGATAGAACTATATATCTATGTTCAATTAATTGTTCTTTCTTAAGTGGAGAGCTTTGCATTTGTCCTTAGAAATCTCCTCCTATATACTTCAGGCCATTTCTCTGGTTTCTCAAGATCATTGCTTTCTAATCCTATCCTTCAAAGTGCTTGCAACCCTCCAAGTTTGGCATCATTTGCAAATCTTCAGTATACTCTCTATGCCATTATCAAATCACTTATGAAGTCACTAAGTAGGATTAGATGCAGGACAGATCTCTGAGGGAACCCATTCAATATGTCCTTTCAGCATGACTGAACCACTGATAACTATTCTGAGTATGGTCATCCAAACGGTTGTGCACTGGTTCACCGAGATCAGAGGCTGGCAATAACTTTTGCTAGGGAAGGGGCACTCCAAGATTTTGGAAAGCAGTCAAGGGCTGCACTTTCCTATGGAGGTGGTGCAGGGTCTGGGACAAGAGGTTGCCTGCAGAAGGGAGCTCGGGGTAGAGAGTTTGCCGAGAGTGGGGCCAGTGTAAAAAGTCTCTCCCTCCAACTCTCCACAGCACAGAGCGCCATGGGGAGCTACTGGGCATTATGAGTGGAGCTGCTCCTTATGCACGGGCAAGCTGGATTTGGCCCTCAAGATGTATCTTCCCCACCCCAATCTAGACTACTTTTCACTAGTTATATAGTAACAGAGAGGTAGCTGTGTTGGTCTGTATTCTAACAAAATGAAACAGTAGTCATGTGGCACCTTAGCATTTTGTTAGTCTTTAAAGTGCTATATGACTGCTGTTTTCACTAGTTATGAGACACAAACAAAAGCTAGAAAATCTCCATGAGGCAAAAAGTCATAGAATTTTTAAAATGTTATGCTTACAGATTATGGAAATTCAATTACATAATGTAAGATACAAAATTTATAAGGGTAAGCAAACAATTGACTGATGGGAGTTAGAAATGGTTTCTTTGGGGAGACAACGTAACTGCATCTTCCTCTGTATCATCTATTACCAGTACTGTCAGACACCAGATACTGATAAGAAGGATCTCTGGCCTGATCTGAGATATCAATTCCTATGTTAAACCAACATTGTCACTCTTCCATTATTTAAATCTTAACATTTGTGCCTGTAAGCAGCCTCTGACTTCAAGGAATGAAGTCTGAAAAGCAGAGAATGAAATGTCGGCCAAAATATTAAGTAAAGGGCACAGAGAAAAATTTCTGCTGTAATTATCATCTATCATTCTAAAGTAATCTGTAAAAGTAATTTCAACATGGCTTTAAAAAGTTGGATTTTTTTTTCCCTGTGAGCTATGTCACGAAAGCAGCTCCATGCAAACACACTGAGTTAGTTTGCAACAGTAAAATGTTTTATTAGTAACAAGTATATTTTTTCATTCCTCTGTCGTTTCAATGAAATGTATATGGAGTGAATCTAAACCAGGAACTTACAAATCAATGGTGTATCATCAGTTGACTTTTATTTTACCACATGAGAACTGGCCATTTTAGGCTTGCTTATATATCCCACTACCTCCACCTACTGTTAGTTGTCAAATTCTGCTTACAAAAATGTTTGTTTCATTCCATATTCTATTTTAAAATTTCAATCTTTAAACAGTAGTGTTGATGTACAAAAGCTAATGCATCATGAGATAGATTTGTCTGATGTACACTTACACATCCTCTTTGAACAAACTTCATGAAACCAAACAGAACAAGTGAAATAAAGAATTGCATTAAATCCAACTATGTATCCAAAAGGAAAAGCAGAACAAGTGTGATCCAGCCATTTGAACACTTAGTGGTTAACATTTTCAACACTTTATAATTAGTCAATCCCACAGTTGCTGCAAGTTCACTTTTGTTCACTGCCTGTCATTACAAAATATGGAGAAACACTATAGAAGATACACTTTAAACTCAGTCTGCCAATTCTGAACATCAGTTTAATTCAGCATGAAGCAAGAACTACAGCAAACCCTTGAAACGCACAGCTTCAAGTTGTGTGTAACTGGCTTTAACGCAAGTTAAGTGTCACTTGAAGCTGCTCTGCAGCTGTCAGCCTAACTGGCTGCCCAGAACTGCGGGAAGCTAGGCATGCTAAAAGCCCTTTCTCCCTGCCTCCCCCCAGCTGCTCAGCTGTCAGCCTGACAGCCCCACCTGGTCAGGGCTGGTCAGTTTCCTGACTCCAAAGAGTAGAGGGAAGCCTGGAGCCAGGCTGTCCCTGGTTCCCAGCAACCTTCCACCAGCTGAAGCCAGAAAACTGACCAAGGCTGCTGCTCTGGTCAGTTTCCTGGCTCTGTAATGGAAGGAGAGCCAGGAGCCAGGCTGCTGCTCAGTTCCCAGCTCCCCACAGCTTGGGGCACCCAGGAAACTAACCAGCCACGAGCTTAGTTCCCATCTCTCTGTCCCTTCCTGGACCCAGGAAAATGCCCAGAAAAGTTTCCTGGGTCCCGCAAGTGCTGCAGAGATGGAAACCAGGATGCCTGCCACTTGGAGCCAGAAAACTGACCAGCCCCCACCTACAAGCCCAGAAGAGCCTGTTACCTGTCTCCCCACTAACTTGGGCAAAGATCTGAGAATGCAACCCCCATGTAACTCAAGGGTTCACTGCACCTCACCAGTGCAACAGCAATCTGATCACCTTACTTACTTGGTCACAGCTCGGATTGGAAGCACATCTCGTGAAGCAGTACAATTGGAAACAAACTTTTCAGTACTTTAGACTGCCTACAACAATTTCAATAAAAAATTACAATTTTAATACCAGGAATATCCCACAAACATACAAATACAGAGAGAGTTTTATTATGTTGGCTAGGCAAATGCACGCATTCACATTCAGAATGCTTTATTATTTTAATTTCAGAACCACAAGAGTAAACATCATGAATGCCTAAGAGGCAATGCCTAAAACTTCAAGGCATGGTTACGCATCCCAGATTTAGGAAACATTTTTAGAAAGCAATTCCTAAATTCAGTGTAGTCTATCAGGTGCAATTTTAAATCAATGCTTATTCTCACAATTCATTCCTTAACACTATTACCTAGTGTGTCTTACTCATGAAAGCTGATGACCTAATAACATTCTTAGTATTTAAGATACCACAGGACAGCTTTAGTCTATGAACTCCATTAAGAGACTTCTCAGTCTTCAAAATCAGGGAGGTACTGTTACCCTCTCTTCTCCTCTCTGGGGCATAATGTACACAAATACATTCTAGGAAGGCAGACTAGTCTTCATCTCACATTGTAGTTCTTGCGAAATTGTTTCTAAAATATTCCATTTTTCCCCCACAAGGCAGAAGATACTGGCCCAATTTTTTTCAAAACCAGTCATAGCACGTATCTGTCAGAAAGAACAGTTCTATCATCTGATTCTCTGTAGTTAAAGCAAGATTATCCTTGTGGGAGCCAGCTTCAAGATTAAAATTATTTTTGCTACATATATGTATGTGACTATGTTAATAGTTATGTTCCAAAAGGAATGCAACCCAAGGCAAAACAAAATTGTGTGTTGTATATTCCCCTTTTGCTCACACTTTCTCCTGCTTGGATTTGATTTTCTCCATCTCATTCCAGGTTGGAGAGGTGCAATAGTATTGCTGGAAACCTGACATGAAAGACTGCTTCCAACATACCCTGATTTGGTCATTTCAGGTTCAATTTCTACTAATAAGTTTTCAAAAATATTTTTATGCTTCTTTCCTTTTTAAAAATACAGTTCTTGTTTATCTGTGAATGAACTGAATAACATCAGTTATATTGTACTTTCAGAGAGGTCAAAATTATTTTCTCACTTTGTAGGTTTGTCCCTACTTTGAATACAGTTGTGAAAAAGATAGCATATCTTCGATTTTGCCAGAACAAACATCCTTTTTAAAATAAATTATGCTTGGTGGTTTTCTTCTTCTTATTATTATTTATTATTATTCTTTCCATTTCTCTCAAGGAAGAATTATCCACTCCAGCTACTAGGTAATTAACGACTACATTTCCAAACTCAACCCCTTATTTTTTACTATTCTTGACGTAAAGGTATGGATTTATTTTCTTTAAAAATCACCCCAGGGAGTAGCTAAGCATTCAATGAAGTTCAAGACAGAGTGGAATGTATCACGGTGTAATGTATTTAAACTGAAAATTGGTAATACAGTATCTGGATTCTGTGCACTCACTCTAGAAGGGCTTGCTATATTACCCTATTTCCGAGATTTCCCAAACTTCATTGCACTGCAACCCACTCTGACGACAAAAATCACTTCATGATGCCAGAAAAGGGGACCCAAGCCTGAGTCCACCCAAACACTGCTACAGGAGGCAGAGGGCCTGAACTCATCACGCAGGCTGGGCCCCAGCAAATATAACACAAGTCCTGGAAACCACATGAAAATGGATCATGACCCATTTTGGTGTCCTGACTCTCAGTTTGAGAACTGCTTCCCAATTGTATCTGCTCCCCAAAGATGGGCGCATTGGTGGGATGTTAAATAGGTGCTCCTTGCATGGCTCATCTCGAGAACTGTTTTAAAGATAAAAACATCATCTTGCTCATCATCGTTTATTTTTCCTTTGAAGGCCAACATCAAGCTACAATACCTTCCTGACAATGCATACTGGGCTGAAATAATTACATCTTAAAGTATGTATTGTATTATTTCTGCATTAAATTTTATAAATCCTAGAATTTTGAAAACTTTGTGTTGTGAATGCATCCAATTTTTACACTTAAATTAGTATGCTATCACACCTTATATTATGAAAAAAATCAAGAATAAGATATATGTTTTTCACCATCTAATCACTGTTAGACAAATTTAGACAATGAAAGACAATTGCGCTTATTACTTTCATTTAGTCAGCTATGCTCCAGAGCACTGGACCAATGAATAAACTACAAAATCCATGTTGCAAATGTAGGGAAAGATAAGATATCATTTCATATTTTTAAAGTTATGGTCTCATAAATTTGCCCCTCCCCCCACATTTACTGTACTTTTAACCAATAGCTTAAATTTTAGTTATGAAATATTGCTTCTGGCAGCATCAAGTATTTACGTTCTTCTTCCTGCTTTTCCATCTGTATTATGTGAGAATGGACAGATGTGGCTTTAAGTATTAACCAGTAAGTTGCTATACACAAATGCAGGCCTAGAAGTAAGTAGTCTTTAAAAAAAAAAAAAAAAAAAAAAAAACACACACTACACAATTACTACCACATCTTACCACCTGCCACATTTTAATTGCAGTTGATTTCTAAACCTTATTATTAATTTGTATGATTTAAAAGAAAAATCAAGGGTTTTTCCTCTCAAGAAGCAAAGCAAAATTTTCAGCTACTCTTCAATATGCATCCACTAGACTTAGATCTAGTTACACAGTTCTCTCCTTTTCAGTTTTAACTATTTTTCAAAACACTGTGCAGCATCCTTCGGGCACTACTAAAAATGGTTTATTTATATTACCAGTTAAATCTTAACATTTTACCATACTAATAGACGATATACAAATTCATGAAAAACTGAAGCAGTAGTGAGTCTGGGACTGTTAGGTACAAATACCATGTGAACGTTGAAAGAAGTCACAGGAAAACATTTAAACAAATTATGCCAACATTTCCATTTAAAAGAAGATCCTTTACTTCTCAATTTTAGCTGCAGAGATTTTGAAAAGCTCACTGCAAAAATCTCACATCAAAATAGTACCACTGTAAAACCCTTTAAATGTATCTGCATGCCCTATATACCAATTTTTACCTTCATGCCACTGAAGGAGCTCACGGATACATCAATAACCAGAAGGGGGCAGCATTTTAAAGACTATCTGAAAACTGCTTAGTGTTGTGAAAGAGAAATAAAATGCCAGCATTGAATGAAGAAATGGACACTACTCAATCCTTATTTGAAATACTTTTTTTAAAATTTGTTCTTGAAAGCTGTTCCATTTAGTTTTCTTTATTTTCATGATGTAGCTGAAATTCTCTCATTTTGTTTTTTTACAGTTTGCAGCATCATAATGATCTTGTTCCATTCACACCAGTGTTTTACAGCAAGCACCTTGAAAGAACAGGGGAAAGCCAATCACAAAAGAAATGAAGATTTCACTTTCAAATCTCACCTGCACAGAAATGACAATGTGTTCCTAACGTTCAGTTACAAATAAGCACTTCAGATGCCACAAGCACAAGTCTACTCTTACAATATATAAATCCCAGCGCTATCAAATGAAAGTGACTCTCAGTTGTACCAATTCAGGTGGTGAAGCTTAAGTAGAAACAGATCTTTCCTTCAAAGTGTACTACAAACGTAATTTCCTCCCTTTTAAAGTATGTGTTCCACTTTACGTTGTTTAGCCAAAAATGTACAAAGCCAATCATGTAACTTGTTTATGAAAACTGACAGATTATGATGCAAGGAAAACTCTCAAAAATACTATTCTGAAATTTCCATCTTCTGAGAAATACAGAATTAATCAAAAAACTAACCTAGGCGTTTTAAATTACTGCACCAGGGGATAGACAAGCTTAAACATTAATATGGAACAATACTGATTACTGGTCCACAAGAAGATGCACAAAATAAATCCATGACTAGGCTGCTACTGTTATGACCCCAGAGCAACAAACAGGATTCCCCACAACAGCAGAAAATTTTGATCCGATTGTAGTAGGCATGGCTGGTTCAATTGGATCACACAGGAGGGCAGGTAAAAATGTCACAATATTGGAAATTACAAATTATTTTTCCTGTGTCATTGCATTACTGATGAATTTGTGCAACACCAGTCACCTGTTAATTGGCTTAAAAGAGGCTTATAATTTGCAAACATTTTAGCATGAGAGACAGATGACAATCCAAAAAACTTAGCACTCATATCTAGCAACAATATGTTTGTAAGTCAACAAGAAAACTATAGAGTTCAGGTTGCACCTCCCTTATCAGTCCCAAATGAGGGAATCTGCCAGATGAAGGGAAGACCCCTACCTCCAGCCCCCACAGACTGTTGCCCCTCTCTGCAGCCTCAGTCTCCCTCTCCCCTCCAGCACCAGAGGCACCAGCTCCAGCCAGATGCAACCCCTTTCCCTAAGGGAGAGAGTAAGACGTGAATTCTTTGTGACAAAGGGCTCTCTCTCGGTATCGTCTACCCCACCTATCTACACACATAGTGAGTGGCAGAAAGGACTTGGCTCACTTCTGAATCCTAAGGGTGGGCATAGATAGGTCTCCCATCCCCAAGTTATGATTAGATACCCTGGGGGCCCTGTAACCTCACACAAGACACAGCCAAACACCTGGTTTAGCTGTGGAGAAAGGGCACATATAATGCAACTTCCCAATATTGAATTAACCCAGATGCTGCATCATCCTTCTGCTTGCATATCCTGATCAGTCTCTGTTGCACTGTTAAACTTCGAAGTGCTGGCACGCGTGTAGTCGTGGCTAAGCCGCCAGTACTTCAAAGTGCCTAGCCAACTTCAAAGTCCCTTTACTGCTCAAAAGTTTAACACTTCCAAGTTGCCGTGGGGGAGAACTAGCTTAATGAAGTGCTGCATGTGCAGCACAGCACTTCATTAATAATCTCCCGACACCTTACTTACCATGCTCCCTTCGAAGTGGGGAGCTAGTATAGACAAGCCCAATTTACTCCCCTCCATCACAAAGATTGAACTATAAAAGCAATATGCATCCATCTTAAAAGGAAACTTACTCATCTAAAATTGTAATTTATAGGGCCAGATCAGAGCTGAGAATAAAATGGTTTGGGTGGGCAGACTAGATGCTTGACGTACATGTTCACAGTGGGTGGAGGGAAACTGCTGTGCACAGCTAGAGCTGCCCCCCGTAGCAGCAGCCTGGAGGGACCCCGGAGTCATTGCCACTGGAGCCACTATGGGCTCCACCCACCAGGGGCTCCTCCAGGCTGAGGCAGCTGTAAGTCTCCTAACATACTTTTTTGGGGAATGTGGGGAGAATATAGGATATTTATGGGCCCTGGTTAAGCAGAGTTTGGGAACAAAGTTTGGGGGAAGGGCCTGCCAGATGTCTGTTGTTCTGGAAGTCCGCTACATCAGGGTCTGTAAAATTGAGGGTTTACTGTACAAAGATTTAGCTTTTCTTATAACATAGCACATAAATATAAAGGGAAGCCTAAAAGCTCAGAAGACCGTTCTAATCCAATAATGAGGATCAGCTGATGTCAAACTGCTACAGAGTAAAGTTAAAGCCATTTATTAGCATCCCAAAATACCCTTTGATATGGACGGACTCAGACAACCTCTGTAGTCAGATTTCTTCTTAGCCTCTGATATTCTCTCAGGGGTGCTTTTTTTATTTAAGTGTTGCTAGCTTTGCTAACCTTGGAGAAATGAAACAATGCTGTACTTTGAGATTAAAGAGCTAAAATGGGAGGACAAGGATCTAAGTGGAAAGTAAAGAAAAAAGCCAAGAAGGCATCTGTAAAAGGAGAGTAGTACACACAGAGACAAGCCTGGAGAACATTACTCAAAAAGGATTGATACAAATCTTCATTCCTAAGTCTACAAGGTACACCACACAGATGATCTCCTATACTAATGCAGCTACATTAGCACACAAGTCTTCCAGGGCAGAATCAGGGCATGTTTTGTGTTGTGAGCAGTGAGTTGCTTCACCTGCAATAATCTGTCTTCAGGCTAGGAGATTTTTAGCTATGTCATCAACATTCATCACACTACGCCATGACAGACTTAAGCAACTACATGGAGTACCAAAACTAAGATACAAGTGTGCCAACAGAACACAGTCAAACTCACTTCTGTACAGAAGTGTTAGGCAGTCATTTACATATGAGTAACACATTAAAAAGTGGTTACACTGTCAAGGTAGTGGTGTAAGTCTTAGTCAGTTAAGGTATCGTCCTGTTAACAGTCTTCTGAGCTACTGTTACCACGACAAAGCAGCAAGCACAACCCACACTATTTGCATATTCACAAAGACTAATAATTTCCTCTTACCCTAAGAATGCCATTGGTTATGTCATAATTTGCTTGTTCTTCCTTTCTACATTGCAGAAGCTTATGCAGAATATGCTGTACACTGAATATTTATACTCCACACTTGAGAATTTTCACTATTTGCCTTTTAAAAAATGTTCTAAATTTTTTCAAAATAGCTAATATTTCAACCCTCAGTGACAGCTTGTTACTCTTCCCAACAGCATTATGAACTATGAACAATTTATCTTGCAAATATATAACTGATGTCACAGACACCAGATGGGACCTAATGTGGTTTCCAGAACACACTTTTTCTACCTGTAGCCGAAGTCGTAATAACTTTCAAGTATTGAATAAATTAGTCTCCCACCAGCTGTTTATGTAAATCTAAAAAACAGATATATAGTTAGACCTGACAGTGTCATTTTAAGGCATTCCTTCTGCAGCATTAGATAATAACTGAACAGGCTAATGGCTCTGCCACTACAATAAGAAATCAAGATTAACATAGGAATGTAGATTAATTTCAGTTAACACATAATTAATGCAATTAATCATGATTAATTGCAGTTACCAGACTATTGGTTGAAATTAAATATTTGATGTTTTTCTGTTTTCAATATTGATTTAAATTACAACACAGAACACAACTAGTACAGTACCGACTGCTATTTTTATTACAAATATATGCACTGTAAAAATTACCAAAATAGTATTTCAATTCATGCAAGTACAGTAGTACAATCTATATTTTGAAAGGATAAATTACAAATGTAAAATTTTGTTGGTTATATAACTGCACTCAAAACCAAACCAATATAAAACTTTACAGCATATAAGTCCACCCAGCCCTACCACCTGTTCTCACAACTGCTCAGGCAAACAAGCATGGCTACAATTTCCAGGAGATACTGCTGCATGCTTCTTATTTACAATGCCACTTGAAAGTGAGAACAGGTGTTTGCATGGCACTTTTGTAGTCAATGTCACAAGTTACATCCTGCCAGATATGCTGAACATTTGTATCCCCCTTCGCCCTTAAGCCACCATTCCAGAAGACGTGCTTCCATACTGATATAACTTGTTAAACATATAATGTGTTGAATCTGTGACAATGCCCTGGGGGAGATTTGCTCTATTTTACATGTATTCTGCCGCATATTTCATGTTTTAACAGACGGATGATGACCTAGCATGCATGAGTTTTAAAAGAGTGCTTTAACAGATGCAACAGAATGTAAAGAAGGTTCCAAAGTGAAAATTTCTAAAAATAGCTACAGCATTCAAAACTAAGGTTTCAGGGCTGAAGTGTAATCCAAAAATCTGAGGAGGAGGAGGCATGGCATGTCCTTTCAGAAGTTCTAAAGAGCACCACTCTGATTCAGAGCCTGACCAACCAAAAGAGAAAATGAAGTGCTCGTGCTGTGGCACCTGACTCAGATGATGAAAATGACCTTGCATCAGTCTGCACTGCTTTGGATTATTATCCAGAGCCTATGAGCAGCAGAAGCACACCTGCTCTGGACTTATGGGTGAAGTATGAAAGGACACAGAATCTTTAGTGCATCAAGCAGAAACATTTTCCAATGCCAGCTTCAACAGTGCCATGTGAACATCTACTTTCACTTTTAGTTGAGATTATAAACAAGAAGCAGTAACTTGTAAGTCTCTCCTGAAAATTGCAGACAAATTTGTCTGAACAACTGGCTGAACAAGAAATAGGACTGAGTGAACATCTAAGTGCCAAAGTTTTATATTACTTTTTAATACAGTTACATTTTTCCCACATAATTCTACATTTGCAAATTCAAGAGATTACACTACAGCATGTATAAAAATACCATTTTTACAGTGCAGATAATTTGTAATCAAAAATAAGAAGTGACCACTGTACACTTTGAATGTCATGTTCTAATGACAATCTATAGATTTGAAGACTTCCATACCTATTTCTGAGCCAAAGGAACAGCATTTTCTCAGTAATAGGCAGCACAAATACCCTGGGACATAAATCTCATCTTATACACAATGAGGTCTTTACAGATAAATACTTTTTTATAACCTTAGGTTAATACTGCATTAACTTTAACTGTATTACCAATTAAGTCTCATCCTCTTTACTGAATTATATTGCAGGACTGGCAGCACATGACAACACATTCACACATACTCCAGCTGTTTCCTTTTTGCAACATTTAGCCCTAAGCTTTTTAAAATTGTAAACAGAGGAAACACAAAGAAACCAAAGGATATCAGTATTGTTCTTTATATACTATACAAGTTTGTTCAGATGTCTTTTAAGTAACCATTTGGTGAAACTGGATGGATGTCAGAAAAGTTTTTAATCCTAGGTGTTCTACAAATGTCAGTCTAATTATTTTTTACTACCTTTTTAAGTGGGAAAAAAGTTAAAATTGGTCAACTTTAACACGTTTAGATGTGGGTTCAAAATTACATTCCTGTCAATAATTCCCAATGGTCTATTGGGGGATCTTTGGGTTTGTCTATACTATCACTTAAGTTGATATAATTTATGTTGCTCAGGGGGTGTAAAAATGCCATTTACCCAGTTCCAAAGGCAGCACCCTGCCAGCAGCAGTGCAGAAGAAAGGGTGACAATACCACACACACATTGCCCTTTACATCTGCACAGCTGCTTTTACAGCTGGGAGGCCAATGAGAGCTGGCTGCTGCTCTTGCTAGCAGTTACTCTTTGATCAAGCGTACTATAGTACATAGACTAGCACAGCTCCCTCTCTGTTAGTATTTGATCAAGTAGCAGAAGTCTGTGCACTGAATCTAAAGGGTTCCACCTTGTTTAGAAGCCATATGTTTGTCACCATGTAACCTGATGGAATTACTATTTTTTTCAGTTTTCTAATTTAAAAGCTGGTAAATTACAAAAAAATAAAAACTACATTAAAAGAACATTAAAAGGCTGCAGAGTCAAGCATGCAGACATTAGAAAACATCAGAATCAAGGATACCTGGTGCAACCCTAACCCTAATTCAGCTCCCTAGTGCCCCGACATTATGACAGACTAATTACACACTTCCCCCCACAGCATGCTACCTCACTTTGAGCACAGAAGGAGCATGCCAGGGGATGAGTCATGGTTGTGTAGCAGGAGGTGGCTGTCTAAAGGCACATCTACACCAAGTCAAGGCTCTGATTCAGGTTTAAGCACAAGCATTGTTTTAGTCAACACAGAACTCAGCCTCACTTAGGACAAAAGATGCGCAGGATCCAGTTTCTAAAACAAGTCAAGGGAGAGTGAGAGCTCCAGTCCAACCATGACTCAAGCCCAGACACTTTACAGCATGGACACAGGTACAACTTCAGACAAGTCAGAAGCTCTGCCTTTAGCTGTATGGATATGTTATCTTGGCTGAGAGACCCACATCCAGCAGCTGTAAACGCAGGTTTACAATATGATGTGGATGATCAAGCAGGCGCTTAGAAGCACCAAGTCCACTGAGCCTGACTTAGTGTACTGTGAAGGACTCCTCACTCATCCGCTGAAGCATTTGGAAAGTGCACAGTAAATAAGGAAAAAAGATTGCAGGAAGAGAAAAGATAGTCTTCTCATGTTTAAAGAAGTTGAATGCTGCCCTACAGACCTGCATGCCCTCTCCATCTCAGAGTTTGAGAGACACTAAGGAACTGAACTTTTCACAGATGGTTACTCAGTATCTGTTATCTGATTTGTGAACCTAAGGCCTGACGTACAGCTATGCTGAACACTCATGGCTCAAATGCAAACAATGAGACTTGTATTTTGACCATATTAAGCACTATAAATGCTAAACTACTCAGGAAAACCAGGTCCAAGGTACCTCAGATTGGGCACCTAAGTTAGTGGAGGTTTTTTTAACCAGAATGTCTCAGCTCCTCCTCCACTGAATGGGGTAACAGCATCCCCACAGAGATTCTGGGAAGATTAATATTAATTTAAGAACTGAGATTACTGTAGCCACGAGCATCATGGAAAAACCCATGAGAAAATGAATAATTCTTTATTCAGAGCAGAGCTTGTATAGCATTCAATAAATAAGGCACAGGAGAAAAAATCTGCTCATCAAGTGAGCAAAACCCAGCCTGTCCACTAAATTAGGCTGAAATGCTGTCAGAAAGCATATCATTAGAAACAAACAGTCTCATAATGCATGCCCACAAAGTGGCTTAATTAAGGTTCCAAGGGCCACCTTAAGGCTGGTATTGCCTAACTTCTGAGTTACCAGCTTTGCAACCTTAATGTTTTAATGTAGCTTGTGGAATACAGCTATATTCCCTTTGAACTCCCTGTCCCTTCGCCCCCGCCCCAACATTCAGGAAATATTTTTTTTTTGTAGTTTTCGTGGAATGAAAGTGTGTAGGAATATGTGCACCAGGGCAAAGCCTGGCTTCTATGCAGAGTAAGTTTTACATTTAATTGAACACAGTTAGACCTTTGACAGCAAAAATTTATTCACCTCTATGAACGTGCTGTAGAAAACTTGGGCAACAGTATTTTATGCGAAAAGAAGGGATATATTTTTGAGTTGTTAGAAGACAAGTTTAAGAATTGGGTTCCACCAAATCGAAGTGTCTATAAATAGGGATATATGAGGAGTTTATTGTAGTTTATTCTGAAGTTCTGTCAGTCATGGGGAGGAGAAGAGAACTGGAAGGTTACATGAATTTCTGAATGCTTAGAGCATTTATTCTGTGCCAACAACTCAGCTGCTATGTTTATGAGTTGAAGATAACAGTATTTAAACACATATGTATCACCGTTGTTTCCTTGTAACATAAAAAAAGCATTAGAATTTGTTTTTAATTGTAACTGTTACTGGTAGAACCTAATTTAAATATTCACTGGCTTCACTCCATAATTGGTCTCAAATTATTAAATGTTTCAGAGCACTCTGGAAGCAGAGCACAACTGGAACAATGTACAACTCACACCTCTGGAGATTCCCAAAGCAAAAGCCACAACAGCCTGTTTTTATTGCACCAATATATACTATGTAAAGGGAATGAGCCTTCAGCTGGCAACAAGTACTGGAATTCCCTCCTCATCCCTCTCCTGGAATACTGAGCAGTCTGTCTCCCTACCCCAAGAATGCTTTAGCAAAAAGGGAAACTTACTGCCACATATAGGTTGTCATTGATCTTATCCTTGACTCTAGATGCCACATTGTGTATGTACTCTATTCTGACCTCTTAAAATTAGCCCCTGGAACTTAGAAGCAAAATGGATGAGGTAATAGCTTTTATTGGAGCTATTCTGTCAGAACTTCTGTTGCCGACAGAAAAGTTTTCTATCTTACACGTGCGAAAAGTAATGTTTACATGCTGAAATCCCAAACCCAGAAGCCTACTCTTATTTTTTTCTTCTTATGACAGCTTCAAACAAATTCAAATGACAAGTAAAATTAAAATATTAGAAAAGCATGACAGCTATCGAATATTTGACATGTATCTGTCCTGTAAAAACCTTAGTAAAAAGTGTATCTCTCAAGACAACTAAAATTAGCCTGCTCAGAAAGAATTAAAGACCAAAGAGGCAGCAAACACATATTACACAAGTGCTACTGAAATGTAGTATGGGCATTACACATAGTCTTGGGGGGATTTGAATAATTTGTAAACATTAGTAACTTAATCACACTAACCATAAACAAAATATTTCCATCAAAATCAACATTAACAGATAAGCAAAGAAAAAGTGCATGAGAACTTCAGACAAATTCAACAGATATTTACTCTGACACTGTCAAAATATGCAAACAGTTGTTAAGCAACCTTTGGAATCTCAAAACGTATAATCATTAAATTGCCTGATTTTTCACCCATCATTTCCTGCACCTATGAAAATTTAAGCAGGTAACGACTTGAAAACCATAATTTTGCACAACTTTGAAAAGTTATAAGTGATCTAAAAATGCTTAAATACATTTGATATTATACATTGAAATTACAAAAAAGAAAGTCAGATTCTGCCAAACCTAATTATAGGTAAATATATTCTAATGCTTATGGTATGTTTACAGGAAGTCTTTGCTTATGCTCCAAGAGACATTCTAAGCTGGCAATGATCCTTAAAGTTCAGAATGAAAGTTAAAAAAGTCTATTTCCCTTCTTCTGAAGGCAGTTTGTTGCACTGAGAATTCATTTGCAGTCTAAAAGCATTTTTTCCTACACAGTATCAATTATAACCCATTCACAGTCAATCCACTACATATTGGACATTCATTCCATATCAATGAGATGGGACATTGAAAAATATTCTTCCTTACCTATCCATTAATAGCTCTTGAAATATCACATTGTATCCATTTCATCCTCACCTCACCACAAAACAGTTTGGGGATATTTCTATTTCTGGAACTGTCCTGGGAAGTCTGAGGTAAAAGTGATTGGTAATAGCTTTTCTCAGAACTCAACAGTATTTACAGTAAACTCTTTCATAGCTGGAAGCCCCAGGACTGAGAGGTTGCTGGATATTCAAATATTCTTGATAAGAGAGAGGTACACCTAGTAATGCAGAATAGTAAACAAAAATGATGGTTAGAGATGAAGAAACATGCTGAGTCCTTTATTTACCAACAGTAGTATTTGTACACTGTGGACAAAAGCTGTATTTATTTGCATTTACTTTCACTGTACTGATGGAAAACGTAACTAACATTTACTTGAGATTAAAATGCTGGTTATTTAAGAGTTCTGGATGATAGAATGTAGGATATGAAAGAGTTTACTGTGCATAGTAGCTGTGGAACTGTTATCTTACGAAACTGCTTTAGCCTACACCATGAAATGAGCCAGCTGGATGACTTCATTGGCATCAGACAGTATCTGAAATGGACCCATACTAAACCTCAAATAAATGAATGGACATGCCTTTGCTCTTTAACAAATTCATCTCCATATGTTTGTACAGTTTGAAAATATCTGCATACCTACATGAAAATTCGTTTCTGAACACCTCTTGAAATCTCATACGGGGGGCGGGGGGGCATGTAACAGAGGTCAGTTAGCACAAGCACTCTGTCCATACTGCCAAATTACCATAAACTGATTTACTAATTGTTTAACCACACAACACTAATTAAAAGGAAACAAAAAGTTGTAGTGTTTTAAGAAAAGTATTCTGTGCTTCATTATCTTTTTTTTAAACTCAAAGGGAAATATTTGTTATAAAATACGCATAGGCACTTCATTTTAAAAAGAGAGCATTAGCTAAGTGAAGCACTAAGTAGCCATTGCCAAGGGAAATATGCCATCTAAGTACTTGAATATTTGAGCTCGCAGGCATTTTTATCTGTGATGTGACTGCACATCAATTATGACTGCCCAAGGGCTGCAGAATTTTGCATACCCACAACTCAACATATGGGTAACTGCCCTTAAGCAAAGAGTCTCCTCTCTAGCTAGCTCCATTCTATTCAGGAGTTCTAAATTTTTCAAAATGAGTCAACTGCAAAAGCCTTGCAGGCATAAGGAAAATATATGTCTGTCACTAAATTCTAGAGACTACTATAGCAACAGAACATGTTTTGTCTTATTTACTCAGCTCCAGGTGTTACAACAGGGCCTCTTTTGTAGAGAAAAGGGTGACCACATGGAGCTAGAAAGGGAACTCGGTAAAAAAACCTCTAGTTTATAGTTAGAGGCCTACTCTGATGCACTTGAAGAATGATCTTTAATGTGGAAGTTGAAGCTTGGATTTGATCATTACAATTCAAGAACTGGGTTGTGTATACTTTCAGGAGATGAATGGCAACACCTATCATAAAAAATTGCAGGTGCACTATGTTTCTGAGTGTGGCTTTGGGAGTGATTCAGGGTATGGGAGAAATTTTAGCACTTGCAGTCAGACACATGCACATAATGGCTAGAGCTAGACTAAGTGCAAAAGGGATGCAAAAATAAGCAATGCATTTAGAAATGAGACACACAGGTTTAATTACATCTCGGGGGGGGGGGGGGGGGTGAGATAGTCGTATTAGTTCTAAAATCTTCAAGGACAGACCAGAAGCCAATCACAATTCAGTAGCTACAGACAAGACTTCCCTTTGCTTCAGTTTTCAAATGCAGCACATGTAAGATACTTCAACAAAATATTTGAAAATGTTGGGTTTGTGTATTTTAACTGAATTTCAATTTCCATCCAAATAGATGTTGGCACAAATCTACACAGTCCATCCATTAATTAAGAACTCAATCATTCACCATTTTCAAATGTAATAAAAACAATGTAAAATTAAGAGTTAATAAAAAGTCAATGAAACTGTATAACTACTTAGACATCTAGACAATGTATCCTCCTGGTTCGCAAACACCCAATTAATCCTTCAATCATCATTCCAGAGGGCATGCTTCCATACTGAATTTAAATTGCACTATTATTAACAATGCAATTAAAACTGCGATTCTTTCTGATTATTTTAATCTTGCAGTTAACTGTGGTTTTGTTTGACAGCTGTGTAATACACATGGCAAAAGGCACAATGAATTCACACTACTGTGGACCTTTTGGGCAATGCTATCACTAATTTGACTCCTTTAGCACTGAGGTCTGAATAACGTGGAGCTTGACTACAGAAAATGCAAACTGGTTAATACCAGTACCAAGAAACTTTTGGCAGAGCAATGAAAGGTTGAGCAAAGCACTACTGAAATACGACTATGGTAACTTAAATACTATCCCCAGTTTGGCTGTCAGCTGCTTCCTACATGATATTTACTCAAAATCTGCTCACATGCCACCCCCATGAGCCTTATAAGATTCACTCGGGTCAGTACCCTTCCAACTCCACTGGAAAATGTAAGGGAAGACTGAGCAGTTGCAGGCTGCACTTCTAGAAATCCTTGCTTTTCATTCACATTTATCAAAGAGTCTGACTCCAACATTTGGGAAGCTAAGTATTGTAACTTTAAATGAACTAACATAATTAATCTGGCAATACTTAAGTGAGCCTACCTGATTTTAGTGAGTAGTTCAATTTGTATTGTTTAAATGTGGTTGCAAAACCAGAAAACCAGTTTCACACTTGAGGTTTCCTGTGGGTTTCTGCTTGTGAGCTCTAACAACATTACTGAAAGACCTAAAATTAGAGCGCTATTCTTTTGGCTCACATGGTACATCAAACCCTTCTGTTTACTAGTTTCATTCTCATGGACTGTAGAACAATAGAAGTCTTAAGTTTACAGGTCAGTTGCCTACAGGCTCACAAGAACAAATCAGTGAGCCCAGCACCCTGTGACAATACATTGCATGAATCTGCAACGTTGAAAGAATTCCGCTCTGTGGCGTTACTGTGGATGTGCAGCCCAAGAGAACAACTGAAATGTTAAACATCACACACGGGCCACATGCAGTCCCCTCCCCGCAACCCCCCCCCCCCCCCAAGTGTCGGGGCCTCCCACACTCACCATCTGCATTGTGTTGCTTCCGTTGAGTGAGGGGCAGTCCTATGCCTCTCCCCCAAGAGAGCAGAGAATACACCAGGATAAGCCAACCTAAGCTATGTCTACTCCACTTAAGTTATTCATGTAGCTGGAGAAGTGCAACTTAGGTTGGCTTAGACCTTGCCTATGCTACCTGGAAAAGTCAAATTATCTCCTGAGCCACCACAAAGCCAGTTCAGAGGGATGTACAGCTGTAACTCAAGACTCTGTCTACCCTCTACTCTGTTATTGGTGAAGATGCATATGAACAGAACCCAGCAGGAATAAAGAACAGTTAGAAAATGTCATCACTGGTTCTAAAATGGGCAAATTCAATGCAAAATTTAAACAGCACAAACAGCTATTTAACACTTTCATTTACTGAAGCACAGTCAAAATGCTATTCTTCACCTTTGCCTAGTTTCAATATACTTTTAAGGTAAAGAACAAAAGCAAAATCAAACTAAAATAATTTATGTTAATATGCTAAGTTCTTTCTTTGCTTTGAAAGCAAAAAAGCTAACAGGGTCCATAGTAATGTATGTGACTCTAGCTTGTCTGTTTCTGGTATTTGGTTAAGTGGCTAACTGAAAATAAGCCCTGAGGGAAGGAAAGGACAGTAGAAGGAAGTAGTTAAGTGTGGGTCATCACAGAGAGGGGGGATGATATTGATACTCCTCATTAAGAGCATTATGTAAGTTATTTGTCCTGTTTGATAGGTTAGTCCTCTGCTTGTAAGTGTTTCCATTCACTCCAAAGGTGTCTTGAACTCAGATTTGGAGAGGTTTCTCACTACAAACACTAACAAGGGAATGCTACTGAAGTCCACCTTCCACTGACCATTTCAGGAAAATACTAAAACGTAAATGGCATTTTTGGGATGCCAGAATCCCCCGGGACATGACAGCCTCTTTTCCCCCACTAACAGAAACACCAATTAAGAGCTAAATAAGTACTGCAAATTTCACTACATTTCCTCTAAATACCTCAATATTTTCCTTATACTTTGAAGTATATCAAAAGAAATCTACTTAGCTTCAGCTATGACATTGGAAAAGAGTATATGAAAACTAAAGGAATGCAGAAAACTTCTACTTTTAATGAAGGCTATCTGCTTTTTTTTAAAAAAAAGTTCATATTTATTTCATCAATGAGTAATTTATCATTGTGATCCAACACTGTATATTATACTTAATTTGACATGTAAAGGTAGCAAAAATGCTCAAGAACTACAACTGACAAAAATCCTTCTTATGGCAACATCTTTGGCATGCATAATAGTTTACATCTGGTCTTTCACAATTAAGATGGAGTGTAAGCCTAGCATCTTGACAGCTAGCAATTTTTCCTTAGATCAAGTTAAGTAGTCCATTCCCATTAGAGGGCTAGGCGTTCAATTTTGGATGAGCAAAGATTTAGGACATGGGATAAGGCTCAGACATGCAAAAGTTCACCAGAATTGGCTATAAAGCTAACTTGTAAATTTCTGGTCCCAAGAACCAGTCATCCCTTGGTAGCAATTTACTATGGTGAGTTTGGCCTCTTACCCACAGAATATGCTGCCTATAGGACTTCACATGAGGCCCAATGTTGTATCACAAGGACAGGACAGCTGTCAACTGAGAGGAGCAAACCTGAACAAGGGACCCAGAACTGTTATTTGCTGCTATAACTTCAGGTAACTCTAGTAACTATGTTTCTTCATCAAGGATGTCAAAACGCAAATTACTAAGGATTTTCAAATATTAAATACTTTCATGTTAAATACTGTGACTATTTTTTCAAGCAGTTAAAAGAATCAAATCCTTGTTAAAAAAGGGAAGTGGATATGAGAACGTTTTAAATCATTACAATAAAGTTAACCACTAATAATGATTTTCAAAGTGGAAAGTGATTCTGAGTGCTTAACATAGGTGCATGATTTTCTTTAACTGGAAAAAAACAAACACCTCCTGGAAAAAAAAAATCAAATAATTTAGGACCAATCAAATTGAGCATCCAAAATTTATACAGCTTCAATGTCCCTGGTTTGGCACCCTCAGGACCTGAACAGTGCTGGACCAGGGATTTTGTCTGACTAGGGTGGTCAATTCTGCGCCCCACCCACTCCCCCCAGGCCTCAGCCCCTGCTCCTGGGCTCCCTGCTTGTGGCTTCCTGAATTCCCCTCCCCTCCACAGGCTCCCCACCGCAACTTCCTGCGTAGACCTGGGCACGGCTTCCCCAGGGCCACAGCTTCCCGTGTGGAACAGCAATGAGCCACCACTCCTCTGCCTCAGCTGTCAGCTAACCAGCCTAAGCCACTGCTTCCTGGTTACTGACGCCATGCCCTGCCCCCACCACCTTGCTGCCAGACCAGCTGTAGCTGTCCTGCCCTCAGCTTCTACTGCTGATCTGGCTGGCCCCTCCTTTTCCCAGCCCCAAGACACTCTGGTCCTGCAAGATCTGTGGTCCTGCCAGATGAGAGAATTCCAGATCTGGGAGTTTTAACCTGTAGTAGGTCCTGAAAGTCTTGGGGCTCACTGACATTGCCCCATAGTTGAAACTACAGAGATATAGATTCCAGAGCACATTGAAGTGCTACACTGCAACCCTTACCACCATGGGAATGCTCTGGATGTGAAGTATAAGGTTCCAAATTATTACTGCCGTCCTCCAACAAAAGTGCACACTGCTTCTTACATCCCCACAGTCTCAGCTACGGGGCAGTGTAGACATAACTTTGATCTGGATGTATTAAACAGAGCTGTACATTACAAGATATGCGTTTTCACTTTCAGCATACAGTAAACCCTCACTTTACGCGACTTCACAACGTGCAAAACATGCTGTAACGTGGGTTTCACACAACTTGAAGACACGTGGCTGTCAGCCTGCCTAGCTTCCTGCAGCAGAGGGAAGCTCGGCAGGCTAAGAGCGCCTTCCCCCTGCCTTCCCAGAGCAGTGCTAGGCACCACTCTTGGAAGGTAGGGAGAAGGCTTTTAGCTCGCCTAGCTGCCTGCCCCTGCGGGCAGCCAGGTGAGTTAAAACCCCCTTCCCAAAGCGGTGCTGCTGTCAAGCTCACAGCGGTGCTACCCTGAGAAGGTAGGGAGAAGGGTTTTACCCCTCCTAGCTGTCCACTGCTGCAGGCAGCTAGGGAGGCTAAAAACTTCTTCCTCCCCCACCACCAGGCTCAACGCCCTGTGGCCCCAACTCACCCCCCCTCTCCCTGCACTGGGGGCTCCAGCTCCAACCCCGTACTCACTACCCCCATGGACCTGGCTCCAACCCCCCGTCCAGCTCAACACCGCGCCCAAACCCCTGCACCCCAGTTCCAACCCTCCCACACCCCATCTCAACTCCACTCCTGCCTCCCCTGCAGCCCTAATCCACCTCAGACCCACCTATCCCACCCAAACCCCCTCCTCCCCCTCACATCCCAACCCACCACTCAAATCCCCCTCAATTTATGCAAAATTCGAGGTACACAAGGGATGCTTGGAACACAAACCTTGCATATTTCCAGGGACTACTGTGTAAAGGTATAACAAAACCCAAAAGTTTGGGCCTCATTTTCTTTACTGCATATATACTGCTTTCAGAGTATACAACATTTATTTACTAATATGAACATAAATTAAAACAATGGTTTTATACAAACTGCCGTGTGACATAACTGGTGCTGTCTTATTACTCTGTATGCTAGCAATATGCCTGCACACTCCCTGGAAAAACAAAAACAAAAACAAAAACAAAAAAATCTACCAAATCTTCATGACACAATTCACTGAAAATATCAGAATAATTCATTGCAACAGCATCTCTTCCTTTTTTTATTTCTTTGCTTTAAGAAAACTGAGGTCATTCTCAGCTGTTAACAGTTAAATATTTACATCTAGGTTGAGAACAGAGTATTACTACTGACTCACAACATTGTATTTTTAATTATCTATATCCATATCTTTCAAAAAGCCATTGATAGTCTGACAATGGCATCAATTTAATGTTCTTTTAGAAGCTGGAAGAAAAGCATCTACAAAAATTTCTACAGTAATTTGTTATTAGCCGAAGAGAAGCAAACAAAATTCCTCCTTTAGAAAGATATATCCCAGTCAATTAAGAACAGACTAGTACATAATTCACCTATTAGCAGAACATATCATCCACTAGATAAGAATGACACCAACCAGTTGAGACTACTTCTAGTAGTTTCATATGATTCTGAACTTACCGTCTTGATTTGGCAGGACTGCCTTTTCTTTTCTGATACAGGCCATTATGAACTACTAATATGCTACTGAAGCCAGTACAAATAATTGTGCACAGAGAGGACCAAACAAATGTACAATTAAGAACCAACCTGATATCAGCCAACCAGGGAAGTTTTACTTCTAAGTTAAAAAAAAAAAAAAGACAGTTGCACACAAGACATTCCCACATAGCAGTGACTTAAAAGTGGCTTTAATACAGTTTTGCTCTAACCAGTGGATAGTACACAAATTTCTCCATTTAGACCAGTATCTCGGCTATTTAGAATCACCAATTATCATTGGTGTCTTTTCACATATATGCACACAGAGTACATAGAAATCAGATGTGTGATGGAGATTCATGTGTTAAGACTTAACGCTATACCTTTGACTGCTTCATTTCAACTTCCTCTACTTGCCTAGCCTTCCCAAAACTTATTCTAAATATTTTAAGTTCACTTAGACCCCAACCTCCCCTTCTCAAAAATGTTTACAGTAACTCCTCACTTAACACTGTCCTGGTTAATGTCGTTTTGTTGCTATCTATTAGAGCTTATGCTCTTTTAAAGTTGCACTGTGCCCCCTTCGAAAAGTTATCGGCTGCCTGCTTTGCCCACTACTCACATGATTTTCTGAAAAGCAGCCCATTCTTGTGGGGGCTTGGAACCAGGGTAGGCCAGCAGCCCCACCATCAGCTCCCCTAAGTTCCCCGTAAGGTATGGAGCTGAGCAGCTGCAGTTCGGATGCCCCTTCCTTCACTGCCACGCTGCTTCTGTCTTAGAGCTGTTTCTGGGAGTCTCCTGCTTACTGTGTGAGGAAGTGGGGTGGGGAGGAAAACGGGGGTGCTGATGTCAGGATGCCCCTTCCCACCCCATACCCCTTCTCCATGAAGCAGGATAACACAGCCAGAGATTCTTAAAAGGGCAACCTATTTAAAGTGGGGTCACACACCTAACAGGACAATGTGCATCTGCCACCTCTCTCAAAAACACATGCAGTCTCTCTCTCACACACACATCCCCCCCTTGGCACTATGAATCCATCCATGTATGTGCCATGTGGAGGAGAGAGTGGTACACTCCAGTCAGATAGTGTACATTCTTCATCATATTCAGTTTCTGCAAGGAAGCATTTGCAACTACTGCTGTGTTTCTATTGGGTTTCCTCCATGCTGCCTTGTAGAGTGGTAGGCTACATGAACGACAACATGTTAACCCTCAAGGGATTGGCCAAGTGCTCGTTCATCATTTAGCAGAAAGACATTCCCTGGGAAATATTCCACCCTCTGACTCCACCACCTCAACAAAGCTTAATAAGCACAACTGTAGTGTATGACAGTGGCTCCCAACCTTACCAGTAACACCGTACACGTCAATGAGACAAACAATTCCACAGCACATCTGCTTTTTCAGCTGAACTGATTACTCATAAATGTTGCCCCTCCCTGCGAGCCTGCTGCAGCCAAGATGCAGCATTCAAACCACATCCCAGCTCTAACAGGCTCCCATCTTCCCTCCCTCCCCACTTGCCACATCAGGGAGCAGGCAGCCTTGTTGCTTGAGCACCAGTTGGCACACAGCCATAAATTTCCCCCTACAGGGGCTCTTCAAAGAGCCAGGGTGAGGGGAAATTGATGAAATTTCATGGCACACTTGAACAGTTCTCATAGAACACTGGTTTAAAACTTATAATGTATATGTATATACTGTCTTGTCTGCTGAATAAAGAAACCCTGGAACCCGCACCCCCCCATCACTTACCCCATTTACAATAATTCTTATGGGAAATTGGATTCACTTAACATTATCTCACTTACACTAGCATTTTTCAGAAACAAACATTAAGTGGGGAGTTACTGTATTTCTTGCCCGAATTAGTTCTCCCTCAGCACTGCCCACAAAAGTTGCACAATGGCAAGTCTTAGCTCTGAGCTAGGGACAGGCCTTCTGTCCCTGGAAGCATCTTCACAATTCATCGTCCTGCAGTCCTATAAGGCCAGAAACAGTAGATTTGCTTTTGGAAAGGGGAGACTGCTAGTATTCCAAATAGATACTATGTCCAAACACATGAGAGCCCACTCCCCCACAACCACCACCATGAAGCTGACAGATTTTAGAGACCTTACACTTAGCCTGACAACACTTGTTTGGAGAAGTTTGGTATTTGAAAAGTTTTTGTACATGGATGGGAATGCACATGAAAGACTGCCCGAAATTTTTTTACCCCCAGAAAAAGCTACAGGAGTGTCTCAAAAACATGACATAACCATCATGATTATTTGATATGATATCCAGGGATTTCCTGCCCCTTATTTGGGATGATCTGCAACAAGTGCAATGATCTCGTACCGGCAGAACCTTTGCACTACATACTACATCAACTGGCACTCACCTGCACTGCTTCCTTAAACTACGGCACCGCGTGAATAAGTGTTTATCAGCGCTCTATAAACCTAGACACGTGATCTTTAGACTTCTTATTTAAACAACCCAGCCCCAGCTCAAGATTTGAGAGTATTTTAGTACAAAGTTCCAAGGCTGCAGAAGTGTTTAAAATATTCAGTACAGTATGGTAAGAGGAGAAGCAGCAGCAGCTCAAGTAATGACAGCACTCCAGCCCAAAAATAGAGTGTGGGAGAATGAGCAGCACTGCAGCCAAACTACATTTCATTTGCATATGATTCTTAAATATTATGTATGCTTCAATGCACATGGGTGTTTCTGTCCTAATTAAAGGACTCTTCCTATTATCAATCAACAACCAGAATCTGTATTTGCAACCTCTCTTGCATATCAAGCAATTTTTCAACTATTTTAGTTGCACATTCAATGTGCAATCTAAGAGCCACGGATATTTGGACAAGTTATTCAATAAACCTAGAAAATAGGTACAGTCTTCCACTTCAACAAATTTTGATTCAATTATCTCTGCCATTTAGTTTCTAGATTTCAGTACCTCGGACAATTTCCTTCATAGTAATGGTCACCAAAGAAAGCTCAGAGTTAGAGACAATATTAGGCTGCCTTCTAATGATGTTCTCAATCACAGCAAGATCTTACATTAAAATGGTGTTTTTTTCCAATCTTTTTCATTTACAGACAAAACCCTCTAGGGATAGCCTTAGGGATAGCCTTAATGACTGCTAAATATGTTTACTTCCATAAAATTAAATACAAAGAAATAACAGAAAATCTGAATACCATGGGGTCAAGATATTTCAATAGCACCTGTTCCAGCGGCTGTACTGACATAACCTATTGTACCATATTTAAAAGGTATTAAAAGTTTTAAAAAAATAGTGTCCTAACACCTTTTGAAATTAAAAAATTCTAGTACTTATATTTTTAAGGGATTTGATAGATAAATGATGTTTTCCTCTGTGAGTTCACAGAATGACGATGTATTTTTTAATTCATTAAAATAAGCCTCACTCAGTTATTGGATTTTCAAATTCCAAATCCATCCTAATCTGATTCCCTCAGAAATCCAACAGAAGCGAATATGGTATTTACTCAGGCATCAGAGGCATATTTCTCTCTGCTACCAAATTGGTTCCATCTACTACAGTATAGCTGGCAAAGTTATATTCTATTTTAACCATAATTTATCATGCCAAAC
Source organism: Carettochelys insculpta (assembly GCF_033958435.1). NCBI lineage: Eukaryota > Metazoa > Chordata > Testudines > Carettochelyidae > Carettochelys > Carettochelys insculpta. The sequence goes on along the minus strand of NC_134144.1, from coordinate 3,427,556 downwards.
AGCTTTCCTGCAACTACATCCCAACACTATACATGACTATTACTTCACTGGACATGATTACTAGTAACCATAGAGTTGTATGCAAACCACAGCAAGGTATACAATATATTCACATACTTGAGTAAGTAAACTAAATATGTCAAACTTGCAAGATAATTTGAAAGTGGAATTTCTTAGGAAAAGTCCTTTGAAGAATATTTTACAAATATCACTGAAATTACATATTTGTTTCTTTTATCACTAAAGTTGACTTCATATAAAAAAATATAACAATCCTACACAGTGTAAGAAATTACTGAGGATCTATCTGGTGAATTCTCCCTGAAGATGTCTCTACCTTTTAAAGCAAAGTGAACATGAATACAGCGTGAGCTTATTGACTTTAACATTATGGTCCAATGATTGGTTCAACAGAGTGCCATCTATCTTATTCTCAAGCTTCTCAGTTACCAGGAAAGCCTTGAGAACATAAAGCAGCATGGTTTTGAAAAGATCTTTTTTTCCCCCCCATCTATATTCCTCATGATTCTGTTCTACTGTTATCCTGACTCACTGTCCAATGAGCTACATAATGTTTTGAGAAATTTTTACTCATCTATTCTTAGACCCAACTTTTGAAGTGCATGCCAAAACCGACACATCAACTTAGTTTTATTAGAAACCTCAGTGATGGTCATATGAAGTGAACCAGATACAGGTAATACAGATACCTGGTAAGAGAATACATACAGAAATCATATGCTGTATGGATAGCTACTCATGCTATTTGATTTCACATTCCCTTCAGCTGGATCAACAGATTAGTGGAAAAACTAATACATTGTGAGAGCCTCTTCTAATCTAAAATTTTGTTGGAGGGATGAATATGCACTTGTTTGCAACAGGACATTTGGGGCACCTTATCTACAGAAGATGATGCATAACTTACATAATGCATGTTACCTACCAATGAAAACATTCTAAATCAGGGCATTTTCTCTCCCTGAGGCAGAAAAATATATGTATATAGTACTCAGATAAAAGCAGATGCTTATGTTACAAATGCACATTACTTTTCATTGAAGATAATGGAAATGTATTAAAGAAAGGGAATCAGAAACAGGAGCAAGCAGATGAATTCAGATAAGTAAAATGCACTTCAAAGCAAACACAGCAGTAAGATGTGTGTATTTGAACCCTTCACATCTTCCCCCTCCCCGCCCCCACCCCATGCATTACTGGATCAAATTATACAACAAGTCCTGTGGCACCTTACAGATGAACCAATTTTTTGGAACATAAGCTTTCATGTTTTTTGCAGATACAGACTAACACAGCTAACCCTCTGATACTTTGGATCAAATTATGTCTCATCAAATTGGTCATCGTTGTCTCTGTGTTTTGCTATTCAGCTCTCTTAGGTCATTCAAATGCTAACGCACTATGTAATATTATATGCACACCTCCACACGAAATGTATTTCATAACATTCAGATGGGTAATTAAGTCCTTCAAATGATTGTACCTCAACAGCAACTATTCCTATAAGGTCTCCATTACAGCGACTTTAAAAAAGGAGATAGTTAAAACCATTCACCTTGGGTCTACCAGTCAATTCCAAATGTTAGTCGGCTAACTTAAATTCTGCTGCAGATTAACGTTAGGACTACCACACAGTAGAACCCTGAGAGCCTGACTCACCCCTGTCACCACTGACAGAAGCACTGGTTAGTTTCCCCTCTCCTATGAGCAGCCAGCAGCCCAGAACCAGGTTCCTGGCTAGCCACCACTCACTGGAGACAGGAAACTGACCTGCGCTGCTGCATTGGTCGGTTTCCCTGGCTCCCAGCTCCCATCCCCTGCTGGAAGATGGGAAACTGACCAGTGATGTGCCTGTCCCCTAGGGCCAGGCTCCTCCTGACTTGCACAAAATTTGAGTTACATGAGGTTGCCCAGGAACACAACCTTTGTGTAACTCAAGGGCTCTACCATATATGGTAAAGCTATAAGTCACAGCAAACCAAGGAGCATGTTCAAAACTACAGTGAAAGTGTCCTAAATTTGGTCCAAGTCATGAATTTTCAACCTCAGTAGCTTCCTTGCATTATATAGTTTTCCCTCCAACGCAGTCTCATACCATTGCATCACCACATCAAAGGGAAAAAACTTTAGCTTAGCTAAGTTTTCAGTACCAATGGATTTTCAATCATATGCATGCATGACAATTCAACAGCCCACTCCCAACTATCCTAAATGAATATTCACATCTATGAAGCAAAACAGATCCTCTGTACTTTGCAGACTTTACACCTGTGTTCCAGCATTGTTGTTACAAACCAGCTGTAGATCTGCTTTACCTTTTAAAAGCTCTAAATCAGAATTCATAGCATAAGGGTTTACAACACAGAGTGCCAAACACCATTTCTTATACCAGAATCGCTCCCAAGATAGGAAGCCTTAACATGACCCAAACAAGCACAAAGTTCTCCTTATCCAGCCAGCAATTTTGCAAGTCCACACGAAACCAGACTCCACTGGGTTCTGCTCCCCCATTCCAAGCTTTAACGGGGGTGGGTAGCCCATGCTTCTCCTCTGTGCAGAAGCAAACCCCCGCTAGCCCATGCAAAGGAAAGGATGGAAAAGAGATGAGCCCTGAGCATCCACTGCACAGGATGGATTCAAGCAGCCCTGGTCTGGAAAGCCACCCGCCCCCAGTGGGGCAGCACCCAGCAAGGGCACTACAGGGCACCTCCACCCCACACCCAGCAGGCAGGACCCCAGAGCAGACCCCCCCTACCCACACAGCAGGCAGGACCCCAGAGCAGCCCCACACACACACACATAGCACAGGACCCCAGAGCACACCCCCCATATACAGCACAGGACCCCAGAGCAGCCGCCTCCACACACCCACACAGCGGGCAGGACCCCAGAGCAGCACCCCCCCACACATAGCACAGGACGCCAGAGCACACCCCCCATACACAGCACAGGACCCCAGAGCAGCCGCCTCCACACACCCACACAGCGGGCAGGACCCCAGAGCAGCACCCCCCCACACATAGCACAGGACCCCAGAGCACACCCCCCATACACAGCACAGGACCCCAGAGCAGCCGCCTCCACACACCCACACAGCGGGCAGGACCCCAGAGCAGCACCCCCCACACATAGCACAGGACCCCAGAGCACACCCCCCATACACAACACAGGACCCCAGAGCAGCCCCCCATCCCCCACGCACACAGCGGCCACCCCTGCGGGCACTGCAGCACGGCCCCGGCGCAGGCGCCCTCCCCGCCGCGGGGCAGCCCCCGGCCCGGCCCGGCCCGTCCCTCACCCTCGATGGCGATGACATGCTCGCGGAGCTGGCCCTGCAGCGCCGGCTCGTCCACCCGCTCCAGCAGCTCGTAGACGGAGTAGATGTTGGGATGCACGGACTCGAAGCGCTGGATCTCGGCGCGGATGGCTGCCGAGTTGGCCAGCTGCTGCTGGTAGCTCATGGCGCGGCCGCTCGCCTCGGCTCCGCGCCGCCCCCTCCCCGCGGGCACAGGGGCCGCCCGCCCGCTGTCACTTCATCGCGGCGGCCCCGGCCGCAGGGGGGCGCGGGGCGGTTACTGGCCACCAACGGCCGGCCGCGCGCTCGCGCTGCTGCCCAGGACCTGGGAGGGCGGGAGGGCACGGCCAGCCCGCGCGCCACACAACCTGCAGCGGCCACACCGCCGTCCAGTCCGCGGCCGCGTCCTTCTCCGCGGCACGCTCACGCCGGCCACGCCCCCCGCCCCTTACCTCACCGCGCTCCCCTGCTTCCCCGCCCCGTGGCCGGGCCTCGCGCTGCTCCCTGGGACTTGTAGTCCCGGCCGGGCGCCTGGACACAACGGCGGGAGGGAGGGGAAAGGGAGAGCGAGGATCGAAGGGAGGGGAAGGATGAAGGATGGGAGGGAGGGGGCAGGAGCAGGGGGTGATAAGGGAGAAGGTGGGGGATGAAGGGTGGCAAGGGGGAGGAGGGGAAGGATGAAGGGTGGGAGGGTGGGAGGGAGGGAGGGAGGGGGCAGGAGCAGGAGCAGGGGTGATAAGGGAGAAGGCGGGGGATGAAGGGTGGCAAGGGGGAGGGAGGGGAAGGATGAAGGGTGGATGGGAGGGAGGTGGCAGGAGCAGGGGGTGATAAGGGAGAAGGCGGGGGATGAAGGGTGGCAAAGGGGAGGGAGGGGAAGGATGAAGGGTGGGAGGGAGAGAGGGGCAGGAGCAGGGGTGATAAGGGAGAAGGTGGGGGATGAAGGGTGGCAAGGGGGAGGAGGGGAAGGATGAAGGGTGGGAGGGAGGGAGGGAGGGAGGGGGCAGGAGCAGGGGGTGATAAGGGAGAAGGCGGGGGGTGAAGGGTGGCAAGGGGGAGGGAGGGGAAGGATGAAGGGTGGGAGGGAGGGAGGGGCAGGAGCAGGGGGTGATAAGGGAGAAGGCGGGGGATGAAGGGTGGCAAGGGGGAGGGAGGGGAAGGATGAAGGGTGGGAGAGAGGGAGGGGCAGGAGCAGGGGGTGATAAGGGAGAAGGTGGGGGATGAAGGGTGGCAAGGGGGAGGGAGGGGAAGGATGAAGGGTGGGAGGGAGAGAGGGGCAGGAGCAGGGGTGATAAGGGAGAAGGCGGGGGATGAAGGGTGGCAAGGGGGAGGTAGGGGAAGGATGAAGGGTGGGAGGGAGAGAGGGGCAGGAGCAGGGGTGATAAGGGAGAAGGCGGGGGATGAAGGGTGGCAAGGGGGAGGGAGGGGAAGGATGAAGGGTGGGAGGGAGGGAGGGGCAGGAGCAGGGGGTGATAAGGAGAAGGCGGGGGATGAAGGGTGGCAAGGGGGAGGGAGGGGAAGGATGAAGGGTGGGAGGGAGGGAGGGGGCAGGAGCAGGGGGTGATAAGGGAGAAGGCGGGGGATGAAGGGTGGCAAGGGGGAGGAGGGGAAGGATGAAGGGAGGGAGAGGGGGCAGGAGCAGGGAGTGGTAAGGGAGAAGGCGGGGGATGAAGGGTGGCAAGGGGGAGGGAGGGGAAGGATGGGGGTGGTGAGGGGGAGGAAGGAGGTGGTAAGGGAGAAGGTGGGATGAAGGGTGCTAAGGGGGAAGGGAGCAGAAGGATGGGGGTGGTAAGGGAGATGGGAGGGGGAGGATCAAGAGCAGAAGGGGGAAGTGGGGAGCATCAAGGGGCAGCAGGAGGGAGCTAAATACCCATGTGGTTTTATTTTCTGGCTATAATAAGTGGCATCTTCTGTGGCTCGCCAGAGTGTGCCTTGTAACCGCTGAGTGGCACATTCTTCGTGCAGAAAGGGGAAACATTATCTGAAACCCTGGGGGAGGCACTCCTCCCGGAAGGCACCTTAAACATTTTCGGCATCCTGGAAAAAATAATAATAAATTGTTACAAATATTGCAAATAGCTCTTCTTGACCAAAGCCAGAGAATTTTAGCCATGGGTGACAGAGATAAGCAGGGGCATTGCTTATAACAAGTGACCATGGAGGAGAGGGAGATTTAGTTGCATGGGCTACTCACATAGAGCCCCAAAACCACAGAAATAGACCCCTATTTCTACCGTGTTAACTCCAGATTTAAAATGTCTGGTATCTAGTCTATCTTTAGTCTCCTGCACTAAGAACAAACCCCATAAATTTATATTACATGCTGAATTGCTGCAGTCTGTGACTGCAGTGCATTCTGGTATATCTCATTTGGGAGTGAAAGCCATTTAGCGATTTTATTTTGTGACTGCAGGCTGTGTTGGCCAGATGCTTTTCCAGTTTTCCTGGGGCTGCAGAAATGCTAGAACCAGAGCTGGTGTCAATCCATAATATAGATCCCTTTGCCCAAAGGTCACTGGTACCAAATGTGCATCCAAAGCTAACACCCTGTCAGCACAGCGCGGAACTGTCATCTGTATTGATGCTTAACAGTACGGATCTATCAGTAAGATCGCTGATGAAAGGGGGAGCCACGCTGAAAAGCAAACTGTCAGGGTGGAGGAAGATAATGAGTGGGGTTCCTTAGGGATTGTCTTGGAACCAATCTTATTTAACATTTTCCCTTATGATTTTGGCACAAAAAGTGAGAGTTTGCTAATCAAATATGTGAATGACACAAAGTTGGGAGGTATTCCCACTACATAGGACTAGAATGTCATACAAGAAGATTTGGAGAACCTTGTAAACTGGAGTAATAAAAATGGGCTGAAATTTAATAGTGCAAAGCACAAGAAGGCCAACCCTGTTGAATTAACCACAAGATTTTTCACTATAAACTGCGGACTCATCAATTGGAAGTGACAGAGGCAGAGAAAGATCTGGGTGTACCAACTGATCACAGGATGACTGAGCCATCAGTGTGATGCAACTATGAAAAATGCTAATGCAAACCTAGCATGCCTCAGGGGAGGTGTTTCCAGTAGAAATCATGAACAGTCAGTATCATTTTACAAGGCACTGGCAAGACCTCACCTGGAATACTGTGTGCAGTTCTTGTCTCCTACATTTAAGGAAGATGAATTCAAATTGAACAAGTGCAGAGAAGGGCTACTTGGATGCTCTGAGGAGTGGAAAGCATACCTCACCAAAAGATACTCTAACTAGAGTTTCGCTTGTTTAGCCCAACAAAAAGAAGGCTGAGGGGTGATATGATTGCTCTCTACAAACACACCCAAGGGATAAATATCAGGCAGGGAAGGGAGTCATTTAAGTTAAGCTCCAGTGCGGACACAAGAACAAATGGGTGCGTAAACTGGGCATCAATAAGATTAGGCTTGAAGTTGGATGACGGTTTCTAGCCATCAAAGGCTAGGATGGTAAGGGGGAGGAGGGGAGATAGGGGGTGGTAAGGGAGAAGGGAGGAGGAAGAGGAGAGGTGGTAAGGGAACAGCCTTCCCAGGGGAGCAGTGGGAATGAAAAACCTAACTGGCTTCATGCTAGAGCTTGATCAGTGTAGGGAGGAGGTGGGATGGTGAGATGGCATACAGTGGCACACTAGGAGCGAATGTCTCCAAAGGGCAGTGATGGGAAACCAGTACGGTTGCCACCTGTCCAGGTTTTAGCTGTACATTCTGGATTTGGGCTTTTGTGTCTGGATGCTACTTAGGCTTGCCAGATGCCTGGTTTTTGACTGAATTACACTCAATCCAAAATGGCCCTAAATGAGAGGAAATCCAAAAGTCCAGTTACCACAGTGCAGTGAGGGGCACTAGGTAATTCACCAGCAGCAACTCCTCCTCATCCAGGGCAGGTTCCTTGAGACAATCCAGTGAGTGATAGGTAGACGGGCAGAGGAGCAATGATGGAAGAAGTGGAACAGCACCAAGGACTTGGAGAAAAGAGTCAGAGACAGGAGATCCAGAAGAAGAGGAGAGAAGAGTTCAGGCCCTTGATGCAGTGGGTAGAGGAGGCGTGAGGGCTGAGTGAAAGGACAAGTCCTTGGGGGAAGAGGTGGAACCGGGGACAAGGCTTTCGTGGGCCAGTTACTGGCCATTAGTAAGGTGGGAACCTTAGACACTAGAGGAGGAGGACTCATGAGTTACTACAGAGAATTCTTTCCTAGGTGTCTGGCTGGTGCATCTTGCTGAAATGCTCAGGGTCTAACTGATTGCTATATTAGGGACCAGGACGAAATTTTCTTCTGGGTTAGAGTGGCGTGGGGGTTTCACCTTCCTCTGCAGCAGAGGGCACATGTCTCTTTAAATCAGTGTGAATGAAGGATTCTCTGTAATGTGAAGATTTTAAATCATGAGTTGACCACTGAGGTTATGGGTCTACCAGAGTTATGGGTCTACTATAGGAGTGGGTGTGGGTAAGGTTCAGGGGGTCAGACTAGATGTTTCTGGTGGATTCTTCTGGCCCTAAGTCTATGACTCTATAGAACGTAACTCAGTGGTTCCTCAGAATCATTTCAGAATTTTTTATCCCCTGTTTGCTTTTGAGCTTTAAAACACTGAAAAAGACAAAAGTCAGAATGTTAACTGGAAGTGCTCTAGACACCTGATGGTGCACAAATAATTGCAGTACTAAAAGTCCAAATATAAACATGTCAGCTATTTGCATTTCTGTCTTTTCCAAAAAATGACAACAGCCGTCCATAACATTTCAGAGGGATGTATTACACAGTATTACTTTGTGAGCCCTATCATGCCCTAAGCAGAAACTGAAGTCCCAGTTTCAAGGTAAATGTTAATGATATTTTAAATTATTTCTCGCAGGATAGAAACACTTCAAAACAGTCTATGAACTAAATACTTTTTATTACCCCCACTAAATTTTAATATTATTACCATAAAATAAATCCTACTAAGAGCACTGTTTACAACAGGTGTGGGTGAGGTTCATCCAGGTGGCTCTATCTGTGTGATTAGACTTCCAAATTTGAATCTGTGGCCCAAATTAAACCATCTAAGAATCTAACATAATATGGACAATCCAGCAAGATCTCCAAAAAGAAAAAAAATGTGCTTTTTAACCTACAAGAATTATTTCATCATCTAAACACCACAGTGGATAAAAGCGTTTATGTGTAACTTATTCAGTCCTAGGACTTTCATGAAATCACTGTCACTTGGTCTACAGATACTATCTTAATTTGGCATGGAAATAGTTAAGCCCTTTTCCTCTGGGAAGAGTCACAACTGTCTCTCATTATCTTAGAGAATCCAGGTAGTGCATAGTGAGCTTTGTGTATGTTGTTGGTTAATATAAAGCTTGCGTTATTTAATATTAAAGTCTGTCGATTGGTACAGAGGTTGGAGAGAAAAAACATTAGTTTATTTTCTTTACAGAACGAAGGGTTCAGTTTATCATTTTCTCAGATGGACTGGAGATTTGGAATTCTTGTATGTAGCTATTCTGTTCATCTGGGTGAAATAAGTCATTTGACCGTGGATGGAAACGATTTTTGTTGTTGTTGTTGTTCATTCCTTAAAGAAATAGGGCTGAGTTGATGTACTATGACTTAGTGATACAGACTGATTCTTTGTAGCCTCATATCTACCTTAAAATGTTATGTCATAAGGAGCTGTTCAGCAGAGCAGAGGACAGTTGGGTCCTGAGCCATGAGAGTGCAGGACTGGATCCCAGCAAAGGAGACACACCTTCAACAGTGCAGTGCTAGGGAAGCTAAAGAGAACTAGAGGGAGGCAGCATTTTATCTCCAAGACAGTGGCTTTGATACAAGGACCAGGACTATGCACAAGGTCATGGAGAAGTGGACCAGGGAGTGAGAGGCCATAGAGGAGCAAGGCAAGAGATGGCTACTGCCAGAGAGTCCCTGGGTTGGGACTCAAAGCAGTAGGTGGGCCTGGATCCCCCCTGCCCTTGCCCTTTGCACAACATCTAGCTGCATTGAATAGCGGCCTTTATAGGCTGTGGCTTGCCCCTGAGGTAAGGGGAAAGACTGGGGCTGCAGATGACCATGGCGGATGATTGCTAATGCCCTGGAATGGGGTGAGAGAGTGGAGTTGTGTGTCCAGAAGAGGCTACTACAGTCCTGGGAGCAATGCAGGTCCAGAGGCAGGGAGTATGGAGAGAGCGCAGTCAGCATCTATAATGCCTTATCCCCCAAACTACTCTCGGCTAGCCAGAGCACAAGCTACAGCAACCCTGCGGCAGCTCTGACTGAGAGGATTAAAACTACACTAAACTTTTGCTGTCATAACAGTTTTTACACTAGCCAAAAGCCCTCCCATGGTCAGTGAAATTTACTTTGCTAAGTCCTTTTGCCTGCAAGGCTGATGTTGTTCAAAGACTGCTTTTAATGGGGAGTAACTGGCTCGCCAGTACTAGTGGATCACAAAGTGAATGAGTCAACCATCAGATGCAGTGGCAAACAGGTAAGAGGTGCATCAACAGGAGTGTTGTATGTCATTGGAGATAATTGTCCTGCTTTATTTAGTGCTGGTGAAGCCTCAGCTGAAGAACTGTATCCAGTGTTGAGTGCCAGGGGCGAGGAAGGATGTGGAGAAGTTGGAGAGAGTCCAGAGGAAAGGAACAAAAATTCTAGGGTTGAGGAACCCTGACTTATGAAGAATGGTTAAGAAAAAAACTGAGCAAGTTTAATCTTGAGACAAGAAGACAGAGGGGAAACGAACAGAGAAAAATATGCGGCATCAGTGATTTCAAGCTTTAAACAAGCATCACCTGGCAGTAGTTCTGTTCATTTCTAACCCGGGCTGTGAACAATGGGTCCTTAAGCATTGATAGCTGGTGTCTATAACAAATAGTTTCATGCAGGCATCAGGCTGGAAAATAAAACAAGACTTTTAAAAGGGACATAGAGGAAAAGACTGTTGAAGTGAAACACTAAATTATTTTTGTACTGATTGGTCTGAGCCTTTTTCCACTTCTGTCCCATTTGCAGAGCAGGATTGGAAAACAATTTATCGGGCAATAGTTTATACAGATTGTGTTTCCTGAGGAAAGCAGATAAATGATGGCAGCTGGGGTGGGTTAGTAGCTGTAAATAAGCATTTAGAGCATTGCTAACAGATAACATTGCTGAAATGGTAGCTGCTAGGTCCAAACACAAAGGGGAAAGGGCAAATAAGTCTCCCTTGTGGGCACAGTGACAGCACAGGCATCCTGTCCAGAAGTCAAGGAGGCCTCTGTATGGTCCAGGATCACTATCAGGGATAAAAAGGAGACCGGGTAGGGTGGAAGAGTGGGTGGCCATTGGTAGGCCTCACAGTCTGGGTACATGTAATATTGGAATTACTTGAAAGACATAGGGTCTACATTTTAAAAGAGGATTGAGTTTGGGGGAGTTGATAAAGACAGACCGGAAGGCTGCAAGAGGATGGTGGGAATATTGGTTGTTGGCTCCTTCATGGGGCCAGGAGCTTGGCAGGTACATGGCATGGTTTACCTTCCTTCTCAACTCTTTCCCTGTCTGTGATGTAAGGGAAACTTTGGCACTTATCTATTTTGAGTGCACCAGGCTGTAGCCCCTTTCTAGCTCCTCCAGAACCTGGTCCTTAGGCCCTGGCTGCACTTTGGCCCCCTTCTCCTGAGCTACAATCAGCCCTTCCATAGCCCAATGAAGTCACGAGACCTCCTCAGCAACCTCTTCCTGGTGCTGGACAAATTGGCCATTCACCATACCTGGAGGAGGATGCTGGACTCTGAGCCAGCTCACTTATCCAGGTAGAGTTCCTGCAGTCCACGTCCACTGTCTCCCTGGACACCTTGAAGGAACAGTGAGTACTCTTCTCTGCTCTGTGTCTTCTTGGACTCTCTGACTGTCTCCCCCATTCCTGTTGAACCATTTGTTGTCCCCTGCCTTTATATGAGTGCTGGGTTTAATGACTCCTCCCTTTAGGCTAAGTGAGGGACCTCAGAAATGGGAGGGTGATTATAGGATTCCAGAAGGTGCAAGAGGGAGATCTCACTGGGTTCTGGGAAGTGGACAGGTGCCCTCCCACCCACAGCTAAAGGCCCTTCCACCAGCATAGGGAAGTCAGCAGCCCCAAACAGGGTGGGAGAGGAGAACGCAAAGGCCACCTCCAGGGAGCCATCAGAAAAAGGAATAAGACAACCATTGGGGGTGGCACAACACGGGAGAGAGAGGGAAGAGGGCTGGGTTCAATAAGAGGGGCTAGAACAGAATCTGAGACAGGGACAGAATAGGAAACAGGAATAGAAACAGGGCCCAGCAGCCAAGCCTTTGGGGTGAAGTGCCCCCATCAAAGGAACAGAGGAGGGTGCTGACAAAAAGAGACACAGAAGTGCCAGTCCAGGCAAGGCAATCATAGGCAACAGTAAATGTCCACCAAATGCCACGTGCCCCTTCTCTGAGTTCTAATATGTATATAAGTACCCATGGATCACTGTCTTTATAAAGAGCTAGAAGCTGGTTTTCAGAATCCCATGGGCTGAACAATTGCTCAGTACTAAATCTGGTAACTGACACATGAATTATGGAATGGATGTCAGTCTCGCAGTGTGATTCCATTGGGATGACTCCCCTGGAGAGTTCCCAGAGCAGGAAACAATACACTTTGTGTTTGTTTCACTCCACTGGAGCCAGTGGAAATGACAGGATCGAAACTGGCACTGAGCTGATTAAAACTTAGCTCGCTGGGCCTATGCAGGCATGACGGCGTGCAGACGTTCTGCAGTCAGGAGGTTTGCTCACTCCAGGCAGGGCGCTGCTTCCTTTCGGACAGACTGAGAGCCTGACTGTAAAACTGCCAATGATCCAAAATCTGCCTGGCTTTGGGACATGGCAGGAAAACCCATGTAAACCCAGTGCTTGTGAGGTGATGTTGGTGCTCCCATCCCCTCAGGGAAAAGTAGGTAGCGCTGCTGCATAAGGCAATGCAGATCCAACTTGCCAATACTTAGGGTGTCCCGGTGACGTACGCTGAACATGGCTTTGCCTTGTGTTGCTCACCCCTGAGCAGCAGAACAGAGCCCACGTGGGCTCACAACATGAGCAGGGGTGGGAAAGGACAAAGCTGTAGAATTCCCATATTGGTTCCAGCACTCAGATCTTCACTCATTTCTGTCCCCTGGAGAGGACCAGGGGACACCCCCCTTTCTGAGAGGGAAGGCGCCAGAGTGGTTGCACACCTTCCCTAGCAGTGCAAGGTCATCTTTTGGGCTCTGGGAGCCGACAGCTGAGAGGTGAGGAGGCTGGGCCTTCCTTTTCTCCTGCAAGGAGCAGACTGGAATGGGTCAGACCTACCCCCTAAAACCTCCCCTGCCTGCACTAAGCTCAGCATCATCCCCTGCTTCCTGCCCCCACTGCTCCTCTGCCACAGGGGAAGGTGTCCCTGTATGGAAAACTGCTCCCGCCAGCTGTCCGATGCACATGCATGCACAGCACCATACCTTGACCCCCATAAAGCCTCATCCTACGCATCCAGAAACCCCCAACCAACTCCCAGACTGTGGAACCATGATCCTGGGAGCACCCTCTGCACCAAGACACATTGCCTCCTAACCCTCACTCCTGTCCAGACCATTCCCCAGTAAGCCCCTGCAGCAGGACCCCTGTGGAGCTCCCCACATCCTGACCCTCATCCCACTGAGCCCTGTCTACACCATGACTCCCACCCAACCAAGACCCCTTCCACAGCACCTGGACCTCCATGCTGAGTCCCTCACACTGAGACCCTCCTGCTGACCCCCAACCACCTCCACCCGGAAGAGTCCTATTGCTCTGCACCTGAGACCCCCACAGCAAGACCCTCCCACTCCTGGACCCCCCACTGAGCAGCCCACACCCAGATTCCCCCACCCAGAACCCTCTCAGTTCACACCTGGATGCCTCCACATCTGGACCTGCCTGACTGAGTCAGCTTGCGCGGAGTAGAGGGACAGAGCCCTGGTGTGTTTCTGCTCAGACCCAGCCCTTGTGCTGTGTCAGGGTTGAGTGCAGCCTTGCTGCCAAGTCCAAGGCTGCAGGGTGATCTCCCACTGCCAAGATGAAGCCTCCATATTTATTTATTGACGGATAAAACCTGCAGAACTTTGCAGAAGTTTAAAGTATTGTGGGAAGAATTTTTAATTTTGGAGAGCTGAATTTCCTTGGGAGTATGTATTGATTGAAGAGAAACTAGTCATAAGGAAAACTTGTCACCTCTAATTAGAAAATGTCTTGCCCAGAAGGACCAAGAAACGCTGACATACACTATAAGTAACACTAGGTTACTTAGTATATTGCCTGTTCTTGGCATGAATCTCTTCGGTTTTTGGCTTTTGCCAGCTAAACTAGATCACTCAAACTTCAACAGCCACAGAAAACTGGTAAGCAGGAACATGCTCATTTCTGACATCCAGATACATCCTGCAGCACTTGTTATCTGAATGGCCCTTCCGGTAATATCTGACTTCTGGTGGATCTTCAAGCCCCTTCCTAGTGAAGGAGGATATTTTAACTGATCTGCTTCAAAGACCTGATGAAACTAAAGTTCAATTCATGGGTACCAGTGATTCACACTGGAGTAGAAGAACTTAAATTGTTATTACAAAGTTGAAGAAATCTTTTGCTTTTACAGCGCAACTCTTCAGAGTAATAATCAAACTATCCTCTTTTGGGAACACCTTAACACTGATCTTTATGGTTGGAAGATGAGATTTTTATCAGTAAATGTCAATTTCATGTACATTCACAAACCACCAAAATATTTCTGTTGATAGCTGACATCTGCAGATAGACAGGAAAGAAAAAAATTGCTGGCTGAGAAAGAATTATAGTTTATGTTAAGGATAGTCATTTTGTATGTTGTGACATGACCCTAACAACTTTTTCTTTTCATGATTATCTAAATATTTAACTCTCTGAATCTTAAATCTACTGTCAGTAAATCATCTGAACCTTCCCCCATAATTTCCCACAACTGTGATAACAGAAATAGATTTTTAAAAAGCCTAAACATAAACATGAACATTGAAATTTATTTATAAATCTGAATCTTGCCAGTCCTACTCATCTAACTAGGGTCAGCTGAAGTTGAGGCTTGTTGGTCTTTGGTTGTTCTGTTGTTTTGTTTAGATTTTATGACTCTCAGGGTAGTTGTTCTCAAACATTTTTTTTCCATGCACCACTTGAAAATTGCTGAGGGTATCAGCTGATCACTGAACGATCTTTCTAAGTGTTGTTTGTACCATTACCTAACTACTGAAAAGTGCTTAGGATAAAAGTGTTATATTAAAAACATGCTTAATAATTAACTATTTTAGTTCTGCAAATAAAAGCACACAACATCAGTAGTCTTACTCTTCTAATGCAATGGATGTTCAGCGAATATGAGAGCAATGTTTGCCTTAAGTCAGATTCAGCATTCATCCTATCTCTGTGTTTGGACTTGCGGGCAGTGGGTGATGAAAACCTTCTCTCATACAGGTAAGTACAGGTTGAACCTCTCTTATGTGGAATTCTCTCGTCCAGCCACATCCATAGTCTGCCATGAATGAGTTAGCTGGACAGCCACTTATCATGGGTTGTGGCCAAGTTTCCCATGGTCCCATAAAGTTTGTTTCTAGCCACCAATCCCGGTGCTCAGTGTTCTGCGCTGTTATTTAGCTGTAATTTACCCCTAAATGCCTTCTAAGAGCCCAGTAAGCAGTGGAAGTGTTGGCAACCTTCTAGATAATATTGACCTCCTCTGGTCTAGCAAATTCTCTTGTTCACCACCAGCCAGGTCCTGAGGGCGCTGGACTAGAGAGATTCAACCAGTTATTAGCTCATGACACCAGAAAATGCTCTGCTTTGACTGCTGTTTCTGGGTACTTTCCAATTCTTTGACTCCAAAATTCAGTTTTGGGCTGTCTTTTAAATCTGACTGTAACATTTTGTCACAAGACAACTTCAACAAGCACTCTTGTGCCTTATTGGACAGACCAAAGCAGCTCACTGATTTCAAAGGGCTACATATTCAGTTGTATGGTACAGTATCTACTGAAAAGTGGTCTTGAAATGGTTGCTTAAGAGTGACAAGATAGTTCTTTGGTTTTTTTTTTGTTTATTTGTTTGGTCATTTTGCAGACAGAAAACCTTCTAGTGTTGAAACCTTAGCAGGAGCTTTGTGCAGATAACTGGAATGGAACTTGCAGGCAGCTGGTGGTCTGCAGCTCATCAATCAAGAACCTCTGTCATAGTGGATGCATTGCTCTAACATACACATAACATCTTGTGGTCACCATTCCCACAAGGACCTAGAATATTTAGCCTTAAGCTTGGGGGAATATAGAGATGGCTTCCCCAGAAGAAGCTGGGAAGTACCAGCCAGCTACACCTATGGAAACACACAAAATTGCTACAGGATCCTTACACAACACTTATGCACAGTAGCTGTCCTTTGGAGGGTAGCACAGCCACACAATTCCCCAATATTCTCATGATTAAATATGCAACCTGATGCTTGAAATCTATGTTGAGGGCCCTCAGAGCTGCTGTTTCTGAAGCATGTCACCCTGTTGAAGCAACTCCTCTACACAAATGATTATCACAACACTGTAGGATACTGCAAAGGCAGCATACATTCTAAAGGGAAAGGAAGAAATGGATTGGCATGAACAAACTGCATTTATTTGTTCCTGTTTGCTCTTGACATCTGACTTTCTAGCAGGCAGGTGGGCAGGAGCGATTTTTCCTTGTTGATCCTACAAAGTGAATAGAAACATGAACAAATAACACGCTGCATAACTGATGGACTGAGGCAGAAGAATAGAAGAACAGCCACGCTGGGTCACACCAAAGCTCCATCTAGCTCAGTACCCTGATTTCTGACAGTGACCAATGCCAGATGCCCCAGAGGGAGTGAAGAGAACAGGTAATCATCAAGTGATCCCTCGTCTGTCACCTGTTTTCAGCTTCTGACAAAGGATGAGCAACTTAACCACAGAACTCAGTGAGTCTGTGCTCACGAAAGCACATGCTTAAAACTTTTCTGTTAGTCTATAAGGTGCCACAGGACCCTTCGTTGCTGTTACAAGAAACTGGTAGGGGTATGGAAATCAAATTAACATACATTGAACCTGCACATTCTGAAACTTTACGAGGAAAGCTTTCTCCATCTTATCTAAGGCCCACTAATTGAGATTTTTTAATTTGGTCTTCATACAGAACATCTGAATCCAGTATAGGTGTCTGCAGTCATGCACGGACAAGTATCCAATTTCCACAAACCAGTGAACTGTCACTTACACCGATGAATAGCAAATGTCACTTTAATAAATTCTGGCATAGTAGAAATAGGCACAAGTGGATCAACCACAGTGCTAGTGAGCTTGAATCATATCTGAAGTGAAATCACTGATTTCAATGATTTATCCAGATCATCTTCATTGGGAATGAGCAGAATTTCACCTGGTATTACCCTGGACCTGCCTGAGGCACTTCTTTGGGCTCTAAAAGGGTCATGGATGGATACTTGGAGCCAAAATGAAATGCAGAGCAACACACTTTGTATTCTACTTCAAGGCTAAACTTGGTTATCAAGAGTGGACCTTAACCTTACCACTCGCTTGGTGTGATCTACTCAAACTCCCAGCAATCTGTAGACTGCCAGACCATGTCTGCTGCGTCCTCTAACAATCTCCATAGCAAGGCCTTCAATTCAAGGCTACTCTTACTGATAGCGCCTCGGAGGAAAGGTTTCTCTTGAAGCAGAATCTATTGATATAGTTCAGAGAAGACACAGCTGATGAATTTATTAACAATACACTAGTCTTTTCTTCCAATAAAACCTTAGTTTTATTGAGGCTTAAAATTGGACCTACATTGGGCCTTGATTTGCTAAGCAGCCAGTGAAAGCAGGGAACTGAAAGGACGAATGAAGTGTAAAGTCAAAAAGGGCTACAGTTGTTTTTTAAAAACCTAGTCTAGTAAGTCTGTCAGAAGTAGCTGGGATAAGACACAATAGAACGTGACGGAAATAAAACCCCTGAAAGATCTAGAAGAGAAGATTGTGCTTTGACACATCATTGAAATTGCTTTAATAGTGTATTGATGCCTTTATCTTATGCAATGTGCAAAATTTATTCTAGGCCACCAACCTCTGCATTAGAAAGGATTAATAAGCTTTCTAGGCTAACAGGGCACGTAAAATTTCCAGCACTGGAGAAAATCACTAACATCAGGAAAAACTTTCTAATGGTCGGGGCAGTTAAACACTGGAATAAATTGCCTAGGGAGGTTGTGGAATCTCCTTTGTTGGAGATATTTAAGAGCAGGTTAGACGAACACTTGTCAGAAATGGTCTAGATGGTGCTTGGTCCTGCCATGAGAGCAGGGGACTGGAGTCAATGACCTCTTGAGGTCCTTTCCAGTTCTAGCACTCTATGATTCCATGATTGTCTAGTCCTTAGTAGGAGACAAGGTTCTTTGAAGTGGCTTCATTTGTGCAAGTCAAACCCAGATTTTAAGCAGCATTTTCTGGAATGTGACTCCACTTCTGTCCCATCCTGCTTATTGTCTGCCACAAACTGGCTGCTTTTATTAGTGAAGTTGCTCAGTCAAGACAAGCAAAGAGGCCGCTCACTGGTGTCAAAATAGTGTGAGGAGAAGCAATGGGAGCCTTGGGGAACAGAACTGATCTCAGTGATAGAAATGACAGCTGTAAAACTGTAGTGTGACTGAGTATTCTTGGCATATTCAGGGAAATACTGGAGGCTGCAAGTCCTAGTTGGAATGTGAGACACAAGAATGTGATAGACCTCAGGAAAATAAATTGAGTGTTAGGAGGTTTGGGGCTAATATAGGTGTCTTTGTAAAAGACTAATTTATGACTGCAGTAATGCTATAGAGAAAAATAGCTGTATCCTCAAAATGATCTATTAACTTAACTCTAGTCTCTGTGTCCCAAGAGTACTCCATGTATGCTACAAAGCTAATGTGTGGGTCAAATGTGCCCTTTATTTGTCGACTGGACAATGGTCCTAATAGTCACTCTCTGCCGAGAGTGGATTAGCTTGAGAAGACATAGGCTACCTATATGATCCTGTGCATATTACTTTGTCTCCGTACCAATGTGTCAAATGTAGATCATCTAATTTCTCCTACTTGTGATCTGACCTACAAATCTTAAAGCCCATTGGGACAGGGGCTGCTTTGCACTGGCTTATGAAACAGCACTCTGAAGGCAGGTCTACAATAGGGGAGAAAGTTGACATAGGAGACTCAACTCCAGCTACAAGAATAGTGTAACTGGAGTCGACATACCCGAGATTGACTTCCTCTGCCATTCCCCGAGCAGGACAACAATGGGAGAAATTCTCGCATCATTTTCACTTACTCCTTGCAACTGGAAGGAGTACTGGGGTCAGTGGGGAGGCCCTTGGCATTCGATTTAGTGCATCCCTGCTAGACGCACTAAATCAAACCCTAGAAGATCAATCTCAGCCACACTGATGCTGTGGTGAGCTTAGACATACCCAAAAGAGCAAAACTTGCTTGGTCCCTCAAAGAACTTTCACATACAGATTGCTAATGTAGGCTATCCCTTGCCCTCTCCAAACAGAGATTCATGTCCAGATTCCAGGATTCTGCCCTAGTTTTCACAATACATATATTACAAACGATGGGACCTCTTACAGTGTATAGCATTAGGACCCTAGGTAATGCTTGGAACTAGTTTGTTAACTTCCCAATTCCAGTTGGATTCCAAAGCACACAAACAGTGAGTTGATGACCAGTCTCCCTATTTATCTCAAACACCTGACCAAGTGTAACCACCCATTGGTGGACTCAAACCTGGGACCTCTGGAGCTTAATGAATGAGGAAGACTGAATCTGCCTGTAAAGTCAGGTCAAATGCAGCAGTTTCAGCCAGAAAATGAGCATATTAAAACACAACATTGGCTTTTTGTCACAAAATGGAGTAGCTTCCATTTAAAATAGAGGTAAAAGGACAAAACAGAAGCAAAATGCCTTATGTTACAAAGTGCCTGCTCCACACAGAGTGGGGTAAGGTAGGGTAGGGTAGGGAGGTGGGATGGGAATAAGGTGGTCTATTAGGCCAATTAACTCCATAGGCAGTTCTTGGAGCAGGAGATTGATTAGGAACAGGCTCAGCAGTGCAAAAACAGGTGGTGCCTGTAAAGCCAGGTAGCAGCCCGCAGAATAGGGTAATTACTGGTTGTGAAGAAGGGCTGTATGTACGTGTGGGTTTGCTTCTGGGGAAGGAAGGCAGCTAGGTATTAGCCTCTCTATGGGAAGAGGATTCTTGGAGCAGAGAGAGAGAGGAATTAGCTTGGTAGGAAGTGACCCAGGGAGGGCAGAGGGAAGATGATCAAAACTGCTGAGTGGAGGGCCCCTGGCATGGAACCTGGAAAAGAGGGCGGGTTGTGGTCCAGGCATGGAGGGTGAGGCAGTGAATGGGTAGACTGCTGAGGACTGCTGATGGACTGAGCCTGGAAGGGGCACACTCAGTGACCTAGCTGGAGGACACTGGCTCCTGGAGTGAGAACTGCAGACCAGAATCTGAGCAATGGTGTACAAACTGCCAGCAGATGTCATCCTAGAGCACTAATCCCCAAAGGCAGCAGGAGGAGGTGCCAGAGAGGGGCTGAGTGGAGAACCCTGTGCTACCCTATCTTAGTATTGTTTAAAAACACGTATTAATCATCTTGGTTCAGCTGCTGCTCTTATGAACATCAGTTACCCATTTGGCCGTGTCCCTGACTTGTGAGTACCTCCTGTAAGGCTTCCAGAATGAAAGCGGTTCCCTATACGGAACTCTGTCTCTATATATCACGGAGGGCTGTTGATTCCAACATCCTGTGATTAACTGCTCTCTTTTGTCACTTCAAAGTACAGGTTTGTTTTCTCCTATTCTGGGAGAAAGTAATTTCACACAACCAATATTGAACTTGCTGGGCAGATGTTGGGCATACCTAGAACAGAGCTTTCAATGCCTGCATGGAAAGCTGCTGATAGCTTCATGGAATCACAGATGTGCAATAGACAGATGTTGGACATGGTGGTCATTCAGTGAAACGTGTTTATCCAGACTTTAGCTGTCTTCTCTGAGCCAACTCCTGATCCTGAGGGACAACTTGTGCCCTGTTATGGGAGTCAGTGAAAAGTTTAGTGGCATTAAGGCTACCTGTGAGTACACAGAGCCACTGGCAGCCAATGGGCAGTGACAACACTCAACAACAGCAGGAATACAGCTTCATAGCAACTAAACACCTGCTGCTGGCCTCAGTTGACTGGCTTAGGTTGTGTAGGCATTTACATTGCTTGTAGGTGTTTGTGTGCAGTTTGGAAACTGGACTCTGGGATGCTTGAACCTGCGCCAGTTGATGTAGGCCAGCTGTGGGTCTTTGGTGTCACTGTAGAAGTACCCTAGATGCCCCCTGGGTAACATGCTCATTTGCCTGTGATTTGTATTGGATTTTAAGATTGGGCCAGAAGCTGTCTCTCTGGGCTACATACAGCCCCTTGCACAATGAGGCCATGGTTGGGGCTATGGGGCTCTTGCTGGGCTCCAAGCCAAATGTTGATTGGTTCAGAATATGGGCTTTGGTAGGGCAATTTTGCAGGGGTTGGAGCAATGATTCATGGGTCTGGGTGGGGGAAACTGGGTGCAAAGTATTCCTGTGCTTTACAAGGCAAACTTTCAGTGTTGGTTTCTTCTGAGTGCTGCTGAGTTGATGGGGGAATTCTTACAGCAAATCCTAAGTGGTTAAGGGCCTTGATCAGACTCAGGAGAGATCAGGTGGTGATAGCATTTCTGCTCCCAAACACTGTCTAAGCTGGTGCTGGGGCAGGGATTCCTGCCCAAGTTGCTTGTAAATATACTGCTTCCTGCAGAAGTATAGGTGATGAGCACGGCAGGAGCCCTGTCTGCCATCAGACACCAGATTGGGTGGCTGATTCCTGTGGGACAAGGAGAATTGGACCATAGTGTGAAGAGGAGACTGGGCATTGCAGGTCTGGCCAGAGAGTTTGCAGGGCTCAAGGCGGTACACTGGCAGTAAGGCCTGGCCAGTGGGTGACGCCAAAGGCAGTATGCTGGCAGCAGGCTTGGCTGGTGGGAGTACGGGGCCTGCAAGACATGGGGCCTAAGACAACCACCTTGCTCATCTTGCCTTAAGGCCGGGCCTGGTGCATAGTCTGTAGGGTTGTAGGAGGGAAGGCCCAGAAGACAGAGGTTAGAGGGCCGATGGAGCATGGGGTGGTGGGAATGGGGGGGAGGGTGGGGAGGTGGGGAGAAGGGGACCACAGAGGCTGGTATTTTTCTGTCATAAAGCATCACAGACCCGCACATCCTGTTTCCCTCCGGCTGCACTCAGCTCTAAAGTAGGTGATACTCTCTTTAGAGCAGGGGCTACATCTGCCGAGGCACACCACTCACTCTGGGCAGGCTGGTGCTGGCTGTCACAGGCCCTGCTTCTGTTCCGCTCTCCTGCACCTGACAGACTGAAACTGTGACACGCACCTGTGTTGTCCCAGGGCTAAACTCCCGTAATGGCCCCGTACAC
Organism: Carettochelys insculpta; assembly: GCF_033958435.1. Taxonomy (NCBI): domain Eukaryota; kingdom Metazoa; phylum Chordata; order Testudines; family Carettochelyidae; genus Carettochelys; species Carettochelys insculpta. The sequence continues at coordinate 3,405,643 of NC_134144.1, read as the reverse complement.
TGGGAGTACACCTGGGTTAAGTTCTAGCACGCCTAGCAAGCTCCAGAAAGGGGACTGGGTGCTCGAAATAATATCTGTCAACACTCTGGAGAGAAGGCAAATAATTCTCCTCTTATGTGTAATAAGTAGGTTTGTTACCTTCAGCCAAAGAGGCCCCTAGCTTAATTCCTTACTGGGTAATGGATTCTTCACAAATAAATCCAATCCGGTGGCTTGCTCCATTTTTGGCTCTGATGTTTATTTCCATTCAGAAACACGAGCGGCTGTTACGTTGTGACTTGCTGCAGCCTTCACAAACTGGCAGCCAAAGGGAGCTCTTAGTCCAGGTTCAGAACTGGTGCCAGAGGCTGCTCTGGGAGTGAACTGTGCCTGTCACATTGTCCCTAGCCTTGGGGCGGAGGAAGGAATTTAGTCCACTCTTGACTGAGTGCTGCCTGTTTTCCATCCTCGCCTGAGTTCAGAGGTTGGCTGCACTGTGGCGCTGAGCTGACTCTCTCCCCTCCACACTCCCTCCCTGCTCACGTGCTTGGGACTCTCTTCCAGCTGAAGTGCAGGCAGTGCAAATGCAGCCGCACATGTGATAGTTCCTCCTTACTGACCTGCCTGGCTGTAGCAGACCGGCCCTCACATACTTAGGACAAAACCAATTTAGAGGCCTCTGAGCTGGTAATGAGATTCATCTCTGTAGACTCCTGACCAAAAGGAGTCTTCAGCACTATCTACACGGTGATCACCATGCAGAATCAAAGATGTAGAAAAACACTCCTTAAGGGCTGAGCAAGTCGCACCTCTTGTGGACTGTCCCAAGGTTTGCTTGGTGCTGAGCTTTCCTTAGGAAAAGGGAATTTTTTCAGGCATCTGCCTATGTGGTCTCCTGTGCCCTAACCTCAATGCCCTGTAAGAATGGAGCTTTTGAAATGTCTGGACTCAGAGTGCAAATCCAGAGATGGTAAGGAGCAAGGGAACAGCTGTTCAGTTTCCTCAGCAAATAGCAGCAGCTCAAGTTCCTCTTGTTAAAAGCTTGTTAAAACCATCCTGTTGTGCAGAAAGAATAACACATTTGGTAAGCAACCAACTTGGCATCACAGAGAACTCTTCAGTGAGATTAAGGAATCTAACAAGAAGTGGAAACTTGGATAGGTATCTAGGGAGGATTATAAAAATATTGCTTGAAAGGGTGTAATCAGCAAGGTCAAAGCTCAGTTGGAGTCACAGCTGGCAAAGGACACGAGAGGCAACACGAAAGATTTCTATGTGTATGTTAGCAACAAGAAGGAGTCAGGGAAAGTGTGGGTCCCTTACTGGACGGGGGAGGCAACCAAATACTAGCTGATGTGGAAAAAGCTGAAGTACTCAAAGCTTTTCTTGCCTTTGGTCTTCACAGTCCAGGTCAGCTCACAGACTGCTGTGTGGGCAGCACAGTAGGGAGCCCTCACTCATGAAAGAATGCGTTAAGGACCATTTAGAAAAGCTGAACATGTACAAGTCCACAGGGCCAGATGCAATGCATCCGCGGATGCTGACAGGGTTGGCTGCGATTGCAGAGCCATTGGCCATTATCTTTGAAAACTCGTGGCTATTAGGGGTAGTTTCTGGACAACTGGAAAAAGACAAATGTATTGTCCATCTTTTAGAAAGGCCAGGGGGAGAATCCAGGGAACTACAGTCCAGTCAGCCTCACCTTGGTCCTTGGAAAAATCCTGGAGCAGGGCCTCAAGGAATCCCTTTTAAAACACTCGGAGAGAGAAAGTGATCAGGAACAGTCAACGTGGATTCCCCAAGGGCAAGTGATGCCTGACCAATCTAATCGCCTTCTATGATGAGATAACTGGCTCTGTGGATGTGGGGAAAGCAGTGGACGTGAGCTACCTTGATTTTAGCAAACCCTTTGAGTTGGTCTCCCGTAATTGCTGGCAAGTTGCAGTAATAAGTACTGGATGCATAGACTGTAAGGTAGATAGTAACAGAGAGGTAGCCACGTTAGTCTGTACTCCAACAAAACAAAGCAGCAGCAGCAACGTAGCACGTTAAAGACTAACAAAATGATTTATTCAGTGATGAGCTTTCGAAGTGAGTCTGTCCCACAAAAGCTCATCACCGCATAAATCATTTTATTAGTCTTTAAAGTGCTACTTTGCTGCTGCTTTGTTTTGTAAGATAGATAGAAAGCTGGATAAATGCATAAAGCATAGGAGCAACCATACTGAGTCAGACCAAAAGTCCACTTAGCCCAGTATCCTGCCTCTCTATGGTGGCCAATGCCAGATGCTCCACAGAGAGCGAACAGGTAATCATGAAGTGATCCCTCTCCTGTCATCCATTTTCAGCCGTCATAAGCAGAGACTACTCTACTAACTTTTGCTTTCATAGCTCTTCATCTGCACCAGTGTTTTGCCACATTTTTGTGGCATTGTTTGAAGTTCACACTAATAAAACAAAGAGATGGAAAAGGCATTTCTAATACATCTTCCCACACAGTATTAAACTGTAAAGTGCCATATCTGCTGGAGGTCTGACTGTCTCTGCCAAAGAGGTTTTCTACCATTTTTCTCATGTAAAGAGGTGGGAGCAAAACAGCTGCCAGTTTCAGCTTAGTAGGATCTCAAATTTAGTTACTGCAACTAAAAGAAAATTTAAATGGGAGTAAAGATTCATTATAACAGTTCAAAGTCATTTCTTTATTCTATTGAGCTTTAACCCCATGTCCCACCATAAACTCCTTTCTGTCTGCACGCCTGTTTAGTTTCTACTTGCATTCCAGCTTTTTAGTCAAACTAGACTTACTTCGCTTGGTATCTGTTTATCTCGGCCCTTTCAGCACCTTTGCTTTTTCTTTGCACTCCAGCCCATTAATGCACTGAACTAATTACTGTATCTGCAGCACAAATATACAGGTCGAACCTTTCTAACTTGGCTCTCTCTCACCTGGCAACATCCATAATCTGGCATGATTTCAGTTCACTGGATGTCCACTTACCATGGCTGTGGCCAAGATTCCTGCAGTACCATAAAGTTTGTTTCCAGCCACCAGTCCTGGCTCTCAGTGTTCTGTGCTGTTATTTAGCTGTAATTTACCTCTAAATGTCTTCTAAGAGCCCACTAAGCAGTGGGAGTGTCGGTAATGCTGCTAGACAACATGGACCTCCTGTGGTTTGGAAAATTCTCTCATTCAGCATCAGCCCTGACTAGAGAGGTTCAACCTGTATAGGCCTGGATGGTGTTCTCACAGACCCCTGCGTATGCAGCGTATGTGCTGTCTAGACAAGTATTTACAATGCTGAAGAGCTGTAGCTAAAAAATATTCATGTAGCAGGATTCCGTAGGTCAGAACACCACAAGTCCTGACCCTGGAACAAGCACCATGGCTGAGAAAGCGGGGGACAAAACCTTGGCTCTGTTGAAGAGCTGATCCAAGGAACAGCTTACTGAAATCTGGGACTTTAGGTTAGGGCAGCCAGGGGTCTGGCTTTTGACCAGGACGTTCCACAAAAAAGGGACCAGAGTGGCTCCAGTCAGTGCTGCTGTTACAAGCCTGATTGATGCAGGGCTGGCAGGCTCCCTACCTGGCTTTGTATGGCTCCCTGGAAGTGCTAACATGTCCTTCACTTCCTAGGTGGAGGAGTGTCCATGGGGTGTCCTGAGCACTCACTTCAGAGATGCTGTGGGCTGGAAATCCTGGCATATGGGAGCTGAAGCATTGTCATCCTCAGGCAGAGGCAGTGCACAGCGTCTCCTGGCTGCGTGTCTGCCGAGGCACCAAGGGACATGTGGCTGCTTGTGGGGAGGAGCTATCAGAGGTAAGTACCTTCCAGAACCCACATCTCACCCTCTCCTTGCCCCAGCCCGGTGAAAATTACTTATGGTGGGGGAAAGTGAGTGACAGTGGGAGGCGAGGTGGAGTGACCTGGGGCAGAGCCTTGGAGAGAGGGAAGGAGCTTTGGACTGGGCAGTGGAGGTGTGAGGAGATGAAGTGACTGAACCCAGGTCACATAGGAAGTCTGTGGCCAAGCTGGACTTAACTCAGCTCTATTGACTTACCCTATGGCTAGTTCCCCTCCCCTGCGGGATGGAACAGGCCCAGCAGAAGGGTATGAGAGGAATACTTGAAAGGTCTAAAATAAACAGGAGGGTAGGATTTGAAAAATGTGACTAAAGTGCAGCAGCACTGATGGACATCACAGCAAGGTGGGGGGCAGCTTTGTGCTGTGGAAGGGGCAGGGCCAAGGGGAAAAGGGGCGGAGCCTAGGGCATTCCACCCTGAGTGCCACCTGGGCCAAGGGTGGAAGGAGTTGAGCAGAGAGCAGTCCAGCCTCAGCGCTGCCCAGATCACGGTGCTGCCACCCCACCCACAGCCACGCACAGAGGCAGAGCCATGCTGCAACGGCAATTCAAAGCAGCTCAAAGCTCCAGCTGCTGCCGCTTCTGCCATTAACAAACTAGCAGCAATGGCCAGAGCTCTGGGCCCCTTTGAAACACCAGGTCAGGGGGCAACTGCCTCCTTCCTTGTCAGGCCTGAAGATGTGTGCAGAGGCAGCATTAAAATCAAACCTCAGTGCAGGGCTAAATCTCTCCCAGTGGACGATCTGTCTTGCATAACAGCAGATTCTGGTACTCAGTGATTTCCATCCCCATAACAGCAGCGTGTGGCCTATTTTTAGCAGCTGACAGGCTTGCTCGTCGTTGAGACAAAAACACTTCAGTACACATGTTTGTGCTTCGACTGCACATCCCAGTAACAATCACGGCGAGTTGGCAATCAAGCGCATTCAGTCTCTTCAATTTTCACTGTTCAAATGAGTTTCATGCGCTTCCAGTAAAACAGCATGATGCAGATAACATGGAATAGCGCTCTATCAAGTGGGACTTGAAATGCAGCATGCTCCCACTTCCAGACACCCTCGCCCAAGTCGCATTGTCTTTCATTTAATTACGTCTCAGATGGTTTCTGTTCTCTCAGCGCAACTGTCACAGCCGACAATGCGGCCTGTTAAATCTCCTCCCTGACTTTCAGATATCTAATTCATTTCCTACTGCCATATGGTTGTCATGGGGACTTAACCTCTGTTCCCAATGGGGCTTACATTTTCAGATTGCAGCCACCGTGTCTGACCACATATAACCTAGGCAAGAACAACCACCACTAACTGGGAAAGCCATTTGTGCCTTTCCTGATCCAAATGCATGCAGACAAGAAAGGTAAATGATGTTGGTTGGGGGCGGGGTATGGGCAGAAGTACGAACTTTCTGGAGGGAGGAATATTCTCACCCTGAACCTCAGAACTGATTTTAGCAATTACCTGCACCCTCTGAAAAGCACACCGTAATTAATCAAGGTCGTAGGCAACTGCAGTTCAAATACAGGAGGTTAAAGACTATACTGTCCCTCGCAGCCATTCATTTCTAGTTCTTTAGATCTACCTTAAATTTCGAGCCTGCATCCTAATTTTGCTCAGGCTGAAATAGCACTGCAGAAGTAACCAACCACCAGCCGTCCAACCAGGGGCATGAACAGGGATTCTGCATTTCACTTTTCCCCTCCTGGGAGATACATGCTCCTGATGTGACCCTCACGGTTGGCAGAACTCCCAGCCTTTGAATTTTGCAGGCTTGTACCTTGACTAGCGGTGAATTGCTCATCCATCTGGGGGAGGGGGAGGGGGAGGGGGAGGGGGAGGTCATGGTGTTACAGCACAGTTATTGCTGTCATGAGTCAACCGACCAAATAGTGCTACCTATTTTTTAATTTTAATTCAGCTGCTGGTCTATTTAAATATTCAGCTTAGAATGCTCGAGAGTGCTCTGGTCCCACGATGTGAAGGGAATGAATGTGCCTCTGGTGGAACTGCCAGTCTATTTGCATAAATCTACTCAAACAAATGCAGTTCTTACACAAGTGTTGAAATAGATTTGGCGCCAGCGGATGGCGCTGAAGAATGCTTTGCATAGTTCCTGCACGTTGGGCCAATAACTGCAAATAGCTTCCTCAGACGGCTCTGAAACAGAGCTCTCAATAGCGGTGCTGTACGGTGGTGCCCCAAAATCCCACTCGGCTTTGCTAGCATTACATCAGTGGTTCACAGTGCTGGAAGCAGTGTGTTGGGCGTGTGTAGCTCCATGCTGCACTGAAAGGCGAGTTGCAGTGTGTAGATACGATGTGCGTAAGCAGAAGGGTCTGGCTGGGGAAGGTTCTGGAAGATTCTACAGTGGGGAACGGCCCTAGCAGAGGGGAGAAATGAGGACAATGAGGCATTGCATAGGTGAATGCTCACCGGATTCAGGTTTCTATAGTCACCTATGCAGGGCCTCGCTGTTTGTACTGCTGTCCCTCTTGTGTCTATACTCTCCAGCTGTGTTAAGATGGGTGCAGTGCCCATGTACCTCAAGGGTAAGTAAGATGCAGCCATGGGAGCAGCCGAAGTACAACACGGTTTCCACGTGCTCACAGCTTTGGGAAAGGTGCTAGGCTCCTCTGGTCGCGGCTGCTGTCACTGGGAACTCTGCCACTGGCAGGGCGGTGCAGGCAGCTGACAGCCCTCACGTCTGGTAGGCGCAGGTGGTCAGTCACAGGCCAGGTGTAGCCGGGACTGTACGTGGTCTCATGGCAGCACATGGAATTGCTGGGGAGAGCAAGGGAAGAACCTTTGTGTGGGCAGCTCTCTGCATTCCGTATACCGGCGACAGCCGCCGCGGGCCCAGGGCAAAGTGAGAGGAGTCCCGGCTCTGTGCCCTGAAAGGGATGAGGCCAAGTGCGGAAGGGGTGGGGCCAAGGGCATTCTGCCCTCAGTGCTGCCTGGACCACAGGGCTGCCCCCCTCCCCAGCCGTGGACAGCTGGAGCAGCGCTGCTGCAGCACTTCAGAGGTGCCTGGAGCTATAGGTGCCAGGCCTGGGGGCAATTGCCTGTTTTGCCCCCGCTTGTCGGTCGACCTAGGCCTTGGTCTCAGTTGTAAGTGCAAGCACATGGCTAATGCAGTTTGAGTGGTCAGACAGACCGACGCATTCAGGGATCACACACTTGGTTCTGTAAGCAGGAGCACCTCCAGCAAGCAGTGTTCCCTGTAAGCTGGGCACTTGGGTGGCCCCCAGGAGAAGTTCAGGTGCTTCCCAGCTGATTAGCAGAGCACTCACAGCCAGCAGCCTGTTTCTGTTGGTGGCGCACACCCATACATCCCTTGGTCCACATAACAAAATTCATTCTGCTCATGGATGGAAAAAAATTAGAGGGACTATTTCCAGCAAGGCTACTTTTAGGAACTGGTGCTCAGTTAACCCCTGTAGCTAATGACAACTGCACAGTCCCCGTGTGTATCATACATTTGAAACCAAGAAGAGATGATAATTATGAGAGTCTCTGTCAGATTTGCGCACCCTGTCTGGCTCACTGTGTTGTTGAATGGGCTTCCTTGCCATTTCCCTTCCACTCTTCTTTGGACTCTCAGAGCACTAAAACAAGTACCCTATGGCTATAATGTCAGTATCTGAATACTCCTCAAGAATTTTTCCTTTGTTGCATTTCAAATTACCTTACCTTCCTTACTAGGCTTCCCTTTCCCCCTTTTCCCAGTGAAGCAGTTAAAAAACCCCTCAAAGGTGGGCTCCTGCTGTCAGACAGTGCCTGGGACTGGATTCCTGTGAGCTCTTGCTGAATTCGAACAGTGTGCTGGTACTCACCACATAGGGCTGCTGTTGATGAAATTCTCAGTACCCAGCAGGATCTTACAATTACAGAAGAGAATCAGAAGCAAGATGTGCACAAAAAGCAACAAAATGAACATGACCCATTGGCTTTCAGCCACACTGATTACTCCGATACACTCTGCTTAAGGGAATTGAACACCTTCCTTGCAAGATCTAGCAGTTTAATCAAATAACTTTCAATAGGCTCCATTAGACCTTGTCAAGCCAAGGTAAACTCAGGCAGCTATGACTTGAATGAAATCATGGCTAATTCACATGAGTCCAATCATTGCAAAACTCTGTTAATAAGGAAAAAGATCCCTCCTCCGTTTTATACCTGCTGGATTTGGTTTTGCCGTCTGCTTATTAGTTACACCAATTACAGGGTACCTGAAATGTCAATCTTAATGAGCACAATTAAGATTCAAATGTGCATGCATATGCAAGAGGTAAAGGAAACAATTATAGATCAATGTAGTTTTACACCCTTTGTTATTTAACTATTACAAAAATGAATTTACCTTGATGACCAAAAGAATGTGATTTTTTTCACCTAAGGACCATGCTAGGTGGCAGCTTTAATCCATGCATTTGTATTTGAGTCACATCTAAACTCCCGTGTGCCAAGCCTAACTGTGTTAGTGTAATAACACAGCTTTATTACTGTTCAGAGAACTGCACCTGATGAAGATCTCTTGCTTTTTCATCTGCAGAGGTGTTCTTTGGAAGAAATCGGCTTTTGTCTTCACACAGTGCCCACAGCAATAGTGTAGTTAGTTGTAGTGTATCTTCACTTGTAAGTTGTATGGCACATGGGTAAAAGAGGCATCAGGAAAGAGAGATGGTCACTTTGGCATAGGGTATAGCTGCGAGTTGAAACGCCCTGGAGGCAGGACAATAAAAGGCATTGCATCCAAGAGATCCTGGACATATAGAGGCTCCATAAGCACAGTAAACTCTTTGTGGGGAGCAGCCTACACCTACTGGTCTATGTGTTGCCTTTGGTGTGAGCTGTTCCATGGGAGGTGAGCTGGCATAGGCTCTGCAATTCTGCAGCTCTATTAGGTCCCTAGATAAGATACTAACAGAGCTGTTTACTCCTTCCTCTTAACACTGCACACCAAGGCAGTGCTGATGTCCATTGTAGCACCAAGCCAAGTGATGCAGTTATGGTTGAAGCGGCACTTTCAGTTCAAGGTCAAAATGCTGTTGACTGAAGAACAGATGCTGTCAATCCCAGGTGATGTCTGCTGTGGACTTGGCTGAGGAGCCAAAGAGCGCAGGTGGTGCAGTTATCTTCAAGCACTGACACAGGATCTCCACGATGAGCCCTAACACTCTGCACCTGTGTGCTTCTACCTTCTAGTTCACACTGGCTGGTGGCTGACCTCACTTGGTACTTACTAGGGTTTCGTCACAGCAGAAGTACATGTGGAGTTGCTGTTGGCTAGGGCAGTAAGCTTGGGAATCAGACCTGGATCCTTGTCCTGGATCTACCCCGACCTGCTGTGTTAGGAGCTGTCATATCTCGTACAAATTACTTGCCCTCTCTATCTGAATCTCCTCTCCCCTAATCTCACATCTATCTACATTGTAAACTGTTTGGGGCAGTGACTGTCTGGCATCTCTACAGGGTCTAGCAGAATGGGGTCTGGATCTGGTCAGGCTCTGAATGTTACCAAGATGTAAGTAAACTGGCTGACCAAGCTCTTTGGTGGTGGATTTCCTGGAACAGCTCAGGGGAAAAAAGCATAGGGAAGTGTTACTATCCTGCATTCCACTTGTCTGGATTCTAACACTGCACGTCCCTGCTAAAATGATTTATTTCTATCATGAAGTTACACCTGGGCTGGCAGTAGTATTCAGAACAAACTGTGCTTGGCTATTTGATGAAGGGCAGTTGGGTGTACAAAGAGTAATCTAAAAGCGGTGCATTTATGGAGCCCATCATTGAAGGCTGCAGTTGCAAACACAGCTAAGCAATATTCAAAGGGGCTATCTGGGGACTAGGCGCCCGTGGTTTGGGTTTCTGCAGTTTTGCTGTTAGCACATCCCAGGTACTGGGCCATGACAGAAAGCCAGCATGTCAATCAGTAACAGACTGGAGCTATGGGAACAGAAGGAATCCAGCACCTCTCAGGAGGGAGGATGCTGGAATTGGGTGTATAATGTGGGCGTTGAGAGACAGTAATCAAATTGTAAATCCTGTTTATGATGGCAGTGACCTCAAACCACCCCTACTTCCTGCTTCAATGTCAGGAGGTACCATGGAGACTTGGCCTCTACTTTATTAGCCTGGTTTCCTTGCTGTAACAAGGATCTCTCAGTCCATAGGCACCATGAAATCCATCCGTACTTGAGCAGTGCAGTGCTGATGCAGCCAGAACACCTGGTGAGTATTAGCTGTCTGATCAGTACCTACTGACACCTGATTTCCCTGCTGTAGCTTTGTGGCTTCACACACAATATTTGATGTTCAATGCGTAAGTCACAGGCTCTGCCCTACTCAGACCATTAGATACATTTCAATAGGACCCATTTCAGGTTGGTGAGGTTTGTCTGCACCCCTTTCTTTCTATTCCGTGGTTTTCAACCTATGTGCCAGGAGAGCTGTCCAAGTGTGCCATGAAACTTCGTCAATTTCCCTTCCCAGCAGCTCTTTGCAGAGCCACCAGAGGGAGAAATTGTTGACCCTCTCTTAGCTGGGGCTCAAGCCGCAAGGCTGCCTGCTCCCTGCTATGTCAAGAGTCGGGGGAGCAAGAGCAGGAGATCGCCGGAGCTGGGTTGCGGTTTAAATGCTGCATCTCGGCTGCAACAAGCTGGCGGGGAGGGGCAACATTTATGAGCACTCGATTCAGCTGAAGAAAGTGGGTGTGCCAGGCAATTGTTTATCTCATTGACGTGTGCTGTGTCACTGAAAAGGTGGGGAACCACTGCTCTAGTCTAAAGGCCAGCAGAGGAGGTCAGTGACATATTTGCTTCACTAGATGCCTTAAATGTATTGAACTGGCTTGAGTTCTTGACCTAGCTTTGGCTCTTGAACAGCTTTGGTACCTCCTGTACTGCTTCCTGTTGTATTAATGTCAACCAGCGTTAAACTGTGAAATGCTTTCTCAGGCCCTTTTTTGGTTAGTAACAGGTGCCTGTTGAACTCAGCAGGAGCAGCATTTGACCTTTCTGGGACCATGAGAACCGCCCATGTTACCGCCGTGCCAGAGCCGTGGATTCAGTTTATGCATGAGTAGGCCCGGCAGTCTCTGCTGCTCCAGGTAAGACGGCTACAGTAAGAGTCGCAACACTAAGGGCATGTTTATACTGATGTGAAGAATGATGCTCTGCAGATAGATCTTTTGGGGTTCAATTTAGTGCATCTTGTAGGGGCCAGTGTTCCCTGTAAGCTGAGCACTTGGGCAGCTGCCCAGGAGAGATTCAGGTGCTGCCCAGCTGACTGGCAGAGCACTCACAGCTGTTAGCATGTAAATGAGATAAACAATCTGAAAGTGGTGGTAACGGCTGTGGGCGCTCTGCCAATCAGCTGGGCAGCATCTGAATCTCTGGGGGTGTACATCCACATATACCATGGTGAACATGCCAGCCTTTATTGTGCATGTGGATGGAAAAAACTAGAATGAACACTGGTAGGGAGGTACTAAATCGAAAGTTGGGGGTACTCCCATCGACTCCGGTACTCCTTGCAGTCACAAGGGGTAAGAGAAGGAGAGGGGAGAGTTTCTCCTGTTGGTCTCCCATGAGGGGGACCATGCCTGGAAATTTGACTTGAGATTCATCACCTTCAGCTCTGCAGTCTCCTAGCTGGAGTTGCATATACCAAGTCGAATGTCTTTTGTAATGTAGTCCTGGCCTGACTGCTAGTGACTTCCAGGCTCTCCTGGCATTGCAGTGTAACACATGAAAGGTAGACTTTTTAGGGTAACCTTGCAGGCTGTCTATTAAATGACAGGATGTAATCTTGATTGTCATCAGAAAGCAGGCCCGCACCTAAAGCCATTGATATCAGAGTAGCATTGGAGTGTGTTTGGTTCTTTAAATGTTATTGTCTGTAGCAGCAACGAAGACAAATCTTATTAGATTCCAACATCCCTGGGAATCAGGGCTACTCATCACTTAATAGCTGTAAAGATGACTTACAATTGCTGTATTCTTGGCATCAATTGCATTATAAAAACCAAACTACTTAATTTTATGTATTGCTGTAACTCAGCTGCACCCACAAAACTGTTTTTATCAAGGCAAGAAACAAGAGGGTCGCAGTGGAAATAAATGGTGCGTATTCCATTGTTTGATCTTCTGACAGCCTCCTTGCTTGGCTCTGGTAAATTACTTAACCTCATTCTTTCCTGTTAACCAAAGGACAACCATTGCTAACTACCTCAAAGGAAGATTGGGACTTATTCAGAGTTCAGTGAGTGAATCAATTTACCCAGGACTGGGACTGCCAAGTTCTGAGAGAGGTATGCAATTCCTTCTATAAAGCTACCAAATGGTTTTTCTAACACTAAGTATACCTTGTGCATAGTTGTATTATTCAGCCAGGTTTAGGCCGAAAGGAGGCTACTGAGCTGGTGGATAGGATAACCTTTTACCTGGTTTTCCATAAATAAACCAAGCAGGCACATGTTATCCACATGATTGAATCTCATGCTTGAGTTTTGTGAGTTAGAAATGTCAGGCTGTTTCTGGCGCCAGACCGATGCTGGCTCTCTGGTGGAAGTACAACTCGCAAAGGCCCATATTCAAGGGTCAGTCAAAATGGTAGCCCCTGTAGTCTGCAGTTAGCCATTCCTACATCCCCTGACTGCAAACTTCCTTAATGTGGGCCAGGCAGATGTAGTAGTATATTCCTGTAGGTGCAGTATATGCCCAACAAGTGGTGCAGTATTGGATAGGGACTAAGACAGAGTGCATCTCAGAGGGACTTATGGACCCACAGAGACCCCAACGTACAGTGGTCTTGGCACAATCTGCACATATACATGATATTTGAGACACTGAATTTTTTTCATTAGCATTTTTGAGCAATAAGACTAGGGAAATTCCTTTGGTTAATTTGCTAATCCCAGGAGAACAGCTAGAACTTTTTTTTTAGGAGCAGAGGTAAACAAATGGTAATTTTCTTGCAAGCCCTGTGGTACAGTTATTCCTCTTCAGTTCCACCCTGCTTGCTGTCTAGAGGCTCTGGGGTTTTTGACACAGGCTCTGTCATGGATCAAACGTGTTCCTTGGGTCAGTGCCCAGGAAGCAGTCTGGCACATCCTGTCTTTTATCTGCACGAAGCAACCGACAGGCTAGCATGGAAAAAAATGTCTTTTAGAGAAGAGACACTGGAATATTCACCTAATACATCTAAAAACAATAGAGCACACTAATGTGTAAATTGCACATGGGCACAATGAAACTCTCAGTTGTTGGCAGGGAGGAGAACGAAATGACAGAAAAGGTGGTTGGTGATTTTGCTTTTACATTTTGGATGCAGTGCTGGAGATGGGCATTCCAGTAGCAGCCATATCAACAAAATATTCCATGAGCACAAGAGCATCTGAGGCATGATGGAAAAACATGAAGCATACTTTTCGGAAACAACTCTCCCTTGTTGCATTTTTTTCTTTGTTTCTTTTTCCTTGTTCTTTGTTCAACCGGCTTTATTTGGAATAGAATTCACTTGTCTCTTAAGACGCCCTCTTCCGGCTGCTTCCTCCCCAAACCCTAATCATAATTCCCTGCTTGGGCAACATAATCTATCCTGCAAAAATCCATGGAGACTGCAGACCACTTGTAATGTCCAGCAGAAAACTCTAGGAGCAGAGGACTTGTTTTTGTGCCTCTCTTTTTAATAAAGAGAAGGCGGGGAAATATAGACAACAAACAAGACTCCTTTAAAGCAAGGGGCCTGTAATAAAATTTCAGTGAGGTTCATCTGATTTAAACTCTCCTGATGCAGGTGAGCCTTACCGTAATTAGCTGCCTTCATCAGAAAATCATCCCCATTTGCAGCCTGATTAGTTGAGTGGAGCCACCTTGCCCAGCTCTGCTCTTTCAGGAGTAATTCAGGGCTCTCACCCTACTCTCTGTCCTTCACTTAGAGCAGTATTCTTGTCCCTTGAGCACGCAAGATACAAAACAGAGCAGAAAGCAAGCAGGGAGGTGAAGTTGTTACTCTTATCAGCTTGGATTACACACACCTTTCTGCACAGTTTTGTTTACTAAGGGCTGAGCTTTGTGGGTGCACCTACACAGCCCATGGCAGCAGCTGTGGCTTGGGCTGGCACTTGAGTTCAGCCCATCCCTTCCCTAGGGATGCAGAAGACCCCAAAGCTCAGACCAACCCACCACACCTGTACTGTTAACTTGGCAGTGCAAGCCACCATTAGTTGATCCCGGCTGGGAGGCTCACCGCCATGGGCTGTGTAGATGTCCTCTGAAGCTGAGTGCAATAGGCTGAAAAATGTAGATGCCCTGGTCACACGAGGTTAGACTCTGACCGCCTTTACCATGCGGTACTGTACTCCAGCAGGTCTCAGTGTGGAGAAAGGTAGGGGTACCATTCCAGGCTCCACCCACAACGAGGGCCCCCTCTACCTTTTTCCATCCAGCAGAGAACATAAGAACTAGGCAGCCATGGACAAAGGGGAAGGAGGTCTGCTTGGATGTGATGGCAGTGGTGAAGCTACCCCTGTACAAACCCCTAATATCGGCGTGAAAAGCTCTTGCACTAGTACCCATCACAGAAAGGACAATAGTGCAAGTCCTTAACCCGGTGCAGCTCACCTCCACTGAGGGTTAGCGCCGTGGAACGACATGCATGCAACAATACACTGCCCCAGGCAGTGGAGCACATCAGCAGAGGTAGGAAGCTCATTTACTGCCTGAGCTGCACGCAGATACAAAAATCTACGGCTGGTGCTCCTGACAATTTCCTTGACTCTCTCTGAACTCGGCTTCTTTTGAACACCTTTTGAAAATAATTACGGGTCCCTACAATAAAACACACTATTCTTTGTCTGAAGCGTTCTGTACACGCACAAGACTTGCAAACAAAGCTTTTAGGAGCTCTGAAAATACTCGAGACGCAGCTCATGCTTCTTGGATTTTTTTTTTACTGGTTTTTTGGCACGGGAATAATACATTTTAGCTTCTTTCTGTCTATTCTGTTTTCTTCCTGTGGAATTCTCAGCAAATAGCCTGGACTGGAAGCAGCACAATTGTCGTCTGTGAAATGAGAAAAGGGTTGGGAGCCACAGTGGCATGATGCAAAACAGGAAAACAACGTCGGCACTGAAAAGATCGCTGTTGATGGATTCAGGCTATTTATAGCATGGCCAGTGGGAGCTCTCTCACAGAGTATCTCCACAGAAAGATATTAGCTCAAAATTGGGCTTAAAGTCACCAGAAGCTTTGAAGGAATCTCTCTATTTATGAGGTTCTTCGTTTTCCCCAGCTTGTGTTATTGTGCAATTTTTTTTCTCTTTGCTGTCTAATTCCGTGTTGCAGGGCAACCTCTATTCCCATTGTATCTTCCCCATTGATATTTTATCACTGCTATGAAAATGACCAGAAAGCAAAATGTCGGAAAGAAACAATTAGCTGATCAATGGCTCCTGTATCAGAGGTTTTTCTGCCGTGAAGGAGGTATGCATGTCAGTGTAGCCGAATGGCTTACTATTTCTGTCCCAGGGCATGAACTGATATTAAGGCTGCTCATGCACGAGGTAACTCATTAAAATAACAGTGCCATTACTTATAGCTGTCGAGGGCTTAGGCAGTGGCATACATTGGCTTCTGTAGGGCTGTCAGACTGCTTTCAGCAAATGCTCTCAAATTTCAGAGGGGTAGCCCTGTTAGTGTGGAGCTTTACACATCCCAAGCAATCCTATGGCACCTTAGAGACTAACAAATTGGTTAGGTCATGAGTTTTTGTGGGTAAGACCCACTTCTTCAGATGAACGGAGTGGAGCTCATGATTTGAGACGCTATCAAGTCTGTTTTCAATTAGTCAGTGACCTAGTGCAGGGGTCAGCATTCTGTAGCTCTGGAGCCACATCCATCTCTATAAAGACTTCTTTGTGGCTCCTGATGCTATAACTGCAAAGTAAAAAAAAAAACCCTCCTGATTATTTTCAATAAATGGTAAAGGTCTAAAAGCCCAACAATGAACATCTCATATCTAAATAACAAAGTATATGTGATCTTGAAATGTTAGTTAACACCCCTAAGCTATGTCTACACATGAAGCCTACATCGAAGTAGCGTATTTTGACGTGGAGACATCGAAATAGGCTATTTTGATGAATAACGTCTACACGTCCTCCAGTGTTGGCAACGTCGATGTTCAACATCGACGTTGCGCAGCACCACATCGAAATAGGTGCAGCGAGGGAACGTCTACACGCCAAAGTAGCACACATCGAAATAAGGGTGCCAGGCACAGCTGCAGACAGGGTCGCAGGGCGGACTCAACAGCCAGCCGCTCCCTTAAAGGGCCCCTCCCAGACACAGTTGCACTAAACAACACAAGATCCACAGAGCCGACAGCTGGTTGCAGACCCTGTGCACGCAGCATGGATCCCCAGCTGCCGCAGCAGCAGCCAGAAGCCCTGGGCTAAGGGCTGCTGCACACGTTGACCATAGAGCCCCGCAGGGGCTGGAGAAAGAGCGTCTCTCAACCCCTCAGCTGATGGCCACCATGGCGGACCCCGCTATTTCGATGTTGCGGGACGCGGATCGTCTACACGTGCCCTACTTCGATGTTCAACGTCGAAGTAGGGCGCTATTCCCATCCCCTCACGGGGTTAGTGACTTCGACGTCTCACCGCCTAACGTCGATTTCAACTTCGAAATAGCGTGCAACATGTGTAGCTGTGACAGGCACTATTTCGAAGTTAGTGCCGCTACTTTGAAGTAGCGTGCACGTGTAGACACAGCTCTAGTGTCCTCCAGAGAGGGAGAGAGGAGGGTTCAGGAGTGAAAGTCGGGAAGACAGTGGTACAAACACATGTAAAGTGTGAGGAAATAGAATGTGCAAAAAGTTTGTGAATGTTGCAGTAAACACGTATCACATTACAAATCATTGTGTGTGCGCTGTTCTTAAAATAGGGGTTATGAAAAGTACGGCTTGAAATTATTTATTAAGGACCATCTCATACTCACATTTGTTGTGGCTCTTGAATTACTGAGTTTTTACCAAATTGGAAAAATGGCTCTTCTTGCTATTTTGGCTGCTGACCCCTGACCTAGGAAAAACAAAAAGAAGCCCTGATCAGCACCAAAGGTTTGAGGCTTGACTTTTGATTTGAATCAAAGCTCTTGTATCTCACCTGCTAAATGATGCTAACCTCTTCAGTAATGCCCCATGGGCCTCCAGCAGCTGAGACACCTTACCTGGGAATCCTAGGAAGGTGTAACTCTTCCCTTTTCCAGGCACAGCAGGCTGACTCACTGCACTTCTCAAACCTACAGAGGGCAGCCAGCTAGCCTGACCAATGTTCTTCAACTCTGAGGGCAAGTCTTTAGGATTGCCCCTCTCCAAAACTGTCATCTTCTGGCTGGGTTAGATGGCCTCTGTACTTAGCAGTGGGAGCCTTACTAGTCCTCTGGGGTCTACACAGGTTGCAGAGAGCTCTTTTCCTAAAGAGTGCAGATGAAGTACTGCAATCAGCAGGATTATTGCAATGGTTGAAATGGCTTCACGGCTTCTGTATCAATACCAAGTTGAACCAGATATGCCATGGGTGTTTCCACGCTGTAACCAAACATCCAGCCAAACTGCCTGTTTAACAATAGAGAGTGTTGATGCAGGCCAGCTTCCTGATGTGGGAACGCACAAAGTACTAGCTACTGTAGTGTGACTACTGCCTCTTGCCTCAGAGGAGCAGCAGGTGTGGCAGGAAGTGTTCACATTTTTTCCATCAATGGATGGTATAAATTTTATTATGTGCACCAAAGCATGTGTGGATTTGCACCACCAACAGAGAGACACACTGCTGACTGTGGGTGCTCTGCTAATCAGCTGGGTAGTACCTGGATCTCTCACAGAATCACAGGGCTGGAAGGGACCTCAGGAGGTCATCTATTCCAGCCCCCTGCTTCAAGCAGGATCAACCCCCACTAAGTCATCCCAGCCAGGACCTTGTCCAGCCAGGACTTAAAAACCTCAAGGGATGGAGATTCCACCACCTCTCTAGGCAACGCATTCCAATGCTTCACCACCTGCCTGGTGAAGTAGTTTTTCCTAATATCTAACCTACACCTCTCCCTCTTCAACTTCTGACCATTACTCCTTGTTCCACCATCTGACACCACTGAGAACAGTTTCTCACCCTCCCTTTTAGAGCTCCCCTTCAGGAAGTTGAAGGCTGCTATTAGATCACCCCCAAGTATTCTCTTCCGTAAACTAAACAAGCCCAAATCCCTCAGCCTATCCTCATAGGTCTTGTGCTCCAGACCCTTGATCATTTTTGTTGCCCTTCGCTGAACCTGCTCCAGCAAATCCACATCCTTTTTATACTGGGGGGCCCAAAACTGGACACAATATTCCAGATGTGGCCTCATCAGTGCCGAATAAAGAGGAATAACTACTTCTCTCCTTGGTGATCACCCAAGTGCTCAGGTTACAGGGAACACTGGACAGGTACCTGGTTAAGATGGACAGTGAGACATTTCAACCTATGTCTAAGATGTGAGACTGACATGTGCAAGTGTGCATAGTATTGTCAGCCCCAAGTGTCAGACAAAATATCAGCCACACTTCCCAAAAAGTGACAAGTGGTTTAACAATGATTCCCCTAAAAGTGTTTAGGTGGTTTTATTTTTTGTTTTTTTTTTGTTTTTTTTCCTGATTGCTTTGAGCAGTCACGGCATTTGGGTAGCAGCTTCTCCACAACCACCAGGACAAGCAACTTTTGCTTAAAGGGAAGTCCATAATTCTCCCAAGTGTCAGATTCCAGGAATGCTAAATATTGGAAGATTTGTGACAAAATCACAGTGTTTGTAACACTGTGGATAGGTGCATTATGTGCAGCTTTTCAAAGGAGAAAGTTTTTCTTCTAGCAATGAAGCAGGCCCTAAATCCTCATGACAGAAAACTAAACTTTCTTTACTCGTTGATCAAGAACAGAGCTGCTCCCTCTTTAAAACCAGGAAACACAATTTCCCTCTCTGTATAGATCTAACCACTAGCAAACCCTACCCGTGGTGCAGCCTGTTCAAATACTTTTATCAGGTTAGCTATTCCTGTTCAGGAGAATGGAAGCATTTCAAAGTGCAACTTAGCAGTCCTGGCTGCTGTCCTTTGCATAGATGCTTATAAATTCTTGTTCTACACCCTGGGAAAGTCAGCATAAGTCATCTTGTGGGATAAGACTGTTTCAGTCTTTGTATTGTAGTCAATGTATCAATGCAAAACCACTATGCTCCAACTTATCCAAAGTAAGTGCTTAAAAAGGAGGATCTGAGAAAATGAGCTAGAAGATGGAAGGGTGAATCTTTTTACGTGCTGGCCATAGCAATGTATTCCTCAGTGTACTCCTGCAGAACTGCAGACACTGTAAGAAAACTGAATGCAGCTTAGTTCTCAAAATGACAAACTAGCCAATATTCATAGCTTGTTAAGACAACTCCAATGAAACCTGACCTGAGAGCTTGGCACAGGTGAAACCCCTCATGACGCTGGGAGAAATTTGATTTGCAAGTAAAAGCTGAAGACTTGAGATGGAAAATAAATTCTGAAGGGGGAACGTAAACCATCTGAACTTTAAAACCAATGAGGAGTCCTGTGGCACCTTAAAGACTAACAGATGGATTTGGGCATCAGCCTTCAGGGGTAAAAACCACTTCATCTGATGGAGTGTGTTTTACCCGCAAAAGCTTGAGCCCAAACCAATCCTAGTCTGTAAGGTGCCACCAGGCCTGTCAATGGGTGGTGGAGGGGCAAAGGGGACAATTGCCCCCTGGGGCCTGTTGTTTCAGAGGGGCCCGGAGCTTTGGCTGCCGCCACTGCTACTTTGAGAGTGGAGGTGGCTGGAGCTCTGGGTCCCTTTGAATTGCTGCTGCGGCTCACGGCTGTGAGGGAGCATTAGAGGGGGAGCTGAGACCCAAATGCCCTGAGCCCTGCCTCTTCTGGGCCATGGAGCCAGGTCCCTCTCCCACCGTGCTCCGGGGCTCATGGTGGCTGTTGGAACTGCTGGGTACCACAGGATTCCTTGCTGCTTTTGAAGATGCAGACTCAGACGGCTGCCACTCTGACATTCGAATGTTGGTTTGTGTTGTGATCAGCAATATCAGCAGTTATTTCCATCACCACGCAAAACTTAAGGACGTGGAAACCCCTCCACTGCGAAGATTTCCTTCCGCTGAGGTGCAAACTTCAAAAGCAGCCCTTGAGTGCTGTGTTTTAACCTGGAGTGCAGCCATTTCCCAGGCTCTCGTTACTGCTTATACTCTAAGTACTGCGGCGTGTACTGGACTGAAAAGAAGATCTGGGCTGCTGAGGTCTTAGCACGTTGGGACTGTAGTGAAAAGGAGCAGTATTCTGTAGTGAGCTGAAATGAGGCACCAAATTCAACTCTGTTCAACAATTTTCAAGTCAGTGCAACCGAGGCTATGTCTATACTAGCCTGGAAGATCGATCTGCTGTGGGTCAGTCTTCCGGGTTCCATTTCCCACGTCTGTCAGGGATGCATGAAACTGACCTCTGAGGGGTCACAGTTGACCCCTGTACTCCTCGTATCTCATGAGGAGTTAGGGAGGTCAACGGGAGAGTTTCTCCCATTGACCTTCCTCAGTAGTGAGAGCCAAGTAAGCTGAGTGTGGATACATTAATTCTAACTAGGCAATCGCTGCAGCTAGAATTGCATATCTGTGGTCGACTTGCCTTGCCTAGTGTAGACGTAGCCTGCTAGGTTGTTTTTGTGGCTATGGAATGTTATTAGTCAGTGCAGAAAACCCATCCTCTGAACTTGAGCCTGCGAGGGAGAGTGATTGAACCTGCAAACCGAGCAATTCAGGGCATTTCCCTGAACTTCACGACCCACCTCCAGTTTGGGATCACATCATAAACGTTCCAGATGCTGGAGGACAGACCTTGTTTGACATTTTCAAAGTCCCGTAACGGTAAACCTCCAATGTTTTAGAGGCACACAGCTCCGTGCAGAAAGCAAAGCATTGTTTAAGCGTAATTTAGTAAAGCCAAGCTGGGGTGTACCTGTTTCACGCCAGAGTTTGCATTCTTTTGATAACCTTTGCATAGCAAGTGACAAAAGACTGCTGCTAGGTAATAGTTCACTGTATGGCTTGAAAATACTCCCTATTACCTCCTTCCTTCAGTCTCCATGATGTTTTTTTAGGCCCATTTGGGTAATTTCTTACGCAAAAATCCCATCTGGAATTGTAGATGAAGAACCACGCTGGCCTACAGATTGGCAGAGCAGTGTCAGAAAGGTGCAGCAAACCTTGCTCATCAGTAGAAGAGCTGAGTGCTACCCATGTGGTTTGGCCCAAACAGTGGCTAAGCTCAAGGCACTGCCTTGTGTACAAAGTAGCAGGGAACTGAGGATTAATTCACTAAACCAGATAAGTGAGAAGGGCTGCTGGGAGGAATCAGCTGGGACTCTGAAGAACTGTCTGTGTGAAGGAACCCAGTCATACAAGTGTGTGTATGCTTTATACTTGGCACAGCCAAGCTGTGTTCATTATACTTTAATAGTAACACCAAAAATAAGCTCTGTCTTGTGGGCATGGGAAAATATCACTTTTCAGGATGCTTTCTTGATTAATTGGTGGTGAATTTTCCCTATGACCGGCTGTGGCTTGAGATAAAACCAGCAGCCGAACAGGCCTGCTTAGCTATTACCTTCTGCTAAACTCCCCGCGGCAGTTACAATAAGCAGGCAATCTCTATTGTCATGTGTACTGGCAGGTCTTTATTTACCTCCCAGTACCGCTGAGAAACACTTAACTGTTTTTGGTAAATTGTCCCTCCCACAAAACCGACCTCTGGCCCTCAAGTGGGCTTCATGAGCAGTGATGGAAGCTTGGTCCAAACTCCTCTGAGGGTATGTCCACATTTCCCAGAATATCGACCTACTCAGGGTCAATCTTCCACGGTTCCATTTTGGGTGCCTACTAGGGCTGTACAAAATTGAACTGTCAGGGGTCAACAAATGACCCCTGTGCCCCTCAATCTCACGAGGCGTAAGGGAGGATGATGGGAGATTTTCTCCTGTTAACCTCCCTCAGTAAGGCTGGTCAGATAAGTCGATTGCAAATATGTCGATTCTAGCTACACAATATCTACAATTGACTTACCCACCTGGAGCAGACCAGGCCTGAGAATGGATCCAGACAGAAACTTGGGCTAGTGGCTACTTTCTAGTGTTAAAAAGTGAGGAAATCACTGAGCCATGAGCTACGCTAGCCGTCTATTTCAAAGTAAGGCTCCTTATTTAGAAGCAACAAGCAGAACGTCTACACTACCATGCCCATTCTTTCGAAATAATGGGCCTTATTTCAACATTGGCTCTCAGTGTAGACCAGGGCCATGAGGAGTAATACTTATTTTGAAATAGTTATTTCGAAATAGTGGTAGTGTGGACATGCTATTTCGTTAACTCAATTTTAGTTATTCTGGTTATGAGCTTTCGTGGGACAGGCCCACTTCATCAGACCATACCCATACCAGAACAGACTCAATATTTAAGGCACAGATATAGACTAACACGGCTATCCCTCTGTTACTCTTCAACATGCAAGGCACTACATTCAGACGTTTGGAACGGAGATCCATCAACTACACGAAAAAGCTCACGCAGATCCAGACAGACATCATCTTTCTCTCCACTGTGCCTTAAATATTGTCTGTTCTGGTCTGGCTGTGGTCTGGAGAAGTGGGTCTGTCCCACGAAAGTTCATCATCTAATAAATTATTTTGTTAGTCTTTAAAGTGCTACTGGACTGCTTCTTTGTTTTGATAGAATATAGACTCACACGGTTATATCTCTGTTAGTTATTCTGGGACAGTTTTCTAGTGTAGACATGCTGTATTTGGACTCAGAAGCATCCAAGTCCAATGCTGAAAGCGGAACTTAGTTTCCAGGATCACTCTGATCCTTTTGAGAAATGTACCTCATAGGGTCTGCTAATGGTATTATCAGCTACCTCTTAGATCAGCTTTGACAGCAGTAAGGATACAGTGCTAGAACTAGGGCCAGGAAGGGAAGCCATACAATCCCATGCTGAGGCCAACAGCTCATGAAGTCTTTGCTGCTGTTTATTGCATTTGTCAGTTACAGTGTCCCTGAGCTCGCATGGAACAGTCTCATGCAAGGTTTGCTCTGCAGGGCAGGGTGAGCTATTCCCACATATCGCGTTAAGAACATTGATCCAATTAGCCGTGTTCAGACAGTGAGTTTATCACTAAGCGCTCTGCCTATCTGTATTAGGCATTGCAGAGTAGAGACACAATAGTGACTGCAGATGCACTTCCAAATCCATTTCATAATAGCCTGTGTCTGCTTTGCTAAAAGCTATTAGTTGAGCTTGAACTTGTGTTTCAGAAACTCTATTACACCACTCATTTGCTGTCATTGATTGTCATTAGCTGATGCTTAGGGCCATGGGGGTGATTTTTTTTCTCGCTAAATATGCCAAGTGGTACTTTGGAAATCTCTGAGGTTATCTTCAGTCACTCTGAGGAAACATTAAAGTTACTTAGACACCATAGCTCTGCAGTGGCAGCATTGTACCTTTTGGTTCCAAAGTCACCATCCTTAGGAGTTCCAGAAAAGAATGAAAATGCTCAAGTCCCAAAGTGTGGTTGGAAGTGACACTTTTAAAAAATGCCTCTGACTTTGCAGACTCAGCAGTGGCATTATGAAAGGATGTGGATGCACTGGAGCAGGTCCAACAGAAGGCAACAAAAATGATTAAGGGGATGGAGCACATGACCAGTGAGGAGAGATTGAGGGATTTGGGCTTATTTAGTTTGCAGAAGAAAAGAGCGAGGGGTCATTTGGTAGCAGCCTTCAACTTCCTGAAGGGGGTCTCTAAAGAAGATGGAGAGATGCTGTTCCCAGTAGTGACAGAACAAGGAGCAATGGTCTGAAGTTACAGTGGGCGAGGTCTAGGTTGGATATTAGGAAAAACTATTTCACCAGGAGAGGGTGAAGCACTGGAATGTGTTACCTAGACAGGTGGTGGAATTTCCATCCTTAAAGGTTTTTAAGTCCTAGCTTGACATAATCATGGCTGGGATATTTTAGTTGGGGTTGATGCTGCTTTAGGCAGGGGGCTGGACTCAATGACCTCCTGAGGTCCCTACCAGCCCTAGGATTCTATGATTCTATGATTTTTGTACTGACATCAGCTCAGCTTTGACGAGAGAGCTGAGAACTTCAATATCTGATCCTACTCATGAAGCGTGACAAACGAGTGAACAAACATGAAAAAGATGATTGTGTGTAGCTTTGGCAGCAACGCAAGAGTAGCACCTAAAGTTGCTTAAAAGTCGGGATTCCTGGGAGAGTTGAGTGTTCCAGTAGTCAGAGCAAGAAAGGAAAAAAACAGGCTTCCTGGATTGTTCTGCGTCTGCCTCTTGAGAGGCTGAGAAAAACTCCTGATGGTCTTTTCTGCAGGAGACTTGTTCTGAACTGTACAGGCAGCCCTCTGCTAGTACTGGTGGAGTTCCACCGAAGATAGCAACAATAGGAGCATGAATTTAAAGAGCACCAGAAGCTTTTGCAGCCATGTTATGCAAACCTGTTCAGACTTGTTTTGGACAGCATTGCTGCTAATACCTCCCAGTGGTGACCTGGCATGGGATTTTTGTCTGAGCTCTCCGTAGAATGCATTAAATACCTAATTGTCTAGCAACTTTTATCCAGCCTTATCAAATGGTGAAGTTGGATATACCGAAACCAAAAAAAGCTTTAGAGTGACTAGGTTTCCTTGGTGTCACCATCAGAAATGATTCTGGTTGCTTATAGCATCCTGAGCCCTGAGCTTCCTTTAGAGTAGTCCTGCAGAAACTAGGTAACATGCACAGACCAGGCACTTCTCCTGTAGTCTCTAAACATTTGGCCTCCAGACTCTGTCTTCTGAAGGCACCAGATAAATGGGTCCTTAATCTTGCTTTGAACCCAGATGAGCATTAGTACTTTTTTTACAACCGAGTTGGCCATAAAAATATTCTGGTTCCCCAGCGATTACCCTATTCCACTAGTCTTCCAAGTGTGAATTTCCTCTACAAGATATGTAACTTAATATGACCTGCATGAGATGACAAATTTCTCCATGCCTATGATCTGATTCAGTAGTGGTACTTTCTTGAGTAGTCTTTTTTTTTTCTCCTCCCTTCTTTACCAAAGAAGTGAGGTGCCAGTACACTAGGCCTGAAGTGTGCATTAAAGACATGGCTGTTCTCTGGAAACTCTCAGAGGCTAACCCCACTCTCAAGCTCTCTGATCCACCACATGAAGGCTGGCTCTCCTGTGAGCCAGCTGAGAACTAAGCTTAAACTTCTTTGTAGAGGCTTTTTCCTGTTCTGGCTGAGAGTTGTGCTGACTTGGCGAGTGAGGATCTGAACTTCGTTTGAACATGAGCATCTAAAACTCAACTGTCTACAGTGAAACCTAAAGCTTCGGGAAGGGCTTTTCAATGTCAAATGAGAGAAGGCTGGTGGGGACTGCAGAAGATGGATCACTAAGGAAATTTTAAAGAGCAAACAACATGGAGTCGTCAGTTGGGAGCAGAAGTTTATTGTGAGTGAGGTTACTTTTATAATTAGCAGCACTGCTGAGAAATGCACAACCCTTCATTGAGGTGCAAGCTGAATGAACAATGGTGCGTATTCACAGCTCATCCAAAACAAGGGAGAACTGCAGCTGTGACAACTCACTGAGCTGCCTCAAGTGTATCATAACGTTCTCAGTCTCCCAACGTCTTCAGTGAGACAGTGCCACAGTGTGTTTGGTTAAGAGGGCACGAAGCCTGACGTTACCATTGTCCCTTTAGGTCACGTTGAGAATGCCAATTCTCCATTACACAGCAAGAGAGAGTGGGAAACAGCTTGAAAAGACTCCTTATTTCCGGTGTGTTTGTTCTGGTGGGACAATGTCCAACTCTTGCTGCTGGAATCCCAGCCAAAGTTCCAACTGCAGAGCCTTTGAGCAGAGCCTGATGGAACAGTCGCATGAAACTGTTCTTTTCTCTCCTGTATTGGGGTAAAACCAGCTTAACGCTGACTTCAGCAGAATTCTGTGTTGCATCTAATGTATGTATCTTACTTAGGATTCAGAGCTCTTTGGAGAGATTAGGATGAATTCAGGCATTGGAATTATAGCTTTGTACAAAGACTAGAATTGCAAATACCTTCAGGCTTCTCTGAATGGAGTAATGCTGCAACAAATAAACCTGTCCCTATGTCTGCATCAATGCTTTAAACTAATGGCTCTCAACCTTCCCAGAACACTGTGCCCCTTTCAGGAGTCCAATTTTTCCTGCATACTCCAAGCTTCACCTCAGTGAAACTACTTGCTTATATGATCAGACATGAAAAACAGGTAACAAGAAGTCCTGTGTCACCTTAGGGACTAACAAATTTATTAGGTCGTGAGCTTTTGAGGGTAAAACCCACATCATCAGATGAAAGAATGGAGGGGAAAAACAGAACCCAGGGTTTATATACTGCAGGGAGAGAGAACAGAAAGAAAAAATGTGTAAAATATCTACCAGGATGTTACTAAGTTTGCCAATAATTGCTAAATCTCACCTACCTTTAAAAACTGTAAAACTCGCTTAAAGCAGGAGTCATCCCCAGTGGCAAGTAAGAATTCCATCTTCTTTGTACCAAGTCCTCTTAAAGTAGCCCCAGAAACCACAGCAGGTGTGTGCATCCATGCACAGTAGCCCAGAAGGCACCTTGAACAATTGACAAAAGAAAAGCTGTGCTCTAGAAAGGCTGCCTAGAAGCACACTGACGGTGAATTGTGCATTACATGTTCACAAAGTTGTCTCTTAGGCTACTAGGTCGTGCTTAAAGTGCATTGTGTAGATGCAATTTGTTGCAGTTCTTTTTACTGCCTTTAGGTAAATGGTGCTTTAATGGAGCAGCCACGTGTGTGATGCTTTGACGCTCCCCTTGCCTTGCCACGAGCAGATTGAGGGCATAGTCACCCAGCTGAAGTGCTTTCTACATGCTACAGACATGTGCAGGCTACCATTACAATTAACTCCCCTCCCCGTAACCAAATATTGCATATGCGCTGATGAAACTGCTGTAAATCGCTTAGGGCTTTTCAGGCTGATTAAGCAGGTATTTCTCTCTGGACACCAAGGTAAAGGGCTCTATCGCATTGTGGGCATGTAGCTCTGCACCCCAATATTAACAGCGTGGAGACTTGTGCCATTGGGATGTGAACGTAGGCTGAGTGGTAGCTGGAACCCTTCCAGAAGCTGTAGCAGACTCTCAGGGCAGGTAATTCCCATGGTCTTTCTTCCTGCTACTCTTATACAGCATGGTTGGTTGTGCTAGCAATTATCACCTGTGCACAGGGTTTGCACTCACAGCAGAAGTGCAACTGCCTCTTAGTTGGAGCCTAGAAAGGGAGGAATCCCAGAACTGCCAAGTTACACTAAATGCTCCATGGAGGATCCTGTAAAAATGAAGTGACCAATGGTGAAGACCAGAATCATTCTCACATTTGCCGAGTATGAAGGCACTCAGTGAACATGCACACAGCTGACTCTGCTCTTGGAACAAAAGAGCTTTTTCTGGTGCACAGGCTGTCTGGACTGGAACCAAACAAGCCATCCAGCCATGAGTAATTGAGGTTAAGGTGACCTGAGAACATAACACTGTCAAAATTGGTAGGCTCCACATCTGACCTATTTTTGTTGCTCATGAGCTGCTGCAAACGGCAGAAAGTCTTCAGCAGCCTCCTATTCATGATGTGTTTTGTTTCTCCTCTTTATATGAGAAGTGCTTTAATTATGAAGGTCCAAATAACTTGGACAGGCTCCTCTGAAGAGCACTGTCCAAGCCAAAGATGAGTTTCAGGAAGCAATTAGCACTGTTCTGCTTGGATTGGCTGGCTAGGTGTGCATATGCCTCTGAGAGAGGCTATTGCTTTTTTTTTTTTTTGTCCTTTGGCGCATCACTTGAAATTATGACCCTCACAAGTAGGCTGGGTAGAGCTTTACGGTGTAAGTGTTCAAAATCAGCATTAGCAGCTCATGTGCAACTGTGATGGCCAAAAGACAGATTCAAACCTGGGATCTCTGGAGCTTGATGCAGGAGCCTCTACAGTTTGAGCTAAAAGCCAGTTGCTATTTAGCTAAGGCAGTAGAGGAGACTTGTTCCCGCTCTCTGTAAGTGGTGGTCTAGGTGCCCCCACATGGGACAGTGAACCACATCCAGTAGGTGTGTGGGTTACACTGTTTCTCACCTTTCATGGGGTAATTCAGTGCAATTTGTACTGTCCCCCCAGAGAACTAATTTAGCTTCCCTGAGAGGAAACCATCTGTCTGCATCCCCTCTTTCCAAGGAAAAGCCCAGGCCTTCCTTCCAGTTTGGTGTGTCACTGGTTAAAACTGAGGAAGGCCACAGCTGCTCCACATGACAGGAGAGACAACAGCCCTCCGCTTAGGCAGATGAGATAGAATGGGGAGGATCTCCAGACAGCTGAGGCCAGAGTGTGTGTTCTTCACTTTGGAGCAACTCATTGCCACTGAGTTATTCAGGGATGAGACCACTCTGAGGTCAGGCTGACCCTTTAAAGCAAAGCCTCTGAGGCTCACTCTTAGTCTAAAAGACAACAGGGGAAAGGAGTCACTTTTCTGTGCCTCGGGAGGGGGAGTCCAAGAACCAGCACAATCCTGGAAAATAAGACAGACCTGCCTGGCAAGGTGCACTGTGCAGGGTTTCAAGGTGTGCTCAGATGTAGGTTGTCTGCTTTGTCAAATCAACCTAACGGGCGGCCCCAGAGGGAGAGCCAGGCTGAAGCGGGAGGGGCTGGGAGAGAACTGTAAGAGCAGCGGAGGCTGAGTGGTTGTAAGACAAAAGCCGGGTGGGGAGAAAGAGGAAGGCAGGAGGGAGCGCGCTGCCCTCCCTGAGGGGGTGTGTTGAGGCGTCTGGCAAGAGGCCCAGGAGAGAGACTCAACGCAGGCAGAGTGGGGATAAGCAGGTCTTTGTCTTGGGGAAGGTGATGCTTAGAGGAGGGAATTGCAGCAGAGAGAAGGGAGTGTGGGGGAGGGCAATCTAGGGAGGAGCTGATCCAGCATACTCCCCCCTCCTCCCTGAGAGCCTGTACTAAGCACAGGGTGCAGGAGGAAGCAGCAGGTGAAAGGGCAGTGTAGCTGGGGGAGACCTACCTGTCTAATGCTGCCTCCCAGGCCTGGAGCTCAGAGTGGAGGATGGGGCTGGGGCTGGGTTCCCTGCCAGCCCCAAGGAGAGGGTGCACAGCCCTATTTAAAAACTGAGCCCAGGGAAGGGCTGAAGCCTGACTGTAAAGACCAGGCTGGAGAACAGCCCCAGTGTCTCTCTCATTACACGGGGAACAGGCATTGTAGTTTGGTGGGTGGGGGAACACCTAATGGAGCAGGTGTTCCCTGCAAGGGAATAAGCAAACAGCAATGAGAGAAAGGGTTTAGTAGCTGGAACTGTCACCTTTGTCCATGCTGCTTATCTTCTGGTGCCCCTTGGTGCCAAGTGGTGGTCTGTGTTGTTGCCCACCCCTGCATTAGTGGTGGGGGGGAGAACCTGCTGTCGGTAGGGTGCCATGCAAATTTCAGACTATGGGAGGAAAGGCAGGTTCTCAAGTCTGCCCTGATGAGCTGCAGACCAGCCAGAGAGTTACCTGAGCTGGAATGCCTCTGTCTTTATGAGGAGAAGCAATGAGGGGCAGAGGAAGGGTCCTAGGTGCTCCAGAGACCACTGCAGATGCCTGCAGATGTCCCAGAGCACTGAGGAACCTCAGGTGAGGAAATGCAGATGGCCTGTTTCTCCTGAAACTTAGTAATGAGTAACAGTGGCTCAGACTCCTCCGTCAAGTTGCTGTGTCCATTGTACACCTTGAAGTTGTCCTGTGTAAACCAGGAATCTTCTCCTGGGGAACATGCAAGAGTTCTGGTGAGACAGTGCTGAATTCAGGGCCTTGAAAGCTGGACTGGGGGGTTCCTGCTGCCAAGGAGTATGCTAGAGAAGAGGCCTGCATGCCTGGAGGCCCAAAGCCAGGGTGAGCCTAACTCCAGCAAGATAAGAGCTCGTGGAATTCAGGGATAGGCACCCAGGGCTGAGATGGAGCTGAGCTGGGCTGGATGCGTGAAAGGCTCACAACGATGGAAGGAGTCTGAGGCTCTGCTGTGTGTGCAGGGGATGGGCGGTGAGGGGGACCTGGATGCCTGTTCAAATGGAAGCGTTCCTCTGTTTCTGGACCTGTAGCCGGCATGAAAAACATTGCACCCAAACAATAGCAGTGTTAAGAGACATTAATGCCAAATCCATGAACAAATCAATTTATTGCACTAAGCTACTTAGGGGGCCCATCTGGTAATCAGTAATTCATGGCTTGAGCCATCTGCCACTAGCTGGCAGGGCAGGGGACCGTTAGCAGCTTAGCTTTGTTGTATGTTTCCTCCACGTTCTTGGATTTCAAAGCAGCAAAACAGTCTCAGCGGTCCAGGCTTTGGTAGCAGCTCCCAGAGGCAATGCCATGTTGCCCTTCCAGACAACTCTTACACAGCAGCTGCAGGGATGGTGTTTGTGGGAAGGCAGCATCAGGCCCTTTGGGGGAGCGCAAAGGGGGAACTTGCTCCAGGGCCTGGCAAGTTGCAGCAATAGAGGATGGAGCTCCAGACCCATTTGAAACACTGCGATTGCGCTATGCTGCTGTTCCATGTGTGGCTCTGATGGAGTGGTGGGGGACAGTGCTAAATGCCCTAAGCCCCCCCCCGCACTGCCCTTAGCCTGGTTCCTTCCATGGCAGGGGTCCAAGCTCCCCCACCCTCCCCACCTTGCTGTTGGGCCCATGGTGGCTGTCAGCCCTGCTGGGCAGTGCCTTGAGCCCGCTGGGCACCCCAATGCGTAGGAGCTGGATGGAGGAGTGAGGCGCTGTGGGCTGGGAGGCTGCCCCTGCTTGTCCTATGGACAAGACGGCTCTGGCCATGACTAGAGCGTTCTGGTTAGTAGATGTGGGCTGGGAAGCGCTCAAGGCTTAATTCAGCACTAACATCAGGGATTGAAGACCCAAACTGGCCTTGACCGAGGATTCTCAGGCCAGAAGGCAGCGCTGTGATAAGCTGGTGTGACTTCCTATTTGACACAGGCCAGAGAATTGCCCCAAGAGAACCCCGGGGCAGCCCTTTCAGGAAAACATCCAATCTGGATTTTAAAGATTACCAGTGATGGAGAGTCAGAGCTGTACCTTCCACAGGACAAACTGGGGCCATGGGTCCTGCACCTGGGCCATTGGGGAGGAGGTTGCCCCATGCCTTACCATCCCCTCAGGACAGCCCTGTTGAGCGTCCACCAGGGCTATTCATAAGGCATTCCAGTGGTTAATCGCACCCTGTGGTAAAAGTTTACCCTTTCTTTTTGGTAGGGATTATTTCTAGGTCCAGTTATCAGCCACTGGATTGTGTTATATTTTTCTCTGCTAAACTATAGAGCCCATGATCAAATATTTATTCCCCATGCCACTGCTTGCACAGTGAAACCAAATTGTCCCTTAAACATGTTTGCTAAGCTAAATAGACTCCGGAGTTCAGTCACTTCAAGGAGTGTTTTCTAACCTCTCAGTAATTCATCTGGCTCTTCTCTGAACTCTTTCCAATTTTTCAACATCCTCCTTGAACTGTGGACTCCAGAACCAGACACAGAATCCAGCTGTGGTTGTACTCACACATAAGATAACCCCTTTGTATTCCTACTCACATTAGCCCTGTTGCCACTGTTTCATGTGCAAGCTCAGTTTCAAGTTTATATGGTTATTCACCATGATGATCAAATCTTTTTCTCAGCCCCTGCTTCCCAGGCTATTTCCCCATCAGAAGTATGTCCTACATCCTTTGTTCCTAGATACATCCATTTATATTTAGGATAATGGAATACCAGATGTATGCAACACACCATGTGCACTTCAGAGCTCATGGTTATAGACTTTAAGGCCAGAAGGGACCATCATGAACATATAGTGTGACCCCCTGTACATCCAAAGCCACAGTGTCTCAGCTACCTTACCTATGGCTGAGTTAAAGTCCTCAAATCATGACATGAAGATGTTAATTTGCAGAGAACCCACTGCGTACACTAGTTTGAATCAGCTAGGTGCCCTATGCTCTGTCTTTGTTAGTCTGACCTGGGGGGAAATTCCTTTCCAGCCACAAGCATGGTGATCAGTTAGATGCCGAGCATGTGGGCAAGACCTTAACCTTAACACAAACAATCCTGTAGTTCCCCTTTCAAAATAAGCGCCCTTGAAATATAAAATTGGAAGTTAACGACTGATTTGGCTCAACTTTAGAAAAAGTTGATTGAAGCTCATAATTTTAGGAGCTGTTTCAGAGTCGGAGAGATGTCTGAAAAGTAGCAGTGGTGGTATCACAATGGAAACTGGGTCTTGAACTTTCCGCTGGACATACGGCAACTACGGAATAAATATGAAAAGCCTCATTTGATTTTACCCTGAGGTTACACCATTGATTTTCCTGTAGTTACTCCTGATTCTTCCTGGAACAAAATGAGAATTCTGCCCCAAAATCATGCAAAAGTTGCCAGGGTTTTTTTAGTCTGCCCTGGGAAAGGCTTTCTCTTCTTCATGAGGTTTAAAATATTCTGGATTGTGGAACAGAGGCAATAGCGTTGAAATCTGCGGCTCTGAAACTGTTCCCTATGGAAAAATCTTAGTTATGGAAAATAAGTTATTCCATGCATTAGATTATTAATTGATTTCCTTACCAGGGTTTATGTTCAGGGCATGGAGGGCCCAGAGTAAGGGTTCTCAGCAGGTGTCTTTACGGCTAAGGTGATGAAAAACTCCTGGAGAGAATTTCATTATTTTCCAAAGTATTGCTCATTCGTGATGAAAGCAATAATGCTAACAACAAGGCTCCTACCCCAGATGGGTCATACATGTTTTATCTGAGCAGTTATAAAAAGAAATCGGCAATAGAGCTAGTCGCAGGAGACTTACTAAAGGCAAGTTATTGCCAGAGTGCAATATAATCTGAAGACTGTCTCTTCAAGTGCTCTTCTAAGAACCCAGGTTTTCATATAAATATAAATGTGTGTGTGTGTGTGTGTGTGTATACACGTATACACACACACACACACACACACACACACACACACACACACACACACACACACAGCCTAGGCAACTGTTTCCATAGTAGCCAATTAGATGTTACAATGATACAATCCTGTGAATTCTACCATGGATGGATGGCCCTCATTACTGGGACAGCTGAGCACCTCAAAATCTGTTTCCTGTGAGACAGGTTTTTGCTATTTTTTAGCTAAGAAACTAATGCATGGGGACTAGGTGACTTGACACAGGTCATACAGAATGTGAACACATTTGAAAGAGCTGAAAGTTAGACCTGGGTCTCCAGTGTCCCTGTCCAGTGCCCTATGCAATAAACATTGCTTGTCTCTTGCCATAAGCCTCCAAACGCCATTGGTTAAACTATGCTGTGCACACCCAACCTAGTGAATTTGAACTACTGTCAGACGTGAGTCTAAATATTTTATCCTTTTACCAATGCCTTGACCCTGTGTGCAGCTCAGCTGCTGACTCTGAATCACCCTCCTGAGATGTTTTTGGTAATAGAAGGATGCATTGGCTTAATGAGAACTCCATAGGAAACAGTCTTAACATCTCTGCATTATGCCAAACACACACAAAAGCTTCTTCAAATCTGAGCAGCAGGTGTGTACATCTCCCTGTATCTGCCCCGGTATGTGAAAGAGCAAAGCCAATAACTGCTACCAAGAGAATAAGGTCTTTCTGATGGTCTTGAAGTGTGTTGATCTCAGCAACTGCATGTTCTGGCAAGTGGACATACACCTAAGGACCATTTCTGTGCCTGAGGACTTAAGTCAATCACTTGCCTCTATTATTGTGGTTTCCTGCATCACTTTTTCATCCTTTGCTAGCTCATGGTAGTTTCTCATGTAAATAGGGCTTATTACCACACTATACTTTCAGCTTTGCAGTAGAGAACCCTGGAAAATGTTGGTCATTCCATAAGTGAAACTGATCTTACTGGAATAATTTCAGTGGTATTTTTTTTTTTTGTGTAAGATCTGAAACATTCTGTAATTAGGACTGGTGCTGTTCTGTCTACACTGACACTTGGCACATACAGACACCACCATTTTTGCTTCAGTAGAAGATATTGTGGCATCTTGATTCTAACATAACTCTCCAGAATATTTCTGACTGCAAAGTCAAAGTTTTAAAGGGACCGGAACAATAAAGCAAGTGGTCTGCTTTTCAGATGTGCTGAGCCTTGTTAACTCATCAGTATTGGCAGCTGCTCTTCCAACCTGATGGTGTTCTGTGAACACCAGATTTGATCTCTCCCTCCCCCACAGAATGGAATCCATGTGTACAGAGCAAGGATGACCCAAGAATTGCCATGCAAATCATTCTGTTGGGCTTCATTCAAGACTGGCTTGGAGCGGTTCCACTGTTTCCCAGTTTCGTAAGGTGAAGATGTCTTCATCTGCGCTTTGATATTTTCATTAGAAATAGCTGCAGGGTACAGTCAGTGCCTTACTCCAGAGCTGAGAGAGGGGAGTCAGTCAAATTACAAGCCAGATGCTCCTGTTGATTTAAATTAATTGAAAAGACCCCACAGCTTTTTATTAGGTGGTATTCTGTAGGCATAATATGGTGGGAAGAGTGAGGTTTTGCCCCCTCTGTAAATTAACTTTAAAATTTCTGGTGGTTTTAACTCCAGAGGCTTTTCCAGTCTGATTTCTGCCGCATCAGAAGAGCCCCTCTAACATGTACTCTGAAACCTATAGTTTAGTTTGTAGATTGGAGGTGCCACTTTTCACAAAAATGGTGCCAAAAACAGGGCCTTTTTCAACTTATTGCACAGCAGCAAACATGCTGTGCAACAAACAAATAACTCTAGGTGGTGCTGCCTAGCATGGAGAATGCTCAACACTTCCCATTATAAGGCGCCTGCTTCGCTTGCTTATAATACTTGTAGACTCTAACAGTTTGAGCCTAAATTCTCCATGTTGGGCATGTGTTTTGGGTTCCACTTATTAGGAAAGTTGCAGCAAAACTGATTCCGGATGAGACCAAGATTAGGGAAACTTTATTTTTTGCCCACAGTTAGGTTCTGTCATTGAGAATCTCTAGTGCCTCGTGTTGGTGCGGGGGGCTTGAAATTGAGCAGGATATTTGTACTAATAGGGATGTGACTTTTGAAAATGTGGCCAAGGTAAAAGCTTCTAAAAATCTCTACTTGCCCATGCTCAGTTAAAGACTTGTTCGAACCTGTGGGCTCAATATGCCAAGAACTGTCTACTTGGGTGTGCTGTAGCAGTTGAGGAGTATGATATGGCCTGTAATTGTATCTGCCCACTAGCAGACATTGCTCTGGTGCTGGGAACCAGAAATGAGCAGGATGTATTCCTAAGCACTCAGTGCTCCTGTTACAGATGCCCCAGGTTGCGGGAAAGAAGTCCCATTGTACTAAGATTGAGAGAAGGTGAGGAGTGAATCAGAGTGCTGGAAGAGTAGAGAAGCAGGAGTCTCATTCAGTGCATCAGTCTACTTGGTCCCACATACGCGGTGAAGGGCTTTTCCCTTTTCAGAGACCTCCCAGATCAACTAAGCCTGGGGCACAACAAATAAAAAAGAGGAAGGGGAGAGATAATCACAGGGTTACAACCAGGATCCCAGAGTGGGCTACAATCTTCCAAACAACACCCATGGGTGTTCAAGAGTCCAGGGAGTGAGTGTCAAGTATCGGAGGGGTAGCTGTGTTAGTCTGGATCTGTAACAGCAACGAAGGGTCCTGTGGCACCTTATGGACTAACAGAAAAGTTTTGAGCATGAGCTTTCGTGAAGTGAGTCTGTGCTCACGAAAGCTCATGCTCAGAACTTTTCTGTTAGTCTATAAGGTGCCACAGGACCCTTTGTTGCTGTTACAGGGAGTGAGTGGATACTATTCATCTGCACGGAGATATGAATGGACAACATGGAACCCACCAGTCACCGATGAAAGGAACTCTGCTCTCCAGCTTTCCCACCTTGACTGACATTAGGCTACTGCCAATTCTTTGAGGTGTGGCAGATGACTTAGCACAACATCAGCAACCCCCAGTACCTGGAGCCTTAGGTGTGGGCTGAATGAGTTCACCAGCCCACCCCAGGGTGACACGAGATGGATGAATTGCACTCCCCTCCCAGTGCTGGTGCAAGGCCTAACAAGAAAAGAGGAATGGAAATATCCCCAGTGGTCTTTGCCCTGGGAGGCGGAGGAGGAGGAAGGGGAACGCATGCCCTGAAAAGTGACTCCTGATAATTGTGTAGGTGCAGTGAAGTTGACAGAAGAATGCATTCATTGATGTAGCCCGCTTCATTTGGGGAGATGTTCTAATGGAGGGGAAAGAACTGCTTGGAGGCTGCATTTATTCCATGGAGGTATGTGGCATAGCTGTGCTGGGATCATAACCACTGCGTAGATTGCAGCCTCAGCTGCAACCACTTAATCCCCGACTCCTGGATTTGCAACCAGTTCTGGACTAACTCCTCATCCTGCCTGGCCTCTGTGCTTGGAATGGTGGCCTTCCATTGTTTGTGACGAAAGAGAGGCTTTCTCTACAGAAAACAACCTGTTGCAAAAATCCAATCCCATACAGGAAGCAAAGAAACTAGACACAAAGGAGAAGTGAGAGACTCTTACTGAAACAATACAGCCATTAAATGTTGAAGCTCAGAGGGAATATAAAAGATAATTATCTGCTGTAGAAGAAGAAAAGAACACTGCTACTGTGCAGCAAGGTGCACTTAAATCTTCTCCAAAGTTTTTTTCAAAGGAGGTATTGAAGGGCTGATGAAATATTAGATTTTTCCAAATTTCAAAGAGTAAGAAATATAATGAGGAGAGGATGAACACTGTTGAACAAAGCTTTTGTGGTACTTCAACAGTGGGGTGAATTATAATCATAGAACACTAGAACTGGAAAGGACCTCAAGAGGTCATTGAGTCCAGTTCCCTGCCCTCATGGCAGGACCAAGCACCATCTAGATCATCCCTGTTAGATATTTATCCAACTTGTTCTAAAATTTCTCCAGTGATGGAGATTCCACAACCTCCCTGAGCAATTTATTCCAATACTTAATCACCCTGACAGTTAGGAATTTTGTCCTAATGTCCAAACTAAGCCTAGAGATGGTGTGCATGTCAGATAAAATTTTCAGGCAGTTTGACTGCTCACAGCTCCTCCTGACCTTGAGTGTGCAGGCGTTCAGTACTTGCAAAAATAAAGCCCTAAGTAACTTAGACTATGCCTAGATTACCTTGGAAGATTGACCTGCTGGCTTCTGGTAGGGACATGCAAAATTGACCTATTGACCATTGCTTCTTGTAAGAGCCTCAAAAGCTAAGGAGAATAATTTTTCACCCTCCTCCTTGTAACACCTTTTTAATGATATAGGTAGAGAAAAAGAATCAAACTTTTCAAGAAAATAACTAGGTGAGGGAAAACAGGAAAGACAACCAGAATAAACATGGACATAGAAAATTGTTAATGGAGCCCCTGGGGAGGATAAAATATTGTTGTATGATCATGGCTAAACAAAGGAGTGAGTGTGTTCATTTTGTTTGGCTAATGGATGAGTTTCCAGACTGATGGAGACACATGAGCACTACGTCCTTGACAAATGAGACATATTTGATCAAAATTACTTGTGCCTGATGTCTGATTTTGAATCTGGTTATGTCCAAGGAAACTGTATATCTCTAAATGCAGCTATAGATGTGTCCGGTTTGGAACACCAGCACACAATCTCTGATGGTAAGAAGAAATGTGATTCTAGGCTTGTCTATATCTAAAATCCAGAAGACTCAATCCAAGTGGCTGGCTCTACACTTGCTCCCAACTTCGAAGGGGGCATGGTAATCAGGGCCACGGGACATTTCTAATGATTATGCTAATTTTTGCCCGTGGCAACTTCAAAGCTTCAAACTTCCAAGTCCTGGCATAAGTGCAGAAGAGTAAAGGGACTCCGAAATAGCTTGGGCACTTGGATGTGCCCATGGCTGCACGGCATGTTGGAACTTGGAAGTTTGAAGCTTTGAAGTTGCTGCAGACAAAAATTAGCCTAATGAAGTACTGCATATTTACCGCAGCACTTCGTTAGTAATCTCCCGTGGCCCTGATTACCGTGCCCCCTTCAAAGATGGGGGTAAGTGTAGAAAAGCCCAGTGTGTGCAAGTGGGAAGCAGATGAAGTTTTGAATTTCTTACGCAGGCCAGTTTCCTCCTAATTTTTAAGCCTTGTGGTTCCAGTAACTTTGTCACCCCGAAGCTAGAATTGCTTGCCAATCACAGCAAAAGAGTCCTTGTTCCAGTCTTCAGTGATATGGGCCTGATCTTTCATGTGCTCCATTGGCTCACAAGAAATGGCCCAGAGATGGTGTGCATGTCAGATAAAATTTTCAGGCAGTCTAACTGCTCACAGCTTCTCCTGACCTTGAGTTTTGCGGGCTTTCAGTACTTCCAAAAATAAAGCCCTAAGTAACTTAGACTATACCTAGACTACCTGGGAAGATTAACCTGCTGGGTCCTGGTAGGGACATGCAAAATTGACCTTTCAGGGGTCCTCCTATCATGAGGAATAAGGGAGGTTGATGGCAAACGCTCTCCTGTTGACCTTCCTCAGGTAAGTCGATTTTTGATAAATCGATCCCAGCTACCCAATTATCATAACTAGAATTGTGTATCTGAAATCAGCTAGTTTTCCTAGTGTAGGCCTGGTCTGAGCTGCATCATGCCTTATGCAAAGGGGCAGCGTATCTGTGATATGAATGGGTGACACAATGTATAACAGACAGTGTTTTACAAGCATAATGTCCTACCTGGTCTTAATGCAAGAGGAGTCTGCATTCAAGTTACTTGTCTAAAGAGATCAGCCTTCCCCAGGCTCACATCTGTGGCCTTTCCCAGGGCTGACACTGTTCCCTTTGTAGTTCTGTATGAAAGGCCGTGGGAAGGCTGCTGAAAGACATGGACTGACTTCCTTCACTTGGTCTGAGCTCATCCTTACAGCTGCTTCCTCAGTCATTCACTGAAATACAAGCACCTCGAAGCAAACAAGGGAAGGGCGAAAGTCTGTGGCTGGCTAGAAGCATTTCTGTCCTGCCAGTAGCTCTTGCTACTGCAGTGCTGCTAGTTCATGGGATTTGCGTTGTCTTGTGATACGTGGTTTTCTTCAGGGCCCAGTTCTTACAGTCATGGTAATTGGCTATGTGGGAATTGCAGGATGTTTCTAAACCTCGTAGTTACAGAGAAGCTTAGCAACAGACTCCCAAAGACTCAAATGGATGTCAAATAAAGCCCCGATTGATTTTCTTTGAAAGTTACTCTTAAGACAATGATGTTGATTTGTGGGGGGACTTGACTCACATATGTACAAGTTGGGGACCGAATGGCTAACTAGCAGTACAGCAGAAAAGGACCTAGGAATGACAGTGGCTGAGAGGCTGGATATGAGTCAACAGTGTGTCCTTGTAGCCAAGAAGGCAAATGGTGTATTGGGGTGCATTAGAAGGGGCATTTCCAGCAGATCTAGTGAAGTTATTATTCCCCTCTGTTGAGCACTGGTGAGGCCACATCTGGAGTATTGCGTCCAGTTCTGGCCCCCTTAGTATGGAAAGGATGTGGATGCACTGGAGAGGGTCCAGCAGAAGGCAACCAAAATGATTAAGGGGCTGGAGCACATGACCTATGAGAAGAGGCTGAAGATTTGGGTTTATTTAGTTTGCAGAAGAGAAGAGTGAGGCGGAATTTGATAGCAGCCTTCACCTTCCTGAAGGGGGGCTCTAAAGGGGATGGAGAGAGGCTGTTCTCAGTGGTGGCAGATGGCAGAACAAGGAGGAATGGTTTGAAGTTACAGAGGGAGGGGTGTAGGTTGGGTATTAGGAAAGCTATTTCCCCAGGAGGGTGGTGAAGCACTGGAATACGTTGCCTGGAGAGGTGGGGGAATCTCCATTCCCAGAGGGTTTTAAGTCCTGGCTGAACAAAGTCGTGGCTGGGATGATTTAATTAGAGTTGATCCTGCTTTGGGCTGGGGGCTGGACTCAAGGACCTCCTGAGGTCTCTTTCAGCCCTTGGACTCTATGATTCTATAATTTTTTTAACAGTATGGCTATCATGCAAAGATTTTTCCTTAACTGAGAGTGTATTCTAAAGTCCTTCTGCTGCATAAAACCAGGTGCTCAGAGCAACCCCTTTCTCCTTATTGCAGCAGAAGGGGAACTCAGATTTCTTGAGCCCACAGGGCTTTCTTGCCCACTACTGCAGTGAAGAATGCATGCCCCATGTTCCCCATAACACTGTTCTGTAGCATTCTCCAGCCTCTGCTTCAAAAAGACAAGCAGCTTCATAGGACCTGCCAAGAACTTGCAACATACCCCGGACAGGGAAGACTAGCCCAGGTAGTATGATGTGTCCCTGTGGCTCCCTGGTCTATTGCATGGAACTGTGTCACTATGGGCTGCGAAGTAACATGTCACTGGCTATGCTGAAGCTGGAGTGGTTCGTTTCTTTGGCACACAGGAAATATTTCCCTTCAGGTTTAATAATCTCGCTCTCAAATGACCTTGCACAGAGACGCAGGTTCTTAAGAACCAGGTCTGTAGATTCCCATGTCTGTGTGGACTCTGTGCCCATCAAAGTTAGCTTTTTCTGGTTTTGCTTCTCTCCCTCACCCCTGAAGGTGCTCTGCACTGGAGTTACCCACCCCAATTGAGTACGAGTCACCCTGTCACCACTCTGCTCCATGGAGATGTATGACTTTACCTGCCTCTATTTAACATGTTGATTGATCTGCTGGTGGATCCGGGAGGATGTTAAAATAGCAGTCCATGCCGAGGACATGGTGCACTGGCATCGTTTTATTTAAAAGTCTTTTATAAATCATTCTAACGGATGGACCTGTCACCACCTGCCCTCTGTGCACCAGCCGTTCTGTTTTCTGTCTGTACCGAGTCTTTCTCTTGTAGGTAGGTATCAAACGTTCCATGGGGGAAATGTGTACCTGAGAACATAGCGTATCTGAATAATCTATCACACTCCTAAGGGATGCGCATAAGCATCTTGTGGCTGGTCGGGTGTTAAAACTTGGCAGGCTGTCTCCTTAGATTGTCAAAACCTATTTTCTTTTCGCATAGGCTTAGTCCTAGGAGGCTCTGGATCAGCTATTGCTAGTTCCCTCTGTATTCTCCCTTGCACTCACTGTTGTTTTTTATCTCGTGTGCGGTTGCTGCAGGTTGTTAAATAGTTGCTGGAGGTGTTCCCAAAAGAGGCTGCACTTCAGGGTCAGTAAAATGATCCTTGGACATGCAGGATGTTCAGGCTCCTATCCTGCAATGTCTCAGGTGCAGAAGGACAAGCTGGTGGATTTTGGGGGGTCTGTGCCATATGCGTTTAAGACCACCCCGCAAAGACAATATCACAGCCTAAGTTTCAAGCATACCTGGGCTCTTTTGGAGGGAATGTGTCGAAACATAAGCAGTAACTCTTTGGAATAAAGCATTGGATGGCGGGGGTTGTGTTTTCCCAAGAAAAATTGGGAAAATGGTTTAAATTTTTCATCTCGGATTCCTACCCTGAGCCTTCACTGCACACACTGGCCAAGCGCTGCCGTCTGCCCCATACGAAAGCGTTGTTGGTTCCTAATGAGAATCTTATGTTTGTTTTTTATTCAGTTTACCTGAGCCAAGTCTTCCTTGCAGTCCACTAAAATGCTCTCACTGACATCAGTGGGAGTTGGCTCGGGCCCCCAGCCACTTGAGCAGCGCATACTCGGAGTACGGCTATGTGCGAATTGAGTCGCGATTATGTATTTGAGGTACTTTGAGAGAGGAGGGACAAACCGCTCACGAGCCTGTTACTTTGGCCACAAAAGATTATCAAAAAGAAGCGGTTCTCAACCTGGGGGATCGTGGCACCATTGAAATGGAGCCACAAGGGCTGTTATGAGACCTGTTGGGCCGCAGAGCTGAAGCCAGAGACAGCCCCACTTCACAGGAGCCTTCCCTCCTTGTCGCAGTTCAAAGCATCAGGGGTTGGGTTGGTTCAGGCTTTGGTCTCCCCACCTGGGGTCTTGCAATCATTTCTATTTTCAAGAGGGAGCTGTGCGCAGGGCTCCCTCAATTTTTTGCCAGCTGGGGAAGAATAAATTTTATGTGCACTGAGGCATGTGCGGACATGCACCACCACTGGAAACACAGGCTACTGGCTGCGGGTGCTCTGCTAATCAGCTGGGCAGCTCCTGGATCTCTCCTGGGTGACTGCCCAAGTGCTCAGCTTAGAGGGAACGCAGGTTGTGTTGCAATGGTGTTTGAGAGACCTCCCTGCTGCCCTGGATTAGATGATATTTGCAGTAAGTAGAAGTGTGACTCAGTTTCCTGACAAGATAAATATTTCAAATCAGCTTCAAGTCTGAGGTCTACAAATATGCTTCAGATCATGTCCTTCTTCCCTGGTATTGTGCCACCTGGTGGAAGCCCATTATATACAGATGGAAAATGTTGGTAAAACTGACTTCTGATTTAGTCAGCCTATTAAGAATGGCTCAGAACTCACAGCATTATCACTGTTCTCCCCTAAGAACTGACATCAACTGAGTTCGACTTGCTGGAATGCATAGGTAGGCCGGTCACATGCCGATGTAAATCAAAATGTTCTCATTGGCATGATATGCAGTTTGGTGGTAGCGATAGTCTCTTAGGCTGGAGGACATATCGTAACTGAGGGGCATGAAAAGGAAATCTAATGTCAATGAACACGATTCAGTGCGCCCTGGGCCTTTGACTACTGCTTTCCCACTCCCGGCTTGAAGGGCTTGGTTTTAGCTCTCCTGCACCGGTCCTCCAGGTGTTCACTGTCAGGGTCCCCTTGCACAGATGCGACATGGATTTGTTTCTGATTGGGTAAGGAATATGAGACCCATTGGTTGGAATTTACCACGCATGACTTTAGCCATGCTTGACCCTGCTGTGAGGGTCCGTGACCTTTAAGAACATGAGGGGTCGGACGAGTCAGACCAAGA
Organism: Carettochelys insculpta; assembly: GCF_033958435.1. Classification (NCBI taxonomy): domain Eukaryota; kingdom Metazoa; phylum Chordata; order Testudines; family Carettochelyidae; genus Carettochelys; species Carettochelys insculpta. The sequence continues at coordinate 3,362,660 of NC_134144.1, read as the reverse complement.
CTCCATCTAGCCTGATATCCTGTCTTCTGACAGTGGCCAATGCCAGGTGCTTTTCCGCGAACGAGCAGAAAATGGCAACCTATTGAGTGATCCATCCCCCGTGTTCCACTCTCAGCATCTGGCAGTGAGAAGCTGGCAGAGACCCAAAGCATGGGGGTTGGTCCCTGATCATCTTGGCAAATAGCTGCTGATCGACCTGTCCTCCAATTCATTCCGTTCTTCTCAGAACCCATTTATAGTTTTGGCCCAGGCCTTCAAATCTCTCTGGCAACAAATTCCACAGTTTGCCTGTGGATTGTATGAGTGATACAGGTTGGACCTATCTAATCCAGCGCCCTCGGGACCTGACTGGTGCCAGACAAGAGAATTTGCAGGGCTATAGGAGGTCAGTATTGTCTAGCAGCATTGCCAACACTTCCACTGCTGACTGAGCTCTTAGAAGACATTTGGGGGTGAATTACAGCTAAATAACAGCACAGAACACTGAGAGCCAAGACTGGCAGCTGTGAACAAACTTTATGGGACTGCGAGAAACTTGGTGACACCCAGGACAGAGGGTTGTCCGGCTAATGGAAACCATGCTGGATTATGGATGTTGCCAGACGAGAGTGTTGTGGATTAGAGTGTTTCAAACTGTGTTCCCTTGGTTTGTTTCAAACCAGCTACATATTGATGTCATTGAATGACCCCTGCTTTGGAGGTAATTACTCTTCCTCGTTCACTTTCTCCACACCATTCATGATTTTATACAGGGGTAGGGTCCGATAGAGGCCTGAGTAGTCCTGTCGCCTAATCTAAACTTTTTCCTCATAGGGAAGCTGTTCCAGACCCATAATCACTTGTTGCTCTCTGTACCTTTCCCAATTCTAATACATCACAGGATAGATGTGCTTGGTTCTGCTGGGAGGGCAGGGGACTGGCATCGATAACCTGACAAGGCCCCTTCCAGTGCTAGTATTCTATGGTTGTAGAGCTGCCAAGGGCTTCCTGCGCAGAGGGTGAACATCGCCCATGTTGAGAGATGCGAAGTTTAACTTTGTAGACTGTGATCTGCTCTGTGGGCTGGTGTGTAGTCAGTGTCCACCAGTCAGATCTTGCTCCCATATCAACGAACAGAAAGAGCTGTTTCCGTTGGTGGTGCACATCCTCACCTGCCATGGTGCACACAACAAAATTTATTCCAGTCATATATGGGAAAAATGAGAGGGCACGTTGCTGCTAACCCAGCACTGGGGTGGGGGTTATCTGATGAAGTGTGAGAGTCGGTGCATGGTTTGGGGTGTACGGAAGCTGAAGTGGCAAAATCTGTTCCTGCAAGGTAAGGAGTAGAGGGGCGGGTTTGAAGTGGCTTAGTTTCCCACTTCCTTGGTAATGTGGCTTTGTCAGATATGTTGCATGTAGCAAGCTTAGGGGCTTTCCAGCCAACTGCTTTGTGCGTTACGCATCTACAGCCTTTGTTCTGTGTGCTCACACAAAGCTTTGAAGGTAGAATGAACTTGCTCTCAAGTACATGTGGAATGTATTTAGCTGTTACTTTTTGTTACTAGTAACTTCAGCAGGAGAAATTGAGCCTTCGAACTTCAAAGCAGCGGATCGGCGACTAAGGAAGTTCTGCTGCATAAAAGCTCCCTGCACAGCCATCCTCCTCCCACCTGCCCCTGCCTTTCTGCATTGCTACCCAGCAATGGAGGGCAGCTGGCCTTGAAGCAAGTGTAAAGAGGAAAGCGAATCAGCAGAGGCAAGGCGGAGTCGGCAGGCTAAATAGAGCAGCAGTCGGCAGCGTGGGAAGAAGGAGATGTGAATCTGTGGGGGTGAACTCTGCAGACCAGGCTCTCCGTAGAGGGGAGGACAGAAAGCATAAAGACCTAACGCTTATTGAAAAGGAACCCAAAACCAAGCACAAAAGCCTTGTCAGAATAGAAGGAAGTAGGCAAAACAAGTGCCATTGTACAATTAAGAGTTTTGTGCAGTGCCAGCGTACAGTTAAGAGGTTTATAAAAAGAAATGTGCAATAGAAAGAATGTATGAAATCTATACCAGGGAAGAAACAGAGGTTGATGGATACCGGGGAAAAAAAAATATATATATATATGGGAAGCCTTCATGCTGTTCTTGCTGCCGTGTTGTGCTCCAGAAATAAGGCTTTCATTGAAAAATAAAGGGTTTGGCTCTTAGTGTGATCAAAGCAGTGCACTGCCTAGCCTAACTAGAACACGTTTACTGAATTTAGCCAGTAGATGTTATTGCCCTGCCTCCTGGGACAAGTCTATTGACTTTCACCGTTAGGCATTACTGCCCTGCTAACAAGGGAGAGTGTATTAACTTGGGCCAACGGGGCATAGATGTAAGTTATATACCCCCTGCTCTTACACCCTAAGAGATGGGGTGCACCCACTCTGCCCTGGATGGGGTACTCCAAACCTTGTCACCTGGGAGCTGGTCCGTCCTATCATGGCTGGTTCACTTTTAATTGGCTTAGCAGAAAAGTGGCAATCATGGGCTGAGTCCCTGCAGGTGTAACTCCGCTCTTGTCAGTAGACGCAAGAGATGTGCTTTTGACCTGCAGTATCTGTTTAACAAATCCACATTGTATCCCCACTCCAGCTTTTAGGCACCCAGAAGCAGATTAATCAGAGTAAACTCTAACTACGCTGAGGAAAATATGGAATTAGATCAGACCAGAAGCAGAGAGGAATAAAAAGAAAATGCAGTGTAACTGTTCTGAGGTTTCTCTTTTTTCATAAAAACAAACTAAGCAAGAACTAGTGTTACTTACTCTTGATGAGATGTAATGGAATGTGCAACTGTCACTGGGCCTAGCTCACCAAACACAACGTTGGTCCCATCCTCTCGTAATACCCCTTGCCTTGCGGTCAAAAGGATTTTATCCTCCATGTTTCAAAGGAGCGTTCCAGTACCGACTCTCCTTCTGTAAAATGGGTGTAAGATAGTGGTCAAGATCAGTCTGTGGCTGAGCCAAGAACTAAAGTCACGTTTCATTCCAGCATCCTAGAGCCTTTCTTTTGTATGTCCTGGGAGGAGAAGAACAAAAGCCTGCTAACTACTTCTGTTCTGTAGGCAGGCAAAGGTCCTTACTCTGTGTGATTGCTGTACTTCCCTCCCTGTCTACAACAAGAGCTCAGTGATGCCAGTGGAAATATTCCTTGGAGAGAACTTCAGATTTGGGTTTATTTAAAACATTTTACACTAAAATGTTATCATCAAAGCAGAGTGAATCTTCACAGCTGTGTAGTGTATTCTCCCCATCTTGTAGAAGCGGCACACAGAGGCAAGCTCAGAATTTACAAACCTACATGCTTAATTAGCAACCTAACCTGCTGCCTTCTCACTTTCATTTCTGGAGAGCATCTGTACTTCCTTTTAGCAGCCAAACACTCTTTTAGCTGGTTTTGTTTTAGTGTTTCAGAGGCATTTTCATGGAGCTGTGAGTGCAATAAACCTCCCACCCAGCCTGAGTGGGAATGCAGAATTGCAACTCCTGATTTGCAAACAGGCTGGATTACTTAAGGCTGTTGTAAGTACGGGGTATACCTTAGTGTCTTCACACTTAAATGACACGTGACTCCCAAGTCTGTCTCCAGCTTAATTTTCCACATTAATGAAACATCCATATTTAGCACAAACTTAATTTGTACCGTGGTTGCTGTGTGTGGGAAGCTGGTAGACACAACCAGCCCACACATATAGTATTGCAGTGTTGCCTCTCAAAGCCTGCGTACAGTAGTGTCTAGCAAGAGCTCATACAACATGTGCTCTTTCCAGCAGACTTTAATGGCAGAGTGAATTACTTAGCTCTACAGGCTTCACTTCTCTGAGGTTGGCTTAAGAATTTGCACGCCGCCTCCTGGCAGCAAGCCAGGTTCTTACACTGGTCCCCACTGTGGTGTGAGGGGTGTTTAGACTGGCAGAGCACTAAACAAAAGGAGTGGGCTCTGAAATGTGTGCACTCCCAGGCACCCAGAAAAGAGCGAACTGTCTGGGGACAGCCCAGGGGCAGTGCGTGAATGGCTGGCTGGGGAGGCTAGTTCCCAGCCATATCCCTTCCTCCCATGGTCCTGCCCCTTCCTTCCATGGCCCCACTCCTCCTGCATCTACCAGAACCTCCCCATCCACCACGGATGCTGGTGTCCACACTGCTCTGGCTAGTGTCTGCAGCCCCAGAGCATGAGGAGAGAGAGTGCAATGTGGGACCACTCTAGACTCTCCACTAGCCCCAGAGCACCGTGTAGGAGAGTGTTCAGCCACAGGAAGGCCCTGGTCCTTGAACCCAGGGCCAGGTGTGCATGTGAGGGAAGCTGAATGAAGCACCTGCTTTGTCATTAACTGGGCTGTAGGTGTCACCACTCTTTTCTGGCCTTCACTTGCAGCTAACTTATGTGCTGGCTGGTAGCCGGTAAAGCAGACTGAATTCTCCTTCTCCATTTCCCGTCCACTTCACTGGAGCACACGAGCACCCTGCTCCAAAGACCCTTGCTCCAAACTGTTTTCTGTGCTTGTCCCAAAGACCCCAATCCCTCCCCAAACATCCAGTGATACCACATGTGCGGGACTAATTTGTACAGTGGAGGTACAGAGCCACTGAACCACACTGTAAACCCTGTATGTGCTGGGAACCCTGTCAAGCCAGCATCCCTCATTCCAGCCCTTATGGGTGACACCACTTCCTAATGGAATCACTCAAGTTTCTTTATAGGCTTCTAGTTGGTTACTGGTCAAACTCTTTGTTCCCTGGGACTCCCCTTCATGTCCAGGAGCCAAAATGGCTTTCAGGAAAGCTTGTGAATGTTGATTTGGGCCCGACCCAAAGGCAAAGGGTGGTAGCTGACTGAAATCAGCACTTGAGGTTTACCTTTGTAGCAGATTTGGTTGACCTTCAAGTTAAAGGTGGCTGGGAAATGAAGAAAAGCTGAGCTTGTGAAGAATACTGAGGGGGTTCCAAATGACCCATTAGTGTTGCTCTAAACTGGCAGTTGACTTTCTGACCTGCTCTCTTGGCAAGAACTCCTGCCTCTGGGGATATTCCAGGATATGCTGAAGGCTGGGCTAGAGCCATTCTGGATCTGACTTTGAGAAGGCCTTTGTCTGAAGTTCTACCTTGGGGTTAGAGAATCCATGTTCTAAGCAGCCACTCCTACAGCCCCCACCTCAGTGAGGGAAATGTGATTTGACACAGGGCACTGTGTGTTCTCAGAGCTGAATCTCTTGATAGATATACCCTCTGTTTAACAGGGAAGGATAAACACAGCAGCTCAAAGTACGTCTTGGGAAGTGTCACATTAAAAGTCTTAATCTGCATTAATATCTTCTTGGACTGTAGGTACTACCTTTGTATATGGAGTTACGAAGTTTTGTTACATGTATCAAAACAAAAAGTCTGTTCTGGTATGGCTATGATCCAAAGAAGTGGGTCTGTCCCACGAAAACTCATCACCTAATAAATTATTTTCTTCATCTTTAAAGTGCTACTTTACTGCTTTTTTGTTTTGATAGCATATAGATGAGCACAGCTTTCTCTCTGTTACTATGTTACATATATGTTACTGAAATAGGCTGTGAAGTTGGACCACCCACAGCCTGTCTTTCAGGGGCCATGAAGGGGCACTCCAAAACTAATGTCCCATTAATAGGAACACACACACACATGGATCAGCCCAGGAACTGTATCCAATGGAAATCTCTGAGGGAGCAGCTTCACGAGGGAGGCTGCCTGACACATGCCGTAATCCTGAGCTAGAACTTCAAACAAAGGCGTCATCAAAGTAAATTCCCCACCACCCCACTGCCAGACAAGTCTGTCCGCTCGGCTTCGCATCTGGTTCTAAATGTTAAATATTCTCTGAAAGGGCAACATTGCCGATGCCACGAATGGCAAACTAACCATTCTGCTCCCCTTGTTATGGCCTGCAAGGCCTTGGAGTTTACACAGCCGTACACCCTTTTCACTGGGTAGGAGTGTACTGTTTCAGGTAATGAGCTAGTCTAACCTCAGAGGTAGTTCCAAGCAAAAGGGAATTTCCAGTCTGAGTATAGAAGATTGGCAACTTACTTGTGTTGTCTATCAGGATGAGACATGGCTTGGTTCATATTCAGTCTGGTTTATAGAACTCAGGTGGCATTTTTACTTAGGTAACAAAATTTGATCTGTACTCTTGGTACTTAGAATCTATCTTCCCACGTAAAATCTTTTTTATTCTGCTTTTTATTTCTTTTAACCTAACTCAGTGTGTTTGTGTGCTTTGGAAATCTGCTCAGGAGCAAGGGTTGGTGCATTGTCCTCTTCATGCTTACGGACTGGTTGATAAATGTACACTGGTCAAGGTTCTTACCAGTGCAAGATGGTATAGCTCTGGGGTTCCTGGCTGGGAAGCTCAGGGAAATTGGCTGAAACCTCTCTATTGGTTCATGAATAGCTGGCGGAAGCATTCTTATAACTGCAGCTGGGTGTACACCTGCCTGCAAATGGCTGTGTGAGTGCAGGACCTGTTGGGGCTTGCAGCTTGTCACAGCATCACAGTGTATGAAGAAGCTCAGGGTTCCATGGTACCTCAGTTCTACCTCTTTGTACTTAGATTCTGATATAGGCTGAGGTTGTTTAATGGATTGCTTATGTGAGTAAACTGCTCTTCCTCACAAGAATTGGTCCTCAACTCCCTGTTGATAGCTGCTACCAAAGGACAGTTAGCCTAACACTTGTGAAGCCCTTATCCCTACAGTTAACTTGTGAGTATCTGCCATGGCTTTTAACCCCTTCTCTTTCCCTGGCTCCCTGGGCAACAAAATGGAAAATGAGATTCTGTGTTGACAAATGCAAAGTAAAGCACATTAGAAATTCATAGACAGCAGCTTTTAAATAAATATGATGGAGTAGTTTCTCACAACGCAGTCACCCTGTAGAACTCGTTGATGGGGATTGTGGTGAAGGTCAAGTCGGCAAAAGAATTAGAGCCATTCTCCATGAATTTGTCAATGGCTGACATCCAGGACGGGCAGGGCTGCATTGCCATATGGACAACAATTCACTTGTTCTGTTCATTCCCTCTGAAGCACCTGGCACTGGACATGGTCAGAAGACAGGCTATGGGCTAGGTGGACTATCAATTTGTCTGTCCTTACGTTGTTTGCTCAAGGTAGTAATAATTTATTGTCAAAACTACGAGCATGCACTCTGGGGCTCTATAGAACATGCAGAAAGATACGGTTGTTGTTTCGGAGTTGCTGCAAGAGATTTTGGGGATTATTGACTCCAGACTGTCTGGAACTAATGTTTTCCTACAACCCGGACTGATTCCCTTTCTTGATAGCTGAGATTAGTTGAAGGTAGAAACTGGGGTGGCTGCTCAAGAGTTCCGTAACTGACAAATCATCAGGGCGGTTTCATTGTTTTTGATAAACTGTCAAGATCCACATTAAGCCACCAAACAGTAGGTGTGACTACCCTATTGCTCAGTAACTGAATTCAATGAGAGGTCAGAATATGGGGTGGCTTTTGGCATCCCTTGAGTTAGGTCAGCCTTTAATAACTTTGACACACACAAGCTTAAAACAGCTCTGTAACAGAACTCTGCATGAAAGAACTCTCCTTGTACTGCTTAATTATATTTTCTGGGTACAGTCTCTTTCAAAGGAGCTGCATCTGATGGCGTAATGGGTTTCCCTTACATTTTGTTGTATGGATAATTGGTATGTGATTATATTATCATAAATATAAAGTAACTTCAATATTTTTGCTGTGTTGATTTATTGAATTAAAGAGTATTATAAAAGTTCTCCTTCTAACTCCCCCCTCCCTCAGCATTACTAAATCCTTTAATGACAGTAGCCTTTCTGGGCCGCTGTCCAGTATTTTACTTTTCACATGCTTAAGGTTCCCTGTCATAATGTTAATTCATCATGCAATCAATCCTGACAGCACAGTGCCCGGGTCTGGTGAAGTCTAAGTGCCAAATGCGGAAAACAGGAAATGTTGTGTAGCGCTCAAGCAACCCTCCTAACCAATAGTTGTGATACCAGTCGGTAGTGGCAGTGGATACCAATCAGCTGGTATTGGTTGCTGTATTTCAAGGGTAAGATGTACATACATTTGGTTGATGCATCCCGCAAAGCCTGTCCCTCACCTGGTAACTGCAAATTTTTCCCAGCTGCACATTGCTTCAAATTGGAAATCCTTTTTGTGAGCAGGGAGAAATGAAAGCTAAAGCACAGTCCCTTCCGGCAGCCCAGAGCCAAGCTGTAGGGAAGTTCAGGTTCTGTGGTGGTATCTGACCGCCTTAGTCAGCTCCCAAGACAGAGTGCTGCCCACGCTTTATTTCCCCTTCCTCACCCTCATACTGTGCTGTCCCTTGTTCTTGAGCTGGGGTCTTTTCACAGCTTGCCCACTGACAGCAGGGGACATCCAGCTGCCTCTGGGCAGGTCTGCCGACAGCCGGGCACAAAGGGTACAATTGCCTGGAGGCCTGGGGGATTTAAAAGGCTTGGAGCGGGGGGAGGCCCAGCTATTGTGGGCAGGACAGTAGGGATAAAGCAGGGTCCCCTCCATCCTGAGATGCATGGGATGGGGGTTCTATGCACTGCTGCCCAGACTGAGCACTGACTTGACAGCTCCCTTTGGCTGGGAACTGCAGCTGCCAGGAGAGGAACTGTGGACAGGACTACTGGGCAATTTTCGGACTTTCTAAACCTGCCTTTTCTAAACCCCATTCGAAACCTGTCACAGTTACCTCCAAGGCTCCATTTAGCAGGTTACTCACGCCTTCCCCAGAGCCACTAAAATTCACTAGTCAACAAAACCATGTAACTGCGGCCTGGTCTAGATGTCATACTTAAGTATACAGGTTGAACCTCTCCAGTCCGGCACCCTCAGGACCCAACTGGGACTGAACCAGAGAATTTGCCAGAACACAGGAGGACATATTGTCTAGCAGCATTGCCAACACTTCCACTGCTTGATGGGCACTTAGAAGATATTTCGGGGGTATATTCCAGCTAAATAAGAGCACAGAACACTCAGAACCAGGACGGGTGGCTGGACACAAACTTTATGAGACTGCAGGAAACTTGGCCACACTCATGAAAAATGGACATCCAGTTAATGGAAATCATGAGGATTATGGATGCTGCTGGACCAGAGAGTGCTGGATGAGAGACGTTCAACTGTACTTGTGCCACTGATCTCTTGCCCATCAGCTCAACATCTTCGCTAGAGGTGCTGCTGTTGAGCCAACGTAAACCTGGATTTTGTACCTGTCTTAAGGCGACCCCATCACATTGCCAATGTTCACCACTGCACAAGTGCCAGCCACCCCCTCACCATCTCCTGTACACCAGCACTGTGCTCCAGTCCAGAGCCAGCAGCCAAGGTGCCTTCCAGAACCTGCAACCACCCCCAGCATCCTAACCCTCTGCCCCAACCTAGATCCTGCATCTAAACTCCCTCTCAGAGCCTGCCCCAGGGCCGAGCTTGAAAACCTGAACCAAAGCTCCCTCCCAGATCCCAATCCCACACCTGCTGTGCACCCCAACACCCTGCCCCAGCGTGGTGAAAGTGAGTGGTGATGGAGGAAAAAGAGCAATGCAGGGGATGGGCTGAGTGGGGGATGGTCTCAGAGAAGAGGCAGGATGAGGGGTGGCCACAGGGGATGGACAAGCAGGGGCTGGGCAGGAGCCTTTGGGTTTGTGTGATTGGGCAGTTGGCAACCCTGCTGGGTGGGCATGTGGGAGCCCTGGCCAGGCTGGAAGAGCAAGCCTAGCAACAGGCACAGCACCGCTCAAATATCAGGTGGACCGCATTGTACGCCTGTGAGGGCCTACTGACTCTTCAGCTGGGGGCCCAGAATCACTGTCAATGGGACTGCCTCTGGGTCACTGGTTGCTAGAGATCAATGTCATAGGAACTGGCTTTTCTATCATCTTGAATTTTCCATTGTTACGACGTCTGTTGTGGCCACTCTTAAATGACCCCTCCCAGCTCACACAGCTGGGCCACATGCACAGACACCTCTGTGTTTCAGTCTGTCCTGGGAGCAAACGTAGTCGTTTTTCCCCTCCTCTGGGAAGCTGGGCAAGATACGGGGGAAAATGGGGCACATGTAGAGTTCATACAAATCGTACAAAAAATCCCAGCTTATCACACCATGTGATGGCGGTGGGGGGCAAAATGCACTCTTCTGCTAAAGTATCCTTGCTACTTGGTAGCTACTTAGAGATAAACTGCGAGGATGACTGACACCCAGAGTTTGACTTTTATTATTACTGCATTTGGAATAAGCAAAATCACAGAACTGGGGGGGAAGCCCCTCCCAGCAAGATAACAGCAGAATCCGGGTCAGGTATACCCACCTCTCTACAGGGCTGTGGATTCCCCTTAACATGAGGGGAACGTTCAGGTTACCACCATCCTAGTCTCCAAGGTCCCTCTGAGGGTTGGTTGGAGTTTCTTTTGGGCACCTCTTCCTTATCCCCTCTTATTTCCAGGACTGTATTTGATTGTCTTGTCCATATTTTTTATTTCTGCTCTGTCTCCTTGGGGTCCTGAATAATGCCATCAGCATGTGGGCAGGTGGTTCTTCATACAGTGCAGTTTGCTAAGTCTGATGAAAGCCTTTGTAGTCTAATGGTCTATCGCTAAATATTGTAACTCAGAGTTGTTTTCTTGTGCTGACTTTTATTAGGCTTAATGTGACCTTTTGCTGACTAATATTACTAGTAGGCCTCTCGCTAAATACTAGGCCTTAAGCTCACTGCCAAGCTATTTTAATGCAATGGTTAAATTCTTGCTTATGCTGACTTGAACACCTAAGACTTTATCTATATTAACACTTTGTGGGCACAACTTCTGTCAGTCAAAGGTATTGAGGGATAAAAGTTTCACCTCGTGGGAGAAGTGCTATGTCAGTGGAAGAGCATCTCCTGATAATATGATTACTGCCAGTCCTTGGGAATGGTTTAATTCTGCCACCTGGAGAGCTCTCTCCTGCCAGCACAGGGGAGCTATGCAAGATCTTACAGCTGTGCCAATGTAAATTCGATAGTGTAAGACACAGCCTAAGGTATACTTGGTTATTTATCTGACAAACTTTGACCATGACCTGAGCTCAGGTGAACAGCATGGAATCCTGTCAGGTTCCAACCTTGGACATGCACTGGTGAACACCTTTCCCTTCATGAAACGCCCTGATGGGCAGAGAAGTTGGGCAGGTACTTTGCACACGTGTGTCTGTATGGTAGGATATGAAATAGAAGATTAAGTCCCAGAAAAGCAACACAGAACTGAAGCCACAGTAGTAAGCCTTTTCCACTATCCTACATCTTGGATGCTGACCATCTAGGCCATTGACGACCACTGGTCAGCATCCCAAAAAGCAAACCCTCTCATTTCTTCCCCAAAATGTTTGTGCTTTACTTAAAGCTACCTAAAGGTAAGACTGATTTTTTTCATGGGAGAGTGCAGTGAGTAATGATAACTGATCACTATGGTAACTGCAAGATAATACCTCAACAGGTGGAACACGTTGACACACTAACTCATATAGGCATACTTGCCTCTGGCTACTGATTTAATTGGAAGGGAAATCATTGTTTGTTTGTTTTTCAACAGATTACTCTGAATCTGATTGACTTTCTCCTTCTATATTTGGTCAAGCTTGAAGTTTGCATGTCACAGACGAGTAGGATTTCTAATAGGCAAGCTCTCTGTAGGGCCATTGTGTCGCTTTGTGTAGGAGTTCCACAGAATGGCAACTATTTCACAGCTCCATGAATTAGTCCACTTAGTCCTGGTGTCTAATAGTTTGGACCGTAGGCTGTAGTCAATGAGAAGGGGGAATGAGACTGGCCAGAACAATTAGATTTCTGTCTTCCCTCAATATTCCTTGAGGATGGGGTTTTAAAAAGTGCTTCTCCCACAACCTTGCTTCTGTAGAAAATACCACAGTGCTTGATAGAAGTGCTCCAAAATGCTATTGTTTTATGCTAGCATTAGTACGGAGACCACCATAAGCTATCGCTTTGCCTCGTCCTACCCGAAAATAAAGATCGTCGGCTTTTCCTCCCCTTTCATTATGCCTCAGTCCTGAAACTGTGTTTCCAGTATGACCTCAGACTGCTGCCTTGAAATCAGAACATAATAGGAACAGGAGGGAAACAACCATTCAGTGCAATATGTCTGCCCTCTTTTGGTTTAATCTGATCCTGCCTTCCTGCTGTTAATCATTGTCTTGCCATTGCCTCTTGAGACAAATCAAAATTGCCTCAAGTTTGTTTATGTTGTTTGATTCCATTGGGTTTCCAGATACCAGTTGCAAACACTTGCAGGTTTGGGAGTGAAATTACTGTTAGTTCCTCATTTACCCTTAATTCCCTAATCACGGGTTTGTTAATCTTATAACCACATAGGTCTTTTAGTGCTCCTCTCTAATTTTAAGGTCTCAGTAGCTTTCTGATACAGAATTCCCTCTCTCCATTAACTTAGGTTCTTGAGACCTATCCTTTATTGTTGGTTTTTTGTTCTTTTTGGTTTTCTTTTGCATGAGACGGCATTCTTTCATACAGTCTCTTTGGTGATACAAAGAGTAAGAATCCCAGTGCGGGGTCTAAATGCCTTAGTGTCACTTGGTCTACTAACATGCTTTGTTTGCCATTTTGTTAATACCTTGCACTCCTGGAATGCCTTCCAAAGGAAGATATCAGAACTCTGAGCAAGTATGTAATTAAAACGTCACAAAAACATACAATATCATGTTCTCATTATACAGTGTAACTGGAGCACAAGGAGTGTAGCTTGGCTGGGGTGACATGGGAAGTTTTGGGACAGTTGAAACCCCGGACTGGTTCAAATAATGGGCACCAGACTCAACAGGATGATTGATTATTACACCAATGTAATTTCAATAAGTTCTCCAGACTCATACTGCAAACCTCTGCTGGATTCACATCTTGAGTGAATTTCCATATTTGCACATGTTTTTACTTTGCTCCTGGTGATCACAACCATCACAGCCACATAATTATGTCGGCATCCTTCTCCTTCTCTTTTCAGGTCCAGATTTTGGTTTGAGGATTCATTGGGATCAAAGACAGGATGTTCATGTTTGCCTTTGTAGAGTGCATGTGCAGATAGCTTAATGATAAAACAAATGGAGACCTGACAGATTTACCTTTTGAAAATGTCCCCCTGCTATACTTTAGCTGTCTCCAAATATGGCATCTGCTGGGCTAATGGCTAAAATTATGCAAATCCTATTGAATTTGGTTTCATTGGTCTTCATTAATCCAATTTATGATTTCACTATCATCTGTATTTGTAGATATTTTGGACCCTATCTTCTACTTGTGGTAAATGAAGTGACTTAACCATAGATAATGGAGCAATGCTGCAATCACCAGCTAAGAATCTGATCCCTTGTTTCAGATGTTTCTGTGAATGTCTAAGGTCTGTGGTGTCCAACTCTTGTCATGAGCCACACGTGGCTGCATGGCTGGTTGATTGTCACTAGATGGCTTGAACAACAAATATATTTTCAGAATAATGTGGCGAGTTCACTGTGGAAGTATAGTGGCTACTGATTTGGAAGTGGTTGGACACCACAGTTCTAGAAGTTACTTAGTCGCTGCCGCTAGAGCCTTTTGTATGTAGAAATCGAATAAATTTGAATGTGTTCCTTGCAATGATCTCCTCTATCCAAAATTTAAAGGTTTGGACTGGAGGGATTAAAGTATTTAGTAAAGTGAGAATGAAAAGGGTTGCTATGTTATTTAAGCCCAGGGAGGACCATTATGATCCAGCCTTAACCACCTGCATTTCCACCCACTGAGTAACTTCACCATTTACTTATCAAAAACGAGTTATGGAAGTGAGGAGGTAGAGTTCTGTGTCACATTACCAGTCTTCCACTTTAAGTGTGTCTGGTGCCTGGAAGGTTGTAAAAAGCAGGAAGATATGCTTTTGCTAGTATCTCGACAGTTCAATCTTGATGTGGTGGTTCATTCTGTAAACAGACAAGGACAAGTAGTTCAATGCTTTAGCTGTGCTATCCTGTCTTGCTGTCACCTACACAATACAAGTTGCAGGATTATGCTTCTTCCTGCACCCCACCCAATGCTCCCTGCACCGCTGCAAATATTAAGTCCTGAAGTCTTACTAGCCACTTTACCAAGGTCCTGCCGCACATCAGCCTGATGTTGTCTAATGCAGTTGTTCACAACTTTCCAGACCCCTGCACATCTCTTAGGAGTCTGATTTATCTTGTGTATCCCAAGGTTCACCTCATTTTAAAACTACTTTCTCACAAAAATCAGGAATAAGAAAACAGAAGTGCCACAGCATACTCTTCCTGAACAATCGCCAACTTTCTCATTTTAATCATGCACTTACAAAATAAATTCATTGAAATAGTGAGCTTAGCAGGTACTGGACAGAGCAGCATGAGCAAGTCAATGTTTAGATGAAATTTTAGTTAGTATTACATTTGCTAGTGATTTTAACTAGCCGGTGTGAAACTAGGTAACTTCTAGATGTGATGATGCACCCCCGGAAGACTTCTGCATATCCCAGGGGTGCGTATAACATTTGGCTGAGAATCACTGATCTAACATAGGTGTTGGGTACTCTAATGGAATGCCTGCTTGGACCGAGACTGAGCTGAAGGAGGGGTTGAGCCACTGATATGTTCCCATGTAGATTCAGTCTCTACACCTGTTTCTCCTCAGGTAATCTTCCCAGTTATTTTTGTCAGGAAGCCTGTATGCCTTGGGCATATTTCTTCCCTCAAGAGTGCTGATGCTTGAATTCTTGGGCAGCCCCTGTGTGGTGGCTGTTTTCCCCAGAAATGCGAAAGTTAAATGATGACTTGCTAGACAACCCCCTGGTGCATGTGGGAAGGGAGAAATACCGCCTTTGTAGCTTTCTCCCACCCTCTGAATTTGCCTCCGTCAAGATGGAGCATGAGGACCTGTGGATTGGCCCTGGTTATGGAAAGCAGTGTCCCATTCATAGTTCATTGTGCTACTTCACATCTTCTGTACAGAGGTGGTCTTTCTTTTGAGTCCTCTGGCAGCTGGCAGCGAGCAGTTACAGAGGGGCTCTCAGGGCTATCCTACAGCAGGCAACTAAGGAGATATGATAAAACAGCCATTCCTGCAGGAGAGACCCTGGCTCCATGTCAGGGGATGGACTGAACTCAAAGGCATCCTACTGGAGAGCTCAGGATGGGAGGCTGTCCCAACAGGATTGGACTGGAAGAATGCGCTGAGATTGACTGCCCCCCTCGATGATCTGAACCATCCCTGTGTCCTCTGAGGGTAGCACTCACCCTCCCACCCCACAGAGCCAAAATGCAGATTGGCTGAGCCATGAGGCAAAAGCTGTCTGGGCTCTTTCTATTCCAGCAGTTTACCTGACAGCTTAGACAGTTTTACAGGCAGCAGATTGGATTCTCCTGCAGCAACAGGGAGCTCCTGTTGCCAAGAGGAACCTCCTGGTATCTAGGCCTTGATAGCATTTCAGCAGAGCCAAGTGCTTGATGGACAACTGACTACTTACATGGGCTCTTTGCTTTTAAACTAGATCCCACATGCAGCCTGGGTGCAGACCTCCCTGGGAGGGGTCAGGAGCCTTGTTTGCCTACATGAACAAGGGAGCTAGGCTTTTCAGATATACAGTAATTACAGTAGCTTTTCACAATAGCAGCTCCCCCAAGGGTCCCTCTGACTTCTAAGCAATAGCAGTGGGGGCATTGATGGGTCAGGCATTTCTCAGCTTTGCAAAGGAAAGCTTGTACAGATTAATATGTTCTTCTTCCCCAGTAGCCAGAACAAATGGTACTAGTGTCACATCAGGGAGGTGAAGCCTGAGGCAGCTGAGCAGAATGATGGCGAGAGAAGAATGATAGGGAAAATATCACTTAATCACCAGTCAGATCTAGTTAAAATCCCAGGGGACAGCCCACACGGTCAACTCTGTGTTGGAATGAAAAGTATCAGAGAATCCCTTGTGGTGGGAAGTGAAAAAAGTCCAGATCCAAGAGAAATCCCAGGCTCAGCTCCAAAGGGAGGGAAATGTCAAGAGGAAAGAAACGTGTGAAGATAAAACCTTCAGATAACCTTTCTTTGGCAGGCCAGCTACTGAAGCGTCAGACACACTGGCACAAATGACAGTTACGGGTACCTCAGGAGAGAAATGCATGACAACATCACAGAAGTGTTAGCAGGGAAAAGCACAATACTACAGCGACTGAGCGGCCAACAAGCAGATGCAATGTGAACAGACTCAGCGTGGGCATTGTTGGCCTGCTGACCCTCCTGGGAGAGATAGTGAGTTAGAAAAGAGTTGTGCAGAATGTTCTGTGCTTTATAAACTTCTCCTGTTAAAGAAGCGCAGGTTCTCGAGGCAAGTAAATATGGAACAGTAGCATGAAACGGGGAGTTAAATGCTTAGATTGTTAGCATTTAACTAGTGTCACTGTGTCATTGTACCAAATTCAAGTCACACTGGTGAGAAATAGTCTGTAGCTTCACAGATAACAGGTAGTCCAGTAGCACCTTAAAGACTAACATATTTATTAGGTAATGAGCTTTCATGGTAAGACCCACTTCTTCAGATTATTGAACCGACGATTAGAATCCAGGGTTTATATAGCAGGAAGATGGGTGTATATGTGGAAGGAGGCAAAAAAAAAAATGTGGGGAGAGGGACCTGTCACTGACAGGACCAGCAGATGAAGCAAATTAAGTTAAGCAGGATGGGTGCCATTCCAGCAAATATCAAAGGTGGGAAAATTGCCCTGTAATACGTAAGATAATTGAGATCTCTGCTAAGCTGTAATTTGAAAGTGTCAAATTTGCAAATGTATCCAATTTGGATGTCTCCCTCTGCAATCTTTTGGTAAAATCCTTTTGTAAAAGAATGGTTGATTTTAAATCCATTATTGTATGTCCCAGTAGGTTAAATTGTTCTCCTACAGGTTTATGTGTATTCCAGTTCCTGGTGTTAGATTTATGTCCACCCATTCTTTGGTGCAGACACTATCTGGTTTGTCCAATATCCATGGCAGAGGGGCCTTGTGGGCACATGGTGGTGTATCTCACATCAGTGGATGTGCAGGAATATGAGACCCTGATGGTGTGGCTAAGGTGGTTAGGTCTAGTGATGATGTCAGTGATATAGCTATGTGGAGAGAGTTGGCAGTGGGGTTTGTGGCATGGACAGATTCCTGGGTTAGTGTTTCTGTGGCATGGTGTGTGGCTGTTGGTTGGTATTGTCTTGAGGTTGGGTGACTGCCTGTAGGAGAGGACAGGCCTGTCACACAAAGTCTCTGAGAGTGTGAGATCATGTTCCCTTATAGGTTGTATAGATTGTAGGTTGTCATGGATGTGCTGGAGAGCTTTAACCTGAGGGCTACAGGTGACGACAAGTGGTGTTCTGTTATGAAATTGTTAGTCTTTAAGGTGCTAAAGGACTCCTTGTTGGTGGTGAGAAACAGGGCAAGGAAGCCACAATATGCTTCTGGTTATTCTCTGAAAATGTACACCTAACTGTCCACAGAAGTAAACTTTTGTCAGACCATGTTGTCTAACCAACAGTCATAAAAGCACCTTCCTGAGACATTCCAGTCATGGTATCACCCCAAAAACACTGGTTCAAAGATGAGTGGTTCTTTAAAACCACTCTCTACAAATAAGCAGATTCTTCTGATCACAGAGGACCAGCCACTCACCCAGGTCACTATATAATCCAGATCTTATCCAAAATAATCACATGGTTGCCAACCCTTTAATATCTAATATCTAAAGTTTTATTTATAAAAAGGAGGGAAGGAGAGAGTTAAGTGGTTGTAGGGATCAAATGTGTACAATAATTGCAAAGGCTTGTAGCAATGATGGAATAAATGGCTGGCTTAAGTCAAGTCTCAAGCTGCATCCAGAGCACTGGAAGGACCTCAGTCCCTTTGTTTAGGATGCTCCCACACTCCAGAGGTTTGAGCAGAAAAGAGGCTGGATCAGGCAAAAGAGAAAACTGAGGTGTTTCCAGGGCTTTTTTATAGCTTTTGTCATGATGGGGGGTATCTCATTGTTCTTACTGTGGAAAATTACAGTCAGAAGATGGCGCATCACCCATACCACGGATGGAATGTGCACAGGAAAGTCCCCTCCGTGTAGATGGGCATTTCTCATGGTCATTGTCACTAAAGTGTTCCTTGTTGAGCTACTTAATTTGAACAGTCTCTCCAAGCTATGCTGACTAAAAACTTTGTGGGCATTACTCCAGGAGCAAACATTTGAAATACAGGCACAAAGTTAATATTTATGTCTTCAGGTATGAAAATGATACTTGCTTGCAAATGGCATAATTATATTCAGTAAATCATAACCCTTCCATAGACACCCTACCTGACAACCTTTGTAAAAGATTTGTTGTGAATATATAATAGTGGTTGCAACCATGATTTATGTGGTCACATTTTAATCAAGTAGCATCACAGCTAAATATCTCTTGTCTGGCACCCTCAGGACCTGATCGGTGCTGAACAATAGAATTTGCTGGACCATGGGAGGTCAAAATTGTCTTGCAGTATTACCAACACTTCCACTTCTTTCTGGGCTCTTAGAAGACATTTAGAGGTAAATTAGAGCACAGAACACTGAGAGCCAGGACTAGTGGCTGTAAACAAACCTTGAGACCGTGGGAAACTTGGCCACACCCATGGTAAATTGATATCTGGCTAATTAAAACATGCTGGATTACAGATGTTGCTGGATGAGAATGTTCTGGATTACAGAGGTTCAACCTGTAGTTTGAAGTCTGGACTAAAGCTGGAAAGCCTTCTGCTTTGATTTTTTCCCCCTTTCTTTCTGATGCTTGTCATGTGCATAAGGGGTGACTGCTAGAACAGTAATCAAGGCCCTGCAGAACAAAGCCCATGGTCTGGAGTTGCTGTGGAAAATTGTAGCACATCTTGATTTGTCTGGTTTGGTGTAGGCTCTTACACCACTCTTTGCAGCATGATATCAGGGTGCCTGCCAGCTGAGCATAATGCAAGATGACTAACGTCTGTCATGCATAACTTCTCTCTCTCATTCTGTGCCCCCGGGGAGAATAGTGTGTGTACAATGCTCTGTCCTTGATAAGATTTTCTAGTTGGGGAACTGAGTTAGTGTTCATTGCTATTATGTGTTTGTGTCCGAGATGGGATGGAGCCATGCATCTTGTCCTGGGAGTGGTAGGAGGTGATGTGTGTGGTGGCCTTCTGTGCTTCTGTGAATTTGTTTCTATCTGAGACTGGCCCTGGAGAAAGCTCTGTCATTTGTGCAGGAGTTACCCTGTGCTAGGAAGTTGTGTAGCTTGACAAGTGAATGTCTCACAGTGCTCACCCTAGAGCTTTAAGCTCTCTTCAATATCCTGTGTCCAGGCCGTTGAGCACCTTCATGATCAGAACTAAGCCCTTGAACTGGACTCAGTGCTGTGCAGGCAGCCCATTGACAGAGAGGATGGCAGGTTTGCTGCAGTGTTCTGTACTCTGTCCCAGGCAGACAGCTAGCTGAAGGCACACCACAGTGAGTGGGCTGCCTTTAAGTACAAAGCTGGTACTTGGAAGGTGTTGTCAACTTAAAATATCTCAGACTGTTTAAAATGCGTGACTCCAAAATATCTCGCTTCCTGGTGTGAAGCTCTGTGTGTCTTGCTCCTCATGCAAAAGGGTTCAGGGTCAGGTGCTAAATTACTAAGCTGAATGCTTCAAAATAAGAAATCCCACAAAGTAAAGACAATTCCAAAGGACATAGATTCTAATGCACATTAAATGCAAACGCCTGCCAAAAGGCAGATGATATTTCAATAATTGCAATTGTATTTTCCCAGATGGCTGCACAAGGGAAATTCTGGACTCTTTCCAGTTACATTAAAGGTTTTTAAATCAGTTTCAATCCTTTATCTTCCCCCTCTTCCTCTTCTCCCCCAGCCTTGATCTGTCTTGCACACATCGCTCTTTGCCAGAAAAAACCAAAACCCTCTGCTGTCTTCAATGCCCAAACTAACAGATCAGACTGCTCCGCGGGCAATAGAAATGTCAGTTGGACCACAGGCTGGTGCTGCTGACCAAGGTGCTTAATGCCTGCCTGCCTTTGGCTCACATCTATTTGAGGGTAGGAAGCGTCAGACCACAGGCTGTGCCATTGAAGTGAGTACTAATGGAAGCAATGAAGCTCCTGGGAATGTGGCTGTGCTTCATATAAAAGATTCAAAAAGCTTATATGTGAAATGACAAGGAAATAAGCGTCTGAACTTCAGAGCCAGCAATAGGGCATATTAATTGTGCCCTCGACACTCCTGATTTTTAAACTGTAACCAGAAATGCTCTGCGTATGTGTGTGTGGGGAGAGGGGTGTCAAAACACCCCAAGCTAATGAATTAAAAAACCTGCTCTTCCAATGAAAAGAGATGCTTTGACGGTGTATTGAGTAGCCTTTTAACCGCTTACCATCAAGCATGCTGGCAGCTGATATTTACTGGTTGAAGATGCAATTTCTCAACAAGGGCTCATTCGGAATGCTTTGCAAGTTGTGTGTCCCTGCCCTGATGTCTCTGATGGAGCAGCGTGCAGTCCACCTGCCATAGAGATTTTGGGCAGAACCATGCAAATGGATTTTTCGGTCTGTTGGCAATTTGCCAGCGTGTTCTGGGTCTGGGAATAATGCAACAATCAGCAAAGAAGAATACTGGAATTCACATCTAAAAGTAACATTGGGTGGATGTAGCTAAGCAGTTCTTAGAGATGTGGTTTTAAATAATGGGCAGGGGACAACCAACCAACCATGCCTCCTTTTGAATTGTTCTTATCTTTCAAAGTGCAGAGTAACTGGAGAGTATAACAACTAAAGTTCATCAATAATCTCACTCGGCGAACTACAAAAGTGCATAATTTTGTTGTTGTTGTTGTTCTTGCATTAAGTCTTAAGTGGTCCAGGTGGTAATCTGCAATGGACTAACATGCATCAGGTCCAGCGTGTCAAAAGGAAATCTGTTTGGCTTAAGTCACAGGCACATCTCTGTGCAGGACAGCCAAGGAATACAGTTGCCCTCTGTTAATTTGGTGAAGTGTGTTTTCCCTGAGCTGCTGGGTAAGACGTGAATCTCAGTGAATTCTGGCTCATTGGATGAGGATGCAGGTTGTAATCTGTGACCAGAAGGCGATTTCAAACCCTATGGCTGCGTCTACACGTGCACGCTACTTCGAAGTAGCGGCAGTAACTTCGAAATAGCGCCCGTCACGTCTACACGTCTTGGGCGCTATTTCGAAGTTGAAATCGACGTTAGGCGGCGAGACGTCGAAGTCGCTAACCCCATGAGCGGATGGGAATAGCGCCCTACTTCGACGTTCAACATCGAAGTAGGGACGTGTAGACGATCCGCGTCCCGCAACATCGAAATAGAGGGGTCCTCCATGGCGGCCATCAGCTGGGGGGTTGAGAGATACTCTCTCTCCAGCCCTTGCGGGGCTCTGTGGTCACCATGGTCAGCAGCCCTTAGCCCAGGGCTTCTGGCTGCTGCTGCTGCAGCTGGGGGTCCGTGCTGCATATACAGGGTCTGCAACTAGTTGTTGGCTCTGTGTATCTTGCACTGTTTAATGAAAGTGTGTCTGGGAGGGGCCCTTTAAGGGAGCGACTTGCTGTTGAGTCCGCCCCGTGACCCTGTCTGCAGCTGTGCCTGGCTCCCTTATTTCGATGTGTGCTACTTTGGCGTGTAGACGTTCCCTCGCTGTGCCTATTTCGATGTTGGGCTGAGCAACGTCGAAGTTGAACATCGACGTTGCCAGCCCTGGAGGACGTGTAGACGTTATTCATCGAAATAGACTATTTCGATGTCGCAACATCGAAATAAGCTATTTCGAAGTTGGGTGCACGTGTAGACGTAGCCTATTTGTACAAGAGGAACTATTGGCTGTTGGACAGATGGAGGTGTGAGTACCACTCAAGCTGCTGTTGGTTTAATAACAATTCACTCAGCCTTTCTTTAATCCTCCTGTTCAAGCAGCCAGCTGATCCCACCCTTGTGCATATGTGGAAGAAGCAATGCTGGAAGTGTAAACATAGCAGGCAAGCACAGCTGGGGTGCTGTGATCTCTTGGCATTTCTAGCCTGTCATGGGAGCGTTTAAGATATGGGGATCTTTATTGCTCTTTCAAAAGTGATGTGAGTTTTGATACGTTTATTAAGATGGTAGCCACGAGTTCTGTATTGCACTCTGACGTTGGGGGCTCATGGTCTCTTAATCTTTATTCAAGTGCCTAAAGAAGGGTACATCTGCATGCCAAAGACTATATGGGCATAGCTATCTTGCCTTAGCTAAGAAGGCATAACCCTGAAGTATAGACACACCCTGCGCTCATGGAAGGAGTTTCCCCATCTGTGAAGCACCTCCCTGAGTGTGCTGACTGAAGCATTCTTCTGTTGACCTAGCTACTTCAACGTTGGGGCTTAGGTTGACATACCAGTGTTGGGTTTTGCACAGCCTGTCCCTTGTATGCTGATGTAGTTCATGTCTAGACCAGACTTAAATGTGCCTTTTAGGTATTTTTTGGTGGGGCTGAGCACCTGGTAAACCCTTCTGAGCTTGCTGGGCCTGTGGTTCTCAGTATCACCTCAACATCCATGACTGAATATGGATTTTGGAATTTAACTGTAAATAGGCTCTTATTTCCTGGGATTAAATGGAACCTGTGATACAAAACACATTCCTAAAGAGACAACAACAAGGAGTCTGGTGGCACTTTAAAGGCTAACAAACTTATTAGGGTGGTAGGGCATAAGCTTTCATGAGAAACCACTCACCTCCTCAGGTGCTAAAGGGAAAGAAAACGGGGATAGAGACGGGAGTGTGACACTGGAGTAGATGTGGCTCATGTCCAATAGAGATGAGAAGGTGGAAGAACCTGAATGGGAAATTACCTATTGTAATGTGACTACCACTCCAAGGGTCTCTTTAGGCCTTGGTTCAGGGCGTCAGATTTACATATAAATTCCAGCTCAGCAGTTTCTCCTTGATGTCCATTTTTGAAATTTCTTTGCTTGAGAATGGCAACTTGTAAATCAGAAACTGTATGTGTGTAGGAAGGCTGAAGTGCTCTCCCACTGGGTTTTGAATGTTACGGTTCTCAATGGCCGATTTGTGTCCATGTATTGTTTTGTGTAAGACCGTCTGGTCTCTTCAATGTACATGGCAGAGGGGCATTCTTGGCACATTATGGCAGAGATCATGTTAGATGTACACATGAACGAGACTTTGACGGAAAGGCTGATGTGGTTAGGTCCTGTGATGGTGTCACTAGAGTAATTGTGTGGA
Source organism: Carettochelys insculpta (assembly GCF_033958435.1). Lineage (NCBI taxonomy): Eukaryota > Metazoa > Chordata > Testudines > Carettochelyidae > Carettochelys > Carettochelys insculpta. Next base: position 3,339,310 of record NC_134144.1, on the reverse strand, counting down.
CAGAGCTGGCCGTGGTCTTTGTTGCAGGGATAGGTCCCTGGGTTAGTGTTTCTGTTGAGGGGTGTGAGGTTGGTGATGAGTACGTGTTTCAGGTTGGGGGGCTGTCTGTAAGACTCCCAAGGTCTCCAAGAGAGGGAGGATCACCATCTATGATAGGTTATAGATCCTTGATGATGTGTTGGAGAGGTTTTAATTGGGGGTCTTCCCAGAAGGGACTACAGAGGGAGCTTTATTAACATACTGATTGGTACCACTATAGCATGATTTGTCAAGCCTGCTGCCTCAGACAGTGGTTTGGAACTTGGAAACCATATTGTAGCTTTCCTCATTGTCTTGGCTTCTGTACTTTCTATCTTTTTAAGGTGAGCTGTTTTTATTAGGATGCCAAGCCTGGGGAAATCCAGTCCTCCTAGGATTTCATCAAGGTCTCACATCAGTTAGCCTAACTGACTCCAGGTTTCATTTTCTTAATGAGACTGGCTAGTGTATTGCTAAAAACAAACCCTGAAACTCTTTAGCAGTCTTCTGAGATTTAAAATAGAAAATTAAGTCATAGCTTCCTTCAAAAAGGGGCGACAATATGCCGTATAAATCAATACTGCCCTGAAGACCTTTGTAACCTGCTGTGCAAGAAAATACTGTGCCAAATACTTCCTGCACTATTTCCCATCCTATATCTGACAATCACGTATCGTCGACTAGGCTGTCCTCTCAGGCGCTGAGCAGATTCCTTTAAGGACCAGGAAATGAAACAGACACATTCATAGAGACTGAACAGAAGGTGTTTTCCAGATGCACAGGAACAGATGGCTTTGAGTTGTCTTCCTTTCTAAAGACAGAGGGAAAACATCAGCGCTATAGCTGACCACCAGCCACCACATGCAATAAGAACAGAGGTACATTACGGGCCTGCCTGGAGGAAGTTAAGACTGGATGGCTAAATTTAGTGCAATCTGTGGCTTGCTTTTAGGTTCAATTAACAAGGAGGCTTGTTCTGAACTGGCCCAGTGCTTCCTTATGGCACACAGTGGCCCCGGAACAACCTGCACATTTCTCAGTAGTTAAATACAACTGGATGAGCTGGGCATTTCCGTCTCCAGACAAGCCCACTTATTCTTTCCTGTGATAACAAAAAATGGGTGGGAGAAAGAGCAGCTACCCTACAGGCAAAATCTAATATAAAAAATTCCCTGAGAAACAGGAAGCCCCCTGGCAGGACTGATTAGCTCAGAGAAGACTTCAGAAGGGGAGTTGAGGTTGTAGTAACCAAGGCAGCTAGTTCTTTGTCAATGGAAGCCAATGAATAGCATAGTGCTGCACATGCTGAGGTTTTGGAGGACATTATGAATTCTTAAATTATGTCTCATCTTCCTTTCGAGGGGAGAGTTACTCTCCTTCATGGAATAACATTTTCCAAGACCAGGTCTAGACTAGAGGACAAAATCGAGGTGAGATATGCAACTCCAGCTATGTGCATTGTATAGCTGGAGTCGATGTGCCTTTCGTCAATTTTCTGCACTGCCCCCCAGAGTAGGAGGTCGAGAGAAGAAACTCTCCCATCAACTTCCCTGACTCCTCACAACTGCAAGGAGTACCAGGATCGACAGCAGCGCTCTGAGCGTTTGATTTATCATGGTTGTACTAGGTGCAGAAGGTTGGCCACCAGTGCGTTGACCAGGTGGAAGTATATACAAGCCCTAAGAGACTTACACTGCAGAACTAAAGCCAATGGACAATATGCCCTGGTACGCTACACTTCTAAAGTCATTTTTGTGGACGAGTTTCTTAGTGTCTTCTGGAAGGATAGTTGCAAAGCTCCATCCAGTATACTCAAAAAGCAGCTTCCATCTTTTGTGTTTAAAATTGTCTTTACTCTTGCTGAGCATATTTTGTCTGTCTCCAGTGCTGCATCCTCTTCCATGCACCTCAGAATGGAAATTCTGCTATGTTACATGATGCACAAACTTCACAGAGGCACGGACGGCTTTGATGTAAAGTCAATGGGCTTTAGTTTGGCGTTTAGATGAAATTAATTGCTAGCACCGAGACCCTTAGGCCTTTATTTAAAGTCTACAATGAACTGTAAATGGGGTGACTGTCGTTTTCTGTGTTTACAGCATTTATCAATACCTTGTGTACTACAAAAGCCAGCTCTACTTTTCAGAGTCACCGAAACACAAATTAACCTTTAAATGTAGAAAGCATAGTAAAGTAATAGGACAATTATTATTGGACTAATTACAATATTCTAATTATTGTGGGTTTGGGTCTGGCCTTTAGATTATATCTTTGTCTAAACCTGAATAGAATAACTGCTGAGTCAAACAAGATGCGCTCTGTGTTCTTCTTGGTTGTCACTGCTTAATTATGGTTTTTTTCGCCCACTACAGCAGGATGAGAAAACAGTCTAGAAAACTGGAAACTTTTGATGGCTGTTTTACTAGTTCTTAATAGTCTCACAGTAGAGGTGCAAATCAGTAAAGGAAGGAGAGAACTACCAAAGCAAACACAATACGTCAAATTGAGGCCTTAGGCCCTTCGTGGGTGGCTGAGAAGTTAGCTCGTTAGCACTGCAGGGGGAGTGGGCCAATATTCACAGAGTCTGTACCCCATGCAGGCTACTCTTGGGCAGTGTTGCCTGTAAGCTGAGCACTTGGGCAGCTGCCTGGGAGAGATTCAGGTGCCACTCAGCCAATTGTCAGAGTGGCCATAGCTGGCAGCATGTATATCTATAGGTAGTGCAGATCTGCACATGTCTTGGTGCACAGAATGACATTTATTCCATCCATGGATGGAAAAAAATTAGAGGGACTATACCTCTAGGCTTGGAGCCTCACTCCTGCTCCTTGTCTCCTTCCATGGGGAGCAGATGACCTCAGCAGCTACTAATGGCTTCTAGGAGCAGCTCACAAAAGTAGTCCTGTGCAGTTCCTCTGTGAGTTGCCTCTCTTTCGGCCCAGTACAGTTAAAAGTTTTGGGTGACTCCTTGCATTGCTTGCAATGAAACCGAAGGCTCAGCTCCAAGCTGTCTGTGTTCCATTAGACATTATCACAAGTGTGTGCAGTCTGCGGACACAGACAAAAGCTGCCGTTTGTAGTGGGAGAAAAGCTACCAGTTGGTGCTTGGTGGCAAAAAACTGCAGCTTCCTGTGTGGATGTAGCTTGAGGCCTTAATTTCAGGCTATCTTTGTGGGTGTCCAAAATGCATTCAACAACATGAGGCATGTAGCTTGAAACCCTACATAGCTCTGAAACTTAACAGACAGAAGGGTAATACAAATAAATAGAGCTTAAAATCGTGGATGCTGATGACAAAGAGAGATCCAGGAGTGGGACGAGAGAGATGCTGATGACAATAGAGTTCATGGCAGAGCCGTATGAGCAGCACTCAGATGAACACACAGTAAAATGAAGTAATGTGATGTGTGTGCTTTGATGGGTTGCAGTTTCTTGAGTTCCCAGTCCTGGACAGAGTTCTTCATGGCCGGGTCCCTTTGCCCACGCAGCATCCTTGTGGTTCTTTGCATGCACGTGGGACCCATACCGTGTCCCTTCAGGAATGTGGCCCCGGCCAAATTTAGCATTGACTTAGAGCCTCACCCAAGTCCACCAGAGTTTGTGACAAGACTTCCACTGAGCTCCTTGAGCTTTGACACAGATATCTGACCTGGAAGCAGACAGCAGGATGAAATTAGGATTCCAGTGTGCTCTGCACTGTACATATTCTATGAGCAATAAAATATGGGACAGTTCCTGCTCCAAAGAGCTTGTGGACTAAACTGGTATAGAATCAGAGAGGAACCAAAGTGATAGGTGACTCGACCAAGGTGCCCCCAGCAGAGCCTGGATTAGAACTGGTTTCTTTGGTTCCCAGTTCACTGCCAGTTTAAACCATTTTGCCTCTTCAGTTCTTGTCTCCACCTGTTCCAGCTCATAGTTAAATTCAAGTATCCAGCACAGTTGCTCACCAGAATGAAAATAGGTCTGAGAGACTGAAGGAATATCACAACAAAGAATGTTGAGGTGCTTGAGTTAAAAGTGAAAACTCTCCCGACAATGAGGGACTCCACAATGCGGTGCAGGCCCAGTGCAATAACCCTTTGGTCTTGTGTGGAGTTCTATATAAACCAGCCAACTCTGCTGGTCTTATTGCCACTGGTAGTCCACTGGAAGCTTGGCTTGCTCTTATTTATAAGCCCAGAATAGACATCTGTGTATTTATATGGCATACACATCCAGGGGTAAGCCCGCTGAATGTAATAATGGGGAAATAACAGAAAGTGAGCTGAGTGATTAATAAGACATGGCGAGTTCTCTAATTAAAACCTGAACAAGTACTAATAAACAGCTGAAGATTCTGGGGATCAAAGCCCATGAAAAGGCTTCGAAATGAATGATTTTGGAAAGAACTGCATTTGGCTGTATTCCGGATTGATTCTCAAGAAGAATTTTGGGACGGGGAGTTCGGAGGAGGGAGGATCCATTTTGAAATTAATTATCAGCTCTGTTACTTAAAACTTGCAAGATTCTTAGCTGTGGTGTTTACTAGGCTTTCTTCAGATAGGTCAGCATGAATGTATGAAGTCAAAAACTTCAAATGACTTTATTCCACCTCATATGCTTAAATCGTATGTCTAAGCTTATTCTCAGATCCAGAATTGGAGCGACACATACCTGTCTAGTTCATTCAAGGATGTGATAGGAGGTCACCCAGCCTTGGCCAGGTTCACTGATGGCACGAATAGGGGCATCTCATTGATTTCAGTGGACTTGGATTTTGCTTCATGGATAGTGAATTTAGCCTTTAATCTTGGTATGTGAAGCAGGCCTCAATACTGAGTCCAAACACACTCTTCTCTGTGTGTGTAAAATTTCCCCCCTAGGGCCATAACCTGGCACCCCGATACCTTCTGACATCCAATATTGCCTAAGCTGTAGTCACATCCCTACTGGAATGAAGTATAGTGGGTCAGACTCAGCTGTAGCTCTCTGCAAAGAATGCCGTGCTCTAATCACAGCTTTATTCCAGGGCTTGTCTGATCTCGTGTGCAAATCTGGGCTGCTTCTAATGCAATGTTATAGGATAGAATAAGGAACTGCTTGGGGTCTGGTGGCAGCAGGCTGCAGCAGTCAATATGCCAAAGACTGTTTACAAAGAAGTAGTTCATGTACACAAAAGGCCAAGTCTAGTTTTCTTTGCACTCCAAATGTGTGTGGGGAGGAGACGTGTGGCCTGTTCCCAGCTCTGTCTCTGAGCTGCTGTGAACAGAACTGGTAGGGATACTGTTTGGTGAGAAAATGCCAAGTCATCGAACCCAGAACATTTTGATGATCCTCTGTTGATTCCTCGAGGGTTTGTCAGAGGGGCCACTCCACGAGGGTTAGGCCTGGCTTCCTAGAGGTTCGATAGGGAGCTCAGACCACAAGGATCAGGTGACCTGAACAGTACCTCCCTACAGAGCTTCAGACTTCCTTCCACGTGCTGCGAAACAGCTCTTGAATGGACAAAAATCATGTCCACAGCTGGCCGGCTCCTGGAGCACGGGTCTCATTTTAGGAACCCCACACATCAACGTCTCCACAATGCAACTCTTCTGGCATTATGGCTGGCGGGAAATTTAGAAAAAAGTGGGTTTGCTCTGATTACGGTGAAATCAGCATTCAAGAGGCCAAATTTCTTGTAATCTGGAAATCCCAAGCTTGGCTGGCCTGGGGCAAGTCACTTCTTGCCCCTTGCCTCTCTGTCTGTCTTGTTTACTGAGCCTGTGAACTGTCCAGGGCAGGGGCTGTCTGACTGGCTGAATCCCGGCACCATGGGACTCTCCAGCAAGGCTGACAGCCACTGAGGGCCCGAGGACAAAGTGGGAGGGGGGGCCGTCTCTGTGCCCTGGAAGGGGCGGGGCCAAGGGCAGAAGGGGCGGGGCCAAGGGGCAGTCAGCCCTTAGTGCCACCGAGACCATGGTGCTGGCCACTTTCCTTAACAGCCTCATGGCAAGAAGCAACAGTGAGTCACTGGCACTTCAAAGGGGCCCAAAGCTCCAGCTGTTGGTAGCAGTGGTGGCATCTGGAGCTCTGGGCCCTTTAGAAAGGCTGGGTTCTGAGGCAACTGGCCTATTTGCCCCACCCCGTTGGCAGGCCTGGGACTCCCCTCTTGCTTGGTGTAACTGTCAGACACATAAAGAGATTACAAGGAGCATTCTTCCTTCTCCTGCTTACAGGCCCATTTGTCTCCATGTCAATTATACCCCGCTTGGGAGTTCCTGCAGCTTTAGCACCAGAGTCACTCCCCTACACACGTTCTGGGTGAGGAGACCGATCGGACCAGCTCTTCCTGTAGCCTTGAGATAGGAGAATCATCTTGCAACCGCAGCCATTGGTGATCCAATTTTCCTTCTCCCTGTGGATGGGTCTGTAATGGATGAGGGTGACAGGAGTCATGGTAACCTTCAGAGGTGGAGATCTAATCTTCCAGCCTGATGAGTGACATGCCTGTTTCAGGGATAGTCGGCTTCAAAAGGCAGCCATGCTCGCATCCTCCCTGGCTGAACAACATCCACTCATAGTGCTCAACCCCCTGTTCCTTTTGAAAACGATTTGCAAACACTTAGGCTTTTATGAGCCCGTGTTGTGTCTGAACCATAATGCATACATACTCCCTTCTATGGGTTGCTTGTAAATCATTCACCTTCCCTATTGCTTTGCATATGGACCATTCAAATTGCCATCAACACCAAGATGTGGGGTGGTCTCTTTGTGCTGATCTGGATGAATTCTAAGCCCACACAAAGGTTTTTGAGATATTCATGCAAATGCTCATGGGAAAATACCCACAAAGTCTTCCTGGCCAGCTTACCTTCCAACTCTCTTCCATAGAAAAATTGACTTGTGTAAATATCCAGTGTGAACAAAAGAGAGTCAGGGAAAGAAGCTGCGAGTTCATGTAATTGTTTGTTTGGTCAAATCAGTGTTTGTAAAGTCTTCTTTGCAGTGTTCCCCTAGCTCCTATTGTGACTTTGAGAAAAGCTGGTGGAATAACATTGGTGGACTACTCAAGTTAGGGGGTTTGTTGACCTAATGAATTATATGTACATTAACGAAGGGTCCTGTGTTACCTTATAGACTAACAGAAAAGTTTTGAGCATGAGCTTTCGTGAGCACAGACTCACTTCATCAGATGCTGTGCTCACGAAAGCTCATGCTCAAAACTTTTCTGTTAGTCTATAAGGTGCCACAGGACCCTTCATTGCTGTTACAGATCCAGACTAACACGGCTACCCCTCCGATATATGTACATTGCAACTATTAGAAAATCCATTTGGCTCCATTTTAAACAGAGGCTGACTTCTTGACTAATTTTCTTGCTACCACATTGCCGCATGACAAAGAGCTATAAATATAGACATGTGGGCCCCAGTCCTGGTAGATGGAAAATGCATTCTGTGTTGAATTGCAGGATATATATATATATAATATATATTCTGGATGCATATATTTGAGAGAAACTTTGATTTCTCACTACCAGACTGACTAGGTAAATCTAACTGAAGGCATAGTCATAAAATATTCACAGCGGTATATCTGGGTCATTCTAAGCAGAATTAATTCAATGACATATGCTCATCTTGAGCAGAATGAACATGTGCCTTTGCCATAGTGGAAGAATATTCCAAGTACGTGTGATCACGATTCTGTTGCGTAGGTTGATTTCAGCCTACTGACATACAGGCTGGAAGACTGAATTGCTTGCTAAGGGATCAAGGAAGAAGCTTTCATTTTACGGGCTAAAATACCTCAGGCCTAGGATTGCTTTAGAATGGGCACCTGGGGAAATGTGCCACGTGGTGTAGGTGAAAGGACAAAGGTTTAAACAACTTGCTGAAATTCACAACAATCTTAATGCCAAGCATGACGCTGGGAACAGGGCTTAAAATGCTCCAAGGGAATAAAATGATGAATGCAGCCACTCAAGCGCTCAGAAGCTGAGGAGCTTGGTCTGGTGTCCCAGGCAGTGTAACAAGGGCAAAACTTCCCCTCAGCCAGGGGTGGGGCAAGGGTGTTGTAGCCCTGCAGTTAAGATAACATGACTGTGTTCACCACAGGGAAGTGCAGCCTAATGGCCAGAGTTGGCAGGACTATTCTCTGTGGCAGGGAAGTGCGAACATACAACATAACAGCCTCAGTGGCTCAGACGACAGGTCCGTCTAGCCCAGTATGCCGTCTTCAGACGGAGGCCAATGAATGGCCCAGAGGGAGTGAACAGAACAGGGAAGCACCTGAGCGATCCCTTTCCTGACATCCATTTCCAGCCTCTGACAAACAGAGGCTGGGGACACCATTCCTACCCCTGCCAGCTAAGAGCCATGGATAGACCTAACCTCCATGATTTATCTAGTTCTTTTTTTAACCCTTTTAAAGTCTCGGCCTTCACAACCTTCTCTGGCAAGGAGTTCCACAGGCCTACTGTGCCCTGTGGGAAGAAGATCTTCCTTTTGTTAGTGTTAAACTGGCTACCCAATGGCCAAAGTCCATAGAAGGATGTTAAGTGGGCCACCCCCAAAAGGAGGGCAGCCATGGAGGGGGACCCCAATCCTCCTTGCTCCATCCAATGCCAGCCCAGAGCTCTGTCAGTGGCAAAAGGGTTCACCATGAGGCCAATGGGTAATCCACCTGCACCATGCTGACTGCTGTACAGGGACAATGGCTAGATCCTTCCCAGGCTAGTTTCTGCCATGACTCCTGTAGCTGAAGCTGTGTGTCTCAGGGTCTCAGGGTATTTCAGGCAGTGACTACAATCTCCCTAGGGCATCCGTGGGTGCCTGCCTGGACCTCCGCATCTCCTGCTTCCTCAGTCTGGATACTTGGCTGGAGCCAGCAAAGTGCATCCTTCCTCCTTGGCGGTTAGCCAGAGTAAGCAGGCTGCTTCTTTTATACCACAGCAGCAGCTGGAGCATGCCCAGCTGGGCTGAGGGGCGTGGCTTCTGCTGCTGAAAGCACTTCTCTAACCCTTTCTGTTACTGTGTGGGGGGCCAGAACACCCCATCACAAGGTATCTTAGAACTAGCTTGAGATGGTGCATTACTGGACATGAAAGCTGCGTCTACACGTGCACACTACTTCGAAGTAGCGGCACCAACTTCAAAATAGTGCCCGTCGTGTCTACACGCGTCGGGCGCTATTTCGAAGTTAACTTCGACGTTAGGCGGCGAGACGTCGAAGTCGCTAACCTCATGAGGAGATAGGAATAGCGCCCTACTTCGACGTTCAACGTCGAAGTAGGGACCGTGTAGACGATCCGCGTCCCGCAACGTCGAAATTGCTGGGTCCTCCATGGCGGCCATCAGCTGGGGGGTTGAGAGATGCTCTCTCTCCAGCCCCTGCGGGGCTCTATGGTCACCGTGGGCAGCAGCCCTTAGCCCAGGGCTTCTGGCTGCTTCTGCGGCAGCTGGGGATCTATGCTGCAGGCACAGGGTCTGCAACCAGTTGTAGGCTCTGTGTATCTTGTGTTGTTTAGTGCAACTGTGTCTGGGAGGGGCCCTTTAAGGGAGCGGCTTGCTGTTGAGTCCGCCCTGTGACCCTGTCTGCAGCTGTGCCTGGCATCCCTATTTCGATGTGTGCTACTTTGACGTGTAGACGTTCCCTCACTGCGCCTATTTCGATGTTGGGCTGAGCAACGTCGAAGTTGAACATCGACGTTGCTGGCCCTGGAGGACGTGTAGACGTTATTCATCGAAATAGACTATTTCGATGTTGCAACATCGAAATAAGCTATTTCGATGTTGGCTGCACGTGTAGACGTAGCCGAAAAGAGAAAGTTCGTGGCTCTAACAACAGTCTCTTCTGTGCTAGGCACTTGAGGCAGTGGATCAGTGGGTGGTGCTGGTGGATGCAATCCAACCTTTTGTTTTCCTCCCTTCTGCACTGTGCCCATCGGTAATGGCCGATTACAGAGGCAGTGATATGTTCCAAATTATTCATGTCCTATTTCCCTAGGGTTCAGTGACACCCTCCGGGTTTCCCTTTGGATGTCGTCCCAAGCTCCAAATGCTGCTGACCGACCCTCATGTGCGGAAAACCTGTAAGCGGATTAGTTTTACTGTGAGCTTCGGGGCCTGAGAGGCCTTTCGTGGGTGGGAGTTTGGTGTTCAGTGCTTAGATTGTCTTGACGCTTTGGGAATAGACAGAGTAGTTGCAGCTTCCTCCGTGAGTGCCTTTAACTTAACTAGTTCTAGGGCTCCTTTCCTCTTCTGTCTGAGGAAACATATGGACCTGTGTGTCGGTTTAGAAACGCATTGCTGCATCCAGCAGTCTGTGTGCTTTGGGAATAAAGCAAGCAGGCGAGGTCATGGGAGCGGAGATTGTAAACAGGAGAGAGGGAGTGACTTCGCCTGGTCTCTGGTGGTGTCACATGGTTTCTCTCAGGCAGCCACCACCCCAGCATTCTGCAGCGCACACAAAGAACAGTGGGAGGGGTAGACATCCACCTGCCAGGGTGGCGGACTGCCAAGAATGTGCAGGTGAATAGAACCGTTCAATCATTAATCTGCTTTAAACGGGCTGGCACGTCCTGGGCACTCACCACAGGGTCGAGCCAGTCGGTACCGGCAGGCAAGCAGCTGATCTGGATTTTTGCTATTCTCGTCTGATGCTTCATGATCTCCTCAATGTACTGCACTCTCTCCGCCTGCTTTGCTTGGTCCCTGCTCTGCAAAGCCATGTGCCGTACAGGGCAGTGTTTCTGGAGCCAGCAGAGTTGAAGTTTAGCTGCAGGTTTTCTGCCTGTGAGTAGCTTATGATTAGCTGATCCAGCTGAAAGCTGCTTGCATAAGCCTTTGCCTTTCCAGAAGGCCATGACCGAGGACAGGGCACACCTGTTCTTCTTCAGCGGCTGGTTTCTGAACACCGCCGAGTCACCTCTGAGACCTGGACAGCAGTCTTCAAAAGAGAGCAGCCGTGAATCAGTCAGACATGGTTGTTGGTCATCTCTCTGCTGTTGGTATTCTCAAAAGGCAAGGTCTCAGCTCCTGCTTTCAGTGGCACTCGTGATGGAGTTACTCTACAGCTACATTTGGGCTAACAGAAATCAGGGTCTAGCTTGTGGGGGCTTTAAATCAGATAAATAACCAGGACTTCCTGTAAACACTTCATTTTGGTACCCCCACCCCCTTTTGGGCCCTTTGACTAGCTGGCTTCATGCAAGTTTCCTTTCATTCTCCAATGCCAGTGCCCCAACTAGGCCTGAAGACCAAGCCCCTGACTAAACCTCTTCCCATTTGAATGATGCTCTTCCCTGAGCCTCTTCACCTCAAGGTGTGGTAATGGCTGAACATTTCTGTTCACGTTGTCAATTCTGCTTTCAGAAAAGGGGCAAGAAAATTCCACTGAAGTCCCTGGCAAGTAGGCGCATGTCCGAAGACAGAACTTAGTATCACATGATACAGTGACCCAATGAGTCTCCCACCGTATTCTTGCTCTCATGTTGAAGGGTATGGCCTGGATTACTGGACTATCAGGTGGATAGACAGTGGGCTAGATTATTAAGCTCAATGGGTGGCTGTAGGTCCAGTTGGCAGCCAGTATCAAGCAGAGCATTCCAGAGGTTGGTCCTCTCGATGATTTTGTTTGACACCTTCATTAATGATGGGTTGGATCGCACACTTAGCAAGTTCACAGATGACACAAGTTTGAGGAAGAGGTGGATACACACTGGAGAATAGGGATAAAAGGTTCAGCATGCCCTAGACAAATTGGAGGATTGGGCCAAAAGAAATCCAACGAGATTCAACAAGGACAAGTGCAGAGGCCTGCATTTAGGATGGAAAAATCCCAAGCACTGCTCCAGGCTGGGGACTGACTGGCAGTGGCAGCTCTGCAGAAAAGGACCTGGGGACTAGAGAGGATCAGAAGTCAGCAGTGTTCCTTTGTTGCCAAGAAGGCTAACAGCATATTAGACTGCATCAGTAGGAGTATTGCCAGCAGATCAACAGATGTGATTAATCCCCTCTGTTTGGTGCTGGTGAGGCCACATCTGGAGTGTTGTATCCAGTGTTGGGCTCCCCACTACAGAAAGAGTGTGGACAAGTTGCAGTGTCCAGCGGAGGGCACATGACTTATGAGTAGATGCTGAGTGTTTGGGCTTATTTAGTCTGCAGAAGAGAAGAGTGATGGGGGGTTCTATAGCAGCCTTCAACTTCCTGAAGCAGGGTTCCAAGAAAGATGGAGAGAAGCTGTTCTTGGTGATGGCAAATGACAGAACAAGGAGCAATGGTCTCAAATTGAAGTGGGGGCCTGGGCTGTAGTTTGGATAGTAGAATAAATTGTTTCACTAGGAGAGTGGTGAAGCAGTAAAATAGGCTACCTAGAGAGGTGGTGGAATCTCTACCTAATGAGGTTTTTAAGGCCAGGCTTGACAGAGCTCTGTCTGGGATAATTTAGTTGGAATTGGTCCTGCTTCGAGGATGACCCTCTGAGGTTTCTTCCAACCCCAATCATCTATGATTCTATGCTTCATCACAGGGCTGCACACAATCTTGAGTTTGGCAGCTGAACTGAGCCTCTAACATTGCTTTCAAATAGTGACAGGAGCTTTCCGCTTCTTTGAGCCTCTGATTTTTCAGAGAACGAGGACTGGAGGTAAAAGAATGCAGAAGGAAGCAGCAGCTGACCTAGGGCACGGTGGTAAGTAAAACTGGGTGATGAGGGACAGAATCTGGGCTGGTGAACTGGTGTAGCTGCCCTGAAATCGGTACTCATGTGCTGCACAACATCAATTGATGAACAGGCTCTGTGTTAATAAGGAGCACCAGAGGGACCATACTAGGTCAGGCCAGTGGTCCAGCTCGCCCAGTATCCTGCTTCCAACAGTGACCAGTGTCAGGTACTTCAGAGGGTGTGAACAGAACAGGGAATCACCGCAGGATCCCCCCACTGGTCTCCCTCCTGTGAATTTCTGTACGTGTAGTTACACTGCAGATAGGTGAACTGAGGTGAGTGTCACTGTTTACATGGCCAGCACCCGACACTACGTCCCGCATAAAGCAACAGTGCAAATCAGGCAGCCTGGCCTGATGCTGTTCGGAAAGCAGCCTGGCTGGGGGCTCTGTGCGGTTTGCTGTGGCTTTGGGGTATGACACATTGGGGGAAGACATGGGTGAAACAACCTCTGGGTACTAAAGTCACTGTATTGTTTCTCTGATGGCTTGTGGGTCTGAGCACGAAGAGACGAGATACCATTTAAAATTTGGGAGATGGGACTTCAGCAGGGGCTCTAAGAACCATTCTAGGAATAAGAAGATTATTCTAAATATCTCAGGGCCCCGCATAAAGCGCAATTAAACCCTGAGCTGTCCTTGTGGGCAGAGAGTGGAACTGAAGGCAGGGACAGACACAGCCGTACATCTAGTACATGAATTCTGTGCCATCTGACTATTCCGTCAGCCACAGCAGCACTTTGAAACAGAGGCCATAAGCCTTCTCTTGTTGTGCTGTTTTGAAGATGCTGATGAAATATCTGTTTAAGAGCCTGACTGGCAGCCTGTCAAAGGCAATAGGAGCCTTTCCGGGGACTGCTGTGAGCTTTGGAACATGCTCTAAGTTCACATGAAAGGGATTTTTGAATAACTTGCAGAACGCTCTCTGTCCTCAGCAGGCCTGTCATTGCTGGTGTTCCAGTAGCAGATACTTCTGAAGTCAGTCCTGACTTGGAGAGCGAGACAGACTTTGTGCAAGTGAATTACAGTAATAGAATTAGCCAGCATACTCTTCAGTCTGCGTCCCCAATCACCCTAGTGCCCTGTGTTACAAACAAAACACTTAACTTTCCCATCTGCCCTGGGGAAAGGTAGCACTGGGGCGGTTCTGAAACCATGGCACCATAGGTGACACTGCAAATGCAGAGGGTTGATTCTGTGGCATCTCAGCTCTTGGGAATTTCAAAGTGAGACCAAACCAAGGCACAGGGGGATGGCATTCGAAGGACAGAGCGCAGCCACAAGCCTCACTGCTGTGTATAGGCAGGGTGTGGTTCCTCGCTTCTGAAGGTGTTTAATTACACAGGGGTAGCAAAGCAACAAGCTTTTCCCCACCTTCAGCTGCTCGCCTAAAGAAAACTTTGTATTTCACATATTTTGACACATTTGCCCACCTTGTTTAGTTCTGTGACTCCGGTTTGAACTGCAGCATAAATCACTCCTCAGCATTTTTTTTTTTTGCAAGTACTAAAGCAAACAGCAACAAGCACAGTTTATTTCCGCAGGGAGACCCATCTAATTATAACCCTTCCCCGCAAGAGCCCTGGTATACTTCCCAGCTCCAGTCTCTCTCTTAATGGAACAGTGGCAGCAACCTGAATACAGAATTGATGTCAAATCCAGCACCAGTGAAATCACTGGTATAACTGTCATTAATATTGAGGGTCTCAATGTGTGTTTGTTTCTTATATTTCCCTATCTCACAAAATTGGAATTTGCTAGGACAGCAGACAAAACTTGGTTACAGAACAAAACAACCCCACTTTCCTATTTTAAATTACTTAACTGCCCATCTTGTTGTATTACAGCTGAAATATCAGCCTGATGTTACACCTGAAATGCACCACATAACCCATGTACCACATGCAAAATAGTTATTCATTCAGAACAGAGGCAAAATAGTCCTGCTTTGGGTTGTAGCTTGAGATGCCACACATAGAAATGTCTTTATAAGGATGTGCCATTGATTTGAAAGGTTACTTTGATACCCTCTCTGCCAAGGTGTTTGTGCTAATTTCCGCAACAATCATTTCAGATCAGATATTCAGAACATTTGCTGTTGCTACAATTCCCACTGCGGTATCTGAACCACCGAGGAGCCCAGTAATGCAAATAGAGAAGCAAGCTCTTTTGCATGGTTATTGTTGCTATAGAAACCATTTGCTTAGGATCCATGTAAACAGCAGTGGTTCCACTGATGTTTTTTAAAAGTCAAACTCTTACTCGAGCGACCTCTGGTGGCAATGGAAATCAGGGACAGAAGGCAGAGGAAGTAATTTCTTTCTGTCTTGGCGGTCACTCGATAATGAGTAGGATGTCTTCATGCCACCCTCCTATTTGTGAGTATGTTGATGGCTGATCAGCCTGATTCTGGAGCTGTAGGTCTTATCACAGAAGCAGCAGGTGTTGGTAGCTGTTGGAGGGGCATGGGGCAGTTTTTGACACTCTTTCCTTCTTCTCCACCTCTTCTCATCTGCACTATGGCAAGACTTCTCAAATGTCTTTTAGTGGACCACCAGAATCAAGAACGATGTAAAACCGAAAAGAAGTTCTTTGTGTCAAGGAGAGAGGATCAAAATCTGATTCGCCTCCTTATTCTGGGGACATAAACCCCATAAGTTGTGTGTACGTTTTGTGAAAAGGTAGAAACAAAGAAATAACACTGGGTTGACCAACGACTGTGTACACAGTGAGTGAAAGAGAAGGAGGGACAGGTTACCACTTACTTTCATTAGATGCTGCAGTCTGGCAGCTGCACAGGTATAACTGATTTTTTTGTGATATTTTCTTCCCCGGAGAAGCCATGCCAGGGTCCCAGTGCGCTGGTTGAGAGCTCCATTTGAAAAGATGTATGGGCAAGTAGCTTTATGGCTCCCACAAAACCAATGTTGTTGAGGGACATCTATTGGAAGTTTATCTAGTAACTATCATGAGGTTGTTCTTTCCTTCGTTGGGGGCAGTTGGGGGGGGGGGGGGGCTTCAAGGAGGTGGAGCTGATAGAACAGAAGCACTGTGGTCTGAATGGCGCTTGGTCCTGCCATGAATGTAGGGACTGGACTCGATGACCTCTCGACGTTCCTTCCAGTTCTATAATTCTTTGATTCTATGATTTCCCTTCAGTGTGTCCGTTTGGGAAAGAGCAACCCCAGTAATTGCCTCCATTACTGGGACTGAAAGGGGCAACCTGATCTTTATTACTCATGCAACCCCAGGGCTACGTCTACACGAGAAGCCTCTATCGACAGTAGTCACTGTTGGCAGGGATTTCCCAGCAAAACTTCTGTTGACAGATTGCTCTTTCAATCTGCTTTTGTGTGTGGATGCAATCCGCTCTGTCTACAGAGAGCATCCGGACTGCCCAGCCCTCTTTCGATAGAACAGCTGATCGGAAGCTCTGCAGACAGTGAACCGGAAGCCCTGTCTGTCAACAATAGTGCCCTGGAGCATCTACACAGCTGCTTTGTTGACTGAATACTGTCAAGAGAGGTGCTACCCCTGAACGGGGAGAAATATAACACTGCCACCGGATGTGCTGGGTTTTGTCGACAAATTGTCGACTAAGTGCATTTGTGTGTAGGCATGCTGCAGTTTTTCCCAGCACAAGCCCAGTTTTGCCAGGAGAAGCTTCTCACCTAGACGTAGTCCAAGTGTTTAAATATTGACTTAAGCTTCTCAATATCATGTAATGAGATAAAAAGGAATTGGGCAATTGTCTGTATTCGCCTTCTGGTCCTTGAGCTCTTAGGGTCCCTGCATTTCACACCATTCTCCACTGCGGCATGCTGCCCACACAGGTTGAAATGTGTGCAATCATACAAAGAGGACAGTTTCTGCTGTTGTTGCCGTGTGGCTGTACACATTACAACCCCAGCAAGCCGCCAGATGGCACTGTTAAACAGAGCTGGAGATTCACCCAGACCTAGACCTGGCTTCTGCAGTCTCATAGGTGACAGAGATCCTTGCAAGCGCCTGGGATTCAACTCTGCAGAGATGCTATGTAGCTTTCTGGTAATGACTTTGAATTTATAGCAGAGCTGTAGGCATGGCTTGTTCCTCACCTGCAGAAGCAATGAATGAGTGCCAAAGCATAAGGCTAAGGGGCTAAGAGCTACGGTGATGTAATTATCCAGAGGATGAAGGACACTTGCCTTATAAGAAAAATTAGCACAGTGATTTGCTTTGTTTGATCATATCGCTTGGTTCTGTCGTCCTTTGAGTACTTGGGGTGGAAGAGTGGCCATCCTGGATCAATGCATGGGCAAGGCCTTCTCATCCTCCAGCCTTTCAACGTGGCTGTGGACTTTTTTCCTTTCCTGCACTCCCAGTCACGTAGGATTTAAGGAACCAGAGTTTCTCAGTTTACAGAAGGGTGCATTTACAGCAAGGTCACGACATTCGCTAGTGCGACGTTTGTGAATTTGGTTATTCACGCATGCTGCCTCCCAGCAGCTCCTGGCAGGGAACGCCAGCAGCTGCTGTTGCTTCCCCAGGGCTGTGGGTGGGGAGTTCTGGCAGCTGACACTTATTTGGGGCTCTGAGCCCCCTGTATTCACAAAAATCAACATTTGCGAGTGTTCTGAACACTGAACCCCCGTGAATGTTGCAACCCTACTGTAATTATATTAGTGTTTCACCCTCTGTCTCAAAGCACCTCTGAACTCTGTGTTGAGCCTACTTCATGTTAGGCACCTATAGGGTCAAAAGGCAGGTGTTACTCACCTCAGCATAAGTCTGGACTGTCCTAAAATCGGTGCATCTCTGATGACCCCAGTTTGGCAAAGCACATGAGTGAGGTGCTTCACGCCTGCCTTTGGATGGGTACAGCAAGGAGGTAAAGATGAGGAGCAGGGTTGACTGAGAGTTCTGGGGGCCCAAGAGGAAGGGGAGCAAAACACAAGGCTGGGGAGGGTAGGAGGTGACTCAAGAGGAGAGGAATATGAGGCAAGTTTCAAAGAGTGGGAAAAGGGAGGAAAGACCACCTCAGGCTCATTCTAAAGGCTTGTTTGGCCTGGCAGAAACTCCCAGTTCCAAGCGGTATAACACAACTAGTATAGTTGTGGCAGTATAACACCCATGAAGGAATAAAAATGTCCACACAGGGAGCTGAACCAGTGTAACCGTATAACACTTTAAATTTGCACCCTACATTATACCGATAGAACTTCCTGTGTAGACAAGCCCCTAATAGTAGGGATGTGAATAGCAAACTACTGTAGCTGAGATACAGGCAGGTCTCCAAATGCCCCTCGTCGGGCATTTGGCACCTAACAAACCAGCTGGTCTTGTCTATGCATGTTATAGAGCTACTTACCCAAATTTTCTCTCCCTCTAGAAAACTACCTCTCATGTTGGCACAACCCGGGGTACACAATCTTCTAATCAACTTATATAGTTGTACAGCCCCTGGGTGCTCTATGTGTCAGCCACTAAGGCTTAGTCCTGGGACTCAGGACCATGCTTGGGCCTCACTTGGCCCAGGCCCTGGTTCAGGATGTGGCAACAAATGAAGGCAGTTCCAACAGGAGTCACTAGGTCCAGGTCCTGCTTCAGGGCAGGGCAACAAACAAACAGCAGTTCACAGAGGTCAGGCCTCCTCACAAGGCAGAGGGCTAACAAAGCCAGGTGTGTACCTAAAATAGTGAGGGGGGAGGCTGCCACCCACAGGGTAGGGGTGACAGGGGTCGCAGGCCAGCCCACTCCACTGTGCCCCAGCCCAAGGCCCTACCAATGGTAGAGCTGTTTGTCGCTGGGGTCAGCTGAGCCACTTCCAGACATCCTCTCGCTCTGGCTCAGACCTCCCAGGGCCGCAGGGTAGTTTGCTCCATGTGTGTGTAGAGTGGAACCACTGCCCCAGTTTCTAGCTTTTCTTTGGAGAGGCCTGGCAGTCTGGGCCAGTGCTTGGCCTCCTGCAGAGCTGTACTGGCTTCCCAGCCTGGGAGCTTATGACTGGCATCCACCTTGTCCGGTGGCTGGGCCCCGACTGGGCTTCTGGGCAGGGCTTTTATACAGATAGTCCTGCCCCTTGACTTCTGGTCAGGTGAGGGAGTGGGGCTAGGGCTCAGGGGGCGGTTCTTACCCCTTCTGGTCAGTGAGTGCCCCCCCCCCCCACTCACTACAACCCCTTGCTCCCGCCCTGTCCAGCTCCCAGTCTCCATGGCTGGGCCCTTGAGCCTCCCCTGTGTGGGACAGACAGTTTGCATTTGCATTTCCTCTCCTTGGCTGATGCTGGATTGTGAACACATATGGCTACAGGGCGAGGTACCACCACCCTGCATGGGTGCCTCTCATGGTGTGCAGCCAGCCCAGAGGTGTATGGTCAGTGACCAGCCCAAAGGTATTTCCAAGAAAGGAATAACGCAGGGCCTCAATCACCTACTGGATGGCAAGGGCCTCCTTCTCAATGACAGAGTCATTGAGCTCCTGAGGAAGAGCTTTTGGCTAATCAGGACAACGGGGTGTTCCCACCGCCATCCACATCTTGCGAGAGCACAGCCCCCAGCCCAGCTTCCGAGGCATCTGTCTGTACAATGAGAGAGCTGTCAGGCTGAACAGGATGGGCCCCATGCAGAAAGCATCCGTTAGCATCTGGAGGGCCCTCTCACACTTGGGTGACCACCTCACTTGCTGTGGGCTATTCTTGGTCTGCAGCATGGAGAGGGGAGTAGCAATAGCTGCAAATGGGGGCACAAAGTGGAGGTAGTAGCCGGCCAGTCCTAGAAACTGCTCCACCTTTCACTTTGTAGAGCGAGTGGGGTACCGCTGTATGGCCTCCAACTTACCTATGAGGGGGTGCACAGGCCTTGCCCCAAGTGGTACCCCAACTAGGTAGTTTTTAGCCACCTGACCTGGCATTTCTTTGAGTTGGCCATGAGGCCCACGTCCTGGAGGGTCTGAAGGATGGCAGCTACTCACAGCAGGAGTTTTTCCCGATGTTGGCTATACAGGACGATGTAGGCTGTGGCATAAGCCATGTGGGTGCTCAGGAGATGGTCCATTATCTGCTGAAAGGTACCAGGAGCCCCAGGGAGGCTGAAGAACATACAGACAAAGTGGAATAGGCTGCATGGGGTGGTAAATGAAGTCTTTTCCTGGGAACTCAGCCCCAGGGGGATCTGCTAATACCCCTTTGGCAGATTGAGGGTGGTGATCTAGTTCGCAGTGCCAAGGTGATCTAGGAGCTCCCCCGTTTGGGGCATTGTGTGAGCATCAAATTTCAAAATTGCATTTACGTTCTGGAAATTGATGCACAACTGGACTCTTCCACTGGGCTTTGGAACAAGGACCAGTGGGCTCTATCACTCACTTCTGGACCGCTTGATGGCACCTAGTTCCAACATAGTTTGGACCTCTTGCTCCGTGGCTTCCATCATCCGTTGTGTGTGGGGGTTGTTATGCTCTCAGACTACCTGGCCAGACGACATCTGAATAGTGCAGGATATGACCATAGTCTGGCCTGGGCATGCCATGAAGGTTTTCTTAAAAGCCTCTAAGAGCTTTTTTGGCTTGCTTTTGCTGGCCCTTGAACACCATGTCACCTTGTTGAGGTTCTTTCTACGCTGCTGGCTCAGGCACCTGGAAACGTAGCACTGGCTCAGGAGGATATGGGTGATTAGCAGGCTTTCTTGTTCCCACCATGGCTTTAAGAGGTTGATGTGATGAATTTGCTTCTTTTTCCTTTGGTCGGGCTGGAGTATCTCATAATTTACTAGTCCCACCTGACAGGTGGCCTCATAAGGGCCCTGCCAGCATGCAAGGAGCTTTGACTCTTCCAATGGGAGCCTCAAAGGTTCTCTCCTAGGCCCCCCAGTTGTAATACTTCTCCTGGGCCATGTGGGCAGTCTGGAGATTTTCCTGAGCCAGGGCCCCCACCTGGGTAAGGTGCTCCTGCAGTTGGAGTACACACTGGAACAGACCCTGTGAGGGTGAGGGAGTGTGCTCCCAGGTCTCCCTCATTAAGTCAAGCACTCTGCAAGGTCAGCATCCACACAGGAGCTCAAAGGGAGAAAACCGGGCTGATGCTTGGGAGACTTCTCAGATTGCTAGTAGCAAGGCACATGTCTCGTGAAGTGGCTGGGAAGTAAACTGAGCCCCTTGGTTGGTAAGTAGTTCCCAGGGGAGCCCTGCCTGGGCAAAAATTTTCAGCATCTCGGAGGCAATTGTGCACGTGACAGTGTTTTACAAAAGGATGGCCTCGGAAATGTGGGTCACATACTTGACTAGGGCAAAGACATAGCAAACCCCTGCTTTGCTCTGGGGTAGTGGTCCCACCAGGTCAAGGGCGACATGCCCAACCACCAGCAAGAGGAGCAGTGGAGCTTTGTGGAACCCTGGTTCAGCATCCAGCTGGCACTCAGGACAGGAGCAGCAGTAGTCCCTTACCTCTGGGTGGATCCCTGACCAATAAAACCAGGCGAGAACCTGGGCCATGGTTTTATCTTGCCCCATATGGCTGACCACAGGAATGTCATAGGCAAGTCTTAAGACAGTTCACTGTTGGCAGTGTGGAACCAATACCTGGGACCAGATTTCCTGGGTCCATGGATTTCTGGTTACTTAGTAAAGATGGTCTGATATGAGCTCAAAGTGGGGCCCCGGCTCTGTTCTCTGCTGCTTTGTGGCTGCCCCATTAATATGGGACTCTTGGTCATAGGCAAATCTGAGGGTTGGGTCTTCCTGCTGGTCTAGTGGGAAGTCAACCAGGCTTGCTGTGCCTGGGTCCTCCACTGGGGTACCAGTAGACTGTTTTGGGGTGTCCATCAGGCTGGGTCCCCCTCTGCTTCCCCAGCAGGTTCCTTGACCCGTGGGTCAGCTTGGACTTTTCTAACAGGTTCCCCTTCCAGGATAATCCAGGAAGGTGTACCTCTAAGACTGGCTTCTCAGAGGAGACCATTAAACCTGGACCAGTCCTGGCTAAGGATGATGGTGTAAGCTAGTGTGGGGCCCAGCCCCGCTACCTTGTCCTCCATGACCCCATGTATCGTTAGGAGGATCCTAACACAGGGATAGGCCTTTATATCTCCATGGGTGCAGTCTAATTGTAGCTCTCCTTGTCACTATGGGGTCGGTGATAACCTACCTGTACCTCCTTGTGTATCAGGGTTTGTCCACCTCCTCAGTCAAGAAGGACCACGACTTCTTGTGGCCCCACCGCTGTGGGGGTTGTCAGCTTGGGTGGAGCTGGTCAGTGATCATGGGCTTCTGCAGAGCACAGCCGGCCAAAGCTACAGTCCGTCTCAGGACAGTCCCCCTGCAAATGTCCCATGTGGCTGCAGGCAAAGCAGGGCCCCAGCTCGGGACTAGCAGATCAGGCAGGTTCAGCAGGCTGAGGGGCTACAATGCTCTTCCTGGCCCCCTGGGAGAGCGGCGAGTGGCGGTTCCTGTACTCTCAGACCCACTAGCTGGTTGGCATCATGGACCTGATCCTCTTCCATTGTGTCCCCTCCTTCTACTGCTGGTTCCTGCCTGCGCGGTTGTGTTGGGAGCCCGTGGAGGGAGAGGGCAGCCTCAGGGCCAGGCGTTCTCTAGCATGGAGCCTAGCGTGCCTCTGTGTAGGAGGTGAAGTTGGTAGGTGTGAGGAGGAAGATGGGGCTGCGGGGAGGGCGAAGCTGACACTTACAGGGAGGCAAAATGGCATCTTCATTGTTGAGGGCGGGGAGGAGGTGAGATGGATCTGAGCTGCGATGGGGAGGAAAGCACGGGACAGGGCAGTGCTGTATGGCAGGTGGAAGAGAGAGAAGCCGCTTTTACCACCTTAGAATCTGAAGAGTTGTACAAGGCCTTCATCAGTGTTCCCTGTAAGCCCAGAGCTTGGGCAGCTGCCTAGGAGAGATTCAGCTGCTGCCCAGCTGATTAGCAGAGAGCTCACAGCCACTCACAGCTGTCAGCATGTGCGTCTATTGGGGGTGCCCATCCGCACAGGCCTCGGTGCACATAACAAAAGTTATTCTGCCCATGGATGGAAAAAAATAGAGGGAACATTGGCCTTCATATGTGAAGTATTCAGTTCTCCGCAGTGCCCTTTACAGCCACCGTTTAGGTGATGGAAAGTTATTGCCTTTCTGTTCCCTCTTTGCTGGGCTATGCTACGAACACTTTCACAAAGGTGCTTATCCACACTCTTAATGTGTAGTAATGGGATGACCATTTAAAAAAATCAATACAACCATCACATTAAAAACAGGGTTTATAGCTTTGTCTGCCAGGAGCTGTTTTGAATAGCTCTGTTTTCTGACATCTGTGAGACCTTTTTCCCCAAAGTAACCTTCCACTGGAGAGCCTCTTGTTATTCTTAAATATTTCACTTGGTTCCAGACTGGTAGATGGAAATAGGATGTAACATGCTCTTAATAGAAGTGGACAAAGTTAGCATTCCAGTAACTCTGAAAAATTAACTGAGAAATCAGAAGTATATTTCCATTACTTAATTTTCTGGACTGAAAGAAAGGTGGTCACGTAAGCTAAGGTGTGCTTGAATGCCAATTACCTCCTGCAATACTCTGTCATTCGGTTGACTCGTAACTTCTGGAACGTATAACTGGAGAGCTGCGGAGGTGATGGAATGATGAGTGCAGTTTTCTCCAGCTTGGCTCAACGCTGTTCAAAAGTTGGTGGCAACAACTTTTCAGCCTGGAGAGCTGAAAGTGCGGTGCTGATTCTACAGAGAAGTCAGGCTGACACAGCGAGTCCTGCTCACTGCCCACCACCACGGCGGGGTGAGAGGGGTGGAGCAGATCATGAAAGCCTAAAATGATTATTTGATTTAATCCAAGTCTTTATTCTTTCCTTATGTCCAGTCTGACATTTTCTAGGGAAGAAAAGGCACAGTCTACCTGAACACCCCCCAGGTTTCCACTTCACTACTCCTTCTCCCCAGACGCCGGGGGGAGAGAAGCCTGCTTGGCAAAAAGACTTGAGACCATATCCCTTTCTGACATACTTGGAGAAAAGAAGGCTGACAGTCAAGTTTCTCCTCCCTTGTTATCTAAGGAGTCCCTGTTCTGGACAAGTGTCCATGGGACAGCTTCCTAGCTTTTTCCTGTCCTGAAATCAGATTACCTTGGTTGAGTAACACTGGTGGAAACTAGAGCCCGATTTCTGCCTCAGTCCTGACAAAAAGAGAGAAAAACATTGGGCTTTGTATTTCCATGAGGTGCTTTGCAAAATTCTAGTCTCAGTTTGATTGGTCACAGGTTCAGACAAAGATCCTGGGGTTGAACATCCTCAAACATTTATTGGAGAGGCAAAACCCAAACTATGATCTTCTTCTTTGCAGATTCTAATTCCCTCCGATCTCTTGTTCTGAACTGCTGAAATAATGATTACCTAAGGTGGGGGGCGTAGTTTTGGTCAGAAGTTTGGCATACACACACTGTTCTATTGTATCCAAGACAATTGTGCTGGTCAAAAGCTTCACCTGAACTCAAACTCTTAACTTTTTTGAGGCTTGGGAAAAGCTCACTTAACTAGGTGCTTTTTCTAGTTAAACAAGCCACGTTTTTGGTTTTGGCTTTTGGAAACTTATTTAAGCCAAGCAGAAACCTCATCTTTTCATCTCCCCATACTCCACCGGCACAGAAGCAGATACAGAGACATTCCCGCCCCCTGAGAGTAAACAGCAATGTGTAACTCTATTGATTACTTTGTGTGTGTGTGTGTGTGTGTGTGTGAGAGAGAGAGAGCGAGAGAGAGAGAGAGAGACAGAGAGAGAGAGAGAGAGAATTAGGCTCAAATTATTTCATTGCTGTGCCTTAAAAAAATGTGGTGTCTCAGTATATTCATAGTATTTTGACCTGATCCTAATGACATTATTGAAACCTGCAGCCTTCTCTGAAGGTTTAACATGAAAAGGAGGATAATTTTATCTCCACATCTGGTGCTGTTTACACAAAGATCCAGTGTAAGGGGGAAAGGACTACTTTTACTGAATAAGCTGTTTGTTATAGTTCTTCTATCTCTGATTAGAAAGGTTTATATCAAGTATTACAGAATGAGTTAGATAACACCCAAGTCCTCATAGACACATTCATCCAAAACTGATTCTGCAGTGGCGAAAAGGATTACTCATGATTAAATATTGATCATCCAAGCTGATGACACTCAAATTCGACAGTGTTTCTGCTTTCAATGAATAATGGCTTGGAAGCATTCATGAATATATGGAGTGTTGCTAATTAATTTTTGAACGAGACTGGCTTAGAACAATATCATTTTCATCACAATCAAAAGCTGCCAGCTGCTTCAATTTTTAAAAGCTTTCAGGGGCAAAAGACATTTTTTCAAAATGAAAATTCTCCCAGTGGAAGCCTTTGGCTAGCACTAGTACTGCGTGTTTCAGGACTCTCTGGCCAGTGCACAGGGCCTGCCCCTTGTAATACAGATATGGCAAGTGTGAGAACAGAGCAAGGAATGCTTCTTAATTCTTAGCTGCTGTCATCAGAGATGGGCTTGGACTATAGGAAGTTACACCCATATCCCATGTCAGGGGCCAGCCTACTGACACCAGGGTTGTGAAAATTGAAGCAGCTGGAAGCTTGGCCTCTCATCCAAAATGTGAGCACATCAGGTGCCCCCTGCTCATTACTTTTGACAAAATTGACCAAGCATCTTCTCTCTGAGAATAGTCTAGCCAGGCTTTCCTTTGGAAAAAGTCACTGTGGAGACCTGTATACTGTTCTGAGTCTGTACAGTATATGATGGGTTCCCTAGCAGATGTACAGTATGGATGGGGTTCCCTCACACTTAGATAATGCACATTTACTATAGAATCTTCTACAACAATTGTGTATAACACAATGGGCCAAATTTTAATGTCTTGCCATTTTTATGGCAGTGTAAAAAAATGGTAGGGGTGGGATAGCGTGACCAGTCTGGCCTGGCCTGGGAGGGAAACCATTTCCTTCCTTTTCCCTGGGAAGGGCTGCCTTCATTACTGCAGAGACACTGGGACAGGGCAGCAGACCGCTAAGAAAAGAGGAAGGACCACTTCTACCATGTGCCCACTCTCCATAGGAGCTCCTATTGGAGGCATCATGATGTACAGCTGGTATGGATGACAAACACCAGAGTAGTGCCACAGGGTGGCAAATAGGGAGCATGCAGCAGGTTTGCATTTCTGTTTTCCTTTTGGGAGCTGGAAGAGGGAGTGAACATCATCTTGTACTTCAGCTGGAAAAAATGTTTCCTTTAAAGGAAGAGGGCCCTTTTTAGTCTCCTCTTGTATTATTTATTTTGCAGTGTCACCAAGAGACCTTTTGAACTTGGCCATGTGCATTCACATGTTGAGACTGTTTGTGTGTTTTCTTTTCCCCAAAGAATTTACGTTCTAAATTGAAGACCAAGGGTGGGAGAGAGGTACAGAGAGCTGGACAGCTTGATCCCAATGTCACAGCAGGCTAGTGGTGGACTGGGGAAAAGAACCAGCTCTCTTGAGTCAGAGGCTTCAATGTCTTAGCCTGTAGAAAGATCTTCGTTATGAAATCAAAGCCCACTTATCTCTAATTTTGTGTGTGGGTTGGCTTAATGCTCTGAGAGGAAAAATATCAGTTCCTGAAACCTAGGTGTTCCAACTTCTTCTGACTTATGGAAATAGTGTCTTGTCTCAAGGGATCTAATCAAGATTTGAGCCCAAATCCTCAATGGAAAGAGTATGAAGCATTACTTTACCAAATGAGTTTGGCTTTGCACCGAACACTAGTGGACATTTGTTCTCAGAAGACCTCTGCATAGTGTACTGGGAGGTGTTGCCACAGTAGGTAATCTGATCAGGATAGGTCAGGAACTGGTGTGTTCCAAACTCTTTGATGAATTTTTGCAAAGCAAAATATTTAGTTGAGTGGATCAGAGTGATGAAGTGCATGTTCTACTTTTAGGCCAGTTACTTTTCAACTGTATGCCCATCATGTATTATCATAAAGTAAAATGTGGAAACTGCCCCTTTAAAGAACATAGTGAACTGTAGTTTAGTGTTTTGGGGCACATAGGTTTTGACAGCAGCACTTGATTAATAATTAATATAAATTAATGGCCAATGAAAGAACATCTCAGCTAATTTATAATTACTGGAAGCTTTCTCATGTATTTTTCATGAGTGTCTTTTCCTCGTAGGATTTTTAAAAAGAAAGTATATTCATTGTGTGTGTGTTGCTTTTAGCACTGGATTTCTACAGCCATTGACTGAAATACCCTATTGATCCCTAACCAAAAGACCTCTCCATCTGAAAGACTTTGTTCCTTTTGAATGTTTCTCTTCCTCCCTCATTCCCAGTTGTCACATCACAGGTGGTAAGGCAGAGCTGGCTGTTCAGATGGCCCGACCTTTCTAATCACAAGATTGTATTTTCAGTTGTGAATAACTTTGCCAAACTTAATCCCTGCAGGATAAAACACCATGCCAGGTGTCTGCTTCAAGTTGCATTTTCTTGGAGAAATTCCCTTACTATGGGTTTTTGCACTTTGAGAATGAGGTTAGGGAAAAATATGCTGGTTAGCTGTGTGTGTGTCAGGGTTTTTTGGCTTTGTTGTTTTGTAGCACTAGGGAGATTGTCTGTCTGTTTTGTTATGTCCTAACTTCTGAGCATTGGTATTGCAACAATAATTTTCTTTTAACATCGCAAGGGCTGTGTGTGAGGGTGTGACCAACCCCTGCCCTCATCCAGTTTCTCTCCCTTCCTTCCTGCTCTGCTGTGGTAGGGGGAATCTACAGGCCATGATGAGGGAACCCAAGGCACCCTGGGATCTGTAGTTCCTTGGCCAGCTCCCTGCCTAGAGAGCTGGCCCTGGAGCAGAGAAGGAACTATATGCCCTTGAGCGCTAGCAACAGGGTTTGCTGTTACCTAAAATCTCTCTCATTGCTACCAGGCTATATATAGTCTTAACTGAAAATTGTTGAAGACAAAGACAGGACTATTTTGGAATATTGTTTTTCACTTATGATATTACTGCAAGATTCTAAAAGGTAATTTCTATAAAGCCTTAATTACGGTATACATTTTTAATATGTTATAACAAAATCATTTTTATCAATTACTGTTTCCACTCAGGTTGAACAGTAACAGAGAGGTAGCTGTGTTAATCTCTACTCCAACAAAACAAAGCAGCAGAAATGTAGCACTTTAAAGACTAATAAAACAATTTATTCAGTGATGAGCTTTGTGGGACACCCAATACATCATTTTTGTTAGTTTTTAAAGTGCTACATTGCTGCTGTTTTGCTTTGTTTCCACTCACATTTTTCATTAACCTCTCTTATGCACACTCATTGCACAACTGTTCCGAACTCCTTTATATTCACAGTCCACATGTACAAGAAAAGCACCTCCGGCACAGACATTCCTGTGTACGGGCCTGGTTTGGCACACCCTGGAGGGGGAATGTTTAATATAAAACTCAGCTGCTCTTTACTGTCAGTTGTTGGGTAACAGAACTGTGCTGGAGTTCCAGATGAACTGCTAGTGAATGCTGAAGCAAATTTCCAGTGTAGATTATTGAGGGACCAGAAAAGAAAGGGTCAGAAATGCCCACAATATTTTGGGCACCTTGGATGTGTCAGGCACTGCGATGAGAAAGGAGTGGATAGGCAGAATCAGAGTGTGAGATGGGACCTATCCGAATGCAGGCTGTTGCTGAACTCTTTCTGTGCCACTTCTCAGGCGGCTCACACCCTAAAAGGAGAATCCACCTCTCATGGCTATTTATTTTTACAGCAGTACAGCAACACAGCACAGCACTTCTGCACTACTGCCAAGGATTGCCAGATTCCAGCACTGCACAACAGATTCGCAGCACAGCAAGGTTTAATACTTTGAACCTCCAGCATCACCTTCCAAAGCACTTTGCAGTCAGTAACTTTTCACAACAGCCCCGTGAAAGAGAGTGAAGGGTGACTATGGTTAGTTTACACGTGGGAAGAGAGGCACAGGAGGGCAGTTGGCTAATGATCCCAGGAGGCTGTAGCAGAATCCAGAGAAGAACAATGGCTCCTGACACCTAGCACTTTACTATAGCTGCTGGAGTTTCTCCGCCTCTGGATTTGCTCGTTTCTTTTAGTTAAGATTTTGCATTCCCACTCCATACTACAGGTTGAATCTCTCTAATCTGGCACTTTCTCATCTGGCAACATCCATCTTCCAGCATGATTTAGTTAGCTGGACAACCACTTATCATAGGGGTGGTCAAGTTTCCTGTGGTTCCAAAAAGTTTGTTTCCAGCCACCAAACCTGGCTCTCAATGTTTTGTGCTGTTGTTTAGCTCTAATTTAACCCTAAATGTCTTCTGAGAGCCCAGTAAGCAGTGGAAGTGTTGGTAATGGCTTGGCAAATTCTCCTGTTCAGCACTGGTCAGGGTGCTGGACTAGAGAGGTTCAACCTGTACAACCTAATATTAAATGCACATAACCAGGCATGTTGCAAAGAACGCACAATGCATAATATATATTACAATTCATTTTTCAAGAATTTCCTGGTATTTCCTTTTTAACATACTGTCTCTTTCTCTCGGATGCGCTGAGTGGGTGCTGTGCTTGAGGGCAGTGCCAACAGAAAGAGCTGTTGTCTCCTGATTCCCTAATTTCTCACCTTGGAACAGTCGAAAGCTGCGTATCACTTGTGACAGAGCATGTGTTTCTGGAAGGGAGCCACTCATTAGGCAGCAGAGCCAACAACAGAAAACAGAAGACACCAATGACTGAAATAATCAAAACTCTGAGAATTCCCAGATCTGAAAGTTGGAATGAATTCTGATCAGGATTGTGGATAGTGGGAACACGTTGGAAAAGCATGGAAAAAACAGGTAAGTCACCTCTCCCCCTCCTGCCCTTGTCGAGGGACAGACATGGGTTATATCTGGCTGTGATCTGAGACAGAGTTATTGGCTGGGAAACAGCTCTCTTTTTTGGTTCTGTTTCTGCTGGTGACCCCGTGAGGTGAGTGAAGCTACCCCGGCATGTGGTGCTGGAACGTGGAGCTTGAATGCCTGGTGCTCCATGAGGAGTGGACCACGTATGATTACAGCATGTAGCCCAAATCACAGGAGTCCTCTGAGTTGGTTCGCTTGATTCAGAGAAACTGAATGCTGAGGGGCAGTTTAAATGAAAGAACCAGGGAGGTCTGCGTGTTCCTCTTACTAATGATCAGTGCAGTTCGAGGTGCCATGTCATCCCCCTTCCTTTACACCAATGACTGAATGCAAAGGTATATTTGATCTGTTAGGGTTTCCACAAAGGAGATCCTGATTGTTTTCACGGGGAAAGAGAATCCACAGATGTGGCTTTTGATGCCAGTGGTGTTAAATTCCTCCTGTGGTGTTGTGTTGGGATGGTGACAGACAGAGGGTGTGTTTCCCCTGTTCCTCGTGAAAGACAGCTGTAGGGTAAAGAAGCAAGAATCTGAACCAAATGTTTACTTGAGGCAAAGTATTGCCGTTGTTCAGGAGTCTGATCTGCTTCTCCCAATAACAATTATGGCATGGCCCCAGGAAGAAAAGGGGGTGGGGGGATTGAAGTCACAGCCTGACCACACCCTGCCTTCCCTGGTGAGAAAGGGACTGAAGCCAAAGTTCAAAGGCTTCATCCCCAGGCAGTCTTCCAACCTGACCATTGCCACCCAGGGTTGAAACCCTTGGGGGCTTCAGCTTTTGTCTTTGACAGTGGGGCTCTGGCTCTTTCTTCTGGTATGGGCCCAGGAGCCTAATGGGAACCTTGCTGACCCCATGAAAACAGGGTCACAACCCTTTTTTGGGTCCCAAACCGCAGTTTGAGAACAGCTCCATAGACACACAATGGAAGACAATATTCTGTACCATTGGAGTTTAGGGGTTTAGATTAATACCGTATCAGAATGATGTTATAGTGAGTGGTTATGTTAGCTACTTACAAGACGCTGGCTCTTGTAACAAGGTCCTTATAATGAATTCCGCTTTAAAAGTATGAATTTAAGGCTAATTTTGGATGTTTGCACCAGACATTGTCATCAGTGGAATTAATGTGTATAAAATGAGTTAGGGTAAGTGTGTAACTTCCGTTGTTTGATTTAGTCATCATCTTTGAGATCTAAATATCAATTATAACACATAGACATGCCTAAGAGCATCCTTTGATGACTGTATGTGCTCTACAGTTTGCTGCATAGAAACTGGAGAGTTGAGCATAGGGGAGTCTCTGGAAAGGGATGTTAGGAACTGCCTTTCCCTAGGTTGCTAAAAGACATGCAGGTCGAACCTCTCTAGTCACCCTTGGCACCTGACCTGTGCCTAACTAGAGAATTTTCCAGACCATGGGAGGTTAGTACGATCTAGCAGCATTACCAGCACTGCCACTGCTTGGTTGGCTTTCAGAAGACATTTAGGAGCAAATTACAGCTAAAGAACAGCACAGAACACTGAGAGCCAGGACTGGTGGCTGGAAACAAACTTATATGGGACCACAAGAAACTTGGCCACCCCTGTGACCAGTGGTCGTCCCGCTAACTAAAATCATATTTCTGGATCAGAGAGTGCTGGACTAGAGGGGTACAACCTGTACCAATGGGCCTCCACACCCCACTCACAATCAGTGTGGCTCCACAGGGCCTAAACTTCATTTTGACCTTTGGTGTCTTTCACGCTGTGACACTCTTAAACATCTTTCCTGGGGCGCCTTTTTGGCACAACTCGGAAATATGGATTGCACCACTGAGAACCTCAGAAGTGAGCTAGGACCAGAGGTTGAAATGAGTTGGAATGGAAATGGGGGTGGGGAGGGAAAAACAGTAATGACCTATCTTGCAGGTCTGTTGTGAGTATCACCTCAGTAATGTCTGCAATGTACGTGGTGTTTGAATAGTACTTTGATAAGTGCTACATACTTCCCCATGCTTCTCCACCTGTAATCCTTTGTCATCCTAATATTTGTGTGTGGTTTTCTCCCTCCGTGCAACAGAGAAACAGTGTCTGAGCTGGAGACAAGACGAATCACATATATTGTCCCCAGAGGTTACGAAAAGATTGTTTTTCCTCTTCACTGTTACCACACAAGTGGCGAGAAGTCACGCAAGTTGTTACCTCTTAAACTGAATTACAGTTTGGGTAAAAAGGGAAGAAACGCGTCATTAATGCTTCTAGCTATAAAAGCAGACACACGAGGCAGGTCATAGATGGCAAATTAGATGGAATGTGAATTTTTTATGAACTAAACTGGCTGTTTTCTTCCCGGGTTCTGAGCTGAAGAGCTAGCAGACTGGAGTGAGAGCAGAGGCAATGTAGAAAAACTCACAGTTAGATTTCTGTTACTAATAAGGTTCCTGAAAAATTGCTTCTGGAAGAGTCTTTCATAGTGGGTTTATTTAAATCACTGTAATGAGCCTTGTATTACAGAGCATCTTGGTTACTGAATATTAGTAATCTGAGTAGTAAGGATATAAATATATTTTATATATGTATGCCATATAATCTATCAGGGTTATGAAGGTAGTGCATCGGGCCAATGGAGAATGGGTTACATTGTTGTGGGTGCTATACAACAAGAATAAATTAGATTTCCTGCCTGGAAGAGCTTTCTCTCAAACTTGAGAAGCCAAAGAATAAGGCGAAGGACTATCCCATTCAGTGCGATGGCAGCTGATGTCAAGAGAGCTCCAAGGCCTGTGCTTTTGTTTTGATTTGTTTAAACCCTTTCAGAAGGTGGTTTTTTGGAGGAGGTTGTTGTAGAACAGGAGAGACAAAGGGAGGGGATGGGAGAGGTTAGAGCTAACAGCCGGTGGATCCAAGGGAGGGGCTGGCTAGAGTAAAGAGGCAAAAGCGGGCCTCAGATGATCATTGCTCAGTTTAAGTTGCTTTCTGAAGTTGCTAGGGAGGGCAGTGAAGGAGGCTGTTTGTCGGGCCCCGACATTGTAGTGATTGGTGTGTAGGCAGATGTTCTTCATGTGCTCCTCATTCAGTTGATGGCTCTCCCCGCTTCCCTGGGTCCATGTCCCAGTCTCTGCCTACCCAGACCCAGACTTCTTCCGTCCCCCTCCATCAGGTTCTTGCCCCTCTACATTTAAGTCAAGCAGCTGTTACCAGTCTCTTCAAACTGCCTGGATCTCTGAAGGGGGGTAGGTGAAATCTTATTGGTCAGTTCCACTGCTTGTCATTACTCCAGCTCTCCACAAATGAAGGTAGGGAACCTGCACCTAGATGGAGCGGCAGGACAGGGTCCTAGGCCATCTTTGGTGCTAGCTAGATGGAAGCTAGGTAAGATCCAGCTGCATGTGTTCCAATAATACTTCTGTGAGGCGGGCAGGCTGGAGGCCAGCTCTTGCCCAGGCTTTAGGCATTAGCTAGGGACTGACAATTTCCCATCTGGAGATCAAACCATGTCCCCAGTATGTTAGTTTTGCTCAGAACAGGTATTGGTGTTACCAGAGCATATGTAGTATTTAAACCCTGTGACGGGTGTGCATGTTGCCGGTGCTTTAGTCTCACCTGCAGGACTGCTGTCCCATGTTACTAGGTAATACTTAAGTGTTTGCCCTGAAACTGCCTTGCATGGTGAATAGTCACAGAGGGGTTGCCGTGTTAGTCTGCACTCACACATAACAAAACAACCAGTCCTGTAGCACTTGAAAGACTAACAAAATAATTTATTAGATGATGAACTTTTGTGGGCAGACCCACTTCTTCAGATCTGATGAAGTGGGTCTTTGCCCATGAAAGGTTATGCTTCAATATCTCTGTTAGTCTATAAGGTGCCACAGGACGTCTTGTTATAGCTGAGATTGTGAGATGCTCAGAGAACATAGTACAGGTTGAACCTCTCTAGTCTGGCACCCTCAGGACTTGACTGGTGCCAAATGAGGGAATTTGCCAGACCACAGGAGGTCAATATTGTCTAGCACATTACCAACACTCCCACTGCTCACTGGGCTCTTAGAAGACATTTGGGTTAAATGACAGCTAAACACAGCCCAGAACACTGAGAGCTAGAATTCATGGCTGGAAACAAACTTTCTGGGACCATGGGAAACTTGGCCATACCCATGATCAGTGATTGTCCAGCTAACTAAAACCATGCCAGACTATGGATGTTGCTGGATGAGAAAGTGCTGAACTAGAGAGGTTCAACCTGCAATGAAGATGAGGGATAGCAAGGAAACTATGCAATCTTTGCCTTTGTCTTCCGTAGGATCTGGCAGCACACTGCAGTGGTGTAGCAGAAAATCAACGGAAAGTAAAGTTGTGTTAAATCAAACATTTATCTCATACCTGATACACTCCACAACCAGTATTGCCTGAGCTATGTACTTTTATTGCTTTCAGATCTGTAATGGTTTATCTACTTCTGTTTAACATTAGTAGAGCAAATAACTATGCTTCCCGTGACATTCACGTCCAGTTCATTCTGTAGTGTCCCAGTACACAAGGCCAAGAAGATTATAACTCCAACTGTACATAGGCCTACCTGGAGCTCTTTTCAGAAATTTCACAGCATGCAATCCGTACAAATACAGTTTCATAAAGTGAGGTAGATAGCTGAGCCTTCATAAATCAGTGCAGTGGAATAGTCAGAGTCTTTCTGAGACAGAAAAATTTTGCAGTTGAAGAAAAAAAGTTATGAAATAAGGAATAAATTCTCTTTTGAGATCTCAGTCCTGGGCAATAAAATTCCACTAACATTCTCCTCTGGGTTCTTATCCAATTTAGTTTAAAAATAAAATCATTGTGTTGTCAACATAAAGATATTAGTTAACACAGATTATTGGTTTTCATAATGAGCTTTTTCTGTTGCTTTTGTGGTTTTCTAATAGTGCTGGTAATTGTCGAAATTAAAATGCCAACTAAATTTCTTCCATTCTACCAATAAAACTGATAACCATGCTGGAGAGTGAAAACCAGTTTTTTTAGAGTGTTTGTATGTGTCTTGCTGCAATTATTCATTTCCTACCCATTACCAGTCACTAAATAATCTCGTTCTTGCTTTCTGTATCCTGACCTTTTCATCCACCCACCATCCCCCTTAAAAGGTAGTACGACTCCTGAGATGCAAAAAAGGTGGGGCTTTGAATGCTGAAATGTATCAAATCGTTCCTCTTGAAAAGTATTGTATACAGTAAGATTACTGGGGGCAAACATTCTGGAGATATTGGCTGAGCACTCTACACTGGTATGTTGTTAGGGGTTGATTTTCACAACTGTTGTATGTGCCTTTTGACGTATGAAAAAGAGATGGTGGTGGCTGAGGAAATGTACTTAGCAATAATTTTCTTTTCCGGGGGTAAGCTTTGCTTTTTAAGCTAAATGGCATAATTAGGCTGATGCAAATAGGCATGAGAAGCATACATTGAACTCAGAGAAAGTTTTTCTTGTTTAAGTTGGGACCAAGTGCAGCTCAGTTTAGAAAATAATTTGAAAAGCTGGCATTAAGAAATGGAGGCTTCATACATAATGCCATTTAGATGTAGTTACCATATTTTGTTCCTTCATTTAGCTCCAAGTACAAAGATTTCACTTGACTGTACTCATTTCTGAAACAGTACAGAACTCATGGTAACATTCTTATACTTAAGAGGATTATGCTGCTGTTTAGCTGGTGGTATAATACCTTTAAAACATTCTGATTAAGAAAATTGTACTGTAAAGGAGTGCTATAAAAGCTAGCGTTTTTCCATAAAAATATTGCAACAACTGGTATAAAAATAGAGGGAATGTTTTGCTTTAGGTAGTTGACCAAAATACGTTTACAGAAACTTAAATTATTAATTTTTTACTATTCTACATAATGTAAATATGTGTAATACTTTTATTTCTAACCAAAGCATGATTATAGTGATGGAACACTTTATATGAACTATCCGCAATGAATAGCTGCTATATTTTTTTTTCTCACAAGCTCTATGGAAGTGATGGAAATCAGAACTTTAAAAAACCTAAATTAAAGATGGGGCACAGGATTTGAAATGATTTTATATCCTCTCAAATTTTGTTTAATTTTGCTGCTGCAGAGCGAATCTTTTAAATTATGCAAAAAGGCAGGGAGAGAGAGAATTGATCCTTTCGAGTGCTGAATGAATAATTTAAAGCTTTCATTTCCATTTAATTTCTTTTTTTTTTTAAATTCAGTTTTGTCCATGGTCACTTCTCTGGGTGTTAGATTTATTGCCTGAATTTTATATATTGGATTGCTTAATAAATATATTGCATAAATACAGATGAAAATGCATGTCTCCCTATGGAGTTTTTACCTTGAAATGTAGTTTTAAAGGAAGGAAGCTTTACCCAGAGGGGAAATTCTTGAAAGTTAAAAGCATTTGCTTTATGGAGTAGAGAGCTGGAAATGAGTGTGCCAAATACCATCAACTTTACTCAAATAAAAGTTCAGCCCTGGTAGAACTATATGCCAAATACACAGATTTTGGTAGTCACGATTTTTGACACAACTTGCCTCAAATAATTATTTTACCAAAATATTTCATATAGTTCTTCTGTGTTCTGAAACTGTAAAAAATTTTGGCATAGCGGTACCTCTCATCTGATTAATGACGGCTACTACATCAGAAAGCCGCCCTGCAAAAGTAGGACCTACAGAGTTATGGTTGCCTGTTTTTTATTCTGCTTTTTCATTTTTAAGGTTCAACTTTGATGTGGTCTCAGAGTCCAGTTTTGGCCTCTTGATATACCAGCATAAATGCTGGGTTGTTACTTTCATAGAGTTAACTCTGGATCTTACATGGGTAACTGGGGGGCAGAATTTGACCATTGTAGTTCATGTCTGTGGCTTGAAAGAGATTTTTCTCACTAAGACCCTTAAAGGATCTTGGTGAAATGTGACACAAAGCTATGTGAAAGGGTTTGTGTACATCATATGCAATAAATCCATTATAACAGCATTCAGGCTGCAGAAATGAGCACACAACAGTTAGGAAATGCCAATATTTATCTGTCACCTTAATTTGGCCCCAACATGCACATGAACTACAGTCGTCTAATTGCATGACAACATCTTATTTTTTCCACAGGACCCCTGCTGAACTTGATGCATGGGATGGACAATGCTTGATGAGTTGATAGCTGTTAAATATTTGTTGTATATGAAATGTATCAAACCCTTCTTCTTGAAAAATAACATATCCAACAAAATTGCTGGGGCAAACGTTCTGGAAATTAATAAGAAGTCCTGTGGCACTATATAGACTAACAGATATTTTGGAGCATAAGCTTTCGTGGGCAAAGACCGTCTTCATCAGCTGCATGAGCTTATGCCAAAAAGTATCTGTTAGTCTGTAAGTTGCCACAGGACTTCCTGTTGTTCTCGAAGATACAGACTAACACAGCTATCTCTCTGATTCTGGAGATTGTGGCTGAGAGCTCTACATTATTAGGTCATCACGGGTTGATTTTCAACCAATGCAGTATGTGCCTTTTGAAGTCTGAAGAAGAGATGGCAGAATACCCTGGCTTAGTCCTCTGACAGAGTGCCAGTTCCATGTGCTAGTATTAGTTAGAGGTATCTTTGAAACTATTTTTAAAAAACAAAACCTGGAAATTTTCCCCTTTTTTTGCTTCATAGTTTTTCCTGATTTTGTTTTTACCCTGAAAGTAACCAGAAGGTGAAGTCAGGTCTCTTGCACCTGCAGGAGGATTTTCTAGGGCAGGTGCCTGCAACCTGCGACTCCAGAGCCACATGCAGCTCTTTAAGGTCTTCTTTGTGGCTCCCAATACTTTAATTGCAAAATAAAGAGAAAACCCTCCTGATTATTTTTGATAATCAGTAAACATCTAAAAGCCCCCAAATGAACACCTTTTGTCTAAATAGCGAGCGCTTTGTGGTCTCAAAATGTTGGATAACTCCCACTAGTGTCCTCCAGAGAAAGAGAAGGTTTGGGAGTGAAAGTCAGGAAGACAGTGGTGCATGTAAAGCGTGAGGAAATAGAATATGCAAAAAGTTTGTGAATGTCCTGCCATGAACATGTGTCATATTACAAATCATTGTGTGTGCACTGGTCTTAAAATAGGGGTTACAAAAAGTCCGGTTTGATGTTATTTGTTAAGGACCATCTTGTATTCACAAGCATTGTGGCTCTTGAATTATTGAGCTTTTTAATGAATTGAAAAAAAATGCTCTTCTTGCTATTTTGGTTATTTACCGCTGTCCAGATATGTGATGTGAGCTGAAAGCTTCCTTAAAAGCAAGGGGTGAGGGACATTCTCGCAAGCACTCATTGCTTTAAGTAGGTGTTAACCAATTAATTTTAAACCGATTAAAAAATCTGCTTAAAAATCACATCGCATCTTAATTGTTCAGTGTTCACTCTTGAGATACAATACTTTAAATGAACTGGTCTTACCCAAAATAGACACCTATATTAGTTAATTTTATGTTAAAGCTTTGTTATCTGGCACATAAATATCCAGAAATCTTGGTTAATTTGCATCTGCCATAGGTGGTAATATAATTCCTCCTTCAGTTAAGGGAAAAATTCTGATATCTATCCAGCATCATTTTGCAATGTTTGTGGAAGTTTTGTTTGTTTGATGGCCCTGAGGCAGTAGAGGAGCAGTAAATTACAGCAGTGAATACGGTAGTTGTGTTAAAAGTTGTAGTGTTAAGTAAGGTCATTTCATTTCAGACATATTTTTGAGTTTGGTGGGAAAGGTTGAGTAACCAGCACATTTGATTAACTGGCAACTCCCATTCCCTATTCATGCTGAAAAATGAAGCTTTTATTGTGTATGAAATATTACAAGAGTTCTCGCTCTCTCAAATCTCAGAAAACACCTCAATTCTTGACATTTTAATCCCACCTTCCCCATACATAATGGACACCTAACTCCAGCACCCTGCCCTATACTTTTGCAGGTCACCTTTGAAATATTCCTACTTTATGACACACACAGCAAGCCAGGCTTCTCCATTTGCTGCCACTGATGTGCCATAATCCAACTGGCAAAAACTCAGCAATACTCAAACATTCCTGGAATACTTCCACTGGGAGTGGGAACTAAAATCCCTTTCCAGCCATTCTTGAAATGACAAAAGCCTTTGTGGGACAAGGGCAGAAGGACTGTTATATTTTGGGCCTGCTTTAAGACTCCATTAATTCGGTAATGCTGAATGGAAATGGAGCGCCTACGGAACACATGGGACAGGCAGCCAAGTGATTATACACAGTTTATTTCTTCTAATCTGTGCTGCTACAGAGTATATGAAGTTTATTTGCAATGATGAGACACAATGGTATCATTACTTTTGATAATAGCTGGTTGATGGAAAATTTCTGGGAACCGAGACTGGTTTAAAAACATCTAACGGCAAGCGATAGAATTCTCTTGGGATGACAATAAGGAATGCGTGCTGCAGATGCAGGCCCAGATTCTGATCTTGGTTATGCTGGTGAAGTCATGGAGTGATACTGTGGAGTTCCACCAATGTGAATGGGATCTGAATCTGGCCTACAGTGAAGAATGGCATTCAATATTTGAACGGAAAAGGTTTCTAGCCTAGGAATATATTAAGCATTTGTGAAACATTCATTAGAGAAAGGCTCAGAGGAGTAGCTGTCTTAGTCTATAGCTTCACAAATAACAAGCAGTCCTGTGGCACCTTAAAGACTAACAAATTTATTGGATCATGAGCTTTATTGGATAAAACTAACTTCATCAGATGAAAATAGAGTGGAAAAAAGAAATTCAGGAGATATGTAGTGGGGAAGAGGGGAAAAGTTACTTGTCTTGTATAGGACCAGTTAATGAGGCAAATTAAGTTGTGTGTTTCTGATTCCTGTAAATATCAAAGGTGGGGAAATTGTCCTTGTAATGCATAGAGAAGTACAATATAAATAACTTCTGACGGCACATTTCTGGAGCTAGCTGATTTATGGTTACTTGCATTAAGTTCTGAAATGGAATTTCCAGGCAATCTTACTGTTTTTGCTCTCCAAAGTAAAGCAGAAGCACTTGTCAGTTTCCAATCACCAGAAGTCAAATGCCTTATCACACAGAAATGATTATTTATGATAGAGTTCAGGGACTTCATGACGTTTTCCACACACACACAGGAGAGTGTGGTCCCTGCCCCAAATATCTTACACTCTTAATACTCCCAGGGTGGGAAAGGAAGTCATGTTAGCCCCATTTTATGGATGGGGACTGAAGAGCATTACGGTCACACTTGACATTTGTGTCTGAGCTTGTATTTGAACTTGCTCTCCTGGGCTCCAACCCAGATTAATTCCCAGGGAGAAGGGAGAAGTGGCTTGGGTCATTACAAGACACTAGATTCGTCATGAGTAGTATAGATATTTGCAGGCAGGGTTCTCTCTAATTTTTTGAATCTATGAGCGGAATATATTTTGTTACGCGCACCGAAGCGTGTGTGGATGTGCACCACCAATAGAAATACAGGCTGCCCGGCTGTGGGTGCTCCGATAATCAGCTGGGCAGCACCCGAATCTCTCCTGGGTGGGCACCCAAGCAGGGAATGCTGCGTGCAAGTTAAATTTATATTAAGGCTTCTATTTTCTGAGCTTCCTAATCTGTCTCAGATGTTCTCAGTGGTATTGCGTTCTCGCTCCTGAAGGCAGCTTAGTGAGCTCAGAGCTAGAGCTCTGTTCTGGGCAGTCTGGGGCACATCCCCTCCCTTCATTTCCACTTCCTCAATCCAGCAGTGTGCTGCCGTGCCTTGATACTAGCTGCAAAGCCGCTTTCCACTGCACCGCTAGGTCCTCCTGTTTAGATTGCGAATTGTGCTTAAATGTGCCATATTAATACAGTCATTTTATAACGAAGATGAGCTGGAGTGAAGCTATGAAATAACATTTGACTGCTGAGCTTAGAGAGGACTGTCAGAAAACCCAGCTGAGGAAGGGTTACATAGCTGGATTAGGATCTCGTTTCAGTTTCTGCTTCTATGAGCTGCCTCTGTGATACTGGGGAAACTCCTTGATCTTCCTATGCCTTAAAATGCTTTATGTGGGAAGACTTTGGCTTGGTTAGACGGTAAACTCTTCAGTGCAGCTATTCTGCTTCCGTTTGCCCATACAGTGCCTGCTGCAGGGGTGGGCAATCATATTCACAAAGCAGCCACTCCACAAATTTTGGTACTGGTTGTGGGCTGGCTGTGGGACCCCTAAAAGGGGCAGGGCCTTGGGCTACAGAGAGGGACAGAGATGGGGCACAGGGGCAGGGGAACACCCTGACCTCAGCACTGCCCTCTCCCCTTCCTGCTTCCCCTCTGCGCAGCTGGCAGGGGAATCCCAGGAGCAGCTGGGCTGCAGACGGAACAAGGTGTGGGGAGGGGCAGCTGGACACAAGCTGCTGGCTTCAGCACGCACGCCCTGCTCTTCCGCTGGGAGGGCCGGAGAGAAATGCTTGGTAGGCCAAATCGAGCCCTTACGGCTTATTTTGCCCAATCCTGGCCAAGTGGCACAATGAGGGTTCTCTGGGACCTCTTGTTACCATTGGTGACAAAAAGTGCCCACATACTGAAATTGCAGCGTCTCTGCTTCTCTCTACTTTGGAAATGTTACACACCCTCTTTGCCTAAAGGTGTCCCGTCAGTCCTGGGAGGAAAAACAGGTTATTTCAATACTCTGGTGTGAAGGACTTTTTGGGACTTAAATATTGTATTTCCTTTTCCAAAACCCAACTAGAATAACAAAGCCACTAACACAGGATTTGAATGGAACCTAAAGTGCCAGGTGTGATAGTGATTTTTTTTTTTTTTAAATGAATGGTGAGGGAAGAAAAGGCCAACACCAGTGTTGATCCCCACCATTTTTTCTCCCGCCGCAGGCTGGTGGCTGCTGTGTTAGGTTTGCGTGGGAACCATGAGAAACAGAAGAGATGGCGCTTTGGAAGGTTCAAAAATTCTTCCCTCGACGATCTCCCGCAGCACAGATATATCGTGCAGTGACAGGGTAAGCGACTGGCACAATTCATTTCCGTGGCCCAGGAGTGGGTGTGCTCTCGTTTGGAACGAGGCCTCTGTGCCTGTTAGGAATTAGGAAGAAGAAGTGTATTGCGCTTGCAGCCCTTTTTCTTTCGAGAAAAGCGATGTTCTAGTCTGCAGCCAGTGGTCTCTTAAGCTGCGGTTAGGTGCAGAAGGTGGGCCAGGGTCACAGAATGC
Source organism: Carettochelys insculpta (assembly GCF_033958435.1). Lineage (NCBI taxonomy): Eukaryota > Metazoa > Chordata > Testudines > Carettochelyidae > Carettochelys > Carettochelys insculpta. The sequence continues at coordinate 3,297,493 of NC_134144.1, read as the reverse complement.
TGGACTGTTTTTGGAAGGACTTTGCCATGGCTCTGGCCCTTCTGTGAGCCATAGAATGGTGCCAAATTGCGCGGGTAGGTTTCCTTTACAGACAAGCAGGCCCGCCAGTGGGGTGGGGCAAAGGGCACAGTTGCCCCAGGGCCCAGCATTTCAAAGGGACCGGCAGCTTCGGCCACCACTGCCTCTTTGGCAGTGGTTGTAGCTGCAGACGCCTTTGATGTGCATTGGCTGCACTACTCCGCCACAGGGTGTGGCTCTGAGATCGTGGGGGGGGGGCCATCTTCATGGTCTGGGTGGTGCTGGGGGGCTGACTGCCCTAGGTCTCACCCCTCCCATGCTTCACCCTGCCCCTTGTGGGCATGGAGCCAGGCTCTCCTCCCACCTTGCCCTGGGTCTCACGGCGGCTGCCCACAAGTTACATTTAAATGAATTGTGATCTAATTCATAGCTTGAAGCTTGCTGTCCGGAAATGAGAATTTAAAGCACTACCCCTCCATCCTGGATTCCTGGTTTTCTTCCTTCATACCAGTCAAGGCTCTTTGGTCCTGACCCTTGCCTGCCTTGAGCTTTGTGGAATTACCAGATCAGAGTCTCTCTATGTTACGCCCACTTTTCCTGCATGTGAAAAAACCCTGCAAGGCAATGTACTTGAAACCCACATGGTGGGGGCAGCTGCAAATGGGCTGCAAGTGTGAACTTGGTGTCTCCCAGAAACAGGTGTTCGTACCACCAAAATTAGGAATTATTTATGTAAAATCTTATTGGCTTTGTGCTCTGGGTATTGTCAGTGGATGAATGTTGTACTCCAGAGTGTAAGTAATTGAACTCCCGTATTTTTCAGATGTTCTTTAAATTTCTGTATCAACAGAGACCAGGAGTGTGTAAAACTAAGAGAATGGACATGCCCCATGAAATGGGTGGTTGCCTGAAACTGAACAGTGCCAATGAAGTAACCGTAGAGACGGGGCCAAGCTGTCACTGTTCGGTCCCTGTCTGGGCTCAGAACGTTCCAAAATGAAACATGTTCAGAACCAGGGGATCGGTCTGGCTCATTGCTGGGAGATAGCAGCAAAATGTAGTATGGGGTCTGTGTTAGGATTCTATCCCTCCTCCTGTCATAGCCTAGGGATCTTCAGCCTTTAGTAGAGTTGGGCCCACTTTTAAATAAACACTGGACATTTTTAACGAAGTGGACTTAAATTTATCTGTCGATCACTCAGCTTGAAACACCTCTCAGACTCGCTGTACTGCCACGTGCTGAGCAAAGTGAGTTTTTATTGCCAATCGAATTCTTATCCCGGCTTCTTTCCTGGGCTAGATTGCACTCCACCGCTTGCAGAACTTGCACAAGGAAGCCCCAAACAGGCTGTGCTTTTGAGAACTCTCTGGCAGGTGAGGAGAGCCCCACTGTGTTGAAAGGGTTCTTCTCACCAGACTCCTGTGGGTTCCTGGTCCTATGTGAGGGCCACATGGCCACAGCATTGTGCAGGAGCAGTGCAAGGGAAGAAATTGCACTTTAGCGGGTTGTGAGACCCCTCATCTTGTTCTGTGCAGGGAGTTAACTTAGCTGCTCATGCCTAGTGGTAGCAGCCTAGTACAATGTCCCTCTGCCTGGCTGCTGTGTGTGGGATGAGGGCAGGGACTTGAGCCAGCTTCTGCTAACTCCCCGCCCACTTGTTCATGTGGTTAGTAGCAGGTATGCCTGCCTGCACCCAGGAGGGTCTGAACAGCAGCACAATAACCAAGGTGCAGTCAGTCTCTCCTTCCGTGTCCAGCACCAACCCAGTCTGCCCCATGTTCTAGCCTTAAATAAATACGAGTTATTAAGAGTAAAATAAAAGCGTTTAAGGATCAGATAGGATGCTCCCATTTTGTTCCTCTCTGGAGGCAAATTAGGTGCAAAGGAATTAACATCTCCATAGAAACGGCTGCATAATGGAGAGCTCCCAATCATTCCAAGCCAGGCCTAGTGCAGTGTTAAACATTCGGTGTGTTTAATTTAGCAGGGTTTGATTAGTAAATTAGAATTGGAAATTACCTTAAAACAATTGGAATTCTACCGAGGCTTGACTTGAGAGACCTAATCTACTTCTGGGACATGTTGGGCTATATTAAAATAGACAGCGGCACTGGCATTTTTTTTTTCCGGCAGGAGCTAAGAGGAAAAAAACTTTGGCCCAGAGTTTGGTGATTTAAACACCATTTGGCTAGAGCTAACTGTGAGCCCATAACATTCCTAGAGGGGTTAAACCACAGGTACATGAGGGGCTGAGTGGTGTTTAAAATTGAGGAGTTCTGTGATTTCTGGCTTAGTCCTTCTGATGTTTGCTGTATGAAAGTGCTGGGTGAAATCCACAGGGCTCTTGGAGAGCACATAGAAAGAAGAAGCCATGTGAGACTCTCCCCAAGTCATGCGTATGGGACAATGCAAGAACTGTTTGCTTTGATGGTTGTCACATTATTAAAACACTTTTTTCCTGCTCCAGATAAAGCATAATGGGACATGTTGTTAGCTGTTCACTTAATTTTTCTGAAAGTTTCTTGTTTAATATTTCCATTACTGTTTGAGGCTTTAGCTACCAGCTGCCACGCTCCTGCAATGCCGTGTCTGCACAGGCCCTGAAGCTACATTGTGAACAAAAGAAGGACAATGAATGGCTGCCGTTTTCATTTAAATGCTGGTGTGTGGCACTGGAGTGGCCTTTAAAAGATTTGCAGTATTGGGATTCACTTTTCCCTCTAATCTTCTACACAAAGGATTTGGCCAACTTCGTTCAAGAACATTTTAAGAAGAGGGAATGTGTCGTCTTCACGAGAGATGCCAAGTCAGTGTAAGCAAACAGGCTGACCTTTGTTTTTAACAGGAGCGGGAGGTAACACGGCTTCAGAGCAACGTAATGACGGACCTGTCAATGGCAGCTTTGGGTTTTGGGGAGCTGCTAATGGAATCCTTCCCTGTGCACGTTTGTCTCCTGAGTCTCACGGATGCCATCTACAAATGCGTTCAATCTTTCTCTGTCCTCCTCTTCTCTAACCATCCTCCTCATGTGCCAGTCATGGTCCAGGGGGAGGTTTGATGCAGCTGGGGATATGCTTAAGGGGGTGGAATGGCAGATTTCCCTCCTTCCTCCAATGCTCTGTCCACTAATCTACTCTGGGAAGTGAGTTTGACGAGTGCCCTCCCAGAGCAGGCCACACAATCCCACCTCGGAGTTGGGATTATTATGCAAACGGGGGCACTCCACCAGCAGGCATCTTCCCTCCCCACCCACAGATCCCACTGCTCCTGCATGCAGTTTTGCACCCAACTAGCTGGATAGCATAGAGGTGGGAACAGAATGTCTCCTGGCCAGCACAGTAGCTTCTCCTTGGAATACCCACGGATGCAACAAGAAACAGGGATCAAGGGGCAAGGCATATCTGGGGAACTGCTGATTGGCTGGGGCGTTGCGGAATGTCCTGACACACCAAGTCCCCTGGGAAATAATAAATTCAGTTTTAATGCTCAGTTTTGTTCCAAAATAAAACGTTAAGTTCCCACTGAGAAGGATACTGTTTATTCAAGCATAAGTTACAATCTTCTACTTGCACAGTATGCAGCCAACCTGTTTGTCAAATACATGTGGACAAGCTCCTGCTTATGAGCATTAGTTGTCATTACGCTATCAGTCGCTGAAAAGAAAGAGTATTCGTTTTCTGGGGAAAAAAATGTTCATCTTTTTTTTCTATTCACTCTTCTCGGCAGGGACAACTTGTGTAAGTGCGGGTATTCCAAAAGCCAACATATAGAGGGGACGCAGGTGAATACCACTGAGAAATGGAATTATAGGAAACACACCAAGGAACTTCCCACTGATGCTTTTGGTGATGTTCAGTTTGAAAATCTTGGGAAAAGAGGAAAGGTGAGTGAGAAATGAGCCATCCCCATGTATTTTACCTGTACCCTGTCCATAAGCAGCTTTTGCCCTGGGACTTATCTTATGAGACTTTATAAAATAAATTCAAAATAATTAAAAAGAAGTTAAAATAATCAAAGGGTAAAAAGATGCTTATATTTTTTGACCATAGCTACCTAAATATGGAATCTAATTTTTTTTCAAGCCTTCTAAGCCCACAGTGTCTTTCGACCAACTCAGCGAGAACTGCTGGGTGCTAAGCATTTTGGAATATGATCACTTACTTAGGGATTAATAGACCTGTTAAAAATGACACATTTTAATGTGGGAAAATAGGATTTAATAATCTTTTTGGAATAAAAATGTTTTTATTGAAATTATTTGAACTGAAACCATTTTGGGGACGAAATATTGGATTTGAAATTGTTTGTTTTTTTCCAGTAGGAGAAAGTTGGGGAGACAGTCAAAAAATAAATTTCCCCTCTCCCCCTGTACTTTACTAGATTTTTTAGCTACTCCCTGCCACAGGCACACATTTTCTAGTGAGTAAAAACCTTAAAAACCCCAAAACATTTCAAAAATTGAAACAAAATAAAATTAATTTCAAAACATGGTTTTGAAACAAACATTTTCATTTAGTATTAAATGCAAAGGTTTGGTTAAAGATTGAAACAAAATTGGTTGAAGCATTTCAATTCTGACTGTTGTTTTTCTTGCAATGTTTCTTGCAGGGAATATTCCCATTTTCCACCCTGCCCTCATTATGGGTTTAGGAGACTTTTTGATGATCTTGTCCCCAGTTTTAAATTTCAGATGGCCGTAGCTGAAGACCTTCAAGCAAGAAAGAAAGAAACTTTTTCTTGCTTTGAGATGTTAAGGAACATTGCATGGGCTGTTAACTGAGATCACCGAATCCCAAATGTAGGCTGAACCTCTCTGTTCTGGAAGCCTTGGAACTTGACCAGTGCCAGACGAAGGAATTTGCTGGACCATGGGAGTTCAATATTGCCTAGCAACATCACCAATACTTCCTTTGTTTACTGGGCTCTTAGAAGACATTCAGGGTAAATTAGAGCTAAATAACAGCACAGAACCCTGAGAGCCAGGATTGGTGGCTGGAAACAAACTTTATGGGACTGTGGGAAACTTGGCCACACCCATGATAAGTGGTCATCTGGCTAATTGAAATCAGTCTGAATTAGGGATGTTGCCGGATGAGAGAGTTCCAGATTAGAGAGGTTCAGCTTGTAAAACACAATAAGTCTTTAGCTTTATGTACAACTGAAAACAAAAGAATTGCAAGTGAGGGCAGAAGGCCTGTTTTGGGTAATAGCCAGCAATGTAGTATTGCAAAGAACCAGTTTATGTTACTTAGAAGAAGTGTTTAAAGAGGGCCCTGAGGCTAAATGAGGAAGTGGACATGCTCAAAATACTCACTGTTGAAACGGATCTCTGGGCACCTCAGATCAGTTATTTTAAGCATGTCATCTAACAGTCAGGGCAGCTGGAGAGGAGCAGGTTCTGCATTTTCTCTCCAGCTTCCCATGATCTGTAATATACATGTGATCCAGCCCTTGTAAAGCCAGGTGCTTACATTTCACTCTTCAGGTTCTGGTTCTCTTGTTAATCAATAAAATGCACGATCCCTGGTGCACATGTGCAGGAGACCCTTGGCTTGCAGATCTGTGTGTGAGAGGGCACCTGCCTCTGACAGCTTCCCCCATCACAAGTTCAACACTTTGTATTGTTCAGAGGTGGGTGGATGCGGTGCGGTACTGGGTGAGCAATGGCTGAAGTCTTGGGAGAAAGGCTGGGTCAGGCCAGAGCTGGGAAAATAGTGGTTGGGGCAGGACAATAATACATCCCTCAGTAGCATTGGTCTCTCAGTAGCATAGACGCTATGGTTCCCCTCTAGCTGCTGAAGCTATCATAATAACATATGCGTGGGTACGCAGGGAGCTAAATACACTCTCTGCATGTGGATCATCAGATGTTGGCTCAAACTGACTTTTTTGGCAAATACATGGTTTGAAAAACTTAGCCAATCTCTGTTCACATGCCCTAAGGGTAGGGAAAATACAGGCCATAAAATAAGCTTTTAGCAAATGCACATGGGGACTGATTTTCCATTACTTTGCACTTCAGGCATTGAAGCATTTTGCCACTGGCTTTGTACTTTATCTAGACATAACCGACTGTCTTGCAGGCAAGGGAGAAGGGAAACAGCCCATTGCAATGAGACCAAATGGAATTACTCTGTTCCCATTGATCGCTGCTAACCCTGCATTGTGTCTTCTCTCATTGAAGTACATCCGGCTGTCATGTGACACGGACCCCGAAATGCTCTACGATCTGATGACTCAACACTGGCACCTGAAAACTCCCAACCTGGTCATCTCGGTCACGGGGGGAGCGAAAAACTTTGCTCTAAAGCCACGGATGCGCAAGATATTCAGCAGGCTGATCTACATTGCCCAGTCCAAAGGTGAAAGGGGTGTCTGGACGTCCTTGGAGCTCCTAATATTTATGGTTTCCTCCACAGGGCTAACCTGATATCTCTTGGGTTGTCAGTATAGTGGATGAAGTGTGGTGTTAGACCCTAATATAGGGAAAAGGAAATAGTTTATATAGGAATATACATCCAAAGACAAATCCTGGTCCCACTGAAATCCATGCAAGTCTTTTAATTGATTTGGCCCCAGAATGAATGTGGTCTTATTTGGGGGGAAAAAAGAGGCCTGTGTCTTGGGCAACATCTATCTTTTTGACGCTACTGAGTGTCCCTAGGCCTTTGACAATCATTTATGTAATTAACACCTGTGAATTCAATTGTAGCCATTGGCACATAGAATAGGATAATACAGGTTGAAATTCTAATCTGGCACCCTTGGGACCAGTCTGGAGCTGGACAAGAAAATTTACCAGACCTGGGAGGTCAATGTTGCGTAGCACATTACCAACACTTCCATAGCTCACTGGGCTCTTAGAAGACATTTAGGGGTAAATTAGAGCTAAGTAACAGTGCAGAACATTGAAAACCAGGACTAGTGACTGGAAGCAAACTTTATGGTACCACGGGAAGCTTGACAACACCCATGATAAGTGGTCATCTGGCTAACTAAAATCATGCCAGGTTCTGAATGTTGCCGGACGAGAGAATTCTGGATTAGAGAGAAACCTGTAGAAAAAGCTAATGTAATGGTTTATATTAAAAACAAACACAAACAAACAAACATGGGCTAAGTCCACCCCCTTTTTAAAGGGCCAACCAAGTGAAGAACTTGGTTCAGTGAGTACAGTTGTGATTTAGCTGAAGTGGGAGGTGATTATTTCAATGGGTTGTTGTAGCTGGTGGAGGAGAAAAAGAAGCTGTGAATAGTCAGCAGAAAGTCAGGTGTTTCTTTTAGAGGTTTCCTGTTTAGTCCACTGCAGACTAGTACGGCCTAATGATGCAGGGACTGGCTGGAGAGCCATTCTTGGCTTTGATAAGGGTATCCTATGTAGCTCTGGGTAAATCTCATAATGTTTCTTCCTGGATCATATGGGATTTAACCAATCTCCAGTGATCCTCTAGTGTATTGAAGGCAAACAACCCAAACTCCCCACTGCCTTACCCCTTGTGTTGTCACTAGTATCAGTCCACAGTATTGCCCCATCAGAGCAGTAGCCTCTTGTGCCTTTCATGACTACACCAGGGTCAGGGCAGTGGAGAATTGAGGACAACACATGCACACATCTACAGAGACACAAACTTTTTGTGCGCTATGGCAGGTCTGGGGCTAAATTCCATCTGGTCCCTCCTGTCGGCAGGGGCCTGGATTTTCACAGGAGGCACTCACTATGGACTGATGAAATACATTGGAGAGGTGGTGAGAGACAACACCATCAGCAGGAGCTCCGAGGAGAATGTGGTGGCTATCGGCATAGCAGCCTGGGGCATGATTTCCAACCGGGACAGTCTGATCAGAAGCAGCACTGCTGAGGTGAGGAACATGTCGGGCTATCAGGGGACTTATGAGAAGCCAGAGAAAACCCTACAGAGCAGAGAGACATTCCCACTAAATGCAGCTTCCTCCATAGGTGCTGCAACTAGGGATTCTGGGGGTGAAGTGGTTTCCATCATAGGCAGGGTTTAGAGTTTAGTTCAGTGGCTCTCAGCACCTCACTATACAGCATCTCTGATTTCTGCAAATGCCTCCCTGCTCTTACATCCACACCACTCTCCGCATGGAGCTTGATGCCATTGGCCAGTGAGATTTCCTGCTACAGAGCTCGTGCTGTGCTGTGTTGTAAAATAAATGGTGCCCTTAAGGATGATAGTTAAACAACAAGTGAGAGATATTGCACTGGTGCATTGGCTTTTAGAAAAGATCCTCCACTGGGGCTCAGCCAGGAGGATTTATTAAAGGAGAAGGGGGCAACAGAGTGTCTCTTCTCCAAGTCAGCTGCAAGCGCGAGATGCATAGTCAAAGATATCTTTAGGCGACTTTCTATTGTCCCATTTCTGGTGATGGTCTTGCCTGCTCTAACTCATGCATCTGTGGCAAGAGAAGGGAGGGCTTTGTGTGAACACTAGCGGCAGGAGGGAATGCAGAGATGCTTGGGTTGAACTGTGGCATCTGCTGCACATATCTGTAATTCAATAGTATATGTAAATTGCAGAAGAGAAGGAGCAAATCAGATGCCTTATCCAACATCCACTCTGCTAGATTTCTTAGAGCAAGTCAGCAAAGTCAACAAAGGAGACAATAGATTTGTGAATCAGTTTTCAAAAAAAAGTGTCCCAGACCCTCACTTAATAACATTAAGGAAACAAAGTCTTGGCCTTTGGTGCCCCACTTCAAGTATTGTATGCACCGTGCCCTTCCCGTCTCAATGGAAACCCTTTGCTGATGTTTTTAGGGGTACTATTCAGCCCACTACATAATGGATGACCTTAAGAGAGACCCATTGTATTGCCTCGACAATAACCACACCCACTTATTGCTGGTTGATAACGGCACCCATGGACATCCAGAAACGGAGGCAAAGCTACGGACTCAGTTAGAAAAATACATTTCGGAACGTGTCATCCCAGGTTGGTGCAATTTTCTGACTTCCGACCATTCTGCGTAGGTGCTACTGGGCTTGCTGCTGCAAATGTTTTGCTCATGTGCCTAATAACAAAAGGGTTCTGATGGTAAACCACCGATGTGGCCCTTAGAGACTTGTGCCTATTTCAAGGAGAACATGCTCCTTATAGGTGCAGAGGAGTAGAGTTTACATACTCGTGCAATAATCTATTTGAGGATTACCACCAAGTACAATTTACTGGTGTGGCTGGTTTCCAGTGCCGCATGGGATAAACATTCCTTTCAGTTCACGAATCAAAGCCACTTCACCTTCCTATGTCAGAGGCAATCACCAGGTGCCCCTGCGCTGCTTTCTACCCTTCGTACACTGTTCATTGGGAATTCAGTCCTTTTGACAGATGCTGGTTTGTTTAGGGGCGGGCGGGTCAGGTTGGGTTATCTGAGGCATCACACCTCTGGATTCAGCTGGCTGTATGTTTTAGGTCAACTGTTGCTTCTTGTTTATTGTGAATTTATGGTCTTTATTACGCAGTGCTTTGGACAGCTGGTGGCACGGTGGGATCTTGGGTCAAAAGTAGGGCTCCTAGCCACTAGGCTAACAACAATTATCATAGAATACTTAGAACTGGAAGGGATCTGAAGAAGTGATTGAGTCCCAGCAGAATAACAACAGGTGCTGATGATTAGTTGCTGCATGAATAATTTTGGAATAAATAAAATCAGTATTAGACATAAGTGAAAGTTGCATAACAATGGAGTAGATAACTTTAAAAATAGTTTGCTCAAAACCAGCAGTACGTGCATTTGTGTGTAAAATATTATCAGAGCTAAATCCAACATAAAAACTCCCCATCAAAACATAATGCACACATAAGAGTTTATTGTGAAGGATGAGAATTGTTCAAAAACACTGACATTGAAAGTGAGACCCTTTTTTGGTACATTTCAGATTCTAATTATGGTGGGAAGATTCCGATTGTGTGTTTCACCCAAGGAGGAGGGAAAGAAACTTTGAAGGTAAATCTGAAAATGTCAGAAAAAATTAAGTGTCCATTGGTGTCTTATCCCAATCTTAAATGTATCCTTCATGGGGCTGGGTAGCAAAGTATCAAGGTTGCCTGCCAATTTCCACTATTAGACCCTATTTTCTGTTGTATTTCACTTTTTTGGACTTGGACTGTTTGGGCTAAAATTGTCCATGCCACATGTGGTGCTTCAGCCTGAAATGTTGTGCGGTACAAGCTTTCAAAACAAAAAGCAGTCAAGTAGCACTTTAAAGACTAGCAAAATAGTTTATTAGGTGAGCTTTCGTGGGACAGACCCACTTCTTCAGACCATAGCCAGACCAGAACTGCTATGGTCTGAAGAAGTGGGTCTGTCCCATGAAAGCTCACCTAATAAACTATTTTGCTAGTCTTTAAAGTGCTACTTGACTGCTTTTTGTTTTGATAGTGTATAGACTAGCACGGCTTCCTCTCTGGTACAAGCTTTGTTATCCAGCATGCATGGGGAATGGGGATTACCAGTTAATCAAAGGTACCAGTTTCTCAAGCATCTTCACCAAACTCAAAAAGTATTTAAGAAATGAAATAACCTCACTTAACACTACACCTTTGAACACATTTACAGTATGCAGTGCTGCAATTTGCTGCTTTTTTTACTGCCTCAGGGCCGTCAAACAAGCAAAACTTCCAAAAACACTGGAAGTTTTCCAGTTAACTAAAGGGGAATTGTATTGCCATCTATGGCAGATGTTGGTTAACCAAGTTTTGTGAATAGTAAAGAGCCGGAAAATAGCTTTTACTGTAGTCATTTTCAGCCAACATAGATAAGGTATTTCTGAGATAAAGGCTAGCGAAAAAACATTTTGCAATGTTAAAAAACAAAAGCCTGGTGACCTTTAAATTGAGAATCTGCAGTGCCCCATGCTTTAGCGCAGGGATTTATGATCGAGAGGTGCCTTTTGCTGTTCCTGCGAATATCCACTAACATTTGAAAAAAGCTTAGTTCGCCCTTTAACAGAGGAGTCTGTCTAGACTTTAGCAATGCTTCTCCAATGTATCTTCCATACAAGAGTTGCCCCCAGTGTATTGCAAGCAGTGTTTGCATGCCTTGGTTGGAAGAAGAATGGGTTGAACCAGAATAGCCTGCCATACTTTCTCCTCGAGGTGGGGAAAATGCAGGAGGAGTGGTGATATGGGTGTAGCTGCAGTGCTACCAGCTCTGACTCTTTGCCCTCTTGCTGCAGATGCAGATTGCTCATATTTCCCAATGAACGTCCTGTATCAAAGGTCCCCCAGTTTCTTGGGTCAGGCATACCATGGGCAGGCTTGCTACTAGAAGGTCCATTTGCAGTGTAGATTGCATGATGGTTGTAGCAGGTGATATGATGTGTCCCCAAGGGGGCTACCCAGCTTTCACAGGGAGAGGAACTCTTGTTTTTTATAATACAGTGACTGCACCCAGGCAATCCTTTTGAGCAGAGGATTGGCTGGAGGCTGCTGTGGTGAGCCCTAGAGGAGCTCACATGGCCTATTTGTGGTCAGCAGGCTATCCCAGTTGTTGCAGTACAGGGTAGTTGCACTCATATTTCCCCATTTGGCCCACCAAGGGCACCCACTCTGAGGTCTGTTGGCAGTCACCTCTCTTGGGCAGAGATCAGCACCCCTCTCCCTCTGAACTGGGTTTTTTTCAGGTTGCACAGTTTCCTGCCTCGGCTGGCCTATCCCGAGCAAGCCAGACTGCATGATCAGGCCAACACCCACACGTGGCTTTTTCTCCTTAGCCTAGGAACAGCTGTATTGCCAGCAGTCACAAGATACCACACAACTCTTTTTGAGCAAACCTTATTTTTAAGGTGAAAGTAGTCAGGGAGAAAACTTATTGAAAAGAATAAAAGAACCTACACATGTGTTAATCAGCATATTATAGCTCGCTCCTCATCCCCACTCCAGCAAGGGCTCTGGTGGGAGTCAGGCCCCTTCCCTCATGAGAGAGTTCTTCTGTGGTTAGAAGTTCAGCTCAAATCCAGCCTTCCTGGAAATAGCTTAGTCTTTTCTTTATAGCATTTGGGGGGTTTGATAATGAACAGGATATCACTGTATTATAGACCTCTTCTCGGGGTGTAGCTTCAAAAGGCTGGGATTTTGCATATCTGGAGATGGGGAAGTGAACGCAAACTCCTCTTAGAAACTCTCCAGGCAAACCACTTGACAGATTGTCCAAAATTCCATTTTTGTTTCCAACACACTCAGTCCAGTCCAATGATGTTCATCACACGTACCAGGAGTCTCATCACCTCTCCCCCAGCATATGATCCCAGCCCATAATAATACATTACCTTTGCATTTAGTGCGGTGGACTCCGAAGATACTAAATACAATAAGGCTTTCAAGGCTATGTTAAGACATGGCCGTATCTGTGTCACCAATGTGTCTCAGAGGCTCTTCAAGTACAGGGCATTGTGGACAGTGCTATGCAGTTCCAGGAGAGGCTACCAAGGACACAAGCTGGGTTGGTAACATCTTGTAGAGTATTGCGGCTTGTGTGGTAGGAATTTGTGCTGAGGTTGTGGGGTTCAAAGCTGGATAGGGGAGCGGTGAATTGCTGCAGTCACACATAACAGAATTGATTCTAAATGCCTTACAATGTGTGAGGCTATAAATGAGCTGAGTGGTGTTCCAGAGAAGTTTCATCGGTAGGTGAAATGAGTTATTGGCACGCTTGTCAGGGCCAGCTTCAATCCAAACTTTTCAAGGCGTGTTATACAAAATGATACATCCAATCCAAGCAGAGTAACTCATTAAAACTGATTACTGCTCATCTCCTCAGAAGAGGATTGGAAGTGATTGTGAATCTTGTTCCTGCCAGTGCTCACTGAAATAGATGACTTTAATATATAAACTTATGCCAATTAAACTTCTGTTTTACTGGTGATGAGACCCCCATCAAAAATCTGCTAAAATTCATCAGTATAATTTCTTAGCCGATTTTAATGAATCCATTTGTCAATGCCATACACAGATTGTGAAATGGCCAAATATGTCTCCAGAGTCACTGATTGAAGAATGGTCTCATATGACAGCATTAGGTAGGCCTTGCCCACAGGCATCTCTCCATCGCTACCCTCCTTCCATCTGAACAGAGCCCTTAAAGCATGGGTGTCCAACCTTTTGGCTTGCCTGGGCCGCATTGAGTGAAGAGGAATTGTCTTGGGCCGCATATAAAATATATAATATAGTTAATGTATATAAATCACATAATAATGTTAAAAGTTTATGATCTTGTGGGGCTGCATTACTAGCTGTCCAGGGCTGCACGCGGCCCGCGGCCCGCGGGTTGGACACGCCTGCCTTAAAGTGACAATATTCCTTTTCTTCCAGATAGCCGGGCAAAGGAGTTTCCCTCTTACTTGTGACTATCTGATGAACTAATTTAAGAGAACTCTCCAATCAAAATCAGCACCTTAATAAGATAGAAATCCCTTTGCTATGCCTAAAATCTTTGGAAGCATATTTTTAACATAAACATAGTGAAATTTCATGAGCATGTCTTATTATGAACATCACACAAAATAAATTCGTGTTCCCTTTTTCTAAAAGCAGTGATCTTTGTTATGAACACACTAAACTGCTCTGGCTGATAGATTTAAAAATGTCTTTGTTTTAGTGAATTTAAATATATAGTAATCTGGACTGATTACTTTATGAAAGCTTAAGAGTATATTTAAAGTATAAAATCATCTTAGAAATACTGATAAAGAAAATGTGAAACAGAGAGGGCTGAATTATATAGTCCATACTATTTAATGTTGTATTCAGCAGTACAACTGACTTGCCCTAACTAAAAAATTTTTTGCAACTAATGGTGGACAAAGTTCTCAGTATATAAAAACATCCTGGACTGGCTTTTTTGTTTCCAAATTTAGTGCTTTTAACTGAGTACCTTTTGCCTGCCCTGTCTTCACAATCCATCAGGCAGTGGTAAACATGCTCAGAAAGACATTTGAGAAGAGTGGATTTTTTCCCAAATGTCATTTGCTACATTTGTGTCCAGGGATTTGATAGGTGAGAAGAGGAAGACAGTGGGAAGGGAGTGGGGCCTGGGAGGAGCAGTGGTGGGGTATGCGGGGCCACAGGGTGGGGGGTTTCTCTCCCCAAGCAGCAGTTTCATCCACTGCCCATAGGCATAGCAAGCTGCCAACTTCTCTTGCTAAACAGCTAAAAGAGAACACTGCTGAATGGGTTCAGAGGGGTAACTGTGCTATTTTGTTTCAGCAAAAACAATAAAGCCTCCCCTAGGTGTCCTAAGACTCCTCATTGTTTCTACTGAACAGTTATGCCTGATAGTCTTATTGAGGTCAGCCATTGGCAGAATCTGAGACGGGGTGGGGTGGGGTGCAGGCATGGACATCTGCCAGGCTTGTGTGTAGCTTTTCTGATCATTGGCTTTCTGTGAAGCAGATGAGAAGTGGAAATGTTTCAGGCTCCTTCCTTATTTTAATATTAGCTGGGCACCACCCAGAGAAAGATCTTTGGTCCCACTGGCATAGAAAGCACACTGCTCATGTCACATATCCATTGTCCAATTGGAAGGCGTACTAGGTGCTTATGTTGGACGGCTCAAGATTAATTTCTGCCCAAGAAATCTGTTTTTTTTCCCAAATATTTTCAGACCACTGATGAACATTTTGTCTGTGCTGTGGTCATGGTGTTTATTTCTCCTGTCTCATTTGCTGTCATTCGAATATGGCTCCTCTGGATAAACTTCTGTTGCTAATGGAAACTAAACTAAAGCCACCCGCTGAGTATTAATTGATAGCTGTATATATGCTCTTTACAACGTAGGACAGACTCAAAATCAAGCATATAAAGTTCTCATGTTAACGTCTGGTTCGGTAAAAGTGTCTTTTGCCAGCTCAGTTGAGCAACTATCTGAGCATCTGCGATATGGAATACAAATCACTAGATGTATTGTGTGCAATTAGTAGTCACACAGTCTTTATACTGTTGTGCTCTGACATTTACAGTAATTGTGTGGATGTAAGTGTCTAGTTCCCAGGCCTTCAGCAAATGGACTGTAGCTCATGACACTAGCGGTATTTCACTTGGGCAAGACTGATACCATAAAGCTTTCATGTTGCTCATCTGGAGGCAGCATTGTCTGATCTTGGGACATTGTCCTTCTCCACTGCACAATTTCTTCCTACCACTCTATTTACTCCAACATTTGCCCCACTATTATGTTTGTCCCTAAATACCCATGGCCCTTTGCTCTGACTGAATCAAAGACCATTATAATGGCATTGTAACATTCCTTGCTGTGAAAAAATTGGCAGGAGCCTGGGAATTCTACAGCACCTGCACACAGCCCATCCCAAATTGTTCACTTGGTTACTGCCTGGTGGGCTTCAAGAGCCTGAACCTTTATTAATCACTGTTGTTTCTGTCCCTCTCCGTTGTGTTTTCCTAGGCTATCAATGTTGCCATCAAAAGTAAAATTCCCTGCATAGTAGTGGAGGGCTCAGGTCAGATTGCTGATGTCATAGCCAGCTTAGTGGAAGCAGAGGGCAGTCTAGCCTCTTCATCTGTCCAGGAGAGGCTGCTCCGATACCTGCCTCACACTGTTTCAAGACTCACAGAAGAGGAGACTGAAAGCTGGATCAGATGGGTAGGTGTTTGCTTTGCCATAGTCTTAGGGAGACAGAGAGGAGAGGGGCCCAGTGGGGAAAGGGCTGGAGGTAGGCACCAAAGTATTTAAAACGTTTAAAGAGCTTTCCAGCAGTAAATATCAAGACGCTTTCTCTCACTGTGCTCAGGTGAGCTGGGCAACCCTTGCCACAAGATACCTTTGAGGCCAAGAACTTGGAAGGAGTTTTAAAAGATGAGGTGCTTACGTGGGTGACAAGAACATTACAAGGGTTACTATAAAGAGGGTTAACATTTAAGATACCCAGCTGCTTAAAGAAGGATGTAAACTAGTGTTCCCTGAAAGTTGAGCACGTGGGCGGCTGCCCAGCTGATTAGCAGAGCCCTCACATCCAGCAGTGTGGGTTTCTATTGGTGGCATAACAAAAGTTATTCCATCCATGAGTGGAAAAGCTTAGCGTGAACACTGACGTTAACCTGCCTGCTTCCGGGTGCAAGCCAAACTCTCATCAATGGAGGTTAGGAAGAAACTTCAACTCAGGGCATAACTACTTACTACCTGATTCCTTATGCTTTCATCTGAAGTGCCAGCTGCTAGCTCCCTATCCTGGTAGGATACTGGACTAGAGGACTCCTGACAAACTCACTGATGAGTCTAAAAATACAATGGTCAAAAGGGAATTGTCATCAGGTAGGTTTGTTTCTGGTACGGTCCCGCAGGGACCGGTAGTTGTTCCTGCCCTTGCTATTTTTATCAATGTCACGGAGGAAAAAAATAAAATCATCATTAATAAAGTTTGCAGATGATACAAATTGGGGGAGTGATAATCAATTGGATTGGTTGGTGATTCTGAGTTATGTGGATTGCTTGGTAAACTGAGCACAATCAAGCAATATATGTTTTAATGCCACAAAACATATGTATATGGGACTAGAAGCAAAGCATGGAGGCTGTATTTAGAGGATAGGGGACTCTATCCTGGGAAGCAGAGACTCTGAAATAATTTGGGGAGGGGATGTATAATCAGCTGAATGTGAGATTTTTATATGGTCCTATGGCCAATATGAGCTAATGTGATCCTAGGATGTATCAGCAGGGGAATCTTGAGTAGGAGTAGAGAAGCTATTCTGTATTTGGCACTGCTGTGACCACTGCTAGATACTCTGTCTGGTTTTGGGGCCCACAATTCAAGGAGGATATGGATACACTGGAGAACAACAAAGAAAAAACATGGGAATGATTAAATGGGTTAGAAACTAGCCACAGAATGATCACTTCAAAGAGCTCAATCTATGTAGTTGAATAAAGTGAAGGTTAAGGGGTGAGTTGATCCCAGCTGTTAAGTGTCTACATGGGGAACAAACGTCTGGCATTGTTTAGCAATCTAGCAGAGAAAGTAGTTTGAAGCTGGACAAATTCAGACTGGAAATAAGATGTGTTTTTAACAACTAGGTCAAGTCTACATTACAAAAGAAATTCAACTTAAGATACACAACTCCAGCCAAAGGATGGTACAGATGGAATCAATGTACCTTAAGTTGAATTTACAGTGAGGCCCAACTGTGGGAGGTTGATGGGAGAAATTCTCCCATCAATTTCCCTTACTGTTCATGTCTCCTCGCGAGTATCAGAGTCGATGGGAGTGCCCTCAACATTCAATTTAGCGTGTCCTCACTGGACACGCTAAATTGAACCCCGCACTAGATCAACAACCTCTGGACTGTCAGTCTTCACATAGGTATAGATGTGCCCTGACATCCTCCATTACCAACAACTTTTATATCAGGGTGAGATGTTTTTTCTGAATGAGCTGGTCTAGGAACTATTCTGGGGGCTGTTGTCTGGCTTGTGTTGCACTGAGGATCAGACTAGATCACATTCTCCCTTCTGGCCAATGATCTGATGGGCGTAGCAGCTCCTATGTAAGCTCCGTGAAGAAGAAAAATGGTGAGAAGTGGGTTGACTGACACGACCGTTTACTAAACAACTACTGTAACTGCTAAACGTCCTCCAGCTGACAATATCATTTGTTTTTTTTTTCCCCCATAGGTTTTCTTATTGCAACAAGCTACTATGTTCAGTTTATGACATTGCTTGAGTTTCTTCACTTACTTTCACCTCCTTTTCTGGCTTAACTACACCATGGACAAGTTCATCCATCCCATTCTAGACTTGGCTGCAGCTAGCAATCCTACATTTGTAGGCACACAGGCCAATCTTCCATCAGACCAGTGCACTGCAGACACTCTACATGAAGTATGAGTTCATTAATGATGATCATTGAGTGCGGATAAAGATTTAAAGAGTTAACATTGTCATCTACCAACAAGCTTGCTACTTGCTACTTCAACACGAGAAAGAGAGTGAGAGCCTCAAGACACTAGACGTGACTATGGGGTGGTTTACATCTCCCTGTTTTCAGCTGCTTTTCTGTACTTGTTAAGAGTGGTAGGAAAAACAGATTTGATGAAAACCTTAATGATTAGTTATTTTTAGAAATGCAGGGTGTAATAGCACTCAGGCAAGGAACCATTATCCTGGGGTAATTGGCTTTCTAAATTTCTTTTCCCGGTGTTTCATCCCAGGGTGTCCTTATCTCTCTGATGGTCAATTACCTTATGGCCACCATCATCTTGTCATGGAATGATTGGTAGTCAGGACGTATTAAAATTCCCCATGTTAAGTTCATGGAATGTGCCATTACTTTTGCTACTCTTTTTGATTACTTTTTGTTTTGTAGCTTCATTTTCATCATGATTTTATTTTATTTTTTAATGAATGCCCTGTAACATAGTCGTTACTAATCGGGGCAGCAGAGTCAAGCCACAGAACTTCTCAACTGAGCTCTTCCAATGACTATTGTGCACCATTTACAATTCTGGGCCCTTCAGGGAATAAATCTCTCTCTTTAGGCTGCAACACAAGGTGGCTGTTCTGCCTAGGATGTATCCCATGGCTTATGCATTTCATAAGATGCTGGAGCAAACCAACTGCCCATTGTGAGCAGTGTTTTTAAAACCTCATCTCTTGCTTGATGTTCAAGGAATGTTTAAACCTTTTATTATGCACCAAATTACACAATGCCATCCCAGAGATCGTTGAACATATAGTTTTTAATGTGTGCTACGGTGACTTTATTAGAAGTAGATTGCTAGAATTCTCATTTTATAGGGTTTGTTTTAACTGTATGTAGGGAGATCACTTGAGATAAACAGCTCTGTGAATAACACGGTGTGATGGGACATTTCCCAAAGCAACATGGTCAGTTCAACCACAAAGCCCTAAGATAGCTTTAGACCTGCACTTCTCTCTCTTTGCAGATCAAAGAAATCCTTGAAAACCCTCATCTGCTAACAGTTATTAAAATAGAAGAAGCTGGAGATGAAATTGTGAGCAATGCCATTTCATTTGCGCTCTATAAAGGTGAGCACCAGGCTCTCAGCCACTGGCTTTAATTTCACCTTGCTGTTAGACAGGTACAAGGATGGCCCCATGGCTGGGGTGATAACCTAGGAAGCTGGCTGGTTTAGTTCCCAGGATGAGTCTGTCTGTCCCTTAGCTATCCATCTGTGTTGTGAGGATAAATCCATGCTCAGATGTATGACAATGGCAAGGAGGGATTGGTATCTTGGGCATTGCTAGCTGGGCTTTTGTTTGTAAAGTAGATCATGAGTGCAAACACAAAGCAATTCGATGCACGTGCAGGCAAGCTGCTGTGTTGCCAGGCTTCAGATGCCAGCAGTACTAAGCTGTAGTTCTGAGCTAGGAGAACCTTCTGGCTGGTAAAGACTTAGTCATTCCCATAGAGCTGCTCCATTTCTTAGTCTGTTGTCCAAGCTGCAGTTGCGGCAGAGGTTCCTGTCACGAATCCTATCTGCTGGATGGCCTCCAGGGAGGCTGAGATTTTCAAAGGCACTGAAAGGAAGCCCCAGTTTGGGCTGCCATTGATGTTAATGGGAGGTGAAGTCGTGGAAAGAGGGTGAAAACACCCTGCATGTGAGAAACAAACCTTGAGAACATTCCAGTGTGGAGAGGAAAGCCTACACCAAATACTCAGTCTGGAGAAGTTTCCCAGCTGCTTTCTGATAGCTGATGTTTTCTATAGTGCAGGTTGTTCTGTCCTGCACCTGCTGATATGCCAGTGAATGTCCACTTGACTATGACTGCCAGTTATCCGTGATTGCCTGTGGATAGAGGCATTGGCCTTTCCTTTTCCTTGTTGCCCGCTCCCCAGAATAGTCAGGTTCAAGCTCATTTTGTCCCTTATTTCCCTCACATTCATACAGTCCTTTGGGAGTTTACTGCCTGCAGACAACACAAAAATATTAATGCTCAGTGTGTGTGTGTCATTGGCTTTCCAACGATACCTTACATGATACCAATTGGATACTGATTCACGTAAGTGAATTGGGGCACATTGGACTGCTCAGGCCCTCTGAAATTCAGGACCTGGTCCTAGGAAGCCACATGTTCTTAGGGTCACAGGTTGCCACGGGAGAGTTACCTGGGTAATCTGCCATCAGGTAGTGCAATCCATGTTGTTCAGTCCATATATATCATGTGGATATGAGTGTTTTTAAATGTGCTTGGTCTCTGAGGCCCTGTTAAAGCTGTAAGTGAGCCTCAAAAAAGCCTTCACTTCACAGAGGCTTTTTATGCGGTTGGGATGGAGAGAGAGTTTGGGACAGCAGACCATAAGCTGAGACTCTCTCCCATTCACAGTCCTTACTCAGCTGACTCTTCCTCCTCCTGTAGCCTTTGGCACCAATGAACAGGATAAAGACAACTGGAATGGGCAGCTGAAGCTGCTGCTGGAGTGGAACCAACTGGGCCTAGCCAGCGATGAGATCTTCACCAATGACCGCCATTGGGAGGTAGTCAAAGATGGCACCATGGCGCAAGTAGTGGGCCTGGGGGAGGCAAGGGTGAAAATCTTACTCATCTTATTTATGTAGGTGTCACTGTTCGTAAATAACTATTCTGTTCCACCTCGTTCTGACGTGAGCGGACTGCATTAGGTATGCCCGCCACTTGCAGCGATCAGATAGGGGTATTCTAACATGGCAAAGCAATTGTCATAATGGCATTGCAGTATCACCACTTGCCTTGGTATTAAATATCCATGCTGCCAGGCAGGTGACTCAGCTTCCTGGAAGCTGATGGTCTCATGCCAAATTTATGCCAATGACTGATGTATTTTTTGCTCTCTGAGCTGAGGTGAAGGCTTGGAAAAGGACAGAGACAGAATCACCCTTCCCAGAAATAAACCCTCTAGAGTCAGATTTGGGCATGATGGAGGCAGAGGGCAGAAGCCAGAAGGTACCACTGATGCTGTCAGTGTTATCAGAACCTACTCTGTAGCCAAACAGCAGGCTTTTGCTTCAGTGTGTGTCTGTCCCGCAGCTTTCAAGAGTGTAAATGCAGTCAAAAGACAGAAGAAAAATATCCACTGAGTAGAAGGGCTTGCTAGAGTAGGCTTACACAGGAACGTTATTTTGAAGTAACAGCTGTTATTTCGAAATAACCATCCTAGTGTCTACACGATGCTACTGCTATTCCAAAATAAATTTGAAATAGTAGATGAAGTCTTTTGAAATTAGTAAACCTCATTTCACGAGGAATAGCACCTATTTCAAAATAGATGTTTCAAAATAGGTGCTGTTAAGATGGGGAATAGAGCCTCTCTCGAAATAAGCCCTCGTGTGTCCTAATGGTTCTATTTTGAATAGTCTCTATATACGTAGACAATGTATTTTGAAATAGCTAAGTGTTCTTTTGAAATGCATTTTTGTGTGTGGCAGCATTATTTTGAAATAAGATATTTTGGAATAGCTATTCCGGAGTAGCTTATTTCAGAAGAAGGTTGCTGTGTAGACATCCCCTGAATCAAATCATGTGTTAATCTAAAACATATTAAAGCTCTGTAATAACAGGTGCTGTTCTGGTTCTGCCTTCCCAGGGCCAGTGTTCATGGGGTGGGAGCAATGCGTAAAGCAGAACCTTACTGGGGTGGGGGGGTAGCAGTGAGTGTTTGTTTTTAGACTAACACATTTTAATGTGGAAATTCTTGATGAAGCCTATACGTGGAATCCCAAGGCTTACATGTTTCAGTCACTTTCCAAATGATAGCCAGTGATGGATTCTGATGGACATATGGATCAAAGGCAAAGAGGGACCTATATTAGTCCATTACAAAACTTATGAGCAACAGCAGGTTGGGGTGGGGGTGGGGACACAACAGGTGACCTAAGAACTCTGCTCAGCCATGAACATCTGGCCTGGTGATAATCGCTGGGCTTTCTCTTGGCTTCTCCCCAGTCTGCAGACCTTCAGGATGTCATGTTTACAGCTCTCATCAAGGACCGGCCCAAATTTGTTCGCCTCTTTCTGGAGAATGGTTTGAACCTGAGGAAGTTTCTCAGCAATGAGGTTCTTACAGAGCTCTTCACCAACAACTTTAGCAGCCTGGTGTTTAAGAACCTGCAGATTGCTAAGAACTCCTACAACGATGCACTCCTCACATTTGTCTGGAAGGTGGTTGAGGACTTCCGAAGAGGCATCAGAAAAGAGGATAAGAACAGCAAGGATGAGACAGAAATACAGCTCTTGGTAAGTAACCAACTAGTTGGTCTAACCATGTGTCCTTAGTAGGAAAAGAATTACCTTCCCAATCATCTGGGCATATCTCTCCGAAAAAACTGCAGCATGCCTGAGATTTCTGATGGCTTCTCACATCGTCCTTTTTGCCCCTGCCCATGCCATGCCAGATTCTTAGTCTCCAGGGGTCTGAATTGCTTTCTTTTATTGAGTTTAATGTAGGGGAAATGGGGTGAAACTTAATCCCAGGGAGATGATATAATGGTCCCTTGTGGCCTTGTGATCTGTTTAACTATAAACCCCAATGCTGAGACTTTCCAAACCAGTTAGGGAATTAAGACACACGTCTTCCTTTCACATTAATGTGAGTAGTCTGTTTAAATCCCCTAGTTGGCACTGAAATTTTCAACCAACACTTTGTTCCCTGTTTTTCTGCTGAGTTAATCTCTTGCTGTGTGGCAATAGCAGTCCAGTAATAAATTTTATTGGAGGGCTATTCCCTTTGAGGGTCATGACTGGATGCATGCTATAAATAAAATAACAGAAGGTGCTGCTATTAGACTATTTTCAAGTTTACGGTCAGAGGTCTGGATTAACACTATAAAGGGCCTATCTAAAATTTGTCTTATGGGATTGTCCCTACCTGTCGTTCATTTCCTTGTAAGATTGGCATTTAGCTCTGGTGTATATCCTTGAGGCTGGCTGAGCTATGCACTGTGCATGGGCTCCGTGGAAGCAAATATAATATCCTGTTGCTGTTCCATTGTTTTCCATTGCGGGAGCAGCTGGAAGCCAGTTCATTCTCCAGCACAAATTATCTCAGCCTTAAGGTAGCTGGAGAACAGTGCGGAGAGGACAAAGCAGGCAGACAAGTTTAATCACCTAATACGTACTGGGTTTGAAACATAAAGCCAGTGCCACTGAACATAGAGTGCCTTTATTTCCTGCCAGGATGACTCTCCTATTACAAGGCACCCTTTGCAAGCTCTATTTATCTGGTCAATTCTTCAGAACAAGAAGGAGTTATCCAAAGTCATCTGGGAGCAGGTAGGGTAGACCATCCTTCCCCACTCCCTGGGCCCTGTTGCGTTTATTGTGGCACTTTCAGCCTTTGTATGCATTTGCCCCTTTCTCCCCAGGGTAATCATCTGGGAACGGGAATGCCTGATAGAGACACTAGCGATTTAAACTGTTTAATATTCTTTCCTCTCTCGATATTCTAACTAAATGGGCCTGAGCCAGGACGTTTGGATCTGGATCCATACATGGATTTCAAAACGCTTTTCTTGCCTCGAATTTGAGGGAGGAGTTAATTCAGCCTTTGGCTAATGAAGAAGGTGCTGGCTGTGAACTCCAGAGCTGGACGTAGGTTTCTGTGCAATTCACAGCTGGCTGCTCCTCATGGTAGGAAGCAAAGAGTGTGGTGTGAATTCCTGCTTCTCTGTCCCTTTGCAGACCAGGGGCTGCACTCTAGCAGCGCTGGGGGCCAGTAAACTCTTGAAAAGTCTGGCAAAAGTGAAGAATGACATTAATGCAGCGGGGGAGTCCGAGGAGCTGGCAAATGAATATGAGACGAGAGCAGTAGGTAAGCAACGGTGTTAACAGACTGGGAAGCATGAATCGTGCTAAGCTGGTGAGCAGCAGCTTGTGACAATAGCTGCACAGCTGCAAGATTTTTCACTAAAGTATTATGGGATGTCCTGTTGTAGGAACAGCCTCTGTCTTGGCCAATGAGCCGACAGGGTAATTGGAGTGCTCTGGGTGGTGCAATGGGCTGACGGCTCTTAGCTCCGCCCCTTCTGCAGAGGCTCCACCCCTTCCAGTGGTGAGGCATCCAGCCCCCTCCCACACCTTGCCATTGGCCGAGCTGGATTTTGGCCCCACTGTGCATAGGTAATATGGGATGGAGAGAGGAGGGGAAGCATACGTGGGCTGTGGGTTGAACTCATAGGGAGGGTTATGTGGGGATGTTACGTGCCCCAGCCCCTTAGGTGGTGGGCACCCCCCCACACCAATTCAAGAAGAAATTACTTTTGCTTTCACCCTTGCCAGGAGCTCAGTCCTGAGCCTATGAAATTAATGGCGACCCTGCGACTGACGTCTTTGTCTACATTTAAAAGTTTAAAGTGCAGCTGCAGCAGTGCCTTACCTCAGCAGCCTGGCCTTGCAGGAGCACTGGTAAACCACCTCCGTGAGGGGAGGGGCAGACAGTGCTGGGATTGTGTGTGTATGTTCACACCCCGAGCCAGAAAGTTACAGTGCTGTGAAACACCTCACTTTTATCACTGCAGCCAGTAGCTGGGCACACACACAGGGAGCCCCATGTGTTAAGTAGGTGCCATTTTTCCCGGACCACTTCTCAGAGGGTATATAGTGTACAACACATTAGCACGAGAACAACAAGAGTCCTGTGGCACCTTACAGACTAACAGATATTTTGGAGCATAAACTTTCATGGGCAAAGACCTGCTTCATCAGATGCATGAGTCGGGGGGTGGGGGGGAGGTTTCAGAGGGGTATGTAAAGAGTGGGGTCCCAGTAAGAGGGAGGGCCAGAGCTGACAAGGTCTATTCAGTCAGGGTGGAAAAGGCCCATTATCAGCAGTATGTATGAAAAGAGGAAAACACAAGTCAGGTAAGATGGGCGGGGTATGGCCCATTGTCAGTCTAATGTGGAGATGTTAACACCTAGGGCAGAGACGCTCCTTTTGAAAGGTGCGAGCCACTCCCAGTCTCTGTTTAATCCTTGGTTAATGGAGTCAAATTTGCAAATAAATGGCAGCTCAGAGATTTCTCTCTCCATTTGATTTTTGAAATGTCTTTGTTTTAGGACTGCTACTTTTAAACCTGTTACTGAGTGTCCAGGGAGACTGAAGTGCTTTCCCACAGGCTTCTGTACATTACTGTTCCTGATGTCTGATTTATGTCCATTTATTCTTAGAGAGAATATTGAGTCTGTTCTGGTATGGCTGTGACCTGAAGAAGTGGGTCTGTCCCACAAAAGCTCATCACCTAATAAATTATTCTGTTAGTCTTTAAAGTGCTACTGGACTGCTTTTTTGTTTTGATAGTATATAGACTAGCGCGGCTTTCTCTCTGTTACTATCCAAAATATCTGTTAGTCTATAAGGTGCCACAGGACTTCTTGTTGTTCTCGAAGATACAGACTAACACGGCTACCTCTCTGATCATTAGGACAAGGTGAGCTGGCAGAGAGTGATACAGATACACTCCATCTCAGAGGGGTCCTCTTTTGTGGATGGTCAGATATGACAGGTGTAACTTTTCAGAACTGAATCACAACCTAGTTTTGATATTGATATGGGGAGTGAGCAGCAAGGTGGAATTTCAGCTCACACTTTTCTATGCAGACGTGAGATGTGGACAGTTGGCTCCTCTATCTACAGTGGTGGAAATGGGGAAGGAGCTCTAGCATTACACATTAATGGCTAAAAACCGTGTTAAAGAAATTTGAAGATTGTACAAGCAAATATATCAGTCAGCAAAAAAACGAGTTGACTTCTGTAGCTACAATTAGTTCAGTCATGCGGAACAAACATAGCCCGTGCAATTCCTATTAAGTATTGAGCTTCGCATGTCACTGGTTATGTTATAATACATACAGGTTGTGCAAAATGGTAGAGTTAATATTGCTGTGCAAACCTTAGTCTCAAGATTTCCAGTCGCCTGGGCTGTGCTGCTGTGTGTAAAGTGGGGCCAGGGCTCTGGAGAGAGCGAAGAGGCACGTATGTGACACTCAAGCTTTCCGTGTGCCCTTCTCTCCTGTAGAGCTCTTCTCTGAGTGTTACAGCAGTGACGAAGAGCTGGCTGAGCAGCTGCTGGCCTATTCCTGTGAAGCCTGGGGTGGCAGCAACTGCTTGGAAATGGCTGTGGAAGCTAAAGATCAGCAGTTTATTGCCCAGCCTGGAGTGCAGGTAGCAAAACTAGTTTTGATTCCTCCCCATCCCCAACAAAGCCCCAAACCAGCTCCCTTGCTGCCTGAGCGCTGCGCTCGCTCCCTTCTCCAAGGCTCTGTAGTCTTTCTCTCAACCCCTTCATCTGGCTTAAAGAAATGCAGTGGCAGAGACACTGCTTGTTTGGAAGTCGGGAGGTGCAGAGAAGGATCCTGCAGCAGCCTGAATTCTGCCCCCTTTGCATTTGTCAGGTCCTTTCTCCAGGATGTTTGCAGCTAAAGTGGTTGTTGTACTGCTGAAAGGAATCTGCAGTAGAACTCGTTCTCTGATACACTGGGGAAGGAGGCAGGAGCCAGTAGCCTCGCTGGGGAAGCTGTGCAGGACCCAGCAGCAGTCACGGAGTGGCTGGACAGAAGTGGGCACGAAAGGGGAGGTGCTTCATGCGGAAGGGGCAGGGCCTCAAACAGAAGTGGGGGATGGGGAGCTTGTCTTCCCAAGCTGTGGGTTCACCCATGGCCCATGCCCTCACCATAAGTAGAGAGTTGCATGTGCAAAGTATGCATTGAGTGATGCCAGGTATGCAGGTATGAGAATGGTGATTTGCCCCTGGATGTTACACCAGGAGAAGAGAGTCCTAATATATTGTGGGTGAGGTCATAGAAGATCTATTGATGGAGTCTGACTGAGAGTTTTACACCTAGTGCATCTCTTCCCTCTGCTCATGTTCTTGGGCTAGCATCAAATTGAACGGTGTCCTTACCTAAGACTCCAGCAAGTAAATCAAGCCCATCTGCTTTTCCTACTTCCAAAGCTCTTCAAGTTATTGCCACTCAATCCCCTTCCTCTTCCCATCTTCTGGAGGTGCTAGCCTAGGGGACAAGATGGAGCAGTGGGCTTATGCAATGGCCTTTCCTTTCTCTTGACCTGGATAGCTCAGTGTTTTTTCAGCTCCCAGGGCCCCCCATACTAAAGAAATTCAATAGCTTAGTATCTTTCAGTAGAAGTCATGGCTGGGTTTTTCTGCATTAAACGTCAAACACATTTTGCAGTGCTGCTTTCTCCACCCAACTTCAGTAAAAGCTGGATGAATCTTTCTCCTCTTTGCTTTAGAATTTCCTTTCCAAACAATGGTATGGAGAAATCTCAAGGGACACCAAGAACTGGAAGATTCTGTTGTGTCTGTTCCTTTTCCCTCTAATTGGCTGTGGTTTCATCTCCTTCAGGTAACAGTTCTCAGTGACAGAAATCGGGAAGGAAACATGTTTATGTAACCCATGTAGGTGCTAATATCTGGCACAAATCATTACAGTGCCTTATTGCCTCAAACAATGAACGTACTCTAACCAGCCTTTTTAAGAAGGAAGCATTGTTCTTGTACTGGCACAGGATCAATGAAATATAGGGCTGTCAATTAATCACAGTTAACTTACGTGACGAACTCAAAAATCATGATTAATAATAATCATGATTAATTTCCATTTTAGTCATACTGTTAAACAATAAAAACAAAAAAGCAGTCCAGTAGCACTTTAAAGACTAACAAAATAATTTATTAGGTGATGAGCTTTCGTGGGACAGACCCACTTCTTCAGATCATAGCCTTACTGTCCCACAAAAGCTCATCACCTAATAAATTATTTTGTTAGGCTTTAAAGTGCTATTGGACTGCTTTTTTGCTTTGATAGTATATAGACTAGCACGGCTTTCTCTCTGTTACTGTTAAACAATAGAATACCAATGGAAATGTGTCAAATATTTTTGGTTTCTTTTTTTTATTTGACACTGACACACCGCGTTCAGTGGTCATGTAAGATTATTCTTTTTATTACCAGTATTTGCACTGGAAGAGATTGCCTAGGAAGGCTGAAGAATCTCCATCATGGGAGATTTTTAAGAGCAGGTTAGACAAACAGCTGTCAGGAATAGTCTCGATCAGGCATGTCCAACCCGTGGCCTGCGGGCCACACGCAGCCCTGGACAGCTAGTAATGCAGTCCCACAAGATCGTAAACTTTTAACATTATTATGTGATTTATATACATTAACTATATTATATATTTTATATGCGGCCCAAGACAATTCCTCTTCACTCAGTGCGGCCAGGCAAGCCAAAAGGTTGGACACCCATGGTCTAGATAAGACTTTGTCCTGCCATGAGTCCAGGGGACTGGACAAAATGGCTTCTCAAGGTCCCTTCCAGTCCTACAATTCTATGTCAGCACTTTTGTATGTTTGCATGGTGGCTACTTTAATTTCACCTGGAATGTTTTTTTGGAAGTTTTCGGGGATGTGTGTTTGAGACAATCCTTTATTAATCTAGGAAAAAGCCCATGGAGCAGAGCAAGAAACTCCTGATGTATTACGCCTCATTTTTCACATCCCCATTCGTGGTCTTTTCCTGGAACGTCATCTTCTACATCATTTTCCTGCTTCTGTTTGCCTATGTCCTGCTCATGGATTTCCAGAAAGAACCCACCATGCTGGAGCTCATCCTCTACGTTCTGGTCTTCATCCTGCTTTGTGATGAAGTGAGACAAGTATGCAGTCTTTGAGAAGCAAAGTGACCTATTTCCTGGCAGTTTGTTTCCCCCTCAACCCAGGTGCAGAAAGAAAAGGAGATCTTCTTGAGGTTGTGTGCAAAATGCCGTGCAAAAATCAGTCCTAGAACCTCTAGGAAGGAAGTGGTTGTGTTTGTCACAACTGATGCGTGCAACTCCAGCTGATATTGGCAGTCGCCGTGCGTGTGTGGTGAGGGGAACACGCTGACCCAGTGCTGTATGTATTAGCCCATGGCCCAGCTCCTCAGAGATATTTAGGTGCTGTTCAATGGGATTTAGGCACCTACACACATTGAGGCTCTTGCCCTTAGATCTCTCAGAACCACGTGGTATAAATGGCCCAAGAACGCTGAGCCGTTTTGCTCAAATTTTAAATGGAAAATGTGTCGTTGTGCTCTAGAATGCTTTGGCAAACTTGCACAGCTATCACATGTATTTGTCATTTCATGAGTGAGAGGGACCCAGGGGGCTGACAGACTCAGTGGGCCCCTGGGCAGGGCAGGGCAGGGGGCAGCTCTGTCTTTTCCTTACTGATTCAGCCAGTCACCATCTCTTCATTACCATTGTACTTCTACTTCTGCTAAGCAAGCATTCTTCAGGGAGGACTAGCTACAGGGTCAGCCTGTAGTTTTAAAATTAAGATTTTTGTTTTAGTTGTTTGTGCACAAAAACCAGGAAAAGCTTCATTAAAGCCTAACAAATCCTTTTTTCCTATGCTTTTAAAATTAACACACGTCCCAAAATCTCTCTGTCACGATACCAAAATAATGTCCTTTTGTGCTGCAAACTGGAGAGATCTCAGTCCAAAATATTCTTTTATTCAAAGGGCAAAATACAGGTTGAATCTCTCTAATCTGGAACGCTCTTGTCCTGCAAGCTCTGTAATCTGGCATGATTTTAGTTAGCCGCACAACCACTTATCGTGGGTGTGGCCAAGTTTCCTGTGGACCCATAAAGTTTGTTTACAGCCACCAGTCCTGGCTCTCAGTGTTCTGTGCTCTGTGTAGCAGTAATTTACCCCTGAATGTCTTCTCAGAGCCCAGTGAGCAGTGAAAGTGTTGGTAAAGTGCTAGACAATTTTGACCTTCTTCGTTCTGGCAAATTCTCTCATCTGGCACCAGTCAGATCCTGAGGGTGCTGAAGAAGAGATATTCAACCTGTATTAGCATCTGATTTTAAAGGTTTGTAGTCCTGCTAGAAGCGTGACTATCAACACAACCCTAAGAATGGAGGCACTGATTGGCATTTCTGCAGTAACTTCTTGTTACTGGTTGGACCAAAAACTTTTAGTGTATTCTGGAAAGTTGGCTCCTGGCCACGTGCAGTTCCAGAAGCAAATGATAAGGTTAAGATCTAACATTTCACTGAAACTTGGTGATGGGACAAGGGTTTGTTGGGAGATTTGAGCCAGGGTCAAATAAAGTGTTAAAATAAAATGTTCACTCCTGGTCAGTTCTGGCCATTTTTGATCCATAAAAAGTAAGGGGTTCTTTGTTTCATTTGGAAAGCCATTAATGAGAGGAGAACCGTGACAGTGTGGTCAACTTGCATTCACTGTCCCTTGAGCACCCGTCTTTTCCACCAGCTAATGTTCAAATGAGGCATGAGCTGCAGAGGTGCAGAAATAGAAATATGTTGAATCTGACAACTCTAGAGAGACAAGGCGGGTGTGGAAATATCTTTTATTGGACCATTTTGTGCTGCCAAGAGAGACCAACTTTCCAGCTACCTAGAGCAGCTGCTCTTCAGCTCTGTGTAGTTTGAAATCTGGCTCTCTCACCTACAAAATGTGGGAGGCATAGTGGTTGAACCAGCTGACTGGAAGCTGTTTGGCTATACAGCCATAAGGCTGGTTTGACTAGTTTTCTCCTCACTGTTCAAAGGTAGACCTGAACATGGGTCTATAGCTATTCTGTAAGAATCCATTTTGGTGGATACTGATGGTCCTGTGGTTAATCACAGAGCTCAATTTTTTTATTTTTTGAGGGAGGAGGGATGGTTCAGTGGCTTGAGCATTGGTCTGCTAAACCCAGGGTTGTGAGCTCAATCCTTGAGGAGGCCTCTTAGGGATTGGGGCAAATAGACGTCAGTGTTGGTGCCTGGTCCTACCAAGAAGGCAGGGAACTGGACTTGATGACCTCCTGAGGTCCCTTCCAGCTCTAGGAGATGTGTATCTCCACTAGAAAATGCTGCTCCAATTAGAGATATTTCCTCACCCATCTTGTGTTTCTAATGACCTGGGACCTCCCTGCCTACAGTAGCAGTGGAAATTCCAGTCTAAACATCTGTCACCATGGTGCATTGTCAACCATTTTCCCCATCCTATGGGAAATGCCCACTACCGCTGCATGGTCAGAGTGGCACCTGCTAACAAGTCACCTGCACCTGGCACTCTGCTCCTTTGTCATTGTGTGAAAAGGTGAACATGCTGAGGCTTGCTTTAATAATGCCTTGGGAGTTGAGTAGCTAACCCCTGCTCCCTAGCAGCAGAGATTCAACTGAGCAAACAATATTTGAAATCTTGATATTGAATTGCAAGTTGAAAAATGAGTCTGTTTGTGGAAGATATTACTACAGAATGGGCTATCTGACATGGGATACAGAGGGGAAAATCCAAGCCTGAAATTAATTTCATTGGCCACTAGATGTCACCATTCCACTTCAGAAATACAGCCAAGTACTTGTATCAGAATGAGAAATCTGGGTCTTCAACAGACTGGCTATTAAACATGTTTAAAGGGTTATTAAATCTGTGATTAGCTCTCAGTACCTGACAATTCCTAATAATGATTTAATATGCATTTGGACCACATCTGTGTGTGATGTTTGAAAACAACCAAAGCTTATATAGCATTTTCTCTTTGATTGGCACAGACTAGAATAAAGCAAAGAAGGTGATACAGGTTTATCCTCTCTAGTCCAGCAACTTCGGGACTTGGCTGGTGCCAAATGAGAGTTTGCCAGATCATGGGAGATCAATATTTTCTAGCACGTTACCAATACTTCCACGGCTTACTGGGCTCTTAGAAGACATTTAGGGGTAAATTACAGCTAGATAATAGCACAGAACACTGAGAGCCAGGGCTGGTGACTGTAAACAAACTTTATGGGACCAATGGAAACTCGGCTACACTCATGGTAAAGGGTCACAGGGCAGACTAAAATCATGCTGGATTACAGTGTTTGCTGGCTGAGAGTTCCAGACTAGAGAGGTTTCAACCTGTACCTGCTTGGAACATTAAGGAAATGACATTTGAGAACTGGCTGTGCTGGGGAACTCTCTTTGAGTGACCCAAGGAGGGGCAGGGAAACTGTTGTTTAGCTGTATATAGAAGAGATGTTGGAGTGACCTTGTGTAAGAGCTCAGAGTGCAGATATGGGGCAAAACAGACGGTGCAAAAGTCTAGATTTTTGGTACCAAATGCTGGAACTTCCTTCTGATGAATGGAGGAAATATCGTACCTGAGCTGGTCTTGTCAGACTGACACCAAAAAGATAAGTGACAAAACTCAGTGGTGCTCCTTTCTCTCCAAGGGGCACTGTGCTAGCAACCCAACCTGAGAAACTCGGATGGAATGAGAGGGAAAATGCAGGCTTGAGATTCAGGGTCTGGCACTTCTGTGAGAGGCAGCCTCATGCCACTGGATGTAACCTGCTGCAGACTTCTCCCTGCTCAGCATGCACAGAGGGAGAGCCAGAGGAACATTCCATGTCACTCTAGAATGGACACTGAAGGTCCATAAAGCACTTATGGAAAGTGAAGTGCAAAGGTTAGGGCTAAAAGGCCAAAGCCGGACTTTCTTTTGGCCCATCTGATGGAGCAGCTGACTGCATTCTACAAGTAACTCAGTGTCTCTGCTGCATGATGCATAGGCTGCATCGTGTTAACGCACTGCAAAACTCCAGACTTTTTTGGAGGCTGGCTCAGTACAAGATTTGGGTCCACTCCAAGAGTTATTAGCTATCACTCTATAGTTAAGCAGAAGAGATGCAGTGTTTTAGGTTGAAAGGGCCAAGGTTCAGTTTTTGCTGACAAGACACAGCAAACCCAACCATCTGATGGAACACAAATTGGTCAACCTGCCATAAGGTTTGTCTGCACGGCGGCCCACATGTGCAATTCCCCATTTGAATACACACTGGCTCTGATGGTGCTAGTGCATGGAAAATTCACAATGTGGGGCTATTGGCGCATTGGTGCCTCAGGCCAGCTGTTGGGCCACATGCCTAGGACCTATGGGACTGTACATAACCCTGCCATCATCCATCCTGCCATGGCCGTGTTGCTATTTTTAGCACACTAGCATGACCATAGTTAGTAGGTGGCAATTACACCACCTAGCTGTGTACCCATCATTCTGCAGACTTAGCTTTCAAGGCCAGATTGGGTACCCCTCATTTCCATTCTCACCTGTGCCTTCCAATTGAAGGTGACAGTGCAACTCCCATAAGTGACCAGTTGCAGCTCCAGAAAATCAGTCTAATGCTCAGACTGAAACAGCAATAACCATTTTTAAGTGACGCTTTTGGTCTAGAAGACCTCGGCCCATGTCTCCCTTTTAGAGGTGAGCAATGAAACACACCAATATTGAGTGACTTTTTAGGCAAAAACTAGTGATTTGGGCTTTGCAGTGGCCAATAAACATCTTCAACGGAGATTAAAAATAAGAGTCAAACCAATGGCTGTGAATGTGGCCAGGCTCAGCCCTTTGCTTAGTGTGAATCGTGCCTTATTCCAGGTGTGTGCTTAATAGGAAGAATGCCTTACTCCACGTGCAGCTCCAGTGAAATCCATGAGGGTGCTTGTGGAATAAGGTGCCCACGGCGGGTAATGGTGGTGGAACTGGGCCCCAATGGGAGTAATGAGTGCTGATAGCACACTGTTGTGATGATTTTCTACTCTCTTCTCTTCCCAGTGGTACATGAATGGGAATAAATATTTCTTAGACCTGTGGAACATCATGGACACTCTTGGAATCTTTTATTTCATAGCAGGCATTGTGTTTAGGTGAGTAGTGTTCAGTCGAAGGGCATGTGATCATGGTTTCCTCAGTGCCAGGGACTGGTACAGCATGTGTCTGACTGTGAGAAGGTGAACAGGGTCACTTGTGCTCACTAGAAAACTTGTTGTGTTCCCTAAGGCCATAGGAGGTTGTGGATTTTGCTTCCAAGGGACAAGGAGTAGTTCTGCAGGACATCTTGAGGGCTGAGGAGAACTTGTTCTAAGGAACTTTTCTCCTGTTCAGATAATGATTAACTAACCCAAAGAGTTTGATTTGGGTGCTGCTCTAGTCAGAGTTCAACAGCCCCCCCTTCTCTGGAATCAGGCAGGGTGGTTTCCTGGATTTCCGGACCCTTCTAGGTCAGCAACTCATTTTTTGTGATCCACAATTTATAAGGAATACAGGGTCTGGTTTAGCAGAGTTGCGCAGAGCTGGATGAGGAGTTTAGAAGGTGACTCAAGCCCGTTGTCTGGCCCTAGTGTCTCTTCCAGATTCACCAAGTATCTATTTTAGCTCCTTGGATGTCAGTCTGTCTCTTAGAACCTTCCCCAAAACCCTCATGACACCTGCAGGCATTTCTGCTACAGGGGAGTGTGCAAACACTGCTGTGAGTCATACCAGGCTGAGTCCGGTGTCACTATGCTGAAGTCAGTGCGGTAACTCTGAATTTACACTGGTGCAGCTAAGGTCAGAACTGGGTCCAACAAAGCCTGAAGTCTGCTCAGCGGACATATCTCTGGTGCCCTGAGTGCAATGGAAGGGACAGGTGGCAGAGGCAGCTGATGTAACCAGCTACAGTCTTGTAGGCTTTGTTTACACTGGCAATTGACTGGCAAAGCTTTTGTCTTTCCCTGGTACTTTACCGCTCCCAAACACTCCCCCCTCCAGCTTTGCCCAGAGCATACGAATCCATACACCATGCAAGATGCCTTGCTCATGTATGTGGTCAGTTGTAGTGCCGTTAGTGATGCTACTTTGTCTCCAGCCTTGTGCCTCCTCTGAGGGCTTACACCCATGGTCAGGCCCTGTGGCCTGATCAGTACAATGGGCAGGCCTCTATGGCCTGGTCAACATCAGCAGCCAGGCCCGGCAGCCTAGTCAATAGTAGCAGCTCATGCTCCCATGTCCTTGGGATCACAGGGGTGGGGTAGGAGAGCCTGGGCCCTCCCTCTCCACTGGGCTTAGCTCAGGGCTCTGTCGGTGGTGGGCGTACCCCCAACCACCAGCTCAGCAGGAAATCCCTCTGCAACATCACCATGCAGCCTCGTGGCTCCTTGCCTTGGGCTGCTTCCTACTGCTGCCCAGACAGGAAGCACTGCTCAGGCTCTGGCTGCTCCTCCTCTGGCGGGTGTTGCTCCCAAGTTGGAGCAGGGGCTCCTTCTCCCGCGGTGGCCAGCCCCAGCTGGCTGGCCTTTATACTCCGGCTGCAGTTGGAGCATGCCCAGCAGGGCCCTGGGGACGGAGCCTTTTCCACCCAGCAAGCCTGGCCTCCACCCCCGGCCAGTGCAGGGTCGGTACACACCGTCACAGGGGGAAAGAAAGGAAAGGAATGAAACCGCCCTACGCCATGCGCTGTCACACTTTCACAAAGAGGATAGAAGAGACTGCCAACCTTTTTTGCAAGGTCTATAAAGGGTGCAAATAAGTAAGCATGGCCTCAACCATGTTCAGCTGAACTTAACCCATTCAGCTAAGCTGCTTCCACATATTTTTTGTATAACTTTAATCAAGATTTCACTGCACTTATTTTTCTTCCCCAGGCTCCACTCCTCCAACGAAAGCTCCTGGTACTCTGGGCGAGTCATTTTTTGCCTGGACTACATCATTTTCACTCTCCGGCTGATCCACATTTTCACAGTGAGCAGGAATCTAGGACCAAAAATTATCATGCTGCAGAGGATGGTAAGACACGGGCAATTGTTCATAACATGATAAATAAATGATGTGTCAAGCTTTTCCTTGTGTGCGGAGGGCCAGCACAAGGCCCAAGCCCCATGCAGGTCCTCCAAACAGGGTGTAACTGAGATTGAAGAGGGACATGCCTTGGACACAACTTTCACGGCGCTTTTCAGAAGGGGTACTAGTTTTGCTGTTTTGAATATTGCACATGTAAAACCTACATTTGTGAATCAGGTCCATGGTTTAGCTTGGACCCGTGTGCAGAACTTGCATGTGTAGATTTTGGGATCTGATCCAAAACTCATGAAAGTCAATGGGATTTTTTCCACTGATCTCCATAGGATTTGGATCAGGCTCTCGTCTTATAACCCCTTAAGCTCGAGAGTAACTTCTGAGGCTGGATGGAGGCCCTCTGGAAATGAGGCTGTACTGGCTTGATTTTCACTTCAGTTCCCAACCTTCTGTTTAAGTGATGGGGAACAAGCTCCTGAGCCCGGCTTGACAAAGCCCTGGCTGGGATGATTTAGTTGGGGTTGATCCTGCTTTGGGCAAGGGGCTGGACTTGATGGCCTCTTGAGGTCTCCTCCAGCCCTAGGATTCTATGGTTCTATGAGCCCCCGCAGTGTGACTTGCTGCAGGAATGTGGATCGTACACTGATTTGTTCTTTTCACTCTCTTCCAGCTGATTGATGTCTTCTTCTTCCTGTTCCTCTTCGGTGTGTGGATGGTGGCCTTTGGTGTGGCCAGGCAGGGCATCCTGCGGAAGAATGAGCACCGCTGGGAATGGATCTTCCGATCGGTTATCTATGAGCCTTACCTGGCCATGTTTGGGCAGTATCCTGATGACATTGATGGTAGCCAT
Source organism: Carettochelys insculpta (assembly GCF_033958435.1). Lineage (NCBI taxonomy): Eukaryota > Metazoa > Chordata > Testudines > Carettochelyidae > Carettochelys > Carettochelys insculpta. Next base: position 3,261,046 of record NC_134144.1, on the reverse strand, counting down.
CTTCTGTGTGTACCTCCCTGGGCAAGAGAGGGGCAGTCCTTCTTTCTCTCAGCTGGAGAGCCCACACTGTCGCTCAGGACCAGATCCTGCATTGGACCCATGTCTGTACCAAGCCCAACTGACCTGAGTGGGGCTCTGCAGGAACATGAGTCTGCCCAGGGTGGTTGCTTGCTGAGTTTGACCCATCATGACTGCCCAAGCCAGTGTGAAAGCAGGATAGAGTATTAGTGGCTGGAGCCAAGTCACTGCATGACTGAGGAGGACTGGAGCTGTTAGAGGGATGTGGTTTGTCTGCCCTCTGAAAATCGGGCCCCATTACTGGACCCCTCATTCCCCTCCCATCCAGCACCCTGCTCTTCACCAGACCTGGGCCGCTCCCCTTGTCTGCGGGCAGCTGGCCTAGCCCCTTCATACTCACTTCATTGAGCTCCCCTCGCAGGTAGACTCCCCTTCCAGCCTTCCTGACCCCCTTCTTCCAAGCAGCAGGGAGGTGGGTTTTCACATGAACCTTCAGCCTGTGCAATCCATTCTGGTATTTCAGTGCAGGCAGGAGGTGGCTGCAGCCTCTCTCTGCCTTACCGGACTTTTAAGTGGACAATGGCAGCTCTTGGGAGCCTTTCTCTTCCTCCCGGATGTGTGTTGGGCTCTAATGGAATAGCCTTACCATATGCACATCTCTAGCTCACCAGCTGCCCTTCGCAACACCAATCTCCATATAAACTGGAGATACACGGTCTGCACTTCCCTGTGCATTTCAGTGACTGCACAAGTGCAGTTGCACTGATTGCTGGCCAGCCATAACTGCGGCCCAGTGCACTCTTGTAAATCCCTAGTACAGACAGGTAACGCTACTCCTGGTGGTGCTAGCTCTGCTTTCAAGCAGTGGTGGCCTTCTCCCAGGCAAATTGCAGTTCATCTGTTTACACTAACCAGTAGCATCAATGGGGGGCCCTGGAGTAGATCATAAGAACATAGGAATGGCCATAGTGGATCAGACCAAAGTTCCACCTAGCCCAGTATCCTGTCTTCCAACAGTGGCCAGTGCCAGGTGCCCCAGATGAATGAACAGAACAGGAACCATCAAGCGACCCATCTCCTGTTGCTCATTCGCTGCTTCTGACAGACAGAGGATAGCAACGCCATCCCTGCCCATCCTGGCTAGCAGCCATTGATGGACCTATCCTCCATGAATTTATCTATCTAGCTCTTTTGCTGAACCCTGTTACAGTCCTGGCCTTCCCAACATCCTCTGGCGAGGAGTTCCACAGGTTGGCCGTGTTGCATGAAAGAATACTTCCATTTGTTCGTTTTAAACCTGCTGCCTATTAATCTCATTTGGTGGCCCTAGGTCTTCTAGGTCCCTGGTGTTACAGACACACTGGTGAGTGCCAGGCTTCCTTCCCACATCTCTCCTGCTCTCACTCTCGCCTCCTACTGCTTTAGGTACCACGTACAATTTTGACCGCTGCACCTTCTCTGGGAATGAGTCCAAACCTCTGTGTGTAGAACTGGATTCTAACAACCACCCCCGCTTCCCCGAGTGGATCACCATCCCCCTGGTGTGCATCTACATGCTCTCCACCAACATCCTCCTGGTTAACCTGCTGGTGGCCATGTTCGGGTATGTACGAGATGGGGAGGTCTCTGACGGTGGCCCTTGCAGTCTGCAGGATGGCCACACGGAGAGGAGAGCGATCTGTGAGGGAGCCTTCCGCTTAGGAAGTCCACTAAGGAGTGAAAAAGCTGGAGAAAGCCTTGTGTTAGGCGCCACAAATTTAACCCTCACCAGAAAACATCAGAGAACTGGGGGTGAGGGGAGCGTGGCTGTGTGCTGTTTAAAGGGACAGTACCAAGGTTTTCAAGCAATGGTGGGGTGGGTAGCAGAGACTGGGGTAGAAACCAGACTCTCCTGCCTGGGCAGTGGGTTAAGTGAAGTAGAGATTGGCGGGGGAGGGAGAGAATTGGCCAGGTGCAGGTGTTATGTTCCCCTTTTATGTGTGTGCTTGTCATTTCACTTCGTATTTATTTGTGTAATTTCAAAGCGACAAACTGCAAAACCCCTGAGCATCTGTCACCATGCTGTAGACTGCAATTACATGGACAGGTGCCACAAAATACATTAGAAGGTGCAGGCAAGGAACCAACACACGTCCACCATAATCTTTAGCAGCAGCCTCTGCCAGCAGCAATTCAAGAGAAGCGTGGCAAACTCGACCCTGAGGAGGTACAGTTTGCTGTACAATTGGCATTTCAGGAGGTAGCTAAATCTAGTTTAGCCCATTGTAAGGGGACAGGCTGTGGCTGCTTCACCTAAGAACTTCCCAGGGAAAAGAACTATATCCACAGTTCTTTCCCTGTTCCCCTATTTGCAGCTTCTGGAGGCTTTTCATGCTCAGCCACCAACATGCAGCCTAAGTCAAGATCAGGCAGGAAGGGCCTTTCCTCTCCAAAAGAACAGGAACATTTGTTGCTGTTCAATATCCTGTCCACACATGCTTTTCATTTGAAATTGGAAGCCTTTACGGTTTGCTAAGCACATAGCAGAAGGCCCACAGAGTTCCCTGAGAGATGTATGCACCAGTGACTTTAAAGGGATTTGCACATCCATACTGGAAAGCATGACCAAATCTAAAATGATTGTTGGATGTAATTGATATGCTGGAAAGTTCACATCTTGTGAGCAGAAGTTCTGCGCTTGGCACTTCAAAGCCGACTGGTTAGTTCTTACATCTGGTGCAAACACCACTCACAGGTTCCAACCAAATGATAGTTTGGCTTTAAAATAGAAAGTAGAGTCTTGGTAAACCATCCCATAGTCACATCTCCATGGACCCACTGTCACCCCTCCTCCTTGTCCCTGCATAGGCTGGCTGGCTGGCTGTTGTCCAGAAGGGCTGGATGTGAGACCTCAGTTTGCAGCACCACTGGGTATTGCAGTGGCTTAACACTGGGCAACTTTTAGAGATGTTAAAATGCGATCAAGTTACACTCACAATGTGTGTGTTCAAATCTCCTCCATGTGGGGTGTTCATGGCTCCACCTTGCTGTTTGCTTGGAGAAACAGTGCGATGGCTCCTATGTTTCACATTCAGGGCTGAGCAGTGTGGAATCAGAAAATTTGCCGAACTATGGGAGGCCAATATCATCTAGCAGCATTACTCACACTTGGATGGCTTGCTGGGCTCTGGGAAGCGCACCTAGCCATTTACTGTGCCCTTAAAGCCAAGAAGGCTGATGGCACATCGGGGTGCATTCACTGGAACATTTCCAGCAGAACAAGGGAGATGATTGTTTCCCTCTATTTGCCACTGGTTAGGCCACATGTGGAGTATTGCATCCAGTTTTGGGCCCCCTGCTACGGAAAGGATGTGGATGCATTGGAGAGTGTCTAGCAGGGGGCAGCAAAAACTATTCAGGGGCTGGGTACATGATATATGAACAAAGGCCAAGGGAACTGGGCTGACTGAGTCTTCAGAAGAGAAGAGTGAGGCAGGATTTGATAGCAGTGTTCAGCTACCTGAGCGGGGGTTCCAGAGGGGAAGGAGCCAGGCTGTTCTCAGTGGTGGCAGGGTGACAGAACAAGGAACAATGGGCTCAAGTTTCACTGGAGGATGTGTTAAGGGACCTGTAGTTTAGCTTAACCTTCTGAAGATCCTATTAAGAGCTCTTGAAAGAGCCATTTTGAAATATCTCATCTGTCCTTTAACAATGATAGGGGAAAGTTGGGGACAGGTACCTTTGCTTTGTTCGTACAACAGCTAACTCTAGCCCATGACTTGGGCTTCCGAAATACTTCTCCTAGTAATAAACCCTGGCGTGTGTCTGGTTTGCAGACAGCCCATTTTTCACCTTTGCATGAAGGTGTAAGGGTTGGCCAATATTATTCATGCCGCACAGTCTCTAGCTGTACGGCAGCCATTTTGTGTGGTAAAACTAGCACATCCTCTAATACTAGACTTGCACTGGTAGGTAAAGCTGCAGACATTTAATCTTTCATTAGTCCTTACTGGTGGTGCCTTTTCCACAATCTGTTTGTGTTTTCCCTTGTCTCTGCTCCATTTCTTCCTCTGGTTTCCAAAGCAGGGTCAAGCTTTTCAACGTAGGATGTTTGTGTGACATTGAAATTATGCAAAGCTAATTTCTCACTCTTAATATGAAAATGTCGGTTAGTTGGATCTCATGAAAACCTTTACTGGATAATAAGCAGCTAAACAGAGGTTTGTCTTTTTGTCTGTCTGTTAGTTACACTGTTGGATCTGTACAAGAAAACAATGACCAGGTGTGGAAATTCCAGCGCTATTTCTTGGTGCAGGAGTATGGCAGCCGGCTGAGTGTCCCATTTCCCTTTGTCATCTTTGCCTACATCTACATGATACTGAAGAAATGTTTTAAATGCTGCTGTGGAAAAGAATGCCAAGAAATCTCCATGTGTTGTAAGTAGGATTGTGTGTTGTTTCTACCCCTTGTCAGGTTTTAGGGTGAGCTGTAGGTACCACTTCTCAGTACTGTACTTCTCTCAGGGCAGAATCCCACAACTCGATGCTGCTCCTAGAATGAGTCACTAGTTACAGCAACCCTGTTTACCCTCAGTGTCCTTTGCAAAGCTAAGTGAGTTTTGGCTCAGAAGGCCTTAGAGGATCCTACAGTCTATGAGAGTTCAGCGACAGAACAGTATGTTCAGTACAAAGTATGTGTTTATTCATAGGAACACAACACACAGAGGAAGACTTTCAAAACAACTTACGTCCACCAACCTAACCTTACGCTTGCCTTCCAAATGGACCCTTGTCCCAGGCAGTCTGCCCCCAGTCTGTCTCCATCCTGAGTCCACAGGCCATCTCTTCCCTATTTCAAAGTCTCTTTCCTTGTCCTGGTACCCCTCAACCTGGTCAGTCTGGCCTAGGCATCTCCCCAGGTGGGATGGAGGCAGACTGGTAGGAGTGGAGTTGCCATATTGTCCATTTGAGCAGTGGGAACTGAACTAGTCATTGCCTGATTGCCGGGGTCTGTGCAGGGAGATGCCACTGGCTTTACTCTGAGGCCTTGTCTACACTGGCAGCTTCTGTCAACAAAACGGGGATTTTGTCAACAAAACTCATTGAGCGTCTGCATGGTTAAAGAGCCCTGTTGAGAGTCTGTCGACAAAACTCAGCTGATCAGTCGGCAGAGTTATCCCTGTTCCCGATCAGGTATAACACCTCTGTCGACAGTGTTTTGTTGACAGAGTGCCCATATAAACATGTAAGTTGACAGAGAGGTCTCCTGGTTCCCCGGGCAGCCCTGGTTGCAGAGCTTCTGCTCAGCCGTTCTGCAGAGAGAAGGCAGGGCAGTCTGGCTGCTCTCTGTCAACACAGTGGCTTGCTTTTTCGATCTATTTTTGTGTGTTGACGCTACAAGTGGACAGAGGTATTCTGAGGTTTCTCTGTTGACAGTGACCTCTGTCTACAGAGGCTGCCTGTATAAACATGTCCTGAGTGTTCCACAGAGTCAGCCATATTGTAGTGCTCAAAGACACCATGTCCATATAACCTTTATACATAACACTCACATTCTTCACTCTCCCCAAGGAGCCGATTCTGTGGTAAATTGCCTGCAGTCATGCTACTCTGTGCTGGGATCCTGTCAGATCTTGAAAGCCAAGCAACAGTTGGATTGGGTTGGTATTTAAGCGGGAGGCCTTCCAGGGGAAACCAGATGCTGTAGGTCATTCAGTGGGTAGTCAAGTGTGCTACTGGTAGCACCATGGTTCAGGGTAGAGGTAAAACAGAGCCCCTGATTTCTTGGGATGAATAAACTTCTCACTGTGTTAAAGGCCAAGAGTGTATCTTCACTACCTGGAAGATTGACTCGGCCCAGGGCTCGATAGTTGACCCCTGTACTCCTCAGTCTCAGAAGGAATAAAGGAGATCAGTGGGAGAGTTTCTCTGGTCGAACTGCCTCAGTGAGGATGGCCAGGTAAGTCGACGGTAAATACCTCGATTCCAGCTTTGCAATTGCCATAGCTGGAATTGCTTATCTACAGTCGACTTTAAGGTCTGGCGTAGACCTGGCCTAAGGCTTTGTCTATGCTTCCAAAGTTAAAATGCCATTGCAGGAGTGCTGTGAAATGAAAGTGTGACCATGGCGGAAGCTCTGGGAGAGAGCTCTCCCAGTGTTCCAGGTAAACCACCTCCACGAGGTGAGTAGCTGGCACTGCTGGGAGCTGTTCTGTAGCCCAGTTTACACTGGTGGTTGAAGTGTTGTAACTTGCTGTTGCTTCAGGGTTGTGTTTTTTGCACCCAGATAATTGCAGAGCAGTAAAGTGCCAACACAAATTTAGCCCAAGTTACAACTTTTGCTGGCTCTTGGGGCTGATACCTTTCTACCTACCTACGTACCTACCTACATCTGACTGCCTTTGAAATCTGCAATTGGGCATCACACAATTATCCATCTTCAGCTCTACATTGCTCAGAATTTTAGCCCAGCAAAACAGCTCCTGATTCCACCCCAAAGGCCAAAGCAGTTCAGAGGTGATCCCTGTACGTTCGTCATCCAGGAGGCATTTAGGTGTAATTAATTGTATTTGTAAAGATTTTTTTCAAATAATGAAGTTAATGTGCAAATGGCAAAGTCTATCTGGTGCTTAGTGGATTTCAGAGACTTTCTCCAGTAGAGTACTGATTCAGTTCTCACCAAGGCTGGTAGTGGCCCAAAAATCACTCTTTGATGGCCTATGGAGCCTGAGAGGAGCCCAGTCCCTATGCGCACTCTTGGGATACGGATCCATCTGTCTAGCACCCCTTCCTCTCAGCTGGAGCCTGCTGCTCAGCTGCTGAGCCCTAGCTCACAGTACTGGCCCCTTTAACTCCCCTGTAGCTTAAAAGCCCCATTTCCCAGAGCTCCACCACAAGGTGTGAGCCTTCTGGGTTAGTTTAACTCCCTCAGAAGGCATGGGGTAGTGGTGAGGCATAGAACGCCTGCGTACACCTTGCTACTCTCACCCGTGCTCTTCTACTTTGCATGCAACACAAGGGAGGAGGGCTTGCATAGAAGGTAACACAGACCCTAAGAGCAGTTACCCCTCATCTCTTTGGAATGTTTAGGGGACTGTCTGGATTCAGGTTAGCAGGCTGGGTCCCCAGCCTCACAAGGCATCTACATTTTGGATTGCTTCTTCCTTGTGAGCTTGGGGGAAAAAGCCCCCTGGAGATCAGCTCCTCCATTTTTATAACCTTCCAGGCTTCTCCATCAGATGACCAGAGACTCCTTCCAGATGACTTCATTACCAAAGTGACATCCCTCCCCATGAGCAAATGTGAAACTTTAGTAAGAGGATTGGCCTGAGTAGCAACTATCTCTTTGTCGTTTGGTTAGCCAGTCACTGAAGCTTACTGACTCTTTTGTTAGGCCTGTGCAAGCGTCAGTCTGCTATTCTAGTTGAAAATGGAAGACCCAAGATGGTAGAAAGGGAAAGGCCTGCCTTACAATCGCAATGGAGTTTGCAGCCTGACACAGAGAACTCATAATCACACACAGAATGACCACATTGTAAGGGTCCTCAAACTGTCACACAACGTTACGCCCACATTTGACTGAAGTAAAGCCCAACTTCAGTTAAAACCACTCCAAAGCTGAATGTTTCTAATCCTCAAACACTGAGTCCATTATGAGTGGAAATGTGGCCATTTCCTCTTTCTAATACAAACTCAATGAGCCTGTCCCTTGCTGTGACCAAGCAATAAAACACATGAACATTCTATTTATACTATAGCTGCTAATTTTCTATTGGCAGAGAAATGAATTCCACGATGTCTGATGAACTGAATCACTGGCAGGCACTGTCACATTGAAAAGCAGCAGAGGCATATTAAGTTAGTTTAATGCCTTTTTATGTTTCTCAGGTTCAAAAAATGAGGACAATGAGACGCTCGCATGGGAAGCTGTCATGAAAGAAAATTACCTTGTCAAAATCAATTCTAAGGCAAATGACTCATCAGAGGAGTATGTTTCTTTTTTATCTCTGTTCTATTCCTCAGCTAAACTTCACTTCTGCAAACTTTTTCTTTTTATCAAGAAAGCCTATTTAGAAAGTCAGCTTATACACTAATACATTAAGAAAATCAGCTGAAAACAGCTTACTAATTCTGCCTCAAAGTGTTGGAGATTTTTATAATCCTATACGATGAACAGCTGTATTTATGTACAGTTGCATCTGAAAAATGTCTTCCACTAATGTGCTTGAGTGAATTTGGGCACATTGCCTCTTTGCCTCAGTACTGCTGTCAAGTGGGGATAATCAGGCTTTCCTTCTTTTTCCAAATGCTTTCAAATTCATTGATGAAATGTGCCATCCAAGAACTAAGAGAATTTCACTAGATCTAGGGCAGAGATCAGCGAGCCCTGTCCTTCCTTCCCCATTCAGCCAGAAACTTGCTGAAAGCCTGTGGATTAACAAAAGACCAGCTAATGCTACCAACCTTCACCTAAACAGTACAGCTCTTCATCTTCATATATTTATGAATGAAACTGTTGTAAGTAGGACTATTAGTGACTTTAAAAAGTATCACCAGCACTTATACCATACATAGAGGTCATAAGGTCCAATTTCAGCACTCCACCTTGGAAAGTTTGCTGACATTCATTTCGTCCTTAAGTGCATAAGTAAGACTTCCCATTTACTGGTTGGCATTAAGTTCCAAGCTAGATATATTCACATAAAAGTGGCCAAACGTTAAGACAAAAGAGCAGCACTGCCGGTAATTTATACACCAAACTACATTTCTTGTAATCAAAACCAGGTGCATGAGACCATGCTCATAGAACACTAGAACTGGAAGGGAGGTCATCAAGTCCAGTCTCCTGCTGTCATGGACTTGTCTGTTATTGGAAAGATAAGTAACATCTATGTAAGTTCTCAGGTGATAACACCTGCAGTCAATATCAGCTGTGTCATTAACCTTCAACTTGGTGCGTACAGAGCAGAAGATCATTTTAGGATCCAAGAGCCAAAGTACTCCTCTGTCCACATTTTGGGTGCTGCTACATGATTAGATGTTCTGCCTTAAATTCACTCAATGTTCGGCTGCACAGTTTGACATTGATTCAGGAGGAAGATGCCAATCACTCATTCAATTTTCAGTCCCACCAGACTCATTTGGGTGTTTTGTTCATCTCTTCGCAGGCTGGCACATCGATTTAGACAACTGGATGTGAAGGTACTTTGGTTTTGATTGGTCTGGGGATTATGTGTCAATCTGATATGACAGCTAGTGGCATTATAGAAACTGGGCCCCTTTATGTGCTGTTTGTATTTAACTCTATTCAGATATAGTTTTCTTGGGGTTGTATTTTTAAGTCGCCGTCCTGTAGTGGGAAGAGCATGGAGGTACATTGCCCAAATGGAGAAAGCTTCATGTGTGACACACTTGACTTAAACCCTTGTACTCAGGGTGGAGCATAGGTCATTTACAAGTCTCCTGCACTTCACTCTATCTCAGAACAAAACTTCTAGCTGACCCCAGGATTAACCTAGTTGTTTTCCTTCAATCTCAGTAGCTCTTCTCCATGTTGTCCAAGGCCTTCCTCTTTTGCGTTTTCCTTGCGGGTTCCAATTGAGAGTTTGGCAGAATATGCTGGATGATGGTTTTCTCAGAGTCTGGCCTAGCCATCCCCACTTCCTTCTCTTGATTTGAACATCAAGTGTGTGACACAAACATATGATAAGACTCACATGAAGTCACTCTGACATTGGGCTGAAGAATGAAGCAGATATTTTCTAAAATCTGAAAATGCGGAGAGAAATCAAGCTGTGCAGCTGCTCCTAAGAGCTTCTGAAGCTTGATTAGGTAGGATTTAATTTTAAAATAAGCCCTTAAACGTGCTTCAGTTTAGGAGCTGCCTGAGAGCCAAGTACATGTCAGACCTGTTGCTTGGTTACCAGAAGTCCGCTAGATAGGTCTACAGCAGAAAGGAAAGTTGGTGTGCTCAGTAGATGAGCAAGGCAGAGCCCCCACTGTCAACAAATTTGGAAAGAAGTAACACCACACTGCAATGTGCACCATGACCTGTCCACTTAATTCCATCGAACTAGCAGATGACTTTTTTCAAATTCTGTAAACCTCATTCTACAAGGAATAGTGCCTATTCCAAAATAAATATTTTGGAATAGGAGCTGTATAGAAGGGAATAAGGGCTATTTCGAAATGAAATATTCCAGCATAGCTTATTCCAAAATAATACTGCAGTGTAGACATAGCCCCAGGGTGCTTCCAAGGGCTCTGAACTGAAATAGGCTCTATTAAGTGTGGATGTACTATTTGGAAATAAGTTTCACTTCTTCTTGGGCTTCCCTGTAGGGTGGACACATTATTCTGGAATATTTTATTTCAGAATAATTAGTCTGGAATAAGGTATTCTGGAATAATTTGGTAGAGTAGACATACCCCTCCTCCCCAGGGTGAGTCACATTTCAGTCAGGGTAAAGGTATCTCTCTGGCCTCAGAGTTTGCTGAGTGTGCATTGAAGTGAAAGAAGGAACCAGGTGTAAAAACGTAACAGCCCTTACAGTAGACTGGTTTCCAGAAAACTCCGGTCTCCAACTCTGTGGTTCCATCACAGAAGCAAAGGCAGATTGTCAGTAATTAGGAGTCGGTTGGTTTCATGCTGCCTGCTTGTTAAACACGGGAACGGTGAATGGATTAGGACTTGTTACACTGATAGCATGGATGAAAATTGTAATTGGTGGTGTCCTCCCAAATGGATTGTACTCAGGCAATGTTTGAAGAGGCACTTCTGTTGCTCATGAGGGCTAGTTCCCTGTGAAAAATAAACATGAGAGCTGCATAGTTTATCAGCTCAGCTGCGTTTGTCTAGTCAATGCAAATAGCAGTTGGATAACGTCCAGTCACTCACTAACAGCTGGCATTCAGAGGGTAGCCAAAGGCACAGGTGCTTAACTTCGGGATGCCGTGGGAGTTATGGTCACTGTTTTACACCCACTCCAAGGCATTTTAAAGGACTCACCACTTATTTGCCCCAGACCTCTCCCTGTTTGTTATCTAAGCTGCGAAAGTGCCTTGGAACAAGCTAGGCTGATTTTAAAGGAACGTGAAACTTAATTATTTTTGTTTTGTTTTGTTTTTAGCTTAATGACCTGAAAAGCCTTCTGAAGGAGATTGCTAACAAAATGAAATAAAGGCAGCTTGACAGCTGAGGAGGCAAGCCTCAGCCATGTAAGTGCGCTTTATCGACTGATGAAGGGGTTTAATCAGCATCTATAGTGTTTAAAATCATCTGTCTCCTAGAAAGGAAGGGTTTCATTGGACATTGATTACTGAAGCTACTGTCAGCATTATAAAGGGACCACTAGACTCTAGATTTCTATCTCACGTAATTTAGTCTATTCTGGATTAAATCCAACAATATACCATCTTTAACTTCCAGATGGTAATTAAAAAAAAATCTATTAACCCCAATTAAAATGATCTTCTTTTGGCCCCTGGTTTTCTTCAAAGTATGAAGCTGTACCAATTTATGTGTTATTTATACTAGAGGTCCCAGCTGGGAGCCAAGGGTCCACTGTGGTCATAGTTTCAAAACACAGCAAAAGTTCTTCTCCTGAATAGTTAAATCAAAAAGACAGACCGAAGGAAAAGAGAGCCTGGAATACTTATTTCCTGGGACTGCAGCATAGATTGTAATTTATCCAGAATGACATGAGAAGTCTATAACAGAGCTAGGACCAGCCAAAATCTGCCCGTACATAAGCTAGTACACTCACAACGAGGCCATCCTTTCTCTTTGCTAGTTTTCCTTATTCTTTTTCAGTTTGTCATTGACTGGTGTTACCGACTGATGTGAGAGATTCAGCACCTTTTGGATAGCAAAAAGAATTTGAGATCCCTTGACACTAGAGTGATGTAGAACAACATACAAACTAGCAAAGACTGGCATCTGCCTTTGGAAAGAAAATGGAAGAAGAAATGTGACTGTCTAGAAGTGAGGCCTCTCTGGAATTACTGTGTCAGACTAAACTTTCAAGCTCAGAGCTCTCTTTCAGGGAGTGGGAAGATTTGTTCCTTGTAGAGAGAATCATTTTCACTGGTGCAAAACAAGCATAAAATGCAACCAACTCAATTTTCCACATGTTCACGGGGGGGGGTGTATTTTATACCTACTTTGCACAGATGCAAATGTCCCTATAAGGCACAATGCTAGAGACCCCCAATGGGATAATCTGCACATTGAGAGGAAAGGAGTTAGTTTCTCTAGATCTTAGGCTCATCCTTAGGCATGGGACGCAACTCCAGCTATATGAATACCACAGCTGAAGTCAATGTACCTTAGATCAAGTTGCTGTGGGTTCTCCACTGTGTCAACTCCCGTCAGCTTCTGTTAAACATCTTCTCCTGGTGGAATACCAGAGTCAATGAGAGAGTGATCATTGGTCAATTTGTCGTGTCTTTGCTAGACCCACTAAATCAACATCCCAGACAGCGTACACTTGCCTGTAGTAAATCCTAGTTTCAGAGGGGTAGCTGTGTTACTCTGTGGCATCTTTAAGACTAGCAAATTTATTTGGATATAAGCTTTCACTGGCAAAAACCCACTTCCTCAGATGCTCCTGAAAGAAGAAGGGGGGTGGTCTTTGCCCATGAACGATTATGCCCAAATAAATCGTTTAGTCTTTCAGGTGCCACAGGACACCTCATTGTTAACTGCAGGTTGTTCAGTTTGTACGTTAGCTCAAGTTGGGCAAAAGATCTGAACTCTAGTCTGGTGACTTGAGGACTACTTTGGTTCCTAAATGATGAGGTGTAATGGAAAAGTCTGAAAAGAAGGGTGGGTCTGGTTCTAGAAGGACTTCAATCCCCTTGAAGCAACTGGCAGCTTCTAGAGGCTGAACCTCAGGTTGGAGGCTGTGGGCGGTGTTCCATCACCATACACTGCAGTGGGTACACCTAATGTGGTCTACAGGAGACCAGCCTGGCAAAACAATATATTTCAATACATTACTGTGCTGCTACCAACATACAGGGCTGGTAGGGGCCATCTGCAAAATGGCTGACCACTTGCTGGCAGCTCAGAGTCTGTGAACTCTTCCTGGAAGCTGTGAATGCTTTCTTGCCTGTGAGCTGTCCAAGTTCTGAAGTTTCCCATAGAAAATGACGCAATGTACTAATTTAGATCACTGCCGCGGCAGAGAAGCTGCTGCCTCCCTCGAAGCTGAAGCTGTACCTTTGTAGTGCTGTGTCCAAGCAGTGTAGCCAATCAGAATGGCAATGTGCGCATCCACATAGCTCTCCTTCGGTACGGGAGACACGACTGCACACAATGCATCGCATTAGATGCTCGGGTCCAACGCCCACAGAAGATGCTGAATTGACAGGCCCAAACTTCCCAACTCTGCTGCTGCTCTTTCTTCATCTGATAGACATCAGCACTCCCACTGATTCCTCGTTTCTTGGCACAGCAGCAAGTACGTTTTCTCCCTGCGGGTGTGTTAGGATCAGGCCCCCGGGTTGCACATGGACAGATACTGGAATGAAAATAAAATGTGTCGACACGCTCTAGTGGGAGAGTCACTCTAGAATTCTTTGTCTTTCCTTTGCTTATGCAGGTACTGTATTGGTCACACTACTTGCTAGGATATGTTTCAGAGGGAAATGCAGCTTGGCACATTGCTGGCAGCATCTGGATATACATGGGGGGGAGGCGTAGTGTCTTCAAAGTGACATTTCTGCTCTTTGTGTTTTAGAGCTGTGCGCTCTGGTCTCTTTTATTTCCACCCTCATCCTATATGATGATGATAACAATTACCCTTCTATTTGAGCTCTAGATTCTAAAAGCCAGTCTTGTTGCTTTTCTTCTCAGTCCTTAGTTCTTGGCTGTGAGGAGGTAGCTCTTGCCAGCTGCTCTAAGGTCATTTTCCTAATTCCAAAAATTCTGCTGCCAAACCACACTGGTTTGAGTCTCATGAATAGCTCTTCACCTAGTTGTCAATTGAAGCGCAGATCCTCAGATGTATCCAGGCTGCTAGCTCAAAGAAAGTTAGGAGTGTAAATACCTTTGCTTCTTGTAATGACCGCCAGTGATATCCTCTCCTGCCTCCCTTGCTACTCAGATAGTGTAGGCACACCCCTGCCTAGGTTTTACATTCTGGTGTGTGCGGATGAAAGGTCTTCTGGCTTCCCTAATGGGAAATGTTGCACTCAGCCTCCACAACTAACCTGCCACTGGATTTCTGGTCAAACAATAAAGCCTTCTTCAGATTAAGCTACGAGACTATTTTGTTGTCTAGACAGAGTGCCTGTACTACAGTGCTGAAAGCATGCTGTTCATGGATAACTAACACTTTCATATCTGGCAGTCCCGGGACTGGGAGGTTGCTGGATGTTCAAATATTCTGGATAATAGGGAGGTATACCTTTCAATGAAGAACACTAAACTAAAACAATATTAGATATTAAGAAACAAACAAAAACGTATGATGAGTACTTCATGTACCAACACCAGTAGTATTGTACACTAAACTTATTCTGTATTTTTTGTGTTTATTTATATTTGCATTCACTATAGTGTGCTTACAGAAAAAGTAACTAAAATTTACTTGATCTTTATTGCCACTTACTTGAGAATGCTGGATGATAGAACACCTGTTAAAACAGAAAAGCAGTCCAGTAGCACCAATTTTGTTAGTCTTTAAAGTGCTACTGGACTGCTTTTTTTCGATAGTATATAGGCTAGTACGGCTATCTCTCTGTTACTGTTAAAACAGAGTTTACTGTCGATCTCCACTTGATGCCTCAGTGATGTTTTGCAAGGCCCTGATATTGCATTTCACTTGTTCAAGTTTCCATGTGGCCTGGTGATGTTCCAATTCCCTAACGAGCCAGCAATTTTGGCAAGTTTTAGCCTGAAATAGTCTGAGCATGCTCAGACCTGTGCGCCTTCTCGTTCCAGGAGAGCCAGTGAGTCCTGCAGGTAAAGACTTGTTTTAGTTTAAGAGACGGCAAGGGAGTGGATTGAGTAGGCCGCATATGAAATGGCATTAGTTCTTTTGGCAGAATCACTGGGTTCTTAACGTTCAATCCATGCCCATCTCTACCAGCTAAAACTGAGGATTATATCCCACCCTGTCTCTGCTTTGAAGAATGTGCTGCTTCCTTTGGCTTACACTTGGCTATCCCAGCTCCCTGAACAGAGGCACCTCAGAATTCTAATATCAAAAAGATGTTGAAAATATGTGGGATAAAATGGACCTAGGGAGGTTGTGGAATCTCCATCACTGGAGATTTTAGACAAACATTTGTCAGAGTCAAATAGAACCTGCTTCTCGATCATTCCCTGCTGAAAACTTGGTGCAGTCCCACAATATAAGCAATGCTGCCTGTATCTTGCCACTTCATGTGTTGCTTTGACCAGTTCTGTGCCCTTTAATTGTCAGAGAAAAGAAACATTTGTGAAAAGAAGGGTGGGTCCGGTTCTAGAAGGACTTCAATCCCCTTGAAGCATCTGGCAGCTGCTAGAGGCTGAACTTCAGGTTGGAGGCTATGGGCAGAATTCCATCACCATACACTGCAGCAGGTACATCTATCTGACCTACAGGAGACCAGCCTGGCAAAACAATATATTTCAATAAATTACTGTGCTGTTACCGACATACAGGATTCTTACTTCAAGTATGAAAGATGCCAGGCTACCAAGCAGTAGCTGAGTTCCAGGCTGTGCGGGTCAGCTTCCTCATGGAGGAGAAATTGGTAATGCTTAGCCCGGGTAGCCTCCAAGTGTGACCTGCTTTATTTACAAACAGATGCCAGTCTTGCAACAAGAGGTCACAACAGCACAGGGGAGCAAGCCCTTCTGTCAGGAATCTCAGCTCCACACCAGTGCAGGGTTCCCAGGGCACAACTCGGCTTTGAGAATTGGAGGCCAAGGCAGAGTGCCTACGGTGGGAGATCGCACACTGCAAACCAAATTAGCACCATGCCAATGTCATCCTTCTATTGCTCAATACCTGCTCCTGCCCTAAGAGCATGTCTACTCTACATGTTGGATCAATAGGTAGTGATCGATCCGGCAGGGGGTGAATTATCATGTCTAGTCTAGACATGGTAAATCAACCACCGAGCAGTCTCCTCTCAACTCCACCTAAATGAGAAGCATAGGTGAAGTTGGCATGAGTGTCTGCTATCAATTCACCGATAAGTCCATCTAAGAATATCTGTCCCACAAAGCCTCATCCCCTAATCAATTATTTTGTTAGTCTTTAATGTGCTGCATGACTACTGGTTTGTTTGTTTGTTTTTAAAGAGAATAGCTTAGCAAGGAACTGCAGAAGTCTGGGCTTAATCAAGGGGGAGAGATAAGAATGGAGGCTGGCAGCAGGACAGAATGTGCTACCAACCAAGAAGCTTTAGTTTTATTCTCACTGTATAGGTCCAGCTACTAATTAAATCAGGGAGCTCAGAATGGCTAATAGGGTTCAGCTCAATGTAGGTAGTTGAGACTGAATTTTCATGAGTGTTTATTTAATGGTCACATGGGCAAATGGTCGTTAAAGTTCTCTGGGGACTAATCCAGCACACCGTGTCGTATGGGACTGTCTGCAAATTTGTGGTTCCCTGGTCTGTCTCTGTACATAATGTGTACTGGAATGTGCTGTGTGTCTAGAAAAGCATGTTAGTTCAAGGCAGGTGAAGAGACAGCTGGTGACCCTTGTTCAGAGGTGGTGTGTGATTCACCACTCGCTTGATGTGACAGCTGGGCTAGTTCCTCGTATCTCAGTAGAGTAGACAGCAAGCATCCCCAGTGGAGGGTTCATTCCTGGGAGGGGAAGAGGAGCTTCTAAATGCGATGCTGCCTGTGACCGGATCAGCTTGACATCAGGTTTGCTGGACCAAAATAGCTCTGCCTTTTTCTTCCATGCTGAAAATCATCCTGGGAGCCAAGCCCCCACAAGCTATTAACTCAAAAGACTGCTGTCTTGTCTCTGCTGAAGAAAACAACCGACTGTATTCTCCTGGGGAAGCATTACAAATTGCCTGTTACAATAAAACCCTTTCAGCCTCTGGCTGTTCATTTGCTGGCCGATCTGCTCCTCGGACTTACCAAATGCACTGACGCAGTTCAAGCTCTGTGACATCAACACAAAAGGGGATGGATCTCTGCTCGGGAGCGCCACGTCAGATTGCGGTAGCCACACATTGGAAAGGCATGTCAGGTCGGGATCAGACTGCTACTGACTGTAATGGCACTTGGATTGGGTCCTTAATAACTAGGATAAATCTCCTTTATACAAATGAATTTTCCTTTGTGTCTGCCTTTAATGTGGAAAATGTATCTTTGCTCCATTGTGTCTGTAGAAGTGTTGGCCCCTTGTGTATTGTGTTGGATGTAGCTGTGAGTAGTATAACAAAGAATCAAATGTACTTTTATGAACATGCACATTAATTAATAAGTTAACTCTGCCTTCTTGCCTTATTTCAGGTCGGGAAAGATAAATAAGGTATTCTCCTAAGCCAAATAGTTTCTACAATCATTGTTATCCCTGTGACACTTACTGTAGTTCTTTATCCAGTCTCATTGGTCCAGGCAAGTTTTGTTTAATTGTCACCTATGTATCGCTCATTGCCTGTCCCTAGGAACTGCACATGACTGAGAAGACTTTTGGGAATAATTAGGGAAACAATCACAGTGGGCGCCCATCTCTGCATGAAAAGGATTTTCCAGGGAGAGGAAAGACATTCTTACAGTCTGTGCCAAAGAGATTTCTCAGGGTGGGGGGAGATAGAGCTCAAATGTAATGAAACTGCTTTACTTTTAGTGATCAAGACGTCTAAAAAAGTATAATGTTGTGGACCAAAACAGAACGATCAATTCAAGAGTAAGCCAAGGAATTACTCATCTGCAAAAACCAGACAACAGTGGCCGACTTCATAAGCATCCTATTGTGTTGCATACAGCTCTCCCTCTAGGATCCTGGCTTGTGCCCTATGGATGTGCCTTGTGTCAGGTGTTGACCCGATGCTCCGGCAGTACAATGCACAAAACAAACCCACTGCCTTTTGTGCTTCATTGGGTTAAACAGTCTGTACATCCGGTCAGTGGCAACGCTCCTAGTCATGGAAAGTAAATGGGAACTGTTAAATACCAACGCTGAAAATAAACACTGCTATGTCCATGCTGCCATGGGTTCTGAGGTGTCCATGAGGAAATGGCTGGATTTCGGCCTTTCCTCCTGCCCAGCAGTGTATCCCATTTCCTGTGGTGAGAGAGCCTCACTTCCCAAAGCTCCTACATCTCCTATTAATGTTAACTTCAGCATCAGGCCCCAGGGTACAAATCGGAGCCGCAATGCACTTGCCAATAACCTTTCCTTGCTGGCCCACGCTGAGATCCTTTGCAAACCGCCTTCCTGCTCTTAGAAAACCACTGCTGTGCATCGGAGACATGTTTCCTTGCTATAAAAAGCTGCTGGCAAGGGCCAAGCAACTGCAATGCTCCACAGCTGCATGCTTTCCCTGACTCAGGCTCCGGCCACGCTGCTAGGGGTGACTGCAGCAGAGGTAGCTGTGGTATGATAGCAGGACATGTAGCTGTGCCTGAGATGGGGTTATCTTGAGTACTAGTAGCTGTGAAGCCAGGACAGTATGGGCTTACAACTGGAGTGCATACCCAAGGTCCCATGAGACTTACACAGCCTGCGTTCCCCTGGGCCTCACTGCTGGCGAGGTCAAAGCTGGCTTGGGTACATCTGTGAGGCCTGAGTGTCTCCTCAGGTCACAGAAGGGTGTTGATTTGAGGAAAGTAACGGTTTGCTACTGGTCTGGAGAGATCAGCACTGGCTGGTGCTTTTCGTCATTGGCCTCTCCAAGCTGCAGCGAACCATGGTTTGTTCTAGGGGCCGTGTGAATTTGCTACTGAGCAAAGTGGCAAAGATCGGGCTGCTTGTCGATCTCCTTATCGCAAAGCATGCTGGGAAGGGGAGGAGCCTGGAGCCTTTATAATACAGGCTCACCCATGCACTAAAGGAGGAGAATGCCATCTAAGGTGAGATGCAGGGAAACCTCTCTCCCTGCCTTCTGGACAGGGCAAGGGAGGCATGTGCTCTCTGTGGCCCTGTCTCTCATTATTCACCACTGCTGCAGCTCTGCTAGCATGAGAGTGAATGGCAAACTCCCCTATCCCAGCCCACATCTCTGGCCTGGCAGGAGGAAAGCAGGTTAAGGTTAGAGGGGTAGAACCAGCCCCTCTTTGGTTGTTACTCCATTTGGTCACCTGGAACAGAGCTGTGTCCTACCTGACACCCTCTCTGCCAGCCTATTCCGCACAAGGGGCAGCCTGAGAGAACCAGGGCTCTCGGCCACCTTCATTTCAGTCCTCCTGCCTGCAGAGAGAATGCCAGGAGCATACACTCAGGTCAGGGCTGGCTGCTGGTGCCTGCACATAGCCTTAACCAATAGCTCTATGATAGGGGCTGTAAAGATGTGCCGGGGAGCAGAGGGGCTGGAGTTGTGCCCAGTCTGTCCTTCTAATCTCATTAAATAGGATGGGGGCATTCCCACCCTGCATGCAGAGAAACCAGGACAGGGTAGGGTTTAAACTTATCAGCCTTGGGTTCTGGTTCCTACTCATTCTGGGTCATCATCTGGCTTATTGGGAAGGGCCAGCTGGGCTGGCTCTGCCAGCAGGAGGTACAGGATAAAGTGTTCCTCTTCCTCTGAGGCTGGCTCCTCCAAGATCGCAGCTTTCTCCGCGCCCTGGCCTTCATTGGCATTTCACTGGACCGTAAGCCTGCTGGGGTTGAGGACAGGGTGGTGCATCACCTAAGGCTCAGTGCTGGGAGGGCACCTGAGCCAGCTCTTTCACAAGTGGAGCCTTGTGCTTTCGGGGAATGCCTGCCTGCCTGCCCCATTATCTGCAGAATATCCTGGTGCTGCAGGAGAAGCCAGGGAGAATGGAGAAGTCTGACCACACCAGGCGCATTCAACTAACCAGGTGGCAGCTCTTGGCTGGAGCATGTTCCACGTTCTCATGTACTGGTGAAAAGACACCAAAAGAACTCTGGGAAACAATCAGGCAGGAAGGAGGTCAGAGCAATGTGGGGACTGGGTCTGGAGGACAAACCCCTGTATTAGGCTTGTGTCCTGGCACCAGTGTAGATGTAGCCCACGTGTAACTGCAGCATGTAGGTATTGTCAATAAACTCTTTTGTGTTTTTTTCAGTGAGGGAGGTTGCACTTTTTTTGCCCCAAGCAATCTTGGGCTTTGCCATTATTAATGTGGTTTAATGTTGATGTAGTATTATCTCACAGCAGTTTTGCATTCATTTCCCCCCTTATCTTTAGTATTTTAGGAACGATTTTTAATGACACTCCATTTCATTTTGTGTAGGATGTTAATTTATTTCCAATAATGCAAAACTGGCTAATGCCATCTCCAAAGGAGCATGGAAATCCAGTTATCTCTCTGCTAATTTATAACAGGGGATTATGCCATCAGGACAATCTCTTTCAAAAAGAGAACATTAAGCAGATGTACAAAATGCCTTTGGTTTATGATTTAGCTGAGTTCCAGAAGGAATTAATTTTTCTTTTGCTCAGATGACAGAGGAATTGCTACTTTCAGTCAGATAACGGAAATAAATATTGTGTTCATCTGAAATGCTGGCTTGCTCTGGGATACATTAAAATGACACCACTTGAAATCTCACCTCCGTGGAGGATGTGGGACCAAGTGAACGATGAAAGGGTTTTATCAGTACTGGCTGCTGACAGCTTTCAGAACAGGGAAGGAACTTAGAAAACTGACCATGGCCAAAATTACACCTTGATTACAGTAAATCGTTTGCCCTTTGTAAAACCATAGACTCAGAAACAGCTGAGTGTTTCGGGGCAGGGATAGAAAGGTGAAATGAGAGTCTGGCAGGTGCATCCACTACCTGCTGTTCAATTTTTTGAAATGAAGTGCTTCTGTGTTTGGTCTGTACAATTGCCCTCCAGGCTAAGGTGCATTCTGTACTGGAATGGAGAGAGTCACTTGCAATGAATAATGCATTCGCTAACTTTAGTTCTTTTTCCCCCTGCTTGCAAAAGATCAGCCTGTGGGTTGTTTTCTCCTGTTCGTTTGTTGTTTTTGACACTGTTAAATAGGATAAGAACAAGGCAGGCA